>NC_137287.1:55388750-56045000 GCF_054371585.1 Giraffa tippelskirchi
TAAATTTTATGTACAAATAATCTCTACCTGTTGTGTGAGTTTCTGCATGAACTTTGATCTTATGTACTCTTCTTAGAACCTTCAGCATAGTTTTCTTGTAGAACCTGTGTTACAGTAGTGGTTAGATCTGTAACAGAAGCAAATTATCACATTGGCGATTGGTAACAGATGGCTTGTAGAGTACTGATACCATTTCACAACAGGGGTTACATGAGGAAATCTGAGACATTTTAATGTTGAGACAGTGATATATTGCATTCCTACGTCTGCGTGTGTTTGGAGTCCATGTCTCTGAAACACTGGGGACTTTTCTTTCATATCCACAGCCCCTGTTATTGTATCTTATAAAATTTATGGTGATTCCACATGGCCTCTACCACTTGATCCATAATCATACATTTATGATATCTCAGAAATGTTTTTTTACAGTTGATTTGTTCACATCAGGAGCCAAACAGACATTTGGTTATTAAGTCTCTTAAGCTTCTTTGTTTAGAGCAGCCCAAGACCCCTCCCTCATTCCTGACGCTTCTGACTTTTTGTGGAAACTGCGTCAATTGTTCCCCAGAACATCCCCTGTTCTGTGTTTGTTCTACTGCCCTGGGTCGCCGTCACGGGAAGTCACCTGAGGGGTGTGACTGGGCTGGGGTCTAACTGTTCTGGCAGGAACCCTCCACAGTGCAGGGACAGTAGGCTTCGCTCTGTGCTGTATCCCGTCAGGAGGCAGTGGTTTCAGATTCTCTCCCTCTTACTGATGCTCAGACTGTTCACCTTTTTAGCAGACAGAGCTAGGAAATCCATATTTTTGATACTGATCATTTCAATCCCAGTTTTTAATTTAAACTTCTTGTTAAATTTAACACAGATATATAAAATAGACACGCAGGTGCAACTAGCAGGAGGTGGGCTGCCCTCTGTTTGCACCATTGGGAGCTGGTGGCCAATTGCATTTATAACCCTCATCACTTGTGGTTCTCCAGCCCAGTCCTTTAAGGATTTTTACTTCTTTACACATTACACACTTTACTTTCTTTTACGTTTGAATCTTTTCTCTTACACTGAAAATCTTGGTTCTGAACCATATTTATTAATTACTTATTTACATTATTCTGTGTGTAAAAGTTTTCAAGTAGTACCAGTATTACTGTTGACAGAATACCGTGTGGAATTAAAGATTTCCTAACAGCTCTGTCTCTCAATATTCCACTGAAAATGTGTAGTCAGAGTACAGTGTTTCGAAGTACCATGCTTGAAATGAGTCTTTTCCCCTCTGTGTGACTTGATCACCAGTTTAAGCACAGGTAGACATATTTATTTATCTGCAGCCCCTACAAGGATTGCTGTCCTTTTTCATTATCTTTTTTGAATGTATAAAGCTTATGTTTCTGAAATCAGAATTTTGTAACAGGTGTCCTCTGAGAAGTCTGATTCCCCCTCCCTATCTCCTGTAGACTTTCTCTCTTTCCATCATTGATAGCTAGTTTTTAAAAATTAGTTTTTGATATTTCCTTTTGCAGATATCAACAAATATGTATAGATATATTTTTCTATTCACCTTTTCTGTGAAAGGTAGCATTCTGTAATATTCTGTACCTCACTCTTTATCAGTTTCTAAAGCTTTTTCTCCTCCTTATTACAGCTGAGCAGTATTCACTGCATCCATCCAACATGATTTATGTAGTTCCTCACCCATAGATGTTGGATTTTTTCCAGTCTTCTGCTTTTAATACTTTTGCCACCATGCATGATCTTAGGCACAAGTCAGTTTCTGTTTTAGCTAATGCATCTTGGGGATACAATTCTACAGTCAGAATTTCTGGGTAAAGGGTAACGAATGTATCACTTTTCTTGGTATTGCCATATTCATCACGGAAATTGTATGTCTTGGAGTCCCACAAGTTTTGTGTTAAGAGTCTAGCAGACTTTTTAAAGCTAACTGAAAGCATGTCAGTTGCTCATGCACACATTTTATGGGGAAAATGAGTTTTCTCCATGGAGAAAGAACATGGACTCTGCAGAAGTACTTCCTTCTCACTAAGGCTGGTTAGGAGGTATCTGTTGGTCCAGGGGCTCCAAGGAGGCCCCGGAAGCACAGCCCGTTTGTGTGACCAGTTGATTCTTAGTCTAAAGACCTTGCATGAAGGAAGGACTTCTGCTTTTTCTCTGTTGTGGCTTATGAATCCATCTAGGAACATCCTGTTTCAGACGTGGTGAAGTCCACCCTGGTCAGCAGTTAGTTGTTTGTACACATTGGCGGGAACATGAGCGTTTGTATATTTTCTGTTCTTTCCTGTAGCAGGTAGGCAGACCCTGAAAGACAGAAAAAAACCACATAAATCAGAACCTTAGACCTGGATTTTGCAAAAAAAAATTGTATAAATAGCTAGTTGTAATTCAGAAAAACCCATGAAATCATCATTGTTTTGTCAGCAAGCGTTTGAGGTCTTTCTGGTGTGCCAGACCTGGTTATCCTCCTCTGCGGTAGCAGCAGACCAGACCCTGGTCCCTGTTCTCGTGGCATCTCCCATCTGGAAGGGCGCTGGCATTTGACCCGGGTGTCCACTGTGCAGACGATGAGCCCCTGGCACACACTATTGTGCACCTTCCTCACAACAGCCAGCTGACCTGGGTGCTGGGGTCTGTGCCTTTTGCAGGTAGAGCAGCAGAGGCCCAGATCTTGCTCACGAAAAGAGCCAAGGGCTCGGGGAAATGGGCATGGGCAGATGTTTGAAGCTCACTGGGCTGTGAAGAGAACATTCAGATCATTTTTAATGACTCAGAGACAGGTCAGCCTCAGATAAAATCCAGAAGTAGTCCTAAAATATTGTAGCCAATAGTTTCACATGTTTGTCCATTAAACCTTTTTTTTTAAAACCAATCATTTTAGTAAGAAGGCAGCTGGACTGGGTCCCGCTGTGCGTGTTCTTTTGGAGCTGGTGTTTTGCGTGGGGAAAAGGGCAGAGAAACAAGGGAAGCCGCTGTGGTCCGTGCTTTTCTTATCTTGGGACTCGTATGATATCCGAGTGTTGGACGTCCAGGTAGAAAATTGCAGAGGCGTTTCAGTGATACCCTTGCTCTCTCCTTCCCAGGAATACTTCTTGCAGGCGGAGCTGACGAGTAACGTGCTGAAGACAGGCGTGGTGCACTGCTGCGTGGGCCAGTGCAGCAACGCCATCCCTGTAGACGCCGTGCTCACCATGCGCAAGCTGCCCATCACCTACGTATGTGTCTCAGCCGCTGCCTCTGCCCTTCCCAGCTTTTAGCTCAGTCGTCCGAGCTTTATCGCTGCGCAGCCGTGAGCCTGTCCGGGCCATGGGTGAGGGAGGTGAAGGGGAAGCTTGTCTGATCCTTCCATGAGGAGGTCTGGAGGTGCCCTGTGGACCTCAGTGTCGCAGACACTGGACCCAGTGGGGCCAGGCCGTGGCAGTCTGGGAGGCGGGCTGGTGCAGACGCTTAGGTGAGCACTGTGTACTGGGGGCCTGGTTAGCTTTTTCCTGGCTTATTCATCTCATGCCTTAGTATGCCCTGGGAACTTGATATAGCAGAGTCCACCCTGGATGCTTTGCTGGGGGAGGTGTGACCTCAGGGCCACACGGCAGGTCTGAAAGTATCAGAGTCTGATGGGGGAAGGGTCACACTTCTTGGTGGAAAACACTTGTCCTCCAACTGTCCCCCTCCCCTCCTTTTCTTACCCCGCCCTGCAGAGCAACAGGAAGGAGAACAAGGGTGGGTACCTGTGCCACTCGTGTGTGGAGCAGCGCATCGGGCCGCTGGCCTTCCTGACCGCCTCCCCCCAGCAGGTGCGCGCCATGGACCGCACGGTGGAGAACATCGTGCTTCCCCGGCACGAGGCCCTGCTCTTCCTCGTCTTCTGAGCATGGGCCCTGCTCTCCTCCCGCTGGGATGCCCGGGGGGCTCCTGCCCCTGCAGACAGCGGCGTGGGGGCTCCCTCCTTGAGGCCAGACTCGCTCATAGAGCATTTTCCAAGGATGATGACGGCGGCCTGAGTTGGACCTACTTTGTCTTCACCCCTGGAGGTAGCCAGACCCTGCCGCCCCTCCTCCACGTCAGCGGGCCAGGAACGCGGGGGATGGTCTTTTGATTAAAAAAAAAACATTTGATGTATTTAAAATTTTATTACAAGATCTCAATTAAACAGGCATTGTAGCACTGGCATTCCACTGTGTGAGGCCCCTGCCTTCACCCCCGCTGTTTCTGGACTTTCTCCGTTTCTCCACTCACTGTTGTCAAAGCTCTGTGATTGTTCATGTCACACACTGAACAGAGTAGGAGGCTGTATATCCAAGGTGACAAATGACACATCAGAAACGAGATTTTTCGTGCTCTGGGGAGTCACGCACATGTGAGACCCAGGGTGCGCCTTTGTCATCGTGGGGCTCACAGCCTGAACAGGGAGGCACATGACACATAACAAGTGCACAGTGACCATAGCTAGCCATCTCGCGTCCCTGCAGGTAGAGCAGAAGACCAGAGCCCAAGAGAGGGGCGAGGCAGGCCAGCCACCACGCGGGGACACAGGCAGTCGGTTCCTGGTCGGGTGCTGGGGGGTGTCAGTAATACGGCTGTCCTCACAGAGGCATGGCTTAGCCACACGTGGATCCGGTGTTTTCACATTTTCGCCATGCAGCACATCAGGGATGCAGACGGCAGGTGGGGCGCTGCCGGGGCTCCCCAGCTCTGGTGTCTGAGCCCAGGCCGCTAAGTGGGGAGCAGACGTCTTGCCTTGTGCAGCTCCCCTAGTCTCTCCCACATCAGGCCTCTAGTGGAGCTTGGCGAGTGAGCAGGCCCGTGAGGAAAGCAAGGGTGCTGGCGGACGGGGCTGACTGTGTGGAGAGGGTGAGGGCTGCATTAACATCTGCACAGGGAGGAGGATTCACACGGTGGGCCCTGAGCACAGCTGGGGCGGACTTCCTCACCCCCCTGCCGTGTTCCTGGCCCAGCCCCGCTTGGTGCTCCTGGATCATTCAGAACAAAGCGAGTGGGAGGGAGTGGTTTGGATTTGCAGGGCACAGTGTTCAGAGTCGTTCAGTAGAAGGATTTGGGGAGGAGGTGGCTAGAGGGGGCCCCACGAACACGTTTTCTGGAAGTCTGGTTTTGCTCACTGGAGAGGAAGGCGCTTGCAATTGTTGGAGGAGTATATCCTAGGCCTCCACTGAGCCCCTGTTGGGCAGGCCTGACCATGGGTGTCTGGAATCACATGCAGTCCTGACTCGGAGAGGGCAGTGAGGATTGTGATGCTGTGTGGGGGGCTTAGAGGGGGTATCCAGAACTGGAGCTGCACTCCTGCTCTGGGGCCCGAGAGACGTCCATCAGAGTGGAGGGCAGGGGACCACCGGAATGGGTGGTGCTGGAGCTGTGTTTAATATTGGAGTGAGTGGTTAGCTACCTACTAAAGAAGGCGAGAACCTTCTAGAAAGAAGGAGCAACATGAAGGACAAACATGTTTGTGGTCATGGTGCCACAGTAAAACATTAGTGTTAGTATTTTGGTACTTATTTAAAAAATAATAGGATCCAGGAATTGATACTGGTACTTTATTTTTTAAGTGTTATGTAAGAATTTCTAAAATGTCAGTAAAATCAAATAGTTGGTGTGTTGCAGATAGAAAAATAATTTTTAAATAGAAATGGTTATTTATTTTAGTTTCTTAAGGAAATCAGTTTATTAAGATAGAAATTCCTATATAAAATTTATAGTTTTGTTAAATATACTTATAAAGTTAATTATATTCTATTTATTTTTATTACAAATTTTTTAATTGAAGTATAGTTGATTTACAATATGATGTTAGTTTCAGGTGTACAACATAATAATTTAATATTTTTATAGATTACTCTCCATTTAAAGTTATTAAAAATGGTTATATTTCCCTGTGCTGTACAATATATCTTTGTTGCTATTTACTTTATACATAATAGTTTGCATCTTCTAATCCCATACCCATGTGTATAAGTGTTAAATATCCATTATCATTTTAATATGAGTGATTAGATGAAAAAAATAAAAGTGTTATTCAAAAATATAAACTAAGCACTACATGGAAATGAAAATCTTTTAGATCCTTTATAAAGTTTAGTCTTTAAAACATGGGGCTTCCCTGATTTCATTTAGTTGTGAATGTATTTTTGTGCACATTTTCTGTAGAGGTTTGTTTTGTTTTTACACCACATAAACTGGGAGAATAAGGAAAATAATTATAAGCTAGTTCCAGATATTTTTCTTTGGTTCATTCATTTTTAAGTAACCCCTTTTCATTGATAACTTAGATGAGATCTTTTTTCAGTTGTTTAAGAATGTGCAGTCTGCTAATAGCAAGTTCTAGTTTTTATTTCAAAGTTAGGATTTCTGATTTGTCTCCATCTTCTTTGATTTTATCATGTATATAGAGGTTCTGATGCAGAATTACCCATATAAAAACAAATTCTGTTATGTTATGTCATATTCCATTTGTTTAGAAGTTATTGGAAATAAAAATTATTCTCGAAATAGAAGTGTCAAAATATCATAGTGCATTGTAGATTATGCATTACTTTGTCCTTTCATATAATTATTCTCAAGGCATATTTCAGATTTTAGGTTTTTTAAAAAACTAGGTGATAGCATTTGACCAACCTAAAGTATTGGTACAGAGAAATTTTAAAATATCACAGAATATCAGCAACTGAAATTGCAGTCACTAAAGGTTTGACCTGTAGTAAATGTTTGGAGCGATGAGATGTGTTTGGCTGGGGTGTGTGTGCAGTAGGAGCAGGCTAGTGAGGGGCCAGGTAACAAAGGGCCCTGGACACGAAGGAGTTTGGGTGGTGTCCTCAAAAATTATGAGAAGTCAGTGAGAAATTGTAAGGCATAACAGTCCAGTTGTAGATTGGAGGATGTTTTGAGAAGGTCAGCTCAGTTAAGAGGCTCAGAGTTATGATCTCAGCTAGAAATGCCATCTGCTGGGCTGGACTAGCACAGGCGAAGTGGTCCAGTGAGGCGGGGTTGTCCTCTAGTGAGTGGTCCTCAGAGTGTGGCCCCCAAGGTGAGCAGTGTCACATCCCCTGGGACCTTGATATAAATGCACATTCTGTTCTTCACACACATCTGCTGGGTCAGAACTCGTGAGACTGATGCCAGCAGTTAGTATTCTTTTATTATTATTACTTTTTATTAGAATGTCATTGCTTTACAATGCTGTGTTAGTTTCTGCTGTACAACAGTGTAAATCAGTTATAATACATATACATGTATCCCCTCTCTTTTGGGTTTCCTTCCCATTTGCATCATCATAGAGTATTGAATACACTTCCCTGTGCTTAATTATCAGTTTTATACATAGTATTGTATATACGTCCATCCCTATCTCCCACTTCATCCCATTCCCCTCTGCCCCACTTGGTATCCATACGTTTGTTCTCTGCACCTGTCTCTTCATTTCTCCTGTGCAAATAAATTCATCTGTACCATTTTTCTAGATTCCACATATGAGTGATATTTGTTTTACCCTTTCTGACTTAACTTCATTCTTTATGACAGCCTCTAGGTCCATCCACATCTCTGCAAATGGCACAGTTTTGTTCATTTTTGTGGCTGAATAATATTCCATTGTATATATGTACCACATCTTCTTTATCCATTCCTCTGTTGAGGGACATTTGGTTGATGTTGATGTTTAACGAGCCCTACAAGTGATTCTGATGTGCACTGAGTTCTGAGAACTTCTAGTCTCATGATTAAAGAGGTCGAATCAGTAGGACTTAGGGCTTCATCGGGGGTAGTAAGTTGGTGGTAGGAATCCCAACAGGACCCCTGGGTTTCTGGCTTGTTTGCAGTGTGGGTAAGGGTACCCTTCATTGGGACAGAAAACATGGAGTGTAGTAGGTTTGTGTAAAACCAGTGATGGACTTGGTTTTGATGTATCAAGTTTGGGTGCTTATAAGAAACCCAAGTAGGTTTGCTGGTGGGGACACAGGTCTGTAGGTCAGCAGACTGGCATGGACTGGAAGCAGTTTAGAGTTGTGTCTAAGTGGTGGGTGAGGAAGACCAGCATGAGGGTTTCGACGAGTCCACTCCACCATAGTGTCCAGAAAGGAAAGAATAAAGGAACACCAGGCTTGAGCTGAGAAAGGAAGAGGATTCTCTGAAGGAAGCAACAGCCAGTTTCCAAAGATGGAGTTGCTGCTGAATTCAGGAGAGGAAGGGATTTAAGTGGAAGTGGCTTCAGCCTCCAGCACTGCCCAGACCAGCGGGGGTGGGGAATAAAGTTGCAAAGCCAGGGGCCATGTTAGCGTGGTCAGTTCAGTGAGGCCATGAGCTGGACCATGGGGGCTAACATGTGGGTGGGGCCTTTAGGTAACTGAATATGATCATGGACCAATCATATGTGTGTACTTTGGTTGCTTCCTAAAGCCATACTTCAGGGACAGCAAATAGGATCCCTTTTAAAGGCATAAACCTGTTTGGACAAAGACAACAGGGAGAAAGTGACAGCCACAAGAGTCTGGAGGTTGGGAAGCAGATAAGTGAGTGATGACTGACAGCTCACCTGAGAAAGCCGAACCCCAGGCCCAAGAACTCTGATGGGGCGGGACTCGATGGTGCCTGGGCCATGGGAATTAGGAGTAAGGGTGGAGCAGGAACAGTGGCAAAGAGTGTATAAAAGCCAGTTACATCCTCATGTTCTTGCTGTCCTGTGAAACTGGGCAACGTCTCGTCCTCAACCCTGGCAGAATCCAGAGCTTTGGTCTCTGGGGAGGCTGAAATAGGAGGATCTCCTGAAAGAGACCAGGCACAGCTGAGGGCCAGTGGACACAGGCCATCATCTTCACGAGCTCAGGCTGCTGCAGCAGAAGACTTGTAACCTACAGACTGCAACTCCTCCCAGCTCTGGAAGCCAGGAGTGTGAGGGGAAGGCACTGGCAGGTGTGTTGTCTGTTGAGCACCTGCTTCCTGGTTCACAGAGAGCATCTTCTCACTGTGTCCTCACCTGAGGAAGGAGCAGGGAGCTCTGGGGTCTGTTCCCAGGACACTGGTCTCATCCTGAGGGCTTCACCCCATGACCTCATCACCCACAAAGGCCCCATCTCCTGACAACATTCCCTTGGGGGTGGTGATTAGGAATCAACATCCTAGTTTTTATACACACATGCACACACAAGCTAAATGGGAGAACAACAACTTCTGTAGGGAGTAGAACCAGCTTCAGCCAAAACACCCACAGTGATGTAGATTCCTTGGGTCACGCCACCTGGAGCACCCATCAGCATCAGACTACCCAAATGCTCAGGGTTTCAAACAAGTTTTTAGTGCTCAACCCTTAAATAGGAACAGCAGACCAACCAAATGTGGATCTCCAGCCATCTGAAAAGAGCCTCCAAGATGAAGGTGGAATATAAAAACAGAAAAGAATCAACTTGAAAGAAGTGGTCTGTACAAGAAAAAGAAAAATCTAAATCTCTTAAATGTATTCAGAAAGTAAGATAGTGCGTGCATGCGATAACAGGATCAGGTGTCTGTGTGTGTGTGTATATATTTGGAGACTTAAAAGTATAAAATGAAAAACCAATAGAATAGTTGAAAGAAATAAGTTGAAAAAATAATACAGGAAGTTGAACAAAAATTAAGGTTGAAAAGAGACACTTGGTCAGAACCACCTTAAGAGGTTGAGCATCTCAATGCCAAAGGAGTTTCAAAAAAAGAAAACAGGCTGGCAACTTTCAATTTTAATTATGAAAAATCACCCAGAACTGAATTATGAGTTTCCAGGTTGAAATGCTCAGCAAAGTATATGAAGATAGACCTCCAGCGAGCCCACTGTGGTGCAGTTTCAGGAGCACCAGAGAGAGATCCTACAGGCCCTCAGAAGGAAGAGCATCACCTGCATGCAAAGGTCCAGGACCAGAAACGTCTTCAGGTTATGCAACTCCACACCGAGGAGCTGCACCTCAAAACCCAGGGGAAACAATTTCCAGCCTAGCATCCCAAACCCAACCAAAGGACCAGTAAAATAAAGGCGCTTTTACATGTAAAAATGTCATCCACCATGCTACCTTCCTCAGGAAGCTGCAGGAAGGCTGAATCCCAGCAAAGCAAAGGGCCAGTCGGGATGAGGAGGACCTTCCCCAGCAAAAAACAAGCCTGGCCCAGGATGGGGGGGTCCTGGGCAGAATATTTCTGTAGAGGGCAGAGTGTGGGCTGGAGTTGGTGATGCATACAGAGTAATCCAGATTTGCTTTCTTGGAGTCTGGGTGAGGTCCACTTCCTTTGACACACGACAGTGTGGAAAAGAATTAATACCCCAAAGTGGGAACTCATTTGAGAAGGAGGGAGGGAGCAGGCAGCCACTGGGGCCTGGTTGTCTAGTATTTACATCGACCTTATCCAGGAAGCAACTTCAATGTTTATGAGCCTTGTAGACACACTTGGGACACAGTGTACCTTGTTCAGTTCTGAGAAACCTGGGGGAGCAGATGGTGAGGCAGGCTCTAGGGTGATGGATCAGTAGCACATAGCATAGCACTCAGGTTGAAACCAGTGAGATCTCCAAACCCATGGTGTTTTCCACCACCAGCACGTCAACAGCTGGAACTAGAGCTCTTCAGAAAACCCAGATCTGTCGGAAACAAAGCATCGAAGAGTTTCAGATGTTCTCAGCCATGGCATTCTTCAAACCAAATTTTACTCACAATAAATATAGCTGCCATAATCAGAACTCAGGGTAGCCGCTAGAATTCCTTCTAAGCTCTCCCCTGGGAAGCCCCCAAGCTGAGCCTCTAAGGGTTCTGGTAACAGACCAGAGACACTGCAGCCACATGCAGCCCAAGGGGCGCTGGACCTCTTGGACTGAGAGCAACTCAGGCGCCCTCTGGATCTTGGGTTACTCAGAGGGGATTCTGGAGATTCCATGCGTGTTTTGTCATTAGTGCCTTTGGCTCTCTGCCCGGATACGTGAAGAAAGAGTCCTGTACAGATAACCAAGTTCATGGTGATGGAGTCCATGAGAAAGGGCTCCCTGGGTAGTGCCTAGGACTTGAGCAGGACCCAAAGATTCTGCTGATTGCAACCAGTCCCTGCATAACCTTCACTCTTCCAGGCTGCTTTTGTTTCAGTTTGTTTATAATAGTCACTGAGCAATCCTCCTGGAGCCAGCTAGGGTCACAGTGACCCCTGGAGCGGGGGAGGGGGTTGAAGGAAACCCACAAAGCTGCACAGTTGGTGAGTGTGCCATTCCAAGCCACTCCTGCTCCGTCTCATGGTTTTAGCAGAGCTTATGCTGTTTTTCTGTCATCTGTAAGGCAGATCACCATTCAAAGTTATTCCTCCTTCCCTACTTCTCTGTAGTTAGCAATACCTGCTTCTACTTGGGACTGCTTCCATGACAAGTAATGGAAACTGAGTCTATGATAAGGAAAGAGAAGATGCACTGGAAGAATGTTGGGGGCTTGGAAGATCGCAGGAAGTTGGAGGATTAGGTTAGGAAACCTAACCGAGGCAGCCAGGAGAGCTAAGACAACAGCAGCCTGACAGCCACTTGGTGCTTCCGAAGCATTGCTGGGTGCTGCTCCATCAGTTCTGTTGTGTTTGCTCATTCCATACTCACTGCTTCTCACCAGGTGAGGGCATCCAATGGGCCTCATGTGGGTCTGAGTCAGCACCCTAGTGGGAGCCAGGGAAGGGGATATCAGCCTCTCTGTGTGTGGGCAGGAGGTCTCCAACATGATTGCAGATCACTTTGCCAACAACGGTGCGTTGAATCAAAGCTTTTTCCGGTAGTCACGTGCAGAGGTGAGAGACCATAAAGAAGGCTGAGCCCTGAAGAATTGATGCTTTCAAACTGTGGTGTTGGAGAAGACTCTTGAGAGTCCCTTGGACTGCAAGGAAATCAAACCAGTCCACCCTTAAGGAAATCAACCCTGATTATTCATTGGAAGGGCTGTTGCTGAAGCTCCAATACTTTGACCACCTGATGAGAAGAGTTAATTCGTTGGAAAAGACCCTGATGCTGGGAAAGATTGAGGGCAGGAGGAGGGGACAACAGAGGATGAGATGGTTGGATGGCATCACCGACTCAAGGGACATGAATTTGAGCAAACTGGGATATAGTGAAGGACAGGGAAGCCTGGCGTGCTGCAGTCTGTGGGTTCACAAAAAGTCGGACACGACAGCCACTGAGCAGCAATGACAAATTGGAGAAGACAGAGGGTCACATCCCAGGTTACTCAGGACCAGAGAAGTAGAATGGGTGGGTTCATAGGCCCCTAGGGGAGAAAAGTGTGAACCACAACTCCTTCATACTTGTAACACCGTATGTTTATAAATTCTGTGAAAACGTCACATGTTGAGTTCCTGATTTGTTCCTGACAGTGTGAGGTGTTGGGGATACTTTGATTTGAATTAAGCTGGTTTCTTTGCCTTCAAGACTTATGGGAAAACCAAGTAAACCTAAAATTCTCAGCTACGTTCTTAAAATTCTGAGGCCAGAATTGAAGCAGATCGGTCAGTTGGAAACATGTAACTCCCCCCCCGCCTTAAATGTGCCCCTTTGGTCCCTGTTCTCTTACTTCCAAACATCTAGAAGAGAGTTTATAAAGAAGAAAGTCTTATTTACTGGTTAAGTTAAGGTAAAAAAAGATGATGGGCAGTTTTCTTTGTGACAAATGTTGTGTAGGACAGGAAATGAGAGCAGGAAAAAATATGATGAATTATGTAGGTTCATAGCCAGCTGACGACATTATCTGGTCTCAAGACCACTAGGCCCTGTAGAGTTCACAGACCCTTTTGGGTCCTGTGTGCTTTCTCCACTAAAAATAAAAAGAGGGACTCTTCCAAGTACCTGGCAGGTGCTGACCCCTGTCATTCTCCTCACTCATCCATCCAACACCCCTTGGCATTTACGGAGTACCAAGGATGGAAAGACAGACGCTGGCCCTGGGCAGTACCGAGGTAGATTCTTCCAAGACATTTCCCCTGATTCCTCCCCTCCTCTTTTGTCAGCCCACCACATCTCCGAGAGGCTGGGCGGCCCAGCGACTTGCTTTGACCAATGAAATGAAACAGATGTGCCCATAAGATGTGGCAGTCCCCACCGGTAAGGGACCTGGCAGTTTCTTCTTTCACCTGGAAGTGGTCTGACTGTCCCGAGGCCACCATCTGTGAAGAAGCCCCAGCTAGCCACGTGGAGCATTCATGCAAGGGAGTGCTAGGGCCCCAGACAAGGAAGGTCTTCTCAGACCTTCTAGCTCAGCCCAGTCAGTAATGGAATGCAGACAAGTTGACGACGTGCAGAGCAGACCTGCCTGGCTGAGCCCAGTCAGCCCCCAAAGGCAGCAAGCAGTAGTGGTCTGGAGCTGCTGCTGGGGTGGCCTGACACGTGGTGACAGGTCGAAGGAGGCGGCATCACATCAGGTCCATCTGCAGGACCCTCCCCACTTGGCTGAGTCGAGGCTTCCGGGTTGGATGGGAAGTGGTGGTTTTGGAGAACTCACAGTTGGCCTGCAGGTGGGCACAGGTGTGAGGGGGTGGGAAGGAGTCCTGATGCAACAGAAAAAGTGCACCAGAGACCCACGTGCCACCCATTTTCCCTTCCAGGTAGGTGGTTATGGTCTCCATGATGACTCCTCATTTCTAGGCACCTTGTGTCCTCCCAGGCCAGCCCTCTGGGATCAGTCACTATCTGTATATAGAAATGAGGGACATGTAGAACTTGAGGTGCTTGGAGGTGTTGGAGAAGGATGGGGAGGTGGGTGCTGAGTGCCCCCAGGTCAACTCCTTTTAACTCTGCCTGAGAACCAGCTCTCAGAACATTTTACCTTATTTTGATTAGGAATATTTTAATTAATCTATTTTTTTCTTTTATATAGATTGTGAAGAATTATGAACTTTGAGAATTTATTAAAGGGATGATTTAAAATGAGCTACAGAAATCATAGGCATCCATAGGGTCTTAGCCTGAGATACATTGTGTGATCATTCATTCAGTTGTGTCTGACTCTTTGTGACCCCATGAACTGTAGCCTACCAGGCTCCTCTGTCCATGGGATTTCATAGGCAGGAATACTGGAGTGGGTTGCCATTTCCTTCTCCAATGGAATCTTTTAGTTTGTTGATCTAGCATCTGTTAATGACCTTCAGGGCAATGTGTCAGTCTCTGAGAGAATTCAAAGATGAACACATAGTTCTTTCCAAGATGTTCACTGCTTGATGGATGCATTCTGTGGCCTTGGTATGTTTTGGCATCATAGAGGTTGTTTAAACCTTTCCCTAGAAGGACTATACCACCTGGTAAAAGAATTCATTTTTTCCCTTAGACTGAAAAAAAAAGAAGAAAGTCCTGATTGAGTGATTGATTGCTCTGTCCCCACCCAAGCCCTCTTGGTCCTTTTAGACCTCAACTCCACCCAGCAATCCTTGGTGCTATGTCTAGATCTAATTTTTGACATATAATTCATGCAGCTTGAACTTGGTTGGTGCTTGGTGGACAGCAGACTTCATGCTGGGCGTGAGCCAGGTGATTCCACAGCATCACATCACTCACTCTCCCCAAGATGATATGAACTTGAAAATCCATGAGCTAGCCCTGTGACCCAGCCCTCTTCCATCCCATAGAAACCTTTCAAATCCCTGGCTCCACTGAACACGTGCCTTTTTGTTGTTGTTGTTCCTGTTAAATAAGTTTTAAAAATAACAAGGGTCATGCACCTAAAAATTCTTGTAAAGAACAAACTGGATCCAGTTAACAATAAACTCTAGAAACTTAGGGACAAACAGCTGTAGAGAGAAGCAAAAAAGTGTAGGAAACCAGTGTATGTAAGGATAACCAGATAACCAAGGGTATGTAAGGCTCAGCTTGAGTGTTAGCAGTGTTTCCTGCTCGTTGAAAGAGACAGTGAAAATGGTACATCTCTGAAATCCCCAACACCAGATATTTAGAATTCCTACCCTTTCTTCCTTCACTCTTTTCTTTTAATTAATTAATTTAATTGGAGGCTAATTACTTTACATTATTGTAGTGGTTTTTCCCATACACTGACCTGAATCAGCCTTGGGTGTACATGTGTTCCCCATCCTGAGCCCCCCTCCCACCTCCCTCCCCATCCCATCTCTCAGGGTCATCCCAGCGCACTAGCCCTGATGAAGGCATCTAAATTCATGACCTGAAGAAATTCACAAGAAAGAGCACTCTGAGAGCCCCGGCAGCAGGTGAACTGGTTGCTCTGCCCACATTCCACCTCCCCTCCTGGCTACCCTGGCCATGTGATGGCGCGGCTGACACCTGGCTTACCGCCCGCCCCTGTACCTGCCCCCATCCTGACTCTGCAGACTCTGCATGAGTAAATGGGCAAGTCACTTCTCTAGGTCTCAGTTTTCCCATCTGTAAAATGAAGAGCTGGGACAAGGCCCATGAGTTTATAAACAAACGTAAACATCAAAGAAGGAAAGAAAACAACACAGGGACAGTGTGTGCAGCAGATACGCACCTGGTGCTTCTCACGTGGAAACGCTACCAGAAATTCTCCAAAGCCACAGTCCGACTCGGCTGCGGGCAAGACTTTTACCCTCCTTTCAGAGAGAAAAGCTGACCTCAGTCACATGGGACTCTGCATTCCTGATCTCCTTTTTTTCCTTTGTGGTACATTTCTCGTCAGTGATTCTTTCAGTGCAATTTTTTTTATATTGAAAATAGACATTTATATTGTTTGTACAAGGAACAATTTCAAAATACAAATCTTATAATATGTAGATATAAAAGACAAGGATATAAATATAAATGCACATCTATAGAAAAATGTCACCAAGTTAAGTTTTCTTCTTTCTGAATCCTTAAATCTAGAGGATCCAGTAGGCACAGTCTCTCTCTGCTCCCTTTCCATGTATGCAGAGCACCTGGCAGAGAGAAGGTTTTACAAAGCTGAAATGCTGGTGTCATCCTTGTTAACACCTTCCAATCCAGGAGTCTTGTAGTTCACTTGGAGCCTCGGGTGTGTTTCTTTCCTTTGTAACCTGCAGATCAGGATGAGGAATGGGATTGAATGGAGTGGACAAGCTGTCCTGAATAAATGTCATGATGAAATAAAAGCCCCGATAGGAAGCCCTGAGGCCTTCACTCCCTCCCGGGTAACCGTTGACTGCTGGGACTTTGGGAACTGGGCCTTACGCCCAGGGCAGGCAGGCAAGGCAGGCAGACAGCGGGCATCTGTCCTGAGCCCAGAGAACCCACTGGTAAGGGCGATGCTTGAGCTGGGCAGTCGGTAAAATGATGCTCGGATGTTTCCTCACCCTGGGGCCAGCGCCCCGAGTCTTCTCTAGGTCCTCTCTGGCTGGAGAAGAGCTGGGCCTTCACTGTGGCTTCTGCTGGCCTTGGCATCCCCGGAGCCTCTTAGGCCACGTGGGTGGATTTCCATGTCCTCCCCTCTGGCATCTGCCCCCGTGGTCATTGGCACTCTCTCCATGCTCTCCATCTCAACACCGGGTGTCTGGTGGGCTTGCCTGGAAAGCAGGATAATTGACAGAGGAGAGATTGTGTCAACAAACAGTTCCTTTCAGACACTCTGATTGAGAGCACCTAGACTGCCTCCACTCACAGGTGGTCTTTAGATCTTATTTTGGATTTCACCCCTTTGTCAGCCAAGTTTTACCAGCACTGTGGTGGCAGCTCCCCCCGCCTTGCCAACCCCCTGCCAAAAGGCAGTTGTTCCAGTGCCAGGTGCCACGGGAGGAGTGAGTGACAAGGAGCCTGGCCAAGCCAGCATTGACAGTCCTGATAAAAGTGATGTCATGGTTATAAAGCTCATTCATTCGTGTCCGACTCTGCGACCCAGTGGGCTGTAGCCTACAAGGCTCCAGTGTCCATTGTATTTTCCAGGCAAGCGTACGGGAGTGGGTTGCCGTTTCCTTCTCCAGGGGATCTTCGCAACCCAGGTATTGAACCCAGGTCTCCTGCATTGCAGGCAGAGACTTTACCATCTGAGCCACCAGGGAAGCCCTGACATTTATTTAGTAAGTGTTAAATAAATAAACAAATATATTAATCAGTTCTTGACAAGCCAAGAGTAGGGGATGCAGAGAATCTTAATTCCATGCCTCCCCACCTGTTACTAGATATGTGT
Organism: Giraffa tippelskirchi; assembly: GCF_054371585.1. Taxonomy (NCBI): domain Eukaryota; kingdom Metazoa; phylum Chordata; class Mammalia; order Artiodactyla; family Giraffidae; genus Giraffa; species Giraffa tippelskirchi. The sequence continues at coordinate 55,405,856 of NC_137287.1, forward strand.
TTTAAGTCCTGAGTATGTGGACCTGTGGATTACACAGTCTGTCTCCTGAGAAGAAGCAATTTTCAGGACATTTTAGAGTCAACACCTGAGCTCCTTGGAGTGAGGCCTAAACTATAAATCAGGACTCTAGGCCAGTTTACAAAACCAATTTTCTAAAACCCAATTTGTTGAATCACTAATCTACCTAATAACCCATTTGCAAATTAATCAGTTTATGGAAAGAATCAGCTCACCACACGGCCAAGTAGCAATGTTTATCATGTTTACCAGTTCTTAAAGATACATTCATGACTATTACCATAAATACAGTCAGCAAATATTGATGTATTCCTTTTAGGAGTATATTTATTGGCCATATTTATCAAATTCACAAATTCTTTTTAAGAATATATTTTTAATGTCTTCTTTAAAAAGATTGTGTATTTTTTTAAATATCGTCAATGAATATATTCTAATCATATCTCCTAAGAATAATTCTAAATACATTTTATGTAGAAATTATTTAACTGTAATGATATTCTTAAAATCCTTTTAAAAGTAATTTTCTATTTCACAAATATTTTAGCATTTAGGGGATTTTTTGATGACTTTTTAAGTAAAATATCAGCCTTCTTTTCTTGATTCCTAGACTATGAAGTTTATGGCATTTCTTTTTGGTTAGGGTGATATTAATAGCTTTTGAAGATGTGTGTGAATATTTTGATGGCTGTTTCTCATTTTGGCTTTGCAGTGCCATTTCATGGAATATTCATTTTGTCAAAGATAGGCTCGAAGAGTGGTATAATCTTTATATTGATATAATATTTAGGAAGAAATTTTTGTGACTAGTGATTAAACGTTTAGTTTCAACACACCTGATATGTCTGGAACAGCCATATCACTATGGAATGGTAAAATACTGGCTACCAGCTGATGGAAGTACAGGGTCAAGGCTAATATGCTATTTGAGGCTTTTATGAAGGAATGGTAAAAATGCCTAAAGATTAGAAAAATAAAAACTGAAATTTCAGAAAGTGGCAGAAACAGTCTAGCCAGCAATGCTGAAATATAGAATTTCTAGTATTAGAAATGCCAAGGCCAACACGTATGAGCCTATTTATGGGGATATGTGTCCATATTTAACAAGTACATTCAAGAAGAACAATCTGTGAATATATCATACAAATTGCACATCCATGAAATCGGTTACTTGGCATATTCTTTCCTTCTGAATTGGCTTTTGGTGAATTGGCCCCATGTTGTCCATTGATTTCTGGCTGCCCGGATTCTGACCAGTGACCTGCAGGCTGCCTTTGGACAGTGAAGGGAACAGGCCTGACTCAGTGACCACTTGGCCTGGACACTCCTTTTGCCTAGCACAGAGTGTGTGGGAACACCCACATCTCCAGCCAGGATAGGGTCTTCCTTGGCAAGGGCAGACCTGGGTCATCAGATGCAGCCCTGCTCTTGGGGAAGGAAGCATCTTGTCCAGCATGGGCCTCCTGTGCTACTCACCTTGACCTCAGGCAACGTACCAGAAGAAACAGCAGGAACATCCCAAAGAGCACAGCGACAGGTGTGGAGACGGCAGCTGCAAAGAGGGCAGAATGAGTTGGCATCCTGCTCAAAGTCCCAGCACTCCTGAGCGTTAAAATTCTGTACAGTTTCGTTTCTGCAGAGAGATCCAGATGCCTTCCCAACCAGCTCAGAGTTGCTAACAGATCCTGAGATCCACCCTGTTCTGTCTGATCTACATCAGAGCAGAGAGGACACTCCTTTCCCACCACCACAGCCACAGTGGTTGTTTGGGAGTTGTTAGGGAGGGTGGGACCTTCATGTGGAAGCAAGAGGGCTGAGCCCAGGGGCAGGTGAACAGAACTATTTTTAAAACACTTGTATCAATCAGAATTCTGCTCCCAGCAGATTTGGCCAGTTTGCCTTAATATTGTGAAATCTCCCTGCAAAAATCACCAACATGCCCTGCATCTAAGATGACAACCTGGGGCTTCCCTGGTGACTCAGTGGTAAAGAATTCACTTGCCAATGCAGGAGACATGGGTTTGATCCTTGGCCTGGGAACATCCGACTTGCTGCGAAGCACTTGGGCCCAGGTACCACAACTGCTGAGCCTGTGCTCTAGAGCCCGGGAGCCACAACTACTGAAGCCCGCATGTCCTAGAGCCTGTGCTCCATGAGGAGGAAAGCCACTGCAATGAGAAGCCTGAGCACTGCAACTAGAGAAAAGTCCACACAACAATGAAGATCCATCACAGCCAAAAATAAACTAGATTAAAAAAAAACTTAAGATGACAACCTGAACAACTGCAGACCCAGGAGTCTCACTGTGGCCCAGGAGGCATCTTGATCACCTGGAGCCTTGAGCTTTTCAGACCTGCGCCTAGACAGACAGCTACAACCGTGTGTGCAAGGACTTGGCCTTAAACTAGAACTGTCCTGAAAAACAGCTAGAGATAAGATGAGGGAACATACCCAGATTTCTGCAGGATAGGAGAGGAAACGGGCAACATGTAACAGAAGCTTCAGAGAAGACCATTCCTTTTGACTCTAATTTCACTTCTAGAAATGTATTCTAAGAAAATGGGAAATGCGTACACAGAAGTAGTCACTAAAGCATTGTTTAAAATCATTTTTAAAATGTTAATCTAAATATCTTATCAGTAGACAGTTAAATGAAATGTGGCATACTCATACAATGGAGTATTATTCAGCTTTTCAAAACTTTGAAATCTACATTTGTTAACACAGAAAGATGTCTACAAAGTCATAAGTGAAAAAGCTGGTTGAGATAAAAATGAATAAAAGAATTTCCAGCAAGCCATATGTGTGTCCATATACACAAAATAGTCTTGAAGAATATATGCCAAGTATTAAGTAATTCTTTGGGCTTGTAGATAACTTTATTTTCTTTTTTAAAAAGTTTACATTTTCCTTCCCTGATCTTTTTGCAATGACGTTCTAATCAGAAGAGACACTAAAGTTACAAAAACAAGACTGCTTTTATTTACCTAAGTAAATAAAACTTAGAAAAAGTTAGAAAAGCTATTCCAAAAGAAGTAAGAGAAAACATGAGGAATTAGTGAACGATGTTGAGTTTCTAAATTTAACATTAATCATCATTATGACTAAAAGACAAATTTCTTAGCAGAGATGTTGTACCCTCCAGTAAACTATTCCTTCACATTGACTAATCAGGTTGGCATGCATTTACTGTTCACGGAGAGATTTATTGGAAAAGGCGAGCTGATGTTAACTATAGTTTCACTTTCACAATGCTGCTTCCTGTTTCTTTTTGAGAATAGAAGCTGCAGACTCAGACTTAAGTGCAAAGAGGGGTCCTGAGCCAATGATATAACAAAGCAATTTGAATTCAGCCCCTGGAACTCAGACACTTGGTTCCTTCCCCAGTTATTTCCAGGCACATGTAGTAAAGAAATTGAAACAAAACTCACCAAATTTAGTAAAGAGATTGAAACCAGAATCACCAAGTTTAGTAAAGAAATGGAAACCAGAATCGCCAAAACAATCGATTCATGCAGCAACTGTCATGTTTTCCACCCTTTTGTGTTTCCTAGCAGGGTGCATGGGTTGGAGAAAAAGGAAAAGAGATTTGATGAGACAGAGAAGGGAGGAGGATTAGCTTGAGAGAGGAAGGAGAAGATGGATTATTGCACAGGAGGCCAGAAGGGTCAGGAGCCCCTGCCTTGCCTTCAGCCTACAGTGATGTTGGGTCTGCAGTGGAGAAGACGGCTGAGGTGGCCAGTGGACCGTGTTCAGTGTGAGTGATGAAGGATTCCTCTGTAACCACAGTGACGTACCACCTCATGCCAATCAGAAAGGCCACCATCAACAAGTCTACAGATAATACTAATTTGAAAAGATATGTGCACCCCAGTGTTCATAGCAGCACTGTTTTCCAAGTCAAGACATGGAAACAACCCAAATGTCCATGAACAAATGAATGGATAAAGAGGTGGTATTTATGTACAATGTAATATTGCTCAGCCATAAAAAAGAATGAAATTCTAACATTTGCAGCAGTGTGGATGGGCCTAGAGTATATTATGCTTAGTGAAATAGGTCAGAGAAAGAAATATACTGTATGATATCACTTATATGCGGAATCTAACAAATAATACAAATGAATGTATATATAAAATAGGAACAGACACAGAGAAAACAAACTTGTGGTTACCAAAGGAAAGAGGGAAGAGAGAGGGTCAAATTAGAGATAGGGGATTAGCAGATATAAACCACCATACATAAAATAGATGAGTAATAATGATATACGGTAGAGCAGAAGGACTTACAGACAATTATCTTGTAATAACATAAATGGAGTATAATCTTCAAAAATTCTGCACACCTGAAACTAACATATTGTTGTAAATCAACTATACTTCAGTTTTTAAAAAGTGTTCTCTGTGCATATCCAGGGAATCATCATTTTTTGGCAGTACCTGCAAACTAGCTCAGTCAGACGGTAGGGTATCTGACATGCTGTGTGCCTGCATTCGCTGAAGGCAGTTATGAAATGAGAATGTCAACACCTTAGTCCCTGGCAATGGTTTCTCTTTTGTGTCTTCCTGTACTGAGCACATAGGAAGTGCTGGATTCAGAGTGGGTAATCAATAAATACTTAATTGATGGAATTAAACCATTAACTTTCTGCAAGCTAAAGAACTGGAAAAGGTCAGTTTTCATTCCAATCCCAAAGAAAGGCAATGCCAAAGAATGTTCAAACTACCACACAATTGCACTCATTTCACATGCTAGCAAGGATGCTCAAAATCCTGCAAGCTAGGCTTCAAAAGTACGTGAACCGAGAACTTCCAGATGTACAAGCTGGATTTAGAAAAGGCAGAGGAACCAGAGATCAAATTGCCAACTTCCGCTGAATCATCGAAAAAGCAAGAGAATTCCAGAAGAACATCTGCTTTATTGACTACGCTAAAGCCTTTGACCGTGTGGATCACAACAAACTGTGAAAAATTCTTAAAGAGATGGGAATGCCAGACCACCTTGCCTGTCTCCTGAGAAATCTGTATGCAAGTCAAGAAGCAACAGTTAGAACCAGATAAGGAACAACAGACTGGCTCCAAATAGGTAAAGGAGTACGTCAAGGCTGTATATTGCCACCCTGCTTATTTAACTTAAATGCAGAGTACATCATGTGAAATGCTGGGCTGGATGAAGCACAAGCTGAAATCAAGATTGCTTGGAGAAATATCAATAACCTCAGATATGCAGATGGCACCACCCTTATGGCAGAAAGTGAAGAGGAACTAAAGAGCTTCTTGATGAAGGTGAAAGAGCAGAGTGAAAAAGCTGGCTTAAAACTCAACATTCAAAAAACTAAGATCATGGCATCCGGTCCCATCACTTCATGGCAAATAGATGGGGAAACAATGGAAACAGTGACAGACTTTATTTTCTTGGGCCTGAAAATTATTTTGGATGGTGACTGCAGCTATGAAATTAAAAAGCACTGCTCCTTGGAAGAAAAGCTGTGACCAACCTAGACAGCATATTGAAAAGCAGAGCCATCACTTTGCCGACAAAGATCCATCTAGTCAAAGCTATGGTTTTTCCAGTAGTCATGTATGGATGTGAGAATTGGACCATAAAGAAAGCTGAGTGTTAAAGAATTGATGCTTTTGAACTGTGGTGTTGGAGAAGACTCTTAAGAGTCCCTTGGACTGCAAGAAGATTAAACCAGTCAACCCTAAAGGAAATCAACCCTGAATATTCATTGGTAGAATTGATGCTGAAGCTGAAGCTCCAGTACTTTGGCCACCTAAAGAGAAGAGTTGACTCATTGGAAAAGACCCTGATGCTGGGAAAGATTGAAGGTGGGAGGAGAAGGGGACGACAGAGGATGAGATGGTTGGATGGCATCACCAACTCAATGGATATGAATTTGAGCAATCTCTGGGAGATAGTGAAGGACAGGGAAGCTTGGCATGCTGCAGTCCATGGGATCACAAAGAGTTGTACACAACTGAGCGACTGAACTGAACTGCAGCTGAAGGACATGTAAAGTGCCGTTTGCTTTTTAATGAGAAATCTGCATGTTGTTGCAGCTTAGGACCACGTCTGGCACAGGATAGGAGCTCAATTTGTATCATTTGAACAAACGAATGTTGTGATATAGAGGTAGCTCCCTTTAAAGGCTGACCATGTAAACTACAGCAGATGTACTTCTGCCCTGAAAGATGGAGGTATAATACAGTCTGAAAGATGAACCCTTCCCCTCAAGTGTACTAAATGGACATGGCAGTGTAAACGCCGTCGTAGCTGACATTCTATCCTTTTATTTCACAACCAGGAATCTTCAAAAATAGCCTAGGTAAGGAACAGAGACAGACATTGAAATAATCAAATAAGGTTATTGATTTAAAAAAAAAAAAAGGCTTCCAAGTGAGTGCATAGATATAGAAGATAGTGAAATGAGGACAATTTCCCTCAACATGTATTAAAATGTTAGAGCCCTCAAACTCCAATGAGTATTTGCTCACTCACTTATGGAACATCTACTATTTACCATTTTGTTGCACTAAAAGAGCCACTTCTAAAAGTTGTGAAAGGGACTTCCCTGGCAGTCCAGGGGTTAAGACTTCACCTTCCAATACAAGGAGTGCAGGTTCAATCACTGGTTGAGGAGCTAAGACCCCACATCCCTCAGGGCCAAAAACCCAAAACATAAAACAGAAGCAATTATTGTAACAAATTCAATAAAGACTTTAAAAATGGTCCACATCAAAAAAAAATCTTTAAATACATAAAAGTCGTGATAGTCATTTACATAATTCACTTTTTAAGAACTGATATTGGTAATACCAGTGGACTGATTAAAGCATTACATTAATATCTATTGAGCAACTGCTATGGTAAAGCATTATTTATATCATCTTCCAAAGATGATCAATCGGTGGCTTATTCCTGCAGAAATAGGAGCCCCTACCAATGCCCAAGGTGTCATGAGTGCCTCTGCCTCTTGTACCCGGTGGGACACACTCCTGGGTCCCAGGTGGCTGGGATTGTGTATCACAGACATACTTTGGAGAAACTGTCCATTACTAAGTGTTTCTAGACACCTAGCAGGGTTTTAGTCTTAATTCCTATCTTCTTAGCCAATAAAACTTAAATGGATCTCATTTTCATGTCTTTGCTGACTAGGCCTGTCTTATAGTTAGTGTTTACATTAAGTAGTCTGGAAGAAAGAAATCTTATTCATGCCACATAAAAGATTTAAAGTTGTTTTTTTTTAATCTCTGTATTTCCACAGTTCCTTGTGCAGAGCTATCTTTGCCTATTGTAGGTATTCAGTTAATGTTTATTATCTGGCATTTTACAATAAGGGAGAGAATTTTTGATATTTTAATCCAGTGAAAGTCATGAACTGGGAAGAAATACAGATTAGATATCATAATAAAATAGTTTTCAAATCCACATTGGAAAAAAATGGCCCTCAAATTTTGTAGGATTTTTTTCTTTCAGATATACTTGTACATGGGCTTCCCAATTGGCTCAGTGGTAAAGAATCCACCTGCCACTGCAGGAGATGCAAGAGACTGGGGGGTTCAATCCCTGGGTCTGGAAGATCCCGTGGAGAAGGAAATGGCAACCCACTCCAGTATTCTTGCCTGTAAAATCTCATGGACAGAGGAGCCTGGCAGGCTACTGTCCATGGAGTCATTTAGTGACTAAACCAGCATCACCACCATACTTGCACATATGCAAAGTGATATACGGTTTTCCAATTAGTCCTCCTTTGTTATGTAGCCCAAGAATGTAAGGAACCCCAAGGCCCAGTAGGGCTTTGGCTGGATAAATTGTGGCAAATGCATATAATAGAATATCCTGAGCTGTTGGAAAGGATGAGGTGGTTTTTATCTATTGATATGAAAAAATTTCCACAACATACCATTAGGTATAGACAAGGTGCAGAATAGTGAAAATAATATACCTAACTGTATCGTGTATCTTCTACATGCTATTTACAGATTGACTCTCTCTGCAGGATACCCTGAAATCTGGTAGCAGGAGTTCCTGCCTGCCTGCAAGGGGACTTTCAGTCAGAGATAGGCTTTTTACCATACAGCCTTTTGTAACTTTTCATTGTTAAGCCCTGGGCAAATATTAACAGTTCAAGAAAATGACTAAAAAAAATGTAAAAGTCTGTAGAAAGATTAATGTAATACGTGACACAAGGAGAAATGTTTGGTCAGCTCTCTTATTTATTGGCCACCTCTTAAATGATAAACATACTTTGGTTTCAACATCGTTGTCATTAAACGCCACAGTTTTTCCATGAAAACACTCTCCAGAGAGCCTTTTAAAAATATCTTGCATTGGCATATGTTTTGATCATTCTTAAAACCATTCTAATCAACTAAATGCAGAAATGACCAAAGCCTCTTGGTTTTTTCCCAGAATAAACTTGATGCAGATAAAATATAACTACAAAAACTTTAATCATTCTCTAGCTGGGAAACTTGTGAATAGAAATTAGAAATTAATTTTTGCCTGCGTTGAAATTATAGTTTTTTTTTCCTCATTGAAAACTTGCATTTCTCCCTGCTTCTGTTTCCTTGCATTTCTCACATTTCTCCCTGCTTCTGTTTCCTCCCCTCTCCTTTTTTCTCTCTCTCTTCCCTTCCTCTTTTTCTTTTATTCTTGCAAGCACTTTTCCATTTTCCTCCTTATACTCTCTGGGACTTTCTCTCTCTCTCAGCCTTAAAGTCATGTGTCTTCTGTAAAAATGCCTTTTATACCAAGAACGTGAACTTCTCGCTGTTGAGTGTATAGTGCTAACTCCCTGTGAAAGATAAATGAGTCTCATGGCAGAACATCATTTAATGATGTTAACTGGTTTTCCGGTGGGTCCTGAATAACAGTCTAGCCCCCACTTAGTAGGCCTGAATAGTTGCACAAGGGGGCCCTGTGATGCACCGACCTGGCTTCTGTACCAATCACCTGACAGTGAGAACCTACCAACATTAAGAAAAATAGTCAACCTAGAATTCTGCACACACTGTAAACAGTGCAGTCTTGTAACTCATCTACACAGAGACACTTCTGAGAGTGAAAGGGGCAGCTGTTGGTGATCATGCTGGAACAGCAGGCATAAGTCAGGACCGTCCAGCACCCTGTCACTGAGGTCCCCTGAACATAGACACCACCACTTGATGCAGATAAAATATAACTACAAAGGACCATGGAAAATACTCACCAGTCACAACTCTGGGATTGTACTGATAGGCACCTGCAGGGAAGAGATTACAGCTCAGTTATTGCCATGGTCCTGAAGGCACTAATTTCTCTAAGCAAGAGAACTCCTGGACGGTTTGGCTCTCATCTTAAAGCCCTGAGAGATTCACAGCCAGCAAAATCAGACTCACTTTAGCACCGGACCAGGATCATTTGCTTCCATGCTGAGCCATGCTTAGGAATCAGAGGCGCATTTACAGAACATGCAGATTACCCAGAGAGCGTGCCCCCATCCCTCACACCATGATTCCAGATGGCAGAAAGCTCCCTCTGTCCTCCCATATCAGGAGGAGGCAGATCTTAATCAGATTCTAAGCAAAGGCTCTGCCATGTGGCTTAATGTGAGGAGAGACAGTTCTCTTCCCACTGAAGCAGGGTGGAGCATAGAACACAGGCCGGAGCGAGAAGGCTGTGGCAGAGAGCAGGAGGCAGAGGGTCAGGCAGTCGTCCCAATTTTGGATTGGATGGTGTGATGTGATCAGCCTACTCTGGATCTGTGCCTGCATCTCAGAAGCAGCCCCTGGGAGCTGTGCTCTCCTCCAGCAGGCAAAGCCAGCACTAACCGGGTGTGTCCTGCAAGGCCGGGTGTGTGTGTTCCGGAGCCTTGGCTGCTGTCTGAGCTGGGACGTAGGTGGTCTCCTTACTGACTACCCCTGTGGTTCCCACAGGAGGAGCTGTGGACGGCAGCCTGGAGCCTGGTCCAGTAGCTGGCCTTGTGGCCACTTTGGTGTCTGACTTGGAAGTAAGATCTGGCTCTGCAGGGGAGTGCAAGACATGGACAATGAAAACATTGAGAACAGTGTCTTTTCTCAGCTTCAGAAGAGAGTGGACAAACATCTACTCCCGTGAGCCCACCCCGGCCAGCCCTCTCCCAGCAAACTCCTCCACAGCTCTGGGGGAAGATCCCTTGAGTGGATAACATCTTCATCTGTTCCGAATGGCCAAGAGGCTTTTGTGGACACTAGTGGATTTATGACTATTTATCATGGGTCACATAAGCTAACGATCTCAAAGATTTGAGTAGTATCAGGCACTGGAGAAGTGGTTACCAGGAGACCCAGCTCAGACAAACAAGTGGAACTGGGGATTTCCCTGGTTGTCCATTGGTTACTGGACCACCTGCCAATGCAGTGAACAGGGAGTTCGACCCCTGGTCTGGAAAGATCCCTCATGCTGTGGAGCAACAAAGCCAGTGCACCACAACTGCTGAGCCTGTGCTCTAGAGTCCACCAGCCTCAACTACTGAGCCTGTGCTCCACAACAAGAGAAGCCACGGCAGTGAGAAGCCTGAGCCCTGCAACTAGAGAGTAGCCCCCTGCCCACCACAGCTAGAGAGAGCCCTCACACAGCAACGAAGAACCAGTGCAACCAAATAGTAAATGAATAAAAATAATTAAGAAAAGTGGAACTATACTTGCCAAAGACATCAGGATGCTAATTTTAGTTTACTTTTTACATACTTACACAAAACTTTTGAAATAAGGGGAACCTGGGATTCAGCCCATCTGACCTTTCAAGAGTGGACCTGAGGAATGCGTCCTGGCTCGGCACCCATCTCTGGGAGGAGGCTGAGCCACCTGCCTTGCGTTGAGGTTCTTGACCTCCCAACCCTCACTGGCCAGCAGCTGCTCCAAACTGTAGAGTGCTGTTCTGTTTCCGTGCTGAGTGGGTCTTCCAGTGTGATAATACAGTCCTGATGAGCCCAGCCCTGGGGCACAAGCTATGATTGCACATTCTGGGCTATCTGACCCCCTGTTGGGGCCTCTGCCCCACACTCTCCCAGCCACATGCGCCGGAGGAGTTATCGTGCCCTCTCACCCTCTGTCGGCACCTCATAGGGCCCAGGCGCTCTGCAGACCATGCTCCCCCTGACCTGGAGCAGGCCCATGAGGTGCCACTGGCCACAGCACCCACCCTGGAGGTTACACTCACACCCGAGATTTCCCTACGCAGCTGCAATCTGCCAAGGGCTTGGGGCATGAAGGCCAGGCTGAGGGAGGTCCCTCAAGCCAGGTGTGACATGGGTCAAAGGGGTTGTGGGCACCGCAGCCTCTTCCTCCTGTTTGTCATCGGCTCAGTAACTGGAAGGAGACCCTTGCTCCACCCCTCCACCTTCCCTTCAGCGATGGTTCTCAGCCGTGGCCTCCTGAGGGTCCCAGGAGAGCTTCTGAAACTCCAGTAACCAGGTGCTCCCCAGACCACCCACAGTTCCAGGAGATCTCAGTGGGCATCCTCAGTTAAGAACTGGCTCTCGAGGGAGGTGGCCCGACAAGCGCTGTCAACTATTGTGGGATGGGTGTGCCTGGAGGGAAAGGAGGAGACGGGGCCAGGAGAAGCCTGGCACTGGGGCTTCCCTGATGGCTCAGTGGTAAAGAATCCACCTGCCAATGCAGGAGACTCAGGTTTGATCCCCGGCCCAGAAAGATCCCACATGCCGCAGGGCAACTAAACCTAGACGCCACTACTACTGAGCCAGCGTGCTAGAGCCCTCGAGCCACAACTACTGATCCACGAGCTGCAACTAATGAAGCCTGAGTGCCTAGAGCCCGTGCTCCCACAACAAGAGAAGCCACGGCAATGAGAAGCCCATGCACCGCAACTCGAGCACAGCCCTTGCTGGCCGCAGCTAGAGAAAAACCTAAGCATCAACAAAGACCCAGCACAGCCAAAATAAATAAATAAATAAAAACCTCACACTGGGTAATGAGCCACAGAGAATCAAGAGTCAAGAGAGGGTGTCAAAAGAGAAGGGCAAGTCTTCCCAGGATATTTTGCATCCAAGAGCTCAGATTTTCTAAACAGTGCAGAGGAAACTAGGGTAGAGTTTGCCTAAGACTAGGTCAAAATGCAGAACTCTGGCAGCTTTGTGCAAGCATGTGTACCAAAACAATCACAGGTAGGGTTGTTGGGAGCTGGTGTGCTTGGGTCTCTCCTGGCTCTGCACATCTTGCCAGTGGAGGCACCATCTTTTCAGGGATACTTAGATGGCCTTGGCATGTGGAGACAGTACCTCCCCCTGGAGCACAGGGCAGATGTGTTCACACCAACAGTAAAACATCAGGTTCCTGCTCAGGCTCCCTCCTCTCCAGGGATGTCTGCCGCCCACACGGGCACCTGCTTAGGCTTGTTAAGGCACGTCTGGACGAGGGACTTGATGAAACCTGCCAGTGGCCCTGCTGCCTGCAGTACCAGGTAAGACAGTCCTCCGTCTCTGATCAGGAGGATCAGGTTTTCTGCCAGTGCCCATGAGGCCCAGGAAGGCCGATATGCAAGGTGGGCAGAACCTCAGCACCACCCCCGCCCAAACCTTTGTCGAAGCTACGCATCTGCCACGAAGTGTGATCCGGCCTAGTAAGAGTGGATTTTAAACCATTATGAAGTGTGCACCCATGAAGCCTGGCTGTCCGGCAACTTTGGCTTAAAAGAGAAAATGAAGCTAATGTCAGTTCTTATCCTTGACGTAAATAAGGGGTGTTTGCAGTGGAACCCCGGCAGTGGCCCACGGATCTGCAGGCTCTCTGTGGACCTCAGGGCAGCCGGGGATGGGAGTCCTGAGAGAGTCTGCGGCATTCCTACCTTTTCCGGAGGGGGTGGGGCTCTCTGGCTGTGGGGTCAACCCTGTCGGCGCTGCTGTGGAGGGTGGCCTTTGGTGACTCAGGGAGGGGTCTCCTAGAGAGAGGATAACCACACGGCATTTATGATCCCGAGGGTGGAACCTGGGGTGGCTTCAGAACTGGATGTAGATAGAATAATAATAATAATAATCATAAATGTATAATTTAAATAAATAATTAATTTATAATTTAAAGTGGACACATGTGGTTGCCCAGGCCTGGCCAAACACACACGAGATAAACAGCTGTTCGTCCGCAGTTCCCAGTGCAAACAGACTGTACAAGTTCAGTGGCAAGTGTCTTATCTTTGGCTAGAATGATAGCAATGATATCAACTCAGCTTTTCAATGCTGGCTTTTGCATGAGAAAACAAATGATTATTCAATAGATTGTTTTTGGCACAAGTTGTTGGGGAAATCATAGGAGGAGCTGTTAGTAGTAAAAGGTGGGGCTTTGGGGGCTAAGACCTAAAGGTTCCCCCAGTCTTTGGTTATAAACATCTATGATTCTAGGCTAATCCCCATCTTTCATTCCCCCCACCCCACCCTGCAACCCACCCTGTTCAGTTCAACATCCTTGATTCACTCACCCAGAGGAATTGGAACATTGAGGAAACATCCACTTTCTCTACAGTAGGAAGCCCTGATTTTTGCCCCTGGACTACAGTTCCAATGGGTCCCCAGGCTAGATCAAGGAAGACAGCTGTGCTCTCCCCAAAATTACTGCCCAGACCTGGCCTCACCCAGCCCGTTCCCATGGGCCCAATGGTCCATGTGGTGGGCACACTGTTCCCAGCCCAGTGATGCCTCTGCTACAAGCAGAAGGCTTGCCTGGCCTCTAAGCCCTGCACGGTGGCCACACAGTGCGGGGGCAGGGGCACAGGGTGATCTCACTACAGATTCAATAGAGAGACTGGCTTTTCAAGGAGTCCCCCAGCCATGAACCTGCTCTTGAACAACCCCGTTTGTCTGCTTTCCCCGGAGAGGAGCTGAGAATGTCCACAAATGTTGCGTGGGAACGTATCCCACCTGAACACACACCATGTGTGCAGTGACTATTTAATGCATCCTTCTCTTGGAAGACTATGGGTTGCTCTTTCCTTCTCTAGAGTACAGGGCTTAGTCTTCCTGAAAATAACCTTGCTGGCTTCTACTCTAAGATTCTTTGACTTCTCCTGGCATGGTTATCCAGTTGTGGATTTTTTTTTTTTTTAAGGTGGGGAAATTCCATAGATCTTTCCTCATTCTTGGTCTGGCGCTCTGGCTGGATCCCAGACGATGTCTGGACCAGGAGGTCTCTGCTCCATGGGTCTCCCCACTTCTCTCAGGGCAGGTACCAACAAGGGAGGAAGGGCAGTGATTTCCAACAGGGGAGGAACGGCTGTCCCCTGGGGAAGAATTGGACAACCCTCCAGGGAGCAGGGTGCTGTGAGCAAACACCTCTGTCTGTAGCCCAGTTCTTGCTTCTGTGATCTAAAGCACTGATGGTAATAATAGTTAATATTTACCAGAGTTTGCTTACTCCTCCTACAACCCACAATGTTGAAAGGACCTGATGAATCAAGCCCATTTTCTTGATGAGGAACCAAGAGATCCAAGACATTGAGGCCCTTGCCCAAGGTCTCATGGGTGGTTATGTGGCAGAGCCAGGATTTGAACCCAGAACTGTATGACCCCAAAGCCCATGTAGTTTCCCCATCTTTGAGCTGTGTTTAGAGGCCCATTGGTTTATTCTGCCTCGGTCCTCAACCCAGATGTTTAGCCTCCCTCATCAGCTGCCCATACTGCGGTCTGCTCTCTGCATGGCCATGGCAAAAGGGGTGGAGGGACAGTGCTGGGACAGCCACTTACTGATGCACTTGAGGTTGGGAGTGGTCCAGTGGGCAACTTTCGCGGTCTCGTTAAACACACACTGGGTCAGGCTGGAGGTCCCAGCTTTACGCTTGAAGCCAGAATTACAAACATACCGCTCCCTGGAGTTGATGCTGTAACTCTTGACCCGGATGTCTGCATGCTCCACGGATGTGGGAGTCGGGCAGGTGATGCCTACAGAAGTGTAGATGAGAGGGAAGATGTGAGCAGATTGCAGCTTGCTCTGTGGGGTGCATGGGTGGAAGTCAGTAACTTTAAACCCGAGGAACCCTGGGGATCCACCCCCCAGATTCAAGCCTGTGGAAGATGTCGAGTAAGGGTGCCCACCATCTAGAAGTGGTCCAGGATCTTGCTTTAAGAGCCAGCCACCGAGCATCACTAGAGCCTGGGGGTCATCAGCAGAGACCCCTCTCCCTGTCCTCCACCCCCATCAGTCTCCAGCCTCTGTATCTCTCAAACATATGCACCTCTGCCTCTCTCCTACCCTGCCTCTCTTGCCTGAGCAACAGCAAAAGGCTCCAGATTGCTACCTTTAACAAACCTTTAATCCATTTCCACAAGGCAGGTGGCATCATCTTCATTTTTTAAATAGTTCATGTATTTATTTCTTTGGCTGCACTGGGTCTTAGTTGTGGCATTCAGGATCTTTAGCTGTGGCATGTGAGATCTTTAGTTGCAGTATGTGGGATCTAGTTCCCCCACCAGGGATGGAATCTGGGCACCCCGCATTGGGAATGTGGAGTCTTAACCACTGGACCACGAGGGAAGTCCCCAGCAGCATCTTTATAAATGCATATTTGACGACTTCACTCTTTCCTGGTTGCCCACTGTCATCTTTCCTAAGCTGAGTTTAATGTCACTTTCTTAGGAAAGCCCTCCCTCACCCCTACAGTCACCCAAGTCCCATAGTTCTGTGTCCTTCTCCTCTACAGTGGATTCCATCCACAGATGTATTTAAGACGCGGAGCCTTGATGAAGGCTCTGCTGGCCCCATCTGCCTCTCCAGCCACTCTTGCCTCTGGCCAAGCTGGCCTTTGGCCCCTCACCACCCCGGCATGCCTTCACTATGCCCCCCTGCCCCCCACCTCACCCTTCCTCAGTTCAGTTCAGTCACTCAGTCTTGTTCAACTCTTTGCGACCCCATGAATCGCAGCATGCCAGGCTTCCCTGTTCATCACCAACTCCTGGAGTTTACTCACACTCATGTCCATTGAGTTGGTGATGCCATCTAACCATCTCATCCTCTGTTGTCCCTTCTCCTCTCGCCCTCAATCCTTCCCAGCATCGGGGTCTTTTCCAGTGAGTCAGCTCTTCACATCAGGTGGCTGAAGTACTGGAGTTTCAGCTTTAGCATCAGTCTCTCCAATGAACATTCAGGACTAATGTCCTGTAGGATGGACTGGTTGGATCTCCTTGCAGTTCAAGGGACTCTCAAGAGTCTTCTCCAACACTGCAGTTCGAAAATATCAATTCTTAGGCACTCAGCTTTCTTTATAGTCCAACTCTCACATCCATACATGACTACTGGAAAAACCATAGCCTTTACTAGACAGACCTTTTTTGGCAAAGTAATGTCTCTGCTTTTTAATATGCTGTCTAGGTTGGTCATAACTTTTCTTCCAAAGAGTAAGCATCTTCTAATTTCATGGCTGCAGTCACCATCTGCAGTGAGGTTGGAGCCCCCCAAAATAAAAGTCTGCCACTGTTTCCACTGTTTCTCCATCTATTTGCCACGAAGAGATGGGACCAGATGCCATGATCTTTGTTTTCTGAATCTTGAGTTTTAAGCCAGCTTTTTCACTCTCCTCTTTCACTTTCATTAAGAGGCTCTTTAGTTCTTCTTCACTTTCTGCCATAAGGGTGATGTCATCTGCATATCTAAGGTTATTGATGTTTCTCCCGGCAATTTTGATTCCAGCTTGTGCTTCTTCCAGCCCAGCGTTTCTCATGATATACTCTGAATATAAGTTAAATAAGCAGGGTGACAATATACAGTCTTGATGTACTCCTTTTCCTATTTGGAACCAGTCTGTTGTTCCATGTCCAGTTCTAATTGTTGCTTCCTGACCTGCACACAGATTTCTCAAGAGGCAGGTCAGGTGGTCTGATATTCCCATCTCTTTCAGAATTTTCCACAGTTTATTGTGATCCACACAGTCAAAGGCTTTGGCATTGTCAATAAAGCAGAAATAGATGTGTTTCTGGAACTCT
The DNA here is from genome assembly GCF_054371585.1 of Giraffa tippelskirchi. NCBI lineage: Eukaryota > Metazoa > Chordata > Mammalia > Artiodactyla > Giraffidae > Giraffa > Giraffa tippelskirchi. The sequence goes on from NC_137287.1 coordinate 55,422,822, forward strand.
CTTGCTTTTTCAATGATCCAGCAGATGTTGCAATTTGATCTCTGGTTCCTCTGCCTTTTCTAAAACCAGCTTGAAATCTGGAAGTTCACGTTCACATATTATTGAAGTCTGGCTTGGAGAATTTTGAGCATTACTTTGCTAGCATGTGAGATGAGTGCAATTGTGTGATAGTTTGAGCATTCTTTGGCATTGCCTTTCTTTGGGATTGGAATGGAAACTGATCTTTTCCAGTCCTGTGGCCACTGCTGAGTTTTCCAAATTTGCTGACATATTGAGTGCAGCACTTTCACAGCATCATCTTTTAGGATTTGAAATAGCTCAACTGGAATTCCATCACCTCCACTAGCTTTTTTCGTAGTGACGCTTCCTAAGGGCCACTTGACTTCACATTCCAGGATGTCTGGCTCTAGGTGAGTGATCATACTATCATGATTATCTGAGTCATGAAGATCTTTTTTGTACAGTTCTTCTGTGTATTCTTGCCACCTCTCCTTAATATCTTCTGCTTCTGTTAGGCCTATACCATTTCTGTCCTTTATTGAGCCCTTCTTTTCGTGAAATGTTCCCTTGGTATCTCTAATTTTCTTGAAGAGATCTCTAGTCTTTCCCATTCTATTGTTTTCCTCTATTTCTTTGCACTGATCATTGAGGAAGGCTTTCTTACCTCTCCTTCGTATTCTTTGGAACTCTGCGTTCAAATGGGTATATCTTTCCTTTTCTCCTTTGCTTTTGGCTTCTCTTCTTTTCACAGCTATTTGTAAGGCCTCCTCAGGCAGCCATTTTGCTTTTTTGCATTTCTTTTTCTTGGGGATGGTCTTGCTCCCTGTCTCCTGTACAATGTCATAAACCTCCATCCATAGTTCATCAGGCACTCTATCAGATCTAGTCCCTTTAATCTATTTCTCATTTCCACTATATAATCATTAGGGATTTGATTTAGGTCATACCTGAATGGTCTAGTGGTTTTCCCTACTTTCTTCAACTTAAGTCTGAATTTGGCAATAAGGAGTTCATGATCTGAGCCACAGTCAGCTCCCAGTCTTGTTTTCGCTGACTGTATAGAGCTTCTCCATCTTTGGCTGCAAAGAATATAATCAATCTGATTTTGGTGTCCACCCTTCCTAGCTTCGTTCAATGCCACTTCCTCAGGAAAGCCCTTCCTCATGAAAGCCCTTCCTCACGAGGGTCCTCAGTTCTTACAAGGTGAGGACCCAGCCAGGTTACCACCTTTCCTCCAAAGCAGCCTCTTTTAAGACTGAGTCCCATCCAAAGCCAGGAAGAGTCGATTGCAGATAAAGTTTCAAAGCGAGATTTTCCTGCAGCCACTTGAAAGAACTGTATGATTTCTTAATGCTCTTTTCCCTATCAATTCAATACATTATTAGGTTTTCTTGTGCATGGAAGAGATGGGAGAACTCATTTCTGAGGCCAAGCCTCACATATGAGGGGTGGTAAAGGAGGCTGAGAGTGGGCTGTGCTGGAGGAAAAGTCCCAGGGAGGGAACTTCCTCAATAGCATTTCCCATTGTCCTGGAGGCTCCCTTCTCAGTTACTGAAGGGTGAGTCTGTGCCGAGTGGCTCATTGGTTGGGTGCCTGGCTGCCCACAGCTGCCTGGGGAACTGACTTCTGGGTTCCAGGTTGGGAAATGTGTAAATCTCTGCTGAGCAGCTGGAGTATCAGGAGGGTTAGAACTCCGGCAAGAGAAGTGAGTGAAGTAATCTTTCTGCCAGGGAGGGACTCTGAGGGGAAGACTGAATGTAGTGCCAGTTGGATTCACAGACTGGAGGAGGAAGGCGCCCTAACGGCCCCTGTGCCAGGGGTCAGCAAACTAGGGCCCAAGTGCCAAATCCAGCCAGCCATCTACTTTTGCCAATAAAGTTTTATTGGCACACACCCTTGCTCATTCGTTTATGAAGATAGAAGCTTTCACTCTGCAACAGCAGGACTGAATTGTTGCAACAGAGATCTAAATTATTTACTTCCTGGCCCGTTTCAGGAACAGCCTGCCCCAGGCTGTGTAGCCTTGAGACAAACCACTGCCCTTGTTACTAAGACCAGCTGCCCAGTGAGTCAGCACAGAAGTAGTGCAGTCCTCTGAGCAACTGAGGTTGACAAAAGTGATATTGCCCCACATAAAAAGAAAAACCTCCCCACATGGCAAAACTCCATGTAAGTCAGAAGACAAATGACCAAACTGGAAAAAAAACCCTGTATTTTCTATCACATAGGGTTAACTTCTCTCATGTCAAGAGCTCCTGAAAGTCAATCAAAACACTGCCAGTCCCAAGGGAAAATAGGAAAAGAGTATAAACAGGAACTTGACAGAAAAGGAAATACAAATGCTCTTAAATATATTTAAAAAATACTCAAACTCAGTCATAATGAAGGAAATGTAAAATAAAACTACCTAAGACAGTGCTTTCAGCTCCCAAGTTGGAACAGAGCCAGAAGTTGGTTACTACACCATTACTTGCATGTTGCCCGTACAGCCCGAGTGAGACATACTTGCAATCTAAATACCCATGCATTTTGATCCTGCAATTCTGCTCTCAGGGATTTTATTTTACAGCTATATCTGCATTCCTGTGAAACGTTGTTACACCACTTATGCACATACCCTTGAACTCAGCAGTTCCACCTCTAAGATTTGCCTTACTGGTATATTTATGAAGTGAGTGTGTACAAGGTTATCCATTATAATAGCCAGTAAATTACCCTGTATGTCGTCAGTAGGAGAATAAATAAATTACAATAGAGATTATAGCACCACTGTACCATGAAGTCCTACCCAGCTCTTTACAATAGAAATTAGGGAAAAAAAAGAAAGTTATTTATGCACTGAAGTGGAGAGCTTTCCAGGATAAACTGTTAGGTTTGGAAGAAAAGGAACAGAGCACTGTGTATTAAACACTACCCTCAGTGAGAAATGAAGCAATACATATATCCAGTTTTTTGTTTATACATAAAATCTCCGAAAGTATACACAAGAAACTATTCACACTGGAGGTGAGGCAGCTGAGAGATAAGATTGCTGACTTTTCATGCTTTCTGAATTTTTAATGGTGCAAATGCTTTACCCATTAAAAATGCTTTTGAAATATTTTGTAATGCTCTGTTTCTTCTGCTGATGTGTACACAGGTTTTTTTATTTTTCATGATATATGCTGGGGTAACAATCAAAATAGCAAGCAACCAGACAGTGGCCTAATTCAGACAGCGAACAATCAGAATAGCTGCTGGCATTAACCAGGACCCGGTGGGGTGACCACTGGCCACAGATCAAAAGCCACACTCATGATGAGGACTGGCAGAATATTAGTCATGTATATATACTATATACTGTTTAAAATAGATGAAATACTTCATAATAAAAAAGTGGGGGATGAGATTTAAAAATACCCCACCACAGGAAGTCAGAAACCACATGACAAAGGAGAGCTAAACCACGCGGAGAGTGTTCATTGCTTTTACTGTAACACATGCCTCCTCTGAGCAGAGCCCTAGCTTTCTGCTTTCCTGCCTGACCCTCTGCCCAGGGCTTGCCCATCTTCTCCTCCAGAAAGCACCCCTTGGGTTTCCATACTCCCCAGCTGCAAGCCTAGGTGTAGATGTCAGAGAATCACTGCCAGAATCAGTAGGACATGTACTCACCTCTCAGGGTCACCACCTCCTGAACCCCTTCTGCCACATCCTGCAGGGTAAGAGGGCCTCTTTAGATATCAAATCAGAGGGAGCCAGTTCCAAATTCAGGGTGTGGTTGGAACAGTCTACTGTCAAGTGCTCAGCAGTCTGCAGACAGGCCAGCCCACCACTGGGTCAGCTGTCACACCCTCCCCTCCTGCTTCAGGGTGTATTGCCAAGGTGTCAGCATCCTCACACCTGAGCACACCTGAGTGCAGTGGGTCAGTCACTCCAGGCTTTACCTTGGTCTTCCTAGTCTCAGAAGGGAAAATAGATTGTTTGATTTTCATTCTTAATCCAACACTGACTCTTCTTTTAAAACCCCATCGACATCTAATATTAGATTTTTAAAATATTTATTTACTTATTTAGGGTGCACTGGGTCTCAGTTGCCACATATGACATCTAGTACCCCAATCAAGGAGCATGAAGCCTCAGCCACTGGACCACAAGAGAGATTCCCTAATATTACATTTTTAAAACTATAATATCCAGCTTGCTGTCCTTTATCACTCCATCCTGATGCTGACAATGCTCTCTTTTCACTTACAGTGATTCTATAGTGGACACAAGCATTTTCATTCCCTTTTCAATGAGATCATAAGATAATCATTATTTTAACGTACCAGTTTTCTAAACAAATTTTTTTTCCTATTAACTTGTGTGAACAGAGTTCATGGGAGAAGCGATCGGGCTGTTTAGGTTTACTTCCTTCCTCCTCCTCTCTCCCCATCTGATGTCTGGGTTGCATCTTGCTCACCTGAATCCCTTACCAAACATTTTTATTCGCCTTGTGGTCCGCAAGTTCAACTTCATCCACTGATTCCAATTTCAAGTCTTATTTTGAATCTATTGATCTTTCCTTGGTCACCCTTTTTTTTTTTTTTGGTCTTCACTGTTTTCTGCGTTGTTTTCAGATTTGAGATTGTGTGTCATCAAATTGTCCTACATCTTCTAAATCTGGAAATACTCTCCTCCATTTAGGGCAGTGGATTTCAACTTTGAGTGTTTGTGGCACTCTGAAATAAAACACTGGCCCTGTCACTCAAGGGGATTTAAAACGTTGAGGCCATGGCAACTGTGTCACTAAGAGCCACAAAGAATCACTGCCACAGTGTAAGGACACCATGCTAGTGTGTCATTCTTCAGAGTGCCTGCTATGTGGGTGGGACAGTTTATTGCATGTATAAGTACCTAAGTTTATGGCATATGTAATAATTCTAAGTTTTGGGCAGACTTCAGTAAATAGGCAGTCTTCTCCACAGTGGCCTGACTTCACCTTAGATGCACAGTTAACCCATGACACAGTAAAGATGCTGTGTGTGAGCGACCTGGCGGGATGGAAGGAACGGTCCTGTTCCTTTGCACTTGGGAGATGGCTGCCCTTGCAGCTCCCGCTGTTACTCATCTGCGGCTCCCACAGGCGGCAGAGCAGCTCCTCCAGCCCTGTGACCCTTTGCTGCAGCTTCTCCCACCTTTGGGCCAGGTGTGTCCAGCTTCAGGATGAGGAGCACCCCTTGTGGAAGCTGGAGTCTCAGAGGGAAGATGAAGGACCCACAGGGGTTCCAGCTCTGCCTCTCGGCTCCTAGGTGGCTCTTGCTTCTCCTCCGTTTCACGTCCATGTTCCCACCAGACCATGACCTGGAGGCTCCAGCTTCAGATGCAGAAAGGACAGCTCCCCTAGACAGTAACCGGCTCCACAGCAGCACAAGGTGGTTCTGTTCCTCAGATTCTTCGGACCACAGTCCTGACCAATACAGTCTCAAAGAATCTTCCCACAGTTGGTTACTAGTTACAATGGGGAAAATGGTAACTACGTTGCTTCCCACAATTGGTTACTAGTTACAACAGGGAAAATGGTAACTACCTTGAAGAAAGCTGACAACTGCCACCTGAACCGAGTGGTCAGACATACAATCACAGGGACTTCCCCATGGTGGTCTAGTGGCTATGACACTGCATCCCCAATGCAGGGGGCCTAGGTTTGACCCCTGGTCAGGGAACTACATCTTGCATGCTGCAACTAAAGAGCCCACATGCTGCATGCGGGAACTACATCCTGCATGCTGCAACTAAGACCCGGTGTGGTCAAATACATAAATTAAATATTAAATAAAAAGAAGTAATACCACCAACATGGGGATATATAGCTGTCATATGCCTCCTGATCTGATTCACTGCCAAGGACACAGGATCACATCTGTGGTCTCCCTCCCCCAAATCCATAACCTGAATCTATCCATGAGGAGACATACAGAGTGTTCCAGACTGAAAGAGGCTAAAGGATATGATAACTAAATGCTACACGTGGTCCTAGATTAGATCCAGAATTAGGAAGAAAACAGATAAAAGGACATTCATGGGACAACTGACAAAATTTGAAAAAATGGACCTTGTATTAGATAATATTATTATGCCGAGATTAAATGTCCTAATTTTGATAGTTGTACTGTGAGCTCGTAAAAGTGTTGTGTTTTAGGAAGGTATGTAAGAAAATGTGTTCTTAGGAAATATACATTGAAATATTTAGGCATAAATATTTCAAGCATAACGTGGCAAACCGTTTAGATGCTTCAGAAGAAGATGTACATGTAATATAAATATGCAAATGTACATATATTTAGAGAGAGGGGGAAACAGTAAATAAAATGGTGGTCCAGTGGTCAGGAATCTGCTTTGCAGTGCAGGGGACATGGGTTTGATCCCTGGTTGGGGAACTAAGATCCCACATGCCACGGAGCATCTAAGTCCATGTGCCACAACTAGAGAGTCTTTGCGCCACAATCTCACATGATGCAACTAAGACCTGACAAAGCGTATAAATAAATTTTAAAAAAAGAAAATGGGGCAAAATGTAAACAGTTGGCAAAGCTGGGTAAAAGGTATTCAGAAAGTCTTTGTACTGTCTTTACAAATTCCTGGTGAGTTTGAGGTTGTATCAGAATAAATAAAGGTAAAAAATAAGTAAGCATCTAAATAAAAATTAGCTGAGTGGTGCCTGGGGCCCTTTCCTTGAGATTTCCTCTTGAAGGAAAGTCTACAAACCCTCTACAGCTCAGACCACGATTACCTTTTGGTCCGGAAACTCTTCTTTGATTATTTCCCTCACTGTGATTTTCATGGCGCTGACTGCCCCTCATTACCTGTCCTCTCTTCACACCTTTTAGAGTTTCTTCCTCATTTCCCCGGGGCCAGTAGTGGTACTTCCACTCTTTCTACACGTGGTCATTTTGTTGTTGTTGTTGTTGTTGTTGTTAATATTTATTTATTTCGCTGCTCTGGCCTGATTTAAAAATCAAATTTTGATTTAAAAATCAAATTTTTAAAAATTTGACTATGCTATTTCTTTGTTTTTGGCTGTGCCGGGTCTTTGTTGCTGCACGGGCTTTTCTCTAGTTGCGGTGAGCGGGGGCTACTCTAGGCGCAGAGCTGGAGCTGCTCATCGCCGTGGCCTCTCTTGTTGCTCTAGGGCGTGAGAGCTTCAGTAGTTGCAGCTCTAGAGCACAAGCTGAATAGGTGTGGCGCACAGGCTTAGTTGTTCTGCAGCATATGGGATCTTCCCAGATCAGGGATCGAAACCAAGTCTCTGGCATTGGCAGGCAGATTCTTTACCACTGAGTCACCAGGGAAGCCCTGCTCCAGGTCTTAGCTGCAGCATGTGGGATCTTCTGGTTGCAGCTCGCAGGCTGCAGCCAAGAGTTCTAAATTTGTCCTTGATGGGAGTGTTCGTCTGCATCAGGGCCACATTGGAGGCCTTGCTCTGCCTCGTCAACTCTGCTCTTTACTGCCTTTACCATCCTCTTCTACTCTCCTTGTCCGGCTTCTCAGATGTGCACCAGAACCATCTGGAGGGCCTGTGACAACACAGAGTACTGCGCCCTCTTCTTGGAACTCCTGAGTCAGCAGGTCCCAGGCAGGAGCCAAGCATCTCACTTCCTAACCCCAACCCTAACAAGCTCCAGGTGATGACGATGCTGCCGGCCCAGGGACCATGCCCTCTGCTATTTACAGGTGCTGAAGAGCCTCGGCATCACAGCAAGTTACTTTTCAGCATGAAAACTGCTTGTTTATCCTTTTTCAGGTCATGGTCTTGGTTCCATCAGTGAGGATTTCTTTTATAGGTTCTTCCTGGTGTGCTCTTCTGAATTTCTGTTCTAATACTTTTTCATTGGATCTAATTCTTCCCCACCTCCAGCTCAAAAATGTTCTGTGGGTGTGTTTGTGTGTGTCTAGCTTGACAGTACCACACCACAAAATTTTAAATTAAATCTCAGATTTTTGCTACCAAAATCCTAAATCTGTACCTGTGGGGCTTTGCTATATATGAACAGAGCTGGGGAAGTATTTAGAAGTGGAGTGGTGGGTTGAGTGGAGAGGAATGACCATAAAACTCAACCCTGGAAACATTTGACCATGACCAGCATGGGTAGTCCCATAAAATCACTAGACTCTGTTCTATGATAAAGTGTTCCTTCCTTCTCTGGGAGTCTGAATGGACCTTGGACCTTTGGACCTCTCAGGGTACATTACTGATGGCTGGACGGTCTCTCCAGTCACAGATGAGTAACTCCAGAGAATACAGCAGATGGGAGAGGGTTTGGCAAAGACAGGATTTTGTTGGCAAGAGTGTATTTAGCTAGTTTCCTTCCTTATGCCAAGTCCGGTCTCTGGAGCTGACACCATTATTGTCTTGGCCTTGGGAGAGTCTGTAATGTCAGAGTCAAGTGCTGAGCCTCTCTGCCAAAGGTTGTTCTGAAAACTTAGAAGGGAGGAGATTCAGAACCCCTGCCTCACCCCAAACATCATACACACAGTGATTCTCAGGACCAGTCCATTTCCTCAGAATTGCAAAGGTAACGTGCTCAAAGCTGTACTTGTCTTTTTGTGACCAGCTTATTTCACTTAAAGGGCTTCCCTGGTGGCTCAGATGGTGAAGAATCTGCTTGCAGTACAGGAGACCTGGGTTTGATCCATAGATGGGGAAGATCCCTTGGAGGAGGGCATGGCAACTCACTCCAGTATTCTTGCCTGGAGAATTCCATGGACAGAGGAGCCTGGTGGGCTATAGTCCATGGTGTCACAAAGAGTCAGACATGACTGAGTGACTAACACACTATTTTATTTAGCATAATCAATATTGTAGCATATTTCAAAACCTCCTTCCTTTTTAAGGCTAAATATTGCACTGTATGTATAGACCATATTTTGATTGTCATTCATCTGCTGATGGACACTTGTGTTGCTTCCACGATTTACTTACTGTGAGTAATGCTGCTATCATCATAGGTGCACAAATATCTCTTTAAGACCCTACTTTCTTATCTTTGTTCCTCTGTATTCTTTAGATCATGATTTTCTCTTTCTCCTTATTTTTCAGCAGTCTGAATATGATGTGTCTAGCATGAGATTATTTCAAGGGGGTGGCATTTATCCTGCTTGGTGTTCTCTCAGCTTCCTGGATCTGTAAGCGAATATCTTTTACAAATTTGGAGAAATTCTCAACTATTATCTCTTCAAATATTTCTGCTGCTCCATTCTCTTTTGTTTCTGGAGTTCTGATTACACAGATATTAAACCACTTCCTACTGTACCACAGCTCTTGGATATTCTGTTCTGTATCTTCGCTTTCCCTCTCATTTTTGCTCTTTGTGTTGCTGTTAGAGTGATTTGTACTGATCTATCTTCAAGTTTACTGATTCTTTTCTTGGCTGTGTCAAGTGCTCTGATAAGCTTGTCAAAGGCTTGCTTCATCTCCATTGTTTTTAAATTTTTTCTAACATTACCATTTGAGACTTTCTCATGATTTCCATTTCTCAGCTGAAATTCCCCCTTTATTCATGAATGCTGTCTATCTTTTTCATCTGAGCCTTTAACATATTAATGATATTGAGCTAGCCAAAAGGTTCCTTTGGTTTTTCCCATAAGATGGCTCTCATAGAGCTTAGTTGTCTTTAACTTCATTGGAAACAATTTTGTTAGATTGTATTTCAAATTCTCAAAGGTGATGCTGTGAAAGTGCTGCACTTGATATGCCAGCAAATTTGGAAAACTCAGCAGTGGCCACAGGACTGGAAAAGGTCAGTTTTCGTTCCAATCCCAAAGAAAGGCAATGCCAAAGAATGCTCAAACTACTGCACAGTTGCACTCATCTCACATGCTAGTAAAGTAATGCTCAAAATTCTCCAAGCCAGGCTTCAGCAATACATGAACTGTGAACTTCCAGATGTTCAAGCTGGTTTTAGAAAAGGCAGAGGAACCAGAGATCAAATTGCCAACATCCGCTGGATCATCGAAAAAGCAAGAGAGTTCCAGAAAAACATCTATTTCTGCTTTATTGACTATGCCAAAGCCTTTGACTGTGTGGATCACAATAAACTGTGGAAAATTCTGAAAGAGATGGGAATACCAGACCATCTGACTTGTCTCTTGAGAAACCTGTATGCAGGTCAGGAAGCAACAGGTAGAACTGGACATGGAACAACAGACTGGTTCCAAATAGGAAAAGGAGTCCGTCAAGGCTGTATATTGTCACCCTGCTTATTTAACTTATATGCAGAGTACATCATGAGAAATGCTGGGCTGGAAGAAACACAAGCTGGAATCAAGATTGCCAGGAGAAATATCAATAACCTCAGATATGCAGATGACACACACTTATGGCAGAAAGTGAAGAAGAACTAAAGAGCCTCTTGATGAAGGTGAAAGAGGAGAGTGAAAAAGTTGGCCTAAAGCTCAACGTTCAGAAAACTAAGATCATGGCATCTGGTCCCATCACTTCATGGCAAATAGATGGGGAAACAGTGGAAACAGTGTCAGATTTTATTTTGGGGGGCTCCAGAATCACTGCAGATGGTGACTGCAGCCATGAAATTAAAAGACGCTTACTCCTTGGAAGGAAGGTTATGGCCAACCTAGATAGCATATTTAAAAGCAAGAGACATTACTTTGCCAACAAAAGTCCATCTAGTCAAGGCTATGGTTTTTCCAGTGGTCGTGTATGGATGTGAGAGTTGGATGGTGAAGAAAGCTGAGCGCCAAAGAATTGATGCTTCTGAACTGTGGTGTTGGAGAAGACTCTTGAGAGTCCCTTGGACTGCAAGGAGATCCAATCAATCCATCCTAAAAGAGATTAATCCTGGGTGTTCATTGGAAGGTCTGATGTTGAAGCTGAAACTCCAATACTTTGGCCACCTCATGCGAAGGGTTAACTCATTGGAAAAGACCCTAATGCTGGGTAGGATTGGGGGTGGGAGGAGAAGGGGACGACAGAGGATGAGATGGTTGGATGGCATCACCGACTCGATGGACATGGGTTTGGGTAGACTCCGGGAGTTGGTGATGGACAGAGAGGCCTGGCGTGCTGCAATTCATGGGGTCGCAAAGAGTCGGACACGACTGAGCGACTGAACTGAACTGAACTGAACTGATTGTGACAACTATCATATCAGCATACATTTTTAAAAACTTATCAAAATTGGTGAATTTGTATGTAGCCATTTTAATATTGAAGATGGAAGAAAAAAGCAACATTTTTGGCATCTTGTGCATTATTATTTCAGGAAAGGTAAAAACACAACTGCAATGCAGAAAAATATTTGTGCAGTGTATGGAGAACATGCTGTGACTAATTGAACATGTCAAGGGTGGTTTGCAAAGTTTCATGCTGGATATTTCTCACTGGATGATGCTTCATGGTTGAGTAGACCAGTTGAAGTTGATAGTAATCAAATTGAGACATTATTTGAGAACAACCAATTAATTGTTATATCATGCAGGCGATTGCCAACATACTCAAAGTATCCAAACTAAGGTTTGAAGATCCTGTGCACCAGATTGTTTATGTTCATCGCTTTGATGTTTGGGTTCCACAAAATTAAGAAAAAAAAAACCTTCTTGACTGTATTTCCACATGCAACTCTCCACTTAAATGTAATATCTTCCATTTTTAAAACAAATTGTGACAGGTGATGAAAAGTGGACACTGTACAATAATGCGTAATGGAAAAGATAGTTGCCAGGTGAAATGAACCACAACCAACCACACCAAAATCTGGTCTTCATCCAAAGAAGGTGATGTGTATATGGTGCAATTGGAAGGGAGTCCTCTATTATGAACTCCTTCTGGAAAACCAAACGATTAATTCCAACAAATAACTGCTCCCAATTAGACCAACTGAAAGCAGCACTCAATGGGAAAAGCGTCCAGAATTAGTCAACAGAAAATGCATATACATCAGGATAACATAAGATCGCGTGTTTCTTTGACACCCAGGCAAAAACTGTTGCAGCTTGACTGTAAAGTTCTGATTCATCTGCCATATACACCAGACACTGCACCTTTACATGTCCATTTATTTCAATCTTTACAAATTAATGGAAAAACTTTCAATTCCCTGGAAGACTGTATAAGGCACTTGGAACAGTTGTTTGCTCAAAAAGATACAAAGTTTTGGGAAGATGGAATTATGAAGTTGCCTGAAAAAAATGGCAGAAGGTAGTGGGACAAAGCAGTGAATACATTGTTGAATAAAGTTTTTGGTAAAAAAAAAAAAAGAAAAAGAAAAGGAAGTTCTTGGTGAAAATGAAAAATGTATCTTCTATTTTTACTTAAAAAAACTGAAGGAACTTTTTGGCCAACCCAATGGTTCCTTTAACTTCCAGTCTGATAGTTTCAATTTCTGGGTGTTCGGTGAGTCTTGTTTATTGCTTTCGATCCCTGGGTCGGGAAGATCCCCTGGAGAAGGAAATGGCAGCCCACTCCAGTATTCTTGCCTGGAAAATCCCTTGGATGGAAGAGCCTGCTAGGCTATAGTCCATGGGGTCCCAAAGAGTCGGACACGACTGAGCGACTTCACTTTCAATTCATAGTGCGACGTTTCTGTTGTTGCGACATACAGGCACACAGTATGTTGAGACATACTTTTCTGTATGTCTCAGTTTTTGATTGAAAGCTTAACCATATTTGTAGAACTGAGATAAATACTATTTATGCCTGAAAGTGTGAACACTTTTAATGCTAAACTGATGATGTGGGGAAGGTTGAGTCAGTCAAGTCAGTTGTTGAATTGGATTTAGATTTTGTTGTTGCTATGGTTGTCTTCAGAATATCATTGGCTTCAAATTCCCCCAGCTTTATTTTTAGCGGGGGGTGGGGGGGTGGGGCGGGGGGTGCTGTGCTGGGTCTTCACTGCAGTGAGTAGAGAGTAGCCCTCACTGCAGTGGCTTCTCTTGTTGCAGAGCATGGCTCCAGGGCACACAGGTTTCAGTAGTTGCTGCTCCCAGGCTCAAGAGCACAGGCTCAGCAGTTGTGGCACACACACTTAGCTGCTCTGTGGCATGTGGGATATTCCTGCACAGAGATTGAACCTGTGTCTCCTGCATTGGCAGGTGAATTCTTTACCACTGTGCCACCAGGGAAGCCCTCTTTTAGTCTTCTCTTGTGCTTAGGGTGAATTTGAGTAAACTCTGGGAGATAACGGAGGGCAGAGGATCCTGGCATGCTGCAATCCATGGGGCTGCAAACAGTCAAACACCACATAGCGACTGAGCAAGGACAAGTGCTTCACGTGGGGGCTGGAGTGGCAGGAGGTTTTTCTCAGTGTTCCTGCTCCACCCTCATCTTGTGTCTTTTTCTGTTTATCTAAACGGCAGGGGTTATCTCTCCACACTCCTGCCCACCCCGCCCTGGGCAGTTGACGGCTGCACTTTTGACTTGGCGTTTGCTTGCCTGGATGGGGTGGGGTCAGGGGAAGCTGACTCTTGTCCTGGTACAGTCTCAGTCTTAGGCAAGCCCACTGTGCCTGGCGCTCAGGCTTGCAGCTTTCAGTCGTATTGCTTTTTCCTTTCATGGCAGCCAACCGCTCCCTTGTTATCTTTAACAGGTTTTGTACATGAAAAAGCTTCCTCCCCTTCTCCAGCAGCAGCAGTAGTGGGCCTCCAGTGGTGTTGGTATAGGATCTGTACCCGGGACCAAGTATGCGTGGGCTTATTTAGGGACTTGACATTCTGTTCCATTGATAGATTTGTCTATTGGTTCATCTAGACACCCAATACCTTGCTGTCTTGATTATTGTAGCTTTATTGTTGAAGGCAGGTAGTGTAAATCCTCTGACTTTGTTAATCATTTTCAAAGTTGACTTTGGTCCTTCACTGGGTTATCGAATCAGTATATCAATTTCTAACTAGAAAAAAAAAGCCTGCTGAAAGTTTGATTGGAATTGCATTAAATTTATAGATCAAGTTGGTGAAGAACTGACAATAGTACTGAGTCTTCTCAATACCCATAAACACAGTCTTTCTTGATTTATTTAAGTTTTCCGTAATTTATCTCAGAAATGTTTTCTAGTTTTCAGTGTATTAATTTTGTACATCTTTTGTCAATGTATCCCTAAGTACTTCATATTTTCACTACAACACAAGTGACATTGTTTATTTCAGTTTCTAATTGTTGCTAGTATTTTGACATTTGCAAATTGATTGTGTACTCTGCAACTTTGCTCAACTCATTGCATTAGCATTTTTGTAGATTCCATGTGATTTTCTATGCAGATGGTTCCATAGAAATTTCATGATTCCATTTCATTTACCATGTTGTCTTACTAACTGTAACACTTTGTTGTATTATTGCAGTGTTTGCTTTCAGATCTGTAGTATATGTCTTTACCTCATCACAGCTCACCCACAGGTGAGATCATACTACTTCACATGTATAGTATAAGAACCTTGAACAATATACTTTCATTTCTCTCCATCCAGCCTTTTGCTATTCTGTCAAATGTTTTGCTTCTACTTATAAACACCACAATACATTATTATTATTTTTACTTTAAACAGCTGATTACATATTTTATTGGCTATGGATTTTAATAGATGTTTTCTATGTATTATTCATCATTTCTGGGTGTTTTGTTTCCAACAGAATTTTTCAGAATGTTTACTCTTGTCATTTTACTGAAAAAGGAAGTCTACTTTCCATTGTGAACAGTGTGTGTGTGTGCATGCTTAGTCTCTCAGTTGTGTCAAACTCTTTGCAACCCCATGGACTGTAGCCCACCAGGCTTCTGTGTCCATGGGATTTCCCAGGCAAGAATACTGGAGTAGGTTGCCATTCCTATCTCCAGGGATCTTCCCAACCCAGGGATCGAACCTGTGTCTCCTACACTGCAGGCAGATTCTTTACCACTGAGCCACCTGGACAGCCAGTCAACCACATATTGGTCAGTAACTCACTCTACAAAGCTGGACTCTCACAAGTGCAGTGGAGGTAACACATTTGATTGTGTCAATAATCTTCATCTCAGAGGCCTTAGTCACACCTTTTGATACTTCAATTATAATTTTTCTTCTCATAACATTGTTCTCTAGATAGTCAGTGAAGCAAATCTCCCCTTGTTTACAACACTGTAAGCTCCTGAATACAGTTCTCCAATACTCTTATTACAGGAGCTAAGCCCAGTATGTGATGGGTGTTTTCTGAAGTTAGTTTTTAGCTCATGAATCTACCGAATGGAATGGATGAAGTAATGGAAATGGGAGAAAATGTAAGATTCTTGAATTTTCAAAACTCTTAAGTAGGCAAAAAATATACATAACAAGTCCTAACGATTGTTTAAATGAAGTCACCAAAATATTTGTGTAGGGCCACACCTCTTTCTACTTCCCAGAACCTGTGAATCACTTTTTTCTAACATGAGTAAGTAACCCTGGCCTACTCTCGAATCCAGAGTTCAAGAGTAGCAGGCTCCTCCCATTCTGTAAGAAAAGTCAGAATTCATTTCAGTATTCTCTGTCTCTTATTCTGCTGTTGAAATGCCTACAGCACGCTGACTGTGGTGGGATATCAAGACCTATAGGCTATGATCTCTGCCCTCATGCTCATTGTGACACTGATGTAGCCAATGCATAAAAGCCTTTCTGTGTTTTCAGTAATCCATCTTCCCTCCTTATCCTGGCTGAAGCACCAGCCAAACCAACACATATTTTCCTCTTGGCACTCAGTATAAGTACCCACCATACCCAGGTCATGCCTTTAACTCTCTCAGGCTCATTAACTGAGCCTCCCAGTCTACCTTTTGTGCGGTAGGTGAACTCATCATCATTCAAGTCCTTAAATTATGACTTCTGAAAGCTTGGGAGAATTGAGTGGCTGTAGGTTGAAGGATGAACAAAAGGGAAAGAATGAAATACATGCTATACTCAAAGGACTCAGGAGGAAATTGCCCCCACCCCCCACCCCTCACCCCCTGCCTTACCAACACCACCTTGGTTCAGGGTTTCATCACCACTTACTGGAACTATTGCAAAAGTCTCCAGCTTAGCTTCCTGCTTCCAGACCCTCTTGCCTACAGTTTATTCTCCACATTCTTGAAAAGAGTAGCCCTTCCACCACGTGTGTGCATGCTAAGTCACATTAGTCATGTCCAACTCTTTGTGACCCCATGGACTCTAGCCTGCCAGGCTCCTCTCTCCGTGGGATTTCCCAGGCAAGAATGCTGGATTGGGTTGCCATGCTCTCTTCCAGGGGATCTTCCTGACCCAAGGATCAAACCTGGGTCTCCCACACTGCAGGCGGATACTTTACCATCTGAGCCACTAGAGAAGTCCAACTCTTCCACCATACAGCTCCAGTAATATCCCCCTGGACCTAGCCCTTAACTGCCTCCCCACTATGCCGAAGAAAATCATCTTTCCAAGTAGAAACATTCAAGTAACATCAATCATGTTTAATAAGTAACATGGATATGACTCCAAGAGTATGTACTAGGGGACTTTATACATGTATTTACTTAGTTATGTGCTATTTGGTAAAATCAGTTTGGTAGAAGTGATCTAGCCCAATACAAGTTATCTGGAGTGATGATTTTATTGAAAAAGAATATCCTCAAATGTTTCTGCCATTTAAAAAATACTTTGAGGGCTTCCCCCTTGCCTTATTTGTTCTATATAGCTAATTTTCATCCAACTTATTTTACTCTATGCTGTTTAGAATATCAGAGGTTTTAAAACAACCTGAATATCCATCCTTTGGCAGGTAACAGAAGCCTCACAACAACTCTAACAATAAGGAATTATTTAAACAAGTCATAAAGGATTATAAAATATATGTATATAATGCAGTTATATGCAGTGACTTTATAGAACCCAATTTTGAGCAATCTGCAAAATTTATAAAGCCACAAAAACATTTCCAAACAAGATTGGTTATAATTAATTAAAGATGAATTAGAAAAAACTCCAAAATTCTAGCTCTTTTTTGTGTTACTTCTTTTGTAGTTTTATTTTTTCCTTTCATTACAAAAGCAATGCAAATTACATCAGAAAGACAAGAAAAGGCAGACAACTACACAGACACAGACACACACACACACACAACCTATCATCTCTCGACTCTAGATCTTTAGTAAAGGCTGAATCATGCAATGCATACTATTTGAAAGCAACCGCATTATATTTATGCAATCCTCCATTGTTGGGCATTCAGGTTGATTTCAACAAATCCCATATTTTGTACATTTAAGTCTGTATCACTTTTTTGCTATCAGTAGCAGCACAAAGCAAAAATGAGATAAAAATAATTTCATAAAAGTTTTTAGCAAAACTCCCCAGGTGTCTGAAAAATGACTTATTAATTTAAAAAACATTTAAAGACATAAGTTGTACAACTACCCTTAAGCACACCAGCACCCTGCATAACAAAACCCAAGCTGGTGAGCAGGGATATTCATCTTCAAACAAATCATTGTCGTCTCTACCTGCTTTGGGCAGATCACCTGAAGCCTCACAGGTTACGAGGATCTTTAAGAAGCTGCCTAACCAAGATGATGCGTTCACCCTCCAGATCAGGTCTCCTGAATCAGAACAGATGACAGCAACTCTCTTTGTCTATTAGCATTGAAAACTAGCGGGAACAGAGCTGAAACTAGTATTTACCCAGCTAGTCATAAGGAAGGAGCTGCTCTGTATAAGTCCCGACCAGGATCACACTGCCAAGTAGCAAATCTAATCATCTGTGTCCACTTCCCTTCTCAGTTCACTTAAAAACATCAGGTACCCTCTGTTCTCTTAGCTATTCATCCATTTTTACACCAGTAGAACACGTCCTGGCAGCTACCCAGGTGGCATTAGTGGTAAAGAACCTGCCTGCCAATGCAGATCTGGGTTCAATCCCTGGAGGAGGGCATGGCAGTCCACTCCAGTATTCTTGCCTGGAAAATCCCACGGACAGAGGAGCCTGGCATGCTACAGTCCAAGGGGTCGCAGAGTCGAACACTTAGCATGCACACTGTCCTGATTACTGCAACTTTATAAGTCTTAAAATCAGAAGTGCTGATCCTCCAGCTCAGTTGTCTTTCAAAGCTGTTTGATTGTACAACAATCTTTTGCATTTCCCGTCTCGATTTTGCAACCAGTCTATCATTTTCTATAAGAAAGCCTGCTGGAATTTTTATTTGGGGAGAACTGATACCTTAGCAGTATTGATCTGTCCAATCCATGAACATGATGCACCTCCATTTGTTTAGATCTTCTTTAATTTCTCTCAGCAGCGCTTTGTGGTTTTTAGTGTACAGTCTTTCTCATTTTTTTTTTTTGGTCAGAGTTATCCCTAACTTTCTGATGCTATTGCAAATGATATTGCTTATTTTAAAAATTCAGTTTCCAATTACTCATTGCTAATGTATAGAAATATAATTGATTTTCATGTAGTGATGTTTTGTCTACAGCAACCAATATATACAAACAGCTGATGCTCAATACAGGTGTAAGAGCAATTCAGCAGAGATCATCTTTTCAACAAATGGTGCTGGAAAAATTGGATAGCCATATTTGCTTGGAAAACCAAACAAATACAAAATTTTCAATCCATATTTCACATTATATGAAAAATTAGTTCAAAATGAATCACAGACATCAATAAAACCTAAACTATAAAACTTCTAGAAGTAAACATAGAAGAAAACCTTTGTAACCTTGACTTAAGCAAATATTTCTTAGATATGACACTAAGAGCACAATACAAAAGAACAAATTAATAAGCTGAACTTCATCAAAATTAAAAATGTCTTCTCTTCATCAAACGCTGTTATGAAAATGAAGAGAGAAGTCACAGACTCTGAAAATTATTTTTGCAAATCATGTATCCAATAAAGGACTTATACCCAGAAAATATAAAGAACTCTCAAAACTCAATAATAATTCAATAACTCAATTTTTTAAAGGGCAGAATGCTTAACTAGACACTTTGCCAAAAGAAGACGGATTGATGGCAAAGAAGCACAAGAAGAGATGCTCAATATCATTAACTATTAGGAAAATGCAAATTAAAACTATGAAAGACAACTACACATTTACTAGAATGGGAATGATTAAAGAGAAAGACTGATCACACACACACAATTGTTTTCTTTTGGTAACTATGTGAGCTGATGATGAATGTGTTGATCTTACTCCGGTAATCATTGCACAATATATACACATATCAAATTATCACTTTGTACACCTTGTGTGTGTGGTCAGTTGCTCCGTTGTTCTGACTCTGCGACCTCATGCACTGTAGCCCATCGGGCTCCTCTGTCCATGGGATTCTCCAGGCAAGAATGCTGGAGTGAGTAGCCATGCCCTCCTCCAGGGGATCTTTCTGACCCAGGGATTGAGCCTGTGTCCTGCTGATGCAGGAGGGTTGTTTATCACTGTGCCATCTGGGAAGCCCTTTGTACAGCTTAAACTTGCACAATATTATATATCAATTACATATACCTCAATAAAACTGGGAAAAAATTAAAAAGTTAACAAAAAAGACTGGCCATACCAAGTGCCGACAAGGATGGAGAGGAAGTGGAACTCTTACCCACGGCTGGCGGGAATGTAAATGAGTACAATTACTTTAGAAAACAGATTGGCTGTTACTTTAAACAGTAAGCATACACATGTCACGTGATCCAGCCATTCGCTCCTAGCCATTTTCTCTACCCAAGTGAAATGAAAACTTCTGTCCACACAAAAACCTATAAATGTTCGTAACAGTTTTATATTAAATAGTCAAAACCAGAAACAACCCCCAAAACGTCCAGCAACAAAGTGGATGGATAAAACACTACAACATCTGTGCATTAGAACAGTTCTCAGTAATAAAGAAGAACAGATTGCTTGATACAAGTTACAAGACTGGAGAATTCTCAGGATAATTATAAGTGAAAGGAACAGAGGACATGAGGAAGCTTCTGAGAGTGATGATTATATTTACTCTCCTGATGGTGGTAACGGTTTTGTGACTTTACATTTACCTCTAAACTTATCAAATTGTGCAACTTACATGTGCTCTGTTTATTATCTGTCAACCATCTCCCAAGAGAGCTGTTTAAGAAAAACTAAGAACCATCAGGAGCTAAGAGATGGAAGCCCTGCCTCTGTGAGGTCAAAGGGCTGCTGGAGCTGAAGAGCTTCAGGGAGCTTGCCTGCAGCCTGCTCTGCCCTGGGAGGTACACAGCTCTAGGTTTTGCTGGGTTCTGACTAAGGCTGCATTTCTCTCAAACATCTCCAGGAGACTTGCTCCCCAGTGCTCTCCCCGGGGTCATGCGGGACACTGGCTAGGCAGGTGGGAGGAACTGACCACATCACCCACATAACTCGGATTCTCAGATACGGGGGGAAATCCAAACATAGTCTCAGGAAAAGAAAATGTCAGGAAAGCCAGAAGAGCTAGGGGATTCTCAGCAGGCCAGCCGGCCACCACTGTGGATGGATCCTCCAATGGAGGATAGGCAGACTGACCCGATTGGATGTAAATTATGCGGAGTGTTGCCTTAAACACAAACGTGCACAGACAGATCACGGGATTACTATCGTCTGGAGAGTCCATGGATGGCCTTTAGGGCCCCTTAACCCCAAAACTATATGCAGGTTTTGTTAAGTTTGTGCATTCGTGTGTTTTTCAGAGGAGACGGTTTGTAGCTTTCATCAGACCCTCGCAGCTCCGTGACTGGAAAATGATTAAGGTGCACCAACGCGGATAAACACGGACACATCCCTGCTTTCTCCTCCCTCTTGTCCAGCTCCGGGGACGAAAACCCACTACTGGCAGGCCACTCATTCGAGTCTGCCCAGTGAGTTGACAGCTGTGTGTCTAAAATTCCCCCTGAACACACACCCAGCCATCCTTCGACTTCATTTTTCCCGGTTTGTCTGGGAGAGCGCGGTCCGGGCTGCGGCCCCCACCCCCGCGCGTCCTCAGAGTTTCCTAACGCTGAGACTTTCCAGGTGTTGCCAGGCCCCCCAGATGTGCAACCTGCCTGACACGTTTTCTCTCCTCTGGGACGCACGCGGCCCGTACCTCGTCGTAACGCCGCCCACCCGTATAACCTGCTTTGGTCGAGAGGAGGGACCCCTGCGGGGACTGCCGGCTGTTGAACGGTTTCCGCGCGGGGCTCACGCATTTCTCGAAATCGCTGTAATGCTCCCAACTGGAGCCCGTGCGGCATACCCCAGCTTCTTCCCTTTGCCTTGGAAATTGGGGAAAACGTAGAATGAAAAGCCCAGCGACTCGCTCCCTGCCTTGAGTGGCCAGGCGAGCCGGGCCCATAGCCCGTGGTCCCCGCGTCCCTCCACGTGTGCCAGGCGCGTGGGGCGCACCCTCGTGCTGGGGGCCGCCCCGCGCCCGGCCGCCCGCCTCCCTGCCCGCCCGCGAGCTGTGAGCGCCCTACCCGGCGTGGCCGGCGATCCAAGCAGAAGCAACAGCAGCAGCAGCAGCCCCAGCGAGGGGAGGGCGCCGGAGCCGCGGCCCCAGAGCCGTCCGGACATGGCCGGACTTCGGCCGCGTCCCCGCCGGCCGCCTCCCGGGCTCGCCCCGGTCGGGACGCCCCGCCGCCGGCGTGCTCAGATGCCCACGGCCTGGTGGAGGCGGCGGGCGCAGCTCCGGGACCGGCTGCCCCGCGAGCCGCATTCGCTTTCGCTTTTGCTTTAGCCCCCGAGGGCTGGAGAGAGGTGAGAAGCGGTGACAGTTCCGTGACTCAGCATCCCCGCCCCCTCCCCTGGAAAAAACCCCGGCGGCGCCGTGACCCCCGCGCCGCCGCCCGGTCCCCGCAGCGCTGCCGGCCGCGCCGGGACTGCGACGCGGACTGTGTCCCGCGGAGGCCCGGAATCCTCGCCGGCTGTGCCCTCCAGCCCCTGGTGATCCCAGCAGTTCATTCCGTCGCGTGTCCCCGCGCAGAGGGAGTGGGAGAAACCGACTCGTTCCCGTAAACACGGCCGGTGGGCGTCACACCTGGCTTCGGCTCCACTCGGTCACCTCCCCTGGCTTCTCTGCGTCTGTCGCTCTGGCTTAGACGGCCTGGACGGCGGGCTGCCGGCGAACGAGTGGCCCCGCGCCCCGCCGGTCCGGGCCTGTGACGCTGGGTGACAACTGGGGTGTCGCCTGGGGTGGCTGACCAGACCTGGCGCGCAGCCCGAGCCGCCTGACCGAATGTTCCCCCACTCCTGGCACTGCCACTGGCGCTTCTTAGTCTTGCTGCATCTTTCTTCCCCAAGAATATTTCAGCTATTTGGAGAGGGCTCAGGAGAGAGGACCGACCGTGGTTCCCCTCTGTGCCTTAGTTCCTGCGTTAGAGGAATTGCCTAGCCTACCATCCTGCTGCTGGGCAGGCGGCTTTCTTTCTTGGGATCTCCAGTTAAGCTGGACGGTACTGAGAAGCAGCTGCGCTATGAGAAAGCTCCCAATGTACAATTGAAAACCCCCAGTTTGGGAAGTGAAAAGAGGCCGAGGCGGAGTCTCTGGCCTGGGGCTCCCTCCATTCTCCAAGCGCTAACATCCTGAATAACTCGGCACACTGTAAACTGTCACCAATGCCAACCGCAGTCCTTACTCAGGTTTGGTCCATTTTCCATGACGCAGGGGAGGGTGTGTACTCAGTTCTAGGCCGTCTTGTCATGTGTGAAGATGTCTGTGCCCCCCACTGTCAAGACGGAGAGCGCTTGTCGCCAGCACCCTCTCCCTGAGCCCTGGCCACCATCGAGTTTTTCTCCATCTCTGTGACCTTGTCATTTGAAGAATGGTATGTGAGGGGAATCATACAGTTTGTAACCATTAGAGGTCCACTCTTTTCCCTTGAGATCCATTCAAGTTGCTGTGTGTCAGTACTTTGTTACTTTTAGTGAGCAATACTGATGGTTTCTTTTTTAAAACGCGTGAAGCTCCGCCATCCACACCCAGACAACCCTGTGCTTTTGGGTCTGTGTTAGTTGGCTAGGGCTGCCTTAACAAAGTTGCTAGAAGTAGGTGCTTGATTACAGCAGAAAGTGATTCTCTGATGTTCTGGAGGCCAGGAGTCCCAGATCCAGGTGTCCCCGGGGCCCAGCTCTCTGGGCAGACGCTGGGGGACCATCCTACCCACCTCTTCTAGCTTCTGGAGTTCCTGGGTTTGTCAGTGTGTCACTG
The DNA here is from genome assembly GCF_054371585.1 of Giraffa tippelskirchi. Classification (NCBI taxonomy): domain Eukaryota; kingdom Metazoa; phylum Chordata; class Mammalia; order Artiodactyla; family Giraffidae; genus Giraffa; species Giraffa tippelskirchi. The sequence continues at coordinate 55,445,929 of NC_137287.1, forward strand.
CAGTTACTCCCTGTGTGCCTTCACCTTGCCTTCCCTCTGTGCCTGCCTCTGTCCAAATGTCTCCTTCTTCTATAGACACCAGTCGTCATGGATTAGGAAGCACCGTAATCCTAACGACCTCGTTTTCTCTTGATGACCTCTTAGAGATCCTGTTTTCAAAGTGGTGACATGCTGAGTCACTGGGAGTTAGGACTTCAGCATTTGTTTCTAGGATGACACATTTCCACCTAAACAAGAGGGTGTTTTTTTATTTTTAAAATTTGTTTTATTTATTTATTTAATTTTTGGCTGCACCGAGTCTTCATTGCTGAATGGGCTTTCTCTAGGGATGGCAAGCGGGGGCATCTCTTTAGTTCCAGTGTGCAGGCTTCTCATTGTGGGGGCTTTGTAGTTTCAGCCCTCGGGCTCTAGATCGCGGGCTCAGTAGTTGTGGCTCACGTGGGACCTGTGATTGAACCAGTGTCCCCTGCGTTGGCAGGTGGATTCTTACCCACCGAATCAGCAGGGAAGCCCCTATGGTATCTTTACTTCTAAGAACAAAGTCCAAGACCTGTTTTTCAGGCCAAAGGGAGTGAACAGCTGGGTCCCTGAGGTATCCACACCTCGAGGGTGACTCATGTAGGAGTTTGTCCCAAGGCCTTCAAATCAGAGGCCCTTACAGGGCTGCGGAACTCGGTCATCAGCTGCCACTCAGAGCACAGCTAGGGTTGAGGACAAGGCTGTGGGATCAGGAAAGGTGATTCCTGGTAGCAGGGTCTTCAGCCATAGCCTTTCCTCTGGAGGCATAGACAGTGGACCTCAGGACAGAAGGGTAATGGGTCACATTGGGTCACCCAGAAGAGGAGGCCATGGATCAAGGCTAATGGATATTCCCCACCCTCCTTCTCCTCCTCTGCCTCCTTCTTGCTTTAGAATCTTAATTTTAAAAAAATTATTTATTTGGCTGCACCAGGTCTTAGTTGCAGTATGCAGGATCTTCGACCTTTATTGTGACATGTGGGATCTATTAATAGTTCCCTGACCAAGGATTGAACCTGGGGGCCCTGCATGGGGAGCTCGGAGTTTTAGCCACTGGACCACTAGGAAAGTCCCAAGAATCTTAAATTTTTAAAGTAAACTGTAGTTCATATAACAGTAAATTCACCACTTTATTGTGTATAATTCACTTGTTTTTATTCATGACATTGTATGCCTGTGTGCTAAATCATTCCAGTTGTGTCCGACTCTGTGTGACCCTGTGGACTGTAGCCTACCAGGCTCCTCTGTCCATGGGATTCTCCAGGCAAGAATACTGGAGTGGGTTGCCATGCCTTCCTCCAGGGGACCTTCCAGACCCAGGGATCAAACCCACATCTCTTACATCTCCTGCATTGGCAGGCAGGTTCTTTACCACTAGCACCACCTGGGAAGCCCATGACGCTGTATAACCATCACCAATAGTGAATTCCAGAACACTTCCATCATCCCAGAAAGAAACTCAGTGCCTGTCGGAGTTACTCCCAGTTCCCCCTCTCCTTAGTCCCTGCTAACTTCATATCTTTCTTCTCCTATGGATATTCCTATTCTGAATCTTTCACATAAATGGAATCATACAGTATGTCCTTCTGTGTCTGGTATCTTTCACTCAGCATAACTTTTTCTAGGTTCATCCGTGTTGTAGGGTGCATCAGTACTTTATTCATTTTTTTGGCTACATAATATTCCATTAACTAGATATTCCACATTTTGTTTATTCATAAGCCAGCACACGGATATTTGAGCTGTTTCTATCTTTTGGCTGTTAGGAATTATGCTGCTCCGAACATTCATGTACAAGCCTTTGGGTGAATCTATGTCTTCAGTTCCCTTTGGTGTGTGCCTAGGAGCATTGCTGGGTTGCATGGTCACACTCAGATTCTTGAAGGACAGCACAAAGACATGGGAGCCATTTAAGAACCAGGCACGACTGGTCCCCAGACTGGGGGTGGTCATTCCGCTGCTCACCAAGGGATAGCATCCTTGACTTTGGGAGATGCTGACTTAGGAGCTAAGGCAAGGGAAATCTGTAGGGATCAGTGTACAGGCAGGTAGCAGGGAAACCAAGGCAGCAAACTGTGATAGAGGGACTGAGAGAAAACAAGTCCACGCACAGAGGAGCCTTGCTGAAGAGCAGAAAGACACACGCTGGCTGTGAGAGGAAGGAATTGCTTCTCAGTCTTCAGAATATAAAAAAAACACCACATTTTCTATTTTTGTTAGTCTTCATACCTGGCACCAAGCTTCCATTTGCCAAGATCAACAAAAATCCGATATGACTTCCCCCTCCCCCACCCCCGCACTCCTCCAAAAGCAATGGCTCTCTTCCCTTCCCATGGGTTTTTTCAGGAAAACTAGAGAGGAGGCCTGCCACCTCTGACTTCTTGGTTATTTCTGGATAGTCGTTGTCCAGACCCAGGCTCCAGCCTCTGGTTTCAGCAGGCCTCTCTGACCCCTTCTGGGGATTCCACCTCCGTTCCCCTCAATACACCATTTTGCGCAGCCTCACAGGCAGTCTCAGCAGATTCTCTCAATTAGCTGAGGTCCTTGTCCAGAAGAGTCTTATGTGGGTCTGCCTCCCTGGTACCCAGCCATCAACCAGACAAGTAAACATCAAACAGTCTGTAAACTGCATCCCTGGGAGAGCCCAGATTCTGCAACACAAAAGCCTATCCACTCTCAGGGAAAATCACCCCTTAGTTTCTTCCCTGTGATGAGTCTTCAGTAGCAGAAATCTCCAAGTGACCAATCCATTCCTTTCATTTACTTGTTTCATTTTCTTTTTGGCTGTGTCAGGTCGCTGCTGCAGCACACGGAATCTTTGTTGTGGCACACAGGCTCCTCTCTAATGGTGATGCTTGGGCTTAGTTGCCCCTGGAGTGTGGGATTTTAGTTCCTTGACCAGGGATCGATCCTAGGGCTCCTGCTTTGGAGGTCAGATTCTTGACCACTGGACTGCTAGAGAAGTCCCCTAATCCATTTCTTGATATCACAGTTATATTCATCTGTAGCCTCATAGCCATACTCGAATCACTTTTGTAGTAGAAAAATGGAGTGATGAAATGGACTTTGAATTTTAAAGATTTAAACATGTCAGAGGAGAGTGTGTTAAACAACTCTTTGAACTTTCTTTTTTTTTTTTGACTCAACATTGTTTTGGATCTTTTTATTGAGGTGACAAGACTTACAGCAAGTTCCATTTGTAAAATGTTTTATTTTTACTTCTGTCTACCCTGCAGAGTGCTCACCACCAAAAATTTACTTCCCCTCCATCACCATACAGCTGATCCCCTTTATCAATTTTACCCTCCACTACCCCTTCCCCTCTGGTAACCTCTATTCTGTTCTCTGTATCTGCGTCTTCATTTTTGTTTGATTTGGGTTGGAACTTTTACTTTTTAATTGACTTTGAGCCACATTCTCTCTAGTTCTGCACACGTGGTAATAATAAGATCCACACCATAGGGTGGTCATGAAAATCAGATGAATTAATAAAACCATTTTGTGTGCCCCACATATAACAAATACTCGATAAGTGTTACATATGTGGCATACAACGTATAATATATAATTCATTGTCCTTTGTAAACTCCCCTAGATGATTGTAGAGAAAGTTATCAGCTAGAAATGTTAAGTACAAGTTAGGGGTGGGAAAGGGGTTGGGAGAAATATTATCTGACACTAAGTCAAGCCATCTGCCGAGGTGGGGGCCGGACAGCCGGAGGAGCCCAGCGGGTGTAACAGAGGAAGAACACGCGCACAGTGATCTGCTGAAGGAGGCAGCACCCGCCACCCTCGTGGGGTTGGCAGGGAGCTTTCTCAGCATCCTAGCTTCAGCTTTGGGGAAGTAAAACCCACAGGGTCCTCTTGATTGAAGGCAAAGTCTCAATGCATCCACACAAAAGAGGCAGAATCAAGCATTTATCATCACTCACAGATCCCAAAAGCAAGGAGTGGGGCGCAACTGATTCCAGATGACTCCAGGAAAGACAATTCTCCATCCCAGGACGCAGCGAGCAGAAGGTAAAGAGGAGGGGAGCAAGCATCTATTACTCATGAAGTCCTTGGGCGGAGATCACTAATTTTTCACAGGCTTCCCTGTAAGTAGTAACTTTAAAAGGGGCCCCGGGAATACTGAAGTGGGAACTTAGAGTGGCATCCTCCATTTGAGTCTTTATCCAGATGTCCAGTCTCTGGGTGTGAGGAGGGTTATCACAGCGTATGATGTCTCAGCAGCAACTCAGAAAGACAAAGTTGTTTTTCTCAAAAGTTTTTTTTTTCTCTCATCACACCCAAGTCCCAAGAAGATGGACAGTGAGGCCCCATGAACAGATGGTGAGGATGAAAGCCCCACCCTGGGTGAAGTCCCAACAGCTGGGACCAATCTTCCCGCTTCTGCCGTCACTTCCTGCAGCAAGATTACAGCCAACTAAGATGCCAAACTTGTGAAGCAAACCACCCTGAGCTGAACCAACTTTGTGTTTCATTTTCACTTACACCATGAGAATCCCCTCCTGTCCCTCATCCACCCAAGGGCCCAACGTGGTCAGTTACCCTGAGGCTTCTTCCTTAATCTTCACAAATACACTTGCCCCCTCCTCTCTGCCCCTCATCCTGTCTCTTCTTCCTCCCTTGTCTCATCCTCTCTCAAGTGAGGAGGCTTGAAGAAGAGGAGGACCAGCTTCATGAGCCTCCTGCTCTCTCCGTTGTGTTTTGGTTCATCCCTGAATAACTCAGGATAAAACCAAGGAAGAAAGTGGCAGAACCTTAGAGTTTTAAAAATGCAAACTCATGACTTACCCCAGAATCTCAAACCCAACTAAATGCCCACAATGGCCAGACAGCAGGGTTGGTGGGCATGAGAGGAAGTGAGCTGAAAGCGCTTGCAGGCTTTATAAGCAGTGTGTGTCCAACACATAGGTCCTTGTGTGATAACTCCTGGTTTGCAAACAGTGATTATTGTTTTAGGAAAAAATCAAGACACCATGCAAGCCCCAAAAAACCCATTTATAGGCTTTGCAGCATCTAATATATAGTGATCTTTTTATTCAGACAACCACTCAGCTTCCTCCACCATGCTAAAAATCAGAAATATTACTTTATTGGAATGAGTTCAGTTCACACATTTTAAAATCTTATGTCTATGACCAATCACAGACTGCAGGGTAGCCACAAACCTTCAATTTGTGAAAGAAAATGCATTATCTGCAAAGCACAATAAAAATGAAGTGCAACAACTCAGTAAATTTACTAAAGTAATTTAATTGTACTTCAAAATTGAGTGAATTTTTTGGTATGTAAATTATACCTCAATAAAGTTACTTAAAGAGGTAAAAAAAAAAATGCAATACATTGAGGGTTGCTATAATTGCCTGATAGAAGAACATGCATGCCCATTTATGGGTGTAAATATTCTTTGCTTCTGTCTCTACTATTCTTGTACACAGAAAATTTAACATTCAATCCAAATAACACGCTATCCCCCACCCAAAAAACAAGATGACATGAGATAAAACTGTCAACAGAACCAGACACAGAGGTGGTGCAGATGTGGAAACTATCAAAAACTTTAAAAATAACTGTAACTAATGTATTAAAAAGGCATAGTGGGAAAAGTGAACTCTAGAAAAGAGTTAAATCAAAATTCCGGAAATGAACATCATTTTTACCGGCTAAATTCCCCCAAATTCATCTGTTGTAGCCCTAACCCCCCAACGTGACTGCATTTGGAGATAAGGCCTGCCCTAGCAGACTAATGAAACCACGATATGAGATATGAAGAATTCCTCAACAGGCTTATTAGCAGAGGCAAAAACCAGTGAGCTTGAGGAAAGGTCAGTAGAAATGACTCACACTGAAACATTAGCTGTGAAGAGGAAGGACAAGAAATAACAGCATCCTCGAGCCATAGGAGAGTACAAGATAGTCTTATACACATGTTATTGAGCCCTCGAAAGATGAAAGAGAGGAAGACGGAAGAAGAGAAAAAAGCTGAGATTTTCCCAAAGTGCATGAAAAACAACAAACTCCAGATATAGGATGCTGAAAGCACCCTGAACAAGATAAATACCAATAAAAACAAATAGCATGTCATTGTCAAACAGCTGAAAATCAGTGATATAGGGAAAACCTTAAAGTCATCCAGAATGGAATGATCCATAAGGAAGATACTGCATTCTGAAGACTTCACATCAGATACTGTGCGAACCGGAAGAGGATGGAGGGACGTGGTTAAGAAGCTGAAAGAAGGGACTTACCTCCTGGTCCAGTGGTTAGAACTCCACGCTTCCACTACAGGGGGCACGGGTTCAATCCCTGGTTGGGGAACTAAGGTCCTACAAGACATTCAGTGTGGCAGGAAAAAAAAAAAAAACAGAAAAAACAAAACTGTACTTGCAGTTTATTTATTCTCCAACATCCTTGTCTCTAAGGATCCCAGCACATGGTTTGTCACTATAATATGACTGAGACATCTCTAGGGAGAGGAACCATGGGAGAAGAGGGAAGGAAAAGCCTGCCAACTCCACAGGTGTAGTTTTGGGGAGCAGAGATGCCATCTGATTTCCTACTAAGTGAGCAGACATCTGCCCTCACAGGACCCAGGTGGCAGAAGCATTCTAGCGTTATGACAATAATTTCTTTTTTAAAATCTTGCATATATAATTTATTTAAGTATCAAAATGAAATATTATTTTAGGAACACAGACACTATGAAAGAAAAAACACACTGTATTTCTCTTCACCCAGTCTCCATCCATTCTGAAATGTGTGACAATAATTTCTGACTCTAAATCTCTGACCTGCCAGGTACATTCCATTCCACCTCGCCCATGCCACGCTGTCCCTCCGTCCACTTCAGTCAGCTCACAGGTCAATTATTAACTTGGTCCGAGTTTCATCCCCCTCTTCCTTGGATGGGGCATGTCTCTCTTTGATTTCTGCCCCGGTGTCTCCAGGTGCTGAGGGAGGGTTTCTTGTTCCAGTCCCAGCAGTTCCGGGGGTGCCCTCAGGTCCCTGCAGGAGATCCGCTGACATCCTGAGCCTCAACTCCCTCCCTGCACCCAGGTTCCTTCCTTGCTGAGGCCTGGAGACTGTGCAGTCCCTGTCTGCGGTGCACCGGGCACCTGGGGACGTTTGGATTCTGTTCAAGCCTCGTTTGCCCCTAGGGGAGCTCAGAACTTGGGCCATCTCTGGCAGCTCCCCGGCTTTCCCCACTTCTAGGGGCGCAGGATTCGTGTCCTGGCTGCTCCTCCCAAAACAGTCAGACTCCCCTAGGCTCTCTTTTTTCTTTTTGACAGCTTTGTTAATGTTCTTTGACATATAAAAATTACGCACCCTTAAGATGTTTGGTAGACGTATACATCATGAAAAGATCACCAGGATCTTTACGTCCCCTGTCCCTCTGCAGTTGCCCCTGCTTACTCCGGTGTCTCAATTTAACGGTGCCTGTGTCAGAACCTCCCACCTGCCCTAAAGAGGGTGACGGTGGGCTCTGAGCTTGCCCCTCCCCTGCCCTCTCCTCTTCCCCACGGGCTGGGGAGGCGATTGGCATAGGGAAGGAAACCAGCTCTCCCGGTTGTCCGAGATTCCCCCTCCTTTCTTGTCCCACACTGTTGGTGGAATTTCCTTGAACCAGATTAGCATCTGGCGACTTTGTTTTCATGAGTCCCAGCGTAGGTGGTTGCAGAAGTGCAGAACACAGTCTAGTCCTTTCATTTCTAACGCAGTCAAAACGTCCTCCTTTATGTATGATCCTATCATACCAGCTATGGAGCTGTCTGTCTGGTTTTCCCTAGAGAGTGGTGCTCCATATTCGTAAAATGAATACACAGGAAGCTGAAACTCCAGAGGCCCTAGAAGAGGTTTCAGCACTGGGGTCCTGATCTCTGTGGACTGGATGTCCCGCTCCCCTGAGTTCACCAGTGAAATCCACCCCTCTCTGGGCATGCCTGCTGAACCTCTAGGGACAGTAAGCAGGACTCCATTTGCAGGTTTGGAGGAGCGGGCTCCAGGGACAAGCCTGGCGGGGAAGAGAGGACAGGCTGGTGCCTGTCTGAGGCTGTCCCGGTGGTCTGGCCCCTTGGCCATGGATGAGAACCTGAAAAGCTATTTAGGCGTGAGCTGAGAATGTGGGATTCACAGACACTCCAGGTGAGATTCCAGGGCACACGAAACTTGCTTTAGTGCAAATGCAGTCCTGACAGCCAGATCCTGGGGATTCTCAAAGATGCTGAGGGAGACAGTGTGTGTGTGTCAGCGTGTGTGTGTGCGTATGCCGTGGGTGTGTGCGGAGTTGAAGTCCAACACTAGCAGGTGGAGCAAGAACAAGGCATTATGGTTTATCACCAATAGCCTGGCCTCATCTGAACCTGCAGGCTGGTGAGGCCAGAAGATATTTCATTCAGACGCCAGTCTCTCCTAGAACCCCCCAAACCCTGCCACCCCACCAGGAACTTCAGAGGTGAATTTTTTAGAAAGCATTTTATTGGAGGGGGTTAATATTTGAAGCATACAGTTGGGTAGGTTTTGACATGTCCGCACCGGTAAACCTACAGTCACACAAAAGTCCTTTGTAACCCTTACTCTGCCCTCCCTGCCCATTTTCCATGTCTCCACTAACATATATAATCTTTCCTCTAGCTTTTTAAAAATCTTTTAAAATTCATTAGTTAATTTTGACTGTGCTGGTGTTTGTTGCTGCGTTTGGGCTTTTCTCTAGTTGTGTGCGGCGAGCGAGAGCTACTCTAGTTGCGGTGCGCCAGCTTCTCACTGCAGCAGCTTCTCTTGTTGCCAAGCACAGGCTCCAGGCGCACAGGCTTTAGTTGCTCCACGGCATGTGTAATCTTCCCGGATCAGGGATCGAACCCATGTCCCTTGCATTGGCAGGCAGATTCCTAGCCAGTGGACCACCAGGGAAGTCCTTTAGCTTTTTTATTTTTTATTTATTTATTTATTTTTCCATAACCTTTTATTTTTTATTTATTTATTTATTTTTATAAATTTATTTATTTTAGTTGGGGGCTAATTACTTTACAATATTGTAATAGTTTTTGCCATACATTGACATGAATCAGCCATGGGTTTACATGTGTTCCCCTTCCTGGACCCCCCACCCACTTCCCTCCCCATCCCATCCCTCTGGGTCATCCCATTGCCCCGGCCCTGCTTTTTTAAACAGATGGAATGCAGTTACTGTTACCGTTTTAATGGGTCGCCTGCTTTGGTTTTGATCGATTGACCTTTACTCATTGTGAGTCAGGTACTCCTGCTTGCTTACATGGCCCGTACATCCTGACTGGTTTGTGGATTTTATCTCATTGGCTGCTGGATATTTTTCTGCATTCCTGTAAACATTCTCGGGCTTAGTTCCAGGGTGCAGTGAAATGCGTGGATACGCTTTGATCCTTTTGGATCTCGCTTTTAAGGTGTGTCAGGAAGGATTTGCACAGCTTGTAGCCTGGAGGTTGTTATTCCCCAATGCTGAGGTGTGGCGCCTCTGAGCACTCTACCCAGTGCCTCATGAGTTATGGAATCAGGAGAGCTTCAGGCTGGCTGGTGGGAGCGGGCATTGTCCAGGTCTCAGGCTGGTGGGAGCGGGCATTGTCCGTGACCTCTCATGTGCTGAGTGTTGCCCCCCAGGTCTCCAGGCTGGTGGGAGCGGGCCCTGTCCATGACCTCTCGTGTGCTGAGTGTGGTCCCCCCCACAGTTCCTCAGGGTGGCCCTTTTCCTGGCCTGAGCAGTCTCCTCACACACAGCGGGTGGCTGGCACTCCTGTGAGGAGAAGGGCACTTGCGCGATCTCTCCAGAACCCGCCCGTCTCCGGGTTCTCTCTCAGTGCTGCTCTCTCCTGTGTCCTCCTCTCTGTGACCCGTGAGGCCTGGCTCTCTGGACACTCAGCTCCATCTCCAAACCAGGAATTCTGCTGCGTCTCCTCCCCACGCCTGGCCTGAAATGTAAGACATAAGCTGGGCCAGCGTAGGCTCTCCTGTCTGTTTCTCACCCCTCAGGGATCAGTATCCTTCACTGCAGCACATCCAATGTCTTGAAAACCACTGTTGGGGCTTCCCTGGTGGTCCAGTGGTTAAGACTTTGCCTTCCAGTGCAGGGGGTGTAGATTCCGTCCCTGGTCAGGGAGCTAAGACCCTCAGGCCGCAGGAACAAAAAACAGAACATAAACAAAAGAAGCAATATGATACAAATTCAGTAAAGACTTTTAAATGGTTCACATTTTTTAAAAAAGTCTTTAAAAAAATCTCATTATCTCATTTTGTTTTCTCCCACTTTTGGTTGTTTCAGGCAGGGGGTAAATTCAGTTCCTATTTCCCCATCTTGGCCTGAAATGGAAGCCTAAGCAGAGCTTGTTTAATACAAGGATCTGGTTGTATTAAATAAACTAAAGGAGCAAAATGGGAGAGGTTTTTATTTCAGGAATCAAAGTGTTAGTTACTCCATCATGTTCAACTCTTTGCGACCCCATGGACTGCAGCCCACCAGATTCCTCTTTCATGGAATTCTCCAGGCAAGAATACTGGAGTGGGTTGCCATTCCCTTCTCCAGGGGATTTTCCTGACCCAGGGATCAAACCCAGGTCTCCTGCATTGCAGGCAGATTCTTTAAGGTCTGAGCCACTCCAGAGAAGCCATCAGGAAGCAAAGCCTGGAGGAACACAGGGAAGAGGTGGGGTTACATGAGCAGACTTTCAGCTGATTCTGAAGGAAACTGTTGCTGCTGTTGCAATAAGTGCTGCTGTTGCAATAAGTGCTGCTGTAACTGCAAAACCATTTTGGAGCCTGTAATGGCAGTCAACCACCGCTGTCTGTACCGGGGCTGCCAAAGACTGCTGGAGCCCATAGCCATCTCTCACTGATGGAGAGGCCACGAGAAGCTGAAAGGAAGGATTATGGCTTCTCTTTCTTCATTGGCCTTCCAAACGCTTCTTTGGACTTCCCAATGGCCACCCAGCCCACAGCCAAGGCAGGAGCAACTGCGAAGTTGCAAAGACACAGCCCTTGACAGTAGAGACCTGGGTGTGCAGATACACAAAGTCATCACCTATCTGCGGCTGCATCTTTTACTCCCTCGCTGATCAGTGGCGTTTACCTTCACAATTACTCACATGGCTGTGAAGCATCTACTCCACTGAAGATTTCAGATAGTTCATAACTTCTCATATTGGGGTCTATTCTTTCAAGGTAATCTAAAGAACTTAAGCCAGATTCTCTCTTCCGACTCTACTAATGGAAATTAGTAGCCATTCATCTTGCCTGCGGAGAAGGCAATGGCACCCCACTCCAGTACTCTTGCCTGGAAAATCCCATGGACGGAGCAGCCTGGTAGGCTACAGGCCATGGGGTCGCTAAGAGTCGGACGACTGAGCGACTTCACTTTCACTTTTCCCTTTCATGCACTGGAGAAGGAAACGGCAACCCACTCCAGTATTCTTGCCTGGAGAATCCCAGGGACGGTGGAGCCTGGTGGGCTGCCGTCTATGGGGTCGCACAGAGTCAGACACGACTGAAGCGACTTAGCAGCAGCAGCAGCAGCAGCATCTTGCCTGACTGCTTGAAGGTAGTTCTTAGCCTATTTTTTTTCCAGATGGAATACTCTGTTATCCTACCCTCATAGCATTAGGATAACTCATGTAAGTAGGATAACTTATTGTAGAAAGAAAAGGATGCGCATTTTGTGCTTCACTCTTTCACAAGAGGAATGGAATAACAAGGGGATTGGCTTTGACAATCTCAGCCCTCCCTCTTTCTGACTCCTAGCTTAGCCAGAAAGGACCATCTGCCTGGAACATCCCCGTGTGAGCTCACATTTTTGGAAAGCCTTCAGGGACACTGCAAACTAACTACAGTCATTCTCTGAAGATGAGTAAGGAAATAGTCAAATTAGTATAGAGTGTCAATGCTATTTCCTTGGATGTACTTGTTTACCTCCTGGAGGGAGAAATTTTTTAGATAATATTTATGAACAGCAAACATGTACTTACTTGAAAGTCTGTTTAAATGTTATGTGCTCATTCTTGTCGCATTTTCCACTGAAAATATTTGGATACTGATAAGACCATATAAGCCAAATTTGGGGGAGAGGCATGTCTGTCTCTGATATTGGTAGGGGTGGATGTTATGGGGTGTTGATATAGCTGTTCTAACAAGGGCAGACATCACAGTGGCCTAAAAGGGAGAGTATTCCTTTCTTTCTCTTTGGTAGTTGTAACTGTTATAAGGGCTTCCCAGGTGGCTCAGTGGTAAAGAATCTGCCTGCCAATGCAGGAGATGCAAGAGAAACTGTTATAAATGTTAAATCTGCATTTTATTTTTAAACAATTTTATTTTATATTTGAGCATAATTGATTAATAGTGTTGCATACATTTCAGGTGTACAGAAAGTAATTCAGTTATACATATACACATATCTATTCTTTTTCAAACTCTTTTCCCATTTAGGTTGTTACAGAGTATTGTGTAGAGTTCCCTACACTATGTAGTAGGTCCTTGTTGATCGATTTTGTATACAGTAGTGTGAACATGTCCCTTCTGAACTCCCAATCTGCCCCCAGGGGAGGGTATTTCTGTCTCACATCCAGTACGAGTATAAGCAGTCCCGGCATGGCCCTGCCATGTCAGACATCCTGGCTCCTTTGGTTTTATTTCAGTTTCAATCCCACTCCTGGGCTGACTCCCACCACCAAGGCCACCTGCCAGCCAGTGGAGGAGGTGAAGGAGGGGCAGGACATACCCGTCCTCTTCAAGGGCACATCCTAGAGACTGCTCGCTTTACTATACTCATGTCTCCTGGGGCAGAACTTAGTCACGGGACCCACTGAGCTGCAAGGGAGGCTGGAAAATGTAATCCTTAGCTGGCAGGAGACTGTGTCCCCCTAACACCCGGGGCTAAGGGAAGGATGGATTTAGGGAGGCACACAGCAATCTCTGTTAGAATGACTTATTTTCCACAGTTGTTTTAAATTCCCAACCTGGTAATACCAGCATCTCTGCCATGTCTGTATTTGGTTCTGATGCTGGCTGTGTCTCTTCAAACTGTGTTTGCTGCCTTTTAGCTTGCCTTGTAATTTTTTTTCTTTGTTTTTGCCACATTGCTTGGCTTGTGGGATCTTAGTTCCTTGACCAGGGATGGAACCGGGGCCCTTGGCAGTGAAAGCACTAAGTCTTAACCACTGAACCACCAGGGAATTCCCTAGCATGCTTGTACATTTTTGTTGAGAGCTAGATGTGATGTCCCAGGTAACAGGAGCTGAGGTAAGTAGGCCTTTGGTGTGAGGCTTTGTATGTCGGTGTAGGAATTAGGCTGTGTTTAATGCTTACAGTACCTGGGGTGTCAGAGGCTGAAACTGCCTGTGGTCTAGTTGTTTTTTTTCCCCTGGTTTTCCCTGGGTTTTCTCTGGGTTTCCCTTCATGTTTTTTCTTAAATAGAGTCTGAGACATGCCGGTCTTTGGGCTGTTTTGTTGTCGTTTAGTCACTCAGTCATGTCCGCATGCTGTATGTAGCCCACCGGGCCCCTCCGTCCATGGAGATTCTCCAGCCAAGAATTCTGGAGTGGGTAGCCATTCCCTTCTCCAGGGGATCTTCCCTACAGTCTCTTATGTCTCCTGCATTGGCAGGCAGTTTCTTTACCACTGCATCACCTGGGAAGACTTACCACCCCGTTCCCATTAAGTAATCACTCTTAACAGCCCCAATAGGCACTAGTTTGCTTCAGTCTCTTTGGAGCTGCCTCTTTTGGACACTGTGTATAAAAGGAATCATACAGCACGTGACATTTTATGTCTGGCCTCCTTCACTTAGCGTTGTGTTCTTTAGGCTCATCTACATGGCAGCCTTTTTGAAGACCTCATTCCTTTCTGTGACTGGGTCGTATTGCAGTGTGTGGGGAGACCACGGTTTGCTTAACCACTCATCCACTGGTGAGCGTTTGGGTTGTTTCCATCTCTTGACTGTTTGGCTGTGATGCTGTTATAAATAGTCATATACCAGTTTCTGTGTGGACGTGGGTTTTCTTCACCCCTGGGTAATATAACCGGGAGTGGAATTGCTGAGCCATGTGGTCATTCCATGTTTAACTTTTTCAGAAACTACTACCACAGTGGTTGCATCATTTTACATTCCCACCAGCAATGTATGAGGGCTCCTATTTCTCCATATTCTTGTCAACATTTGTTATTTCCTTTCTTTTCCCCTTAAAGTCGTCTTATTGGGTATGACCATCTCACTGTGGTTTTTATTTGCATTTATTTTTTAAAAATTTTTATTGAAATATAGTTGATTTACAATGTTCTGTTAGTTTCAAGTATACATATATATATATGTTATTTTTTTACATTCTCTTCCATTATAGGTTATTATAAGATTTTTGAGTAGAGTTCTCTGTGCCATACAGTAGGTCCTTGTCAATTATCTATTTTTCTATATAGTAGTATGTATATGTTAATCCCAAACTCCTAATTTATCCCTCCCCACTTCCCCTTTGGTAACCATAAGTTTGTTTTCTATGTCTGTCAGTTTCTTATTGTTTTGTTAATAAGATCACTTGTATCTTTTTCAACTCCACATATGAGTGATATCATACAATATTTGTCTCTCTCATACCGACTTACTTCACTTAGTAAGATCATCCCTAGGTCTACCCATGTTGCTGAAAATGGCGTTATTTCATTATTTTTATGGCTGAGTACTATTCCATTGCACACGTGTGTGCATGCACATGTGTGTGTGTACACATGTATACCTGATTTGCCTTGCTGAAATGACCAGTGACGATGTGCTTGTTAACTGTCTGTCAGGACCTTTGTATGTTATTAAAAGTATTGAGGGCTCCCAAAACTTTTTGTTGTTTATGTAGTTACATCTAGTGATACTTACCATACTTAGATGCTAAAACCAAGAAAATTTGAAAACGTTATTTATTAATTCTTCCATAAACAATAGTAATAAACTCATTATACGTTAACACCAGAGCAATGACATAATCATATATCATGTAGCTTCTGGAAAAACTCCATCATGCACTTGTAAGGGAATGAGAGGGAAAAAGGCAAATCACATCTTACTCACAGTTGACCTTTGAACTACCCAGGAGTTGGGAGCAATGACCCTCTGTGCAGTAAAAAATCCACATGTTATAGTTGGTTCCCCATACCCATGGTTTCTACATATCCCTGGTTCTGCATCTACAGATTCAGCCAACCTCAGGTTGAATAGCACTACAGGATTTACTGTTGACAAAAATTCACATGTAAACGGAAACTCCGCAGTTCAAACCCATACTCTTCAAGGGTCACCTGTATTATGAAAAAGTTTTGATCTCACAGACTTCCCTCCCCAAAGTGAGTAATGATAATCCAGTTTTACTCAAGTCAGATAAATAAGGTTAAAAACTTAATTTTTTTCTGGTCTGACATTCCAGATCTTAACCTTACTTTCCCAGAAAACATACATGTCGGGGAATGATAATGATGGAATCTGATTGTACTTGGTTGGTCACAGAAAGGACATAAAACCACTTTTTAACCTGGATATAGACCTACTGACACCTGCCCATTTTTTGGTAACACTTTCCTGCCCTCTCAGAAATGAAGACTGGCTGCTGATTTAAATTTTTCATTAATCTCCTTCATCATGTGACTTTGTTCAGCTAGGACATTTGTCAACTGATTGAGAATTGATATGTTGGGCAAGAGTCTGAACTTTCAGTCTGAAATCTCAGCCCCCAAGGTTGGCTTTTCCATTGGGGGTTGAGGGTGGGCAGGTGTGGAGAGGTATAAACCCGTTGGTTCTCAAAGTGTGGTCCCCGGACCAGCATCATCAGCATCACCTGTAACCTGTTAGACATGTGGATTCTCGGGCCTCACCCCAGACCTGCTGATTCAGAAACTTTGGAGATGCACTCAGGCTTCCGGGTCTCACCAAGGTCTCCAGGTAATTTTAATTTGCTCACAGTGTGAAGGTCACTGATGTGACCTTGTCCATAATTACACGTGCTCCCCTGCCCCCATCCTTCTTTCTTTCCTTCCATAAACATTGAATGTACTGCTCCCTTATCAGTGTTTTTATGATACCTCTTTGCAAATGTACACATTTGCACACTGTATGTCTGTCTGTAAACATCAAATTTGTGGCAGCCGAATGCAAAGCATCATTAATGGCAATCCCAGAGAAAAAGCTCTTAGAATAGCCAGTCATGAACAGCTGAAGCTAAATGTTAAGGATAACCCACTACCTGGGACCCAGCTTCTCCCCCTTCTCCCGGCATTAACTCCAGTGAAATCCTTTCAAACTCTGAAGCTCAACAGTTCCATGGGTTTGCTTGCTGTCTTCTATGGTCACCCAAAGACTGCTCCCCCAGGGAACCTGTTCTTTAGAAACTCGAACTGGAAGTTTCAGTAGAGGGGGCTAGCTTGGAGGACTGGGCTAAGGTCAAAAGGATTCCTTTGGGGGCATATAAGCAGGAGAGTGGGCTGGTCAACCAGAGGCTGGGAAAGGACTTATGTGGATCCAGGGACAAAGTCCACTCACCTGGGCAGAGAGTGTTGTGTGTCTATTTACATCAGTGCTAGGGCTTTCCTTGGGATCTCTAACCTGGGAAATTGGGATGCTTTTAGCATGAAGTTACTCTTCTTTATACTCTACATAGTGTGGAGAGAACTCCATGCTACTCGTGGGTCTAATGAACACACACACATGAAAACAGGACCAAGAGTTCTGGTTGTCCCTCCCTGTTCCTCCAGCGACCTTGGACTTGCTAAGGACACAGGTCGACCTCACGGGTTGATACTACAGAGCTGGCTTCACGATGGAGTTGCAGTTGCCTGGTGTTCTGTTATGTGACTTCAGAACTTTCCAGAGCCCACTGGATCAGGAGATGCCTCTTGGATGAGTGTTTAGCTTCTTTGATTTTGATTGTGGTCCACGATGTCTATGGGCTGTTCTTGACTTCTTCCGGCCCTTGGTTTTCTAGATTGTCCTTCTGTTCTTCTTCCTGTGGTGATACAAGTCATAGTCATGGGTGGAATGCTGCACCAAAAACAATATGGCCTCACTAAACTGATGTGGGTTGAGCATCCCACGAAAGCCCCATTGACCCGCTAACTTTAAATCCCACCTCAGGATACCCTGACCATCCCACTTGCTGATCATCCCTCTAGAGGTCAAGACCAGCAGCCCCGTGGTCCTCACGGTGTCATGATCCAGTCATTGTGCAGACTGTGAGGCTGAAGATGAGCCTGAGGCCTGGCCAGTTACAGGTGGGGGAGCTGGTGGGTCTTGGGGAGGGCCTGAAAGATAGGCTGTGTTCAGGGGCTACTCCTCACGGGGTGCATAACCTCACTTTGCATTTGTCCCAGTGGGTGGTGATGACAGTTCCCGGGAGGGGGGTACCTGCATCATCTCGAGTCAACCCTCCTCCTTCACACTCACTTCCAATCAGCCACCAGACTCTGCTAACCTGACTCCTTTATGTATCTCTCCATTCTTTTCCTCTGGTTTAGCTGATGCCCCCAACCTCATCCATGCTCTCCTTGTCCCCTGTGTGGATTTATTCCAGCATAACGTATCAAACTGCCACCATTATTACCACCCCAATTCCAGCCTTTCTGGTGGCCAGACCATTCAAATGCCGATGTTACCATTTATCGCATAAGCCAGCTTCTATGGCTGCTGTTGCCCTCAGGATGGGATTGAGTTCCCCAGTCTGGTCTGATCTTCCAGGACATGGTCTCTGGCTAGCACACATCAGGGCACTGTGACCAGTGCACTTTACCCCTCAGTGCTGAGAACTGCCAGACCCTCCCAGACAGCCTCCTGCCCTTTAGGACGCTTCCCTTCTCCTCCTGTCCCTCTGCCTCCCAGCCCTCCTGCTGCTTATCTGCCGGCATCAGCTCTGAAAGCCTGTTGAGCGACCCCATGTAGGATGACATGTGTCATTTCTCTCTTCATTCTCTGTAACAGCTCAGTCTTAGGCTTTCACAAATTGCATTTCAAGTCTCTCTTTTTTATTTTCCTTCTCCTTGACTAGTCTATAAGCTCCTGAGAGCAGGGGCCCTTCTTAATCATCCTGAGGCCCCTACCAACTGCCTGGTACACAGGAGATAGTCTCTGAGTCCCTTTAAAATCGAGAGATAATTGGCAAAGAACACTATGGAAGTTTAAGGTGTAGTGTGTTGACTTGATACATTTATGTGTTGTGACATAATGACCACCATGCTGTTAAGCTAACACTTCCATCACATTGCATGGTTGTCATTTCTTTTTTGGTGGTAAGAATATTCAAGAGCTAGTCTCTTAGCAACTCTAACGTGTACACATACACTGCTGTTGATTGTAGTCACCTAAGCTGTGGCATCAGATTCCCCAGAACTTGGCCATCTCCTCACTGCAAGTGTGTGCCCTTTGACCCACGTCTACACAGGAGCTGTTCTATAAAACTTTCTGGAAGTGGAAGACAATAGCTGCAGAGAAGGAAAAATAATAGCACAGCTAGCTGTGCTAAAGGGATTTCCTGAATTGAAAACTGCTAGTTTCTAGCCAGCACTGTGCTATAAGAAGTTTCTGTGAAGATGGGAGTGTCTCGTATCTGTGTTGTCCAACAAGGTGGCCACGTGTGGCTATCAAACTCTTGAAATGTGGCTACTGCCACGTGTAGACCGAACTTTTAATCATATTTAATTTATTTAAGTTTAAGCTGAAGTATCTGCACGTGGCTAGTGGCGAACCTGTCAGTGTCCTTCCTCAGCTCTCAGCAGCATCTGGTTACCTCCTACCTGACTAAGAGCTCCCATGGGGTGAGGCTGCAGGAACTGGCGTGCAGGCAAATGCTTAACAACCAGCTCTCGGAAACAGTCTGCTCACCTCCATGGTGTAAAAACCCCCACCACACCCAGTGTCAAGCTGTCCTGAATACAGAGCTGGGGAGAGAGGCACAGTGTAAAATTATCATCTAGGCAGTATTTCCTCAACACAGGTACACAGATGCAAACAAGAATAAAGTAGTCAAATGTAAGAAAATAATAAGAAAGTGATTAATTTTGAATATTTATTGACTTTGTACTATTTAACTTATTTAATTGTAAGCTTATATACTTTAGTTTTTAATAATGGCTAAACTTAAAAGCAGATCGCAAAACTCCAGAACACCTAACTTTTGGCCTTTGGGAGCCTTTGCAAGCCAGCTCCATCTCATCACCAGCTCCTAGTACAGTTCAGTCACTTGGTCATGTCCGACTCTTTGCGACCCCATGGACTGAAGCACACCAGGCTTCCCTGTCCATCACCAACTCCCACAGCCTACTCAAACTCATGTCTATTGCCTCAGTGATGCCATCCAACCATCTCATCCTCTGTCATCCCCTTCTCCTCCCACCTTCAATCTTTCCCAGCATCAGGGTCTTTTCTAATGAGTCAGTTCTTTGCATCAGGTGGCCAAGGTATTGGAGTTTCAGCTTCAGCATCAGTCCTTTCAATGAATATTCAGGACTGATTTCCTTTAGGATTGACTGGCTGGATCTCCTTGTAGTCCAAGGGACTCTCAAGAGTCTTCTCCAACACCACAGTTCAAAAGCATCAATGCATTGACGCTCAGCTTTCTTTATAGTCCAACTCTCAAAGGCAATGGCACCCCACTCCAGTACTCTTGCCTGGAAAATCCCATGGACAGAGGAGCCTGGTAGGCTGCAGTCCATGGGGTTGCTAAGAGTCGGACACGACTGAGCGACTTCACTTTCACTTTTCCCTTTCATGCACTGGAGAAGGAAATGGCAACCCACTCCAGTATTCTTGCCTGGAGAATCCCAGAGACGGCAGAGCCTGGTGGGCTGCCGTCTATGGGGTCGCACAGAGTCAGACACGACTGACGTGACTCAGCAGCACATCTGTACATGAGTACTGGAAAAACCATAGCCTTGACTAGATGGACCTTTATTGGCAAAGTAATGTTCCTGCTTTTTAATATGCTGTCTAGGTTGGTCATAGCTTTCCTTCCAAGGAGTAAGCGTCTTTTAATTTTATGACTTCAGTCACCATCTGCAGTGATTTTGGAGCCCCCCAAAATAAAGTCTGTCACTGTTTGTATTGTTTCCCCATCTATTTACCATGAAGTGATGGGACCGGCTGCCACGATCTTATTTTTCTGAATGCTGCTGCTGCTGCTGCTAAGTCGCTTCAGTTGTGTCCGACTCTGTGCGACCCTATAGACGGCAGCCCACCAGGCTCCACCGTCCCTGGGATTCTCCAGGCAAGAATACTGGAGTGCGTTGCCATTTCCTTCTCTCGTGCATGAAAGGGAAAAGTGAAAGTGAAGTCGCTCAGTCATGTCCGACTCCTAGCGACCCCATGGGTCTGCAGCCTACCAGGCTCCTCCACCCATGGGATTTTCCGGGCAAGAGTACTGGAGTGGGGTGCCATTGCCTTCTCCGGTTCTGAATGCTAGCAATTGCTTTAAAAAAAATGGGGGGGTAGTATTTGCTGTGGCCACAAGAGGGTGCTCTCAGGTGACATTGGATTTTAGGAAGGCTTTTGGTGGTTCAGTCCGTAAAGAATCTGACTGAAATGCAGGAGACCTGGGTTTGATCCGTGGGTCAGAAAGATCCCCTGAAGTAGGGAATGGCAATCCACTCCAGTATTCTTGCCTGGAGAATCCCATGGACAGAGGAGCCTGGCGGGCTACAGTCCATGGGGTCGCAAAGAGTGGAACGCGACCGAGTGACTAACACTTGGAATAGCTCTCTGGGTCGGTCTGCGGTGTCTGTTGTCTCCTACTGTCTGTTGTCTCCTGGAAGACTGCAGTTCTGGGTATCTGGAGGACTCACACAGTGTCAGGCAGTTCTTTGTTTCACAACTACTCACCATCTCCGCTGCCAGGTGAGGCAGCTCAGGAGGAGGACACTGGCGAGCAGGAGGACGCAGCCGGCCACTGTGGACAGAGAAGCAGGTCAGGAAGGCGGTCCCCGGGGCTGAGAGAGCCCCTTCCCGTGCGTCTGTCCCCCCAGCCCTCCACACCCAGCTCAGTGCTTCCCGGGAGGTGAGCGCTGCGGTTTCTGCCGCCCCTTTTCAGAATGCAGCTCCCTCCTGGCCAGGCTTCCCTGGAGGCTCCAGGACCAGGGCCTGGGGGTATGGACTGGAAGGGCTCCAGCCTTTCCCATGGAGGCTTCCCTCTTTCTCAGGGAGCAGCTGACACGCACCCTCTTCAGAGAGGGTCAGAGGCCCAGCCTCAGTTCAAGAGACCCTGAGTGAGGCCCGCAAGGGGTGAAAGAAATGTTGGAAACATCAAGATGAGTATAAAGGTAAATGATAAACACTTAGCATCTCCTGAAAGTGTCCCTGTTTCCCATACACTCTTTCCTTTGCCCTGGAGATGGCAGGTTATCCATCCAGCTGTCCGTCTATTGGTCTTAGACATGCCTTAAAGCCTGTTTTTCTCCCTCCATCTGCCCCATAAGATATAATTGACCTGTAACATGGTGTAATTTTAAGGTGTACACTTACTTATCGCAAAATATATTGTAATTACTATTGCTTTTCTGTGCCAAGAACATTGAAGATTTACTCTCAGCAGCTTTCAAGTCCGCAACACAGTATCGTTGGCAGTAGTCCCCACACCCTGACCGTCCCCTGACCGTCCCCAGACCGACTCCGTGACAAAGTCCGAGCCCATTGACACTAGCCCTCTGTTTGCCTCACCCCCAGGCCCTGGTCACCAGCATTCTACTCTAAGAGCTCCGTTTTGGTGTTTTTGTGTTTTTTTTTCTCCTCAGAGCCTGTTTTTGCCTCCCACCAGAAGGCACCTGGCGTGGTCTTGGCGTGTTTTTTTCTCTCCTGCCCTGGGCACACCACCTCACCCCCACACACATCCAGGTGCCAGGTGTTTGTCCTCTGGGAGCTGATCGGGAGGCCCTGGTTGAGGCTGGTTGGAGACCTCACTGCTAACTCACCAGAGCTGACCTGTGACTCTGAGTCACGTTATGCTCTGGATTCGTCTTTGAGTTTTATACACATCATATAGTGTAAAGAGTTAATTTAGACTGACTCATCGAGCAGCTCACCACCCACCAAGCAAATGTGTCGGTATCTGTTGGGTCACTACCCACCTGCGATCTGATACTCGGTGGTAAATATGAACGTATCCAATGTTGTAACCATGTCTGTGGGCTTCTGGAAATCTGTGCAAAAGAGAGGGGAAGATGCTTGTGGATGCTGGCTGTGGGGCTGCCTGGGGCTGCGAGAGTCCAGGCTCCTGGAGGCGGGGGACTTGGAGGCCGCTGGAGACCTGCGAGAGGCCAGGGGAGCCTTGGACCAACATCTGAATGTTTCGTTCTTCTGCCTTGAGCTGCCGCCCTCCAACTTGCTTCTCCTCCAACACTGGCTACGCTGGCTGTGTTTGAGGACTGGGAGGTCATGTGCGGATGTGGGACCGTCTCTAGCACCAGGGGGCAGCTCCCAGGCCAGCTCTTCCGTCTCCTGCCTCACAGTTTAATAGCCAAGCTTTTATCTTCCAAGAAACTCCAGCTGTACCTGTGGTCCCTGCCGTCCTGGTTGTTAAGAAAGTTCCACTCCCAGGAGGAGCCTCCGTGCTCTCCCAAGGCTCTGCGTCATCTGGAGGAGAGAAGAAGGATGCTTGTGGGGCAGAAGGTAGGGAGTGGGGGTCTCCCATCCACCCCCTCCGCCTCCTCAGCTGACCCCAGACACGGTAGCTGAGGTGTGTCTCGGCTCTGCGGTCCCCATCAGGGTCATGGTGAAGTGGCTCAACAACCCCAGCAGAGCGGGAGGAGGGAACTGTGACCCTGACTCTGCTTTCCTTGGAGCTCTGATCAGCTTTCTCCCCAGACTTCCTACTCAGCTCTGGTTTCCATCTGCAGCTTGGAATTGGGTCATCATAATACAGATTCCATCAAACCATTAAACAAAGTGCATGTGTGCTAAGTCACTTCAGTCATGTCCGACTCTTTGCGACCCTATGGACTGTAGCCCATCAGGCTCCTCTGTCCATGAGATTCTCCAGGCAAGAATCCTGGAGTGGGTTGCCATTTCCTTCTCCAGAGAATCTCCCCAATGCAGGGATCAAACCTCTTATGTCTCCTGCATTGGCAGGTGGGTTCTTTACCACTAGGGCCACCTGGGAAGCCTATTAAAGTAGAAATGCACAAAAGGAGAGCTTTTCTCTGTGACAGGTTCCCCATTGCTTGTAGACACGCCAGTGGGCAGCGTGACTCACAGGGGGCGGACTATGGGAAAGAAACACAGCACCTCCCCCGCTGCCCTGAAGATCCAAGAGGGAGGTATGGGGCCTGGTCAATGGGGGTGAGCAAAGAAACCACTAACAGTTAGGGCCCAATGGGGGGACTTTTGATTGTAGATATGGTAATACGATTTCAGGATGAAAATAGCAGAAGACCTCAACGTAGGTGGCTTGTCCATGTGCGTGATTGAGCATACAGGCATGTGCATGTGTGTCTGTGCTTGAAAAGTCCCTCCCCTGCACGTCTGCACTTTGGCAAAGCTCAAGTGGGACTCACACAAGACAGGGGGGTGGCTTTCTCCTGGTATAGCAGGAGAATGGATTTACGTTACGTATCAGCAAGTTGGAAATGTATTCAGGGCAGGTGGACTTTCCCTTTTGAATGAGGAAGTCTTGGTAGCTTAGAGGCAGAGGGGGACTTTCAGGATCAGCTAGAAACGGGGACAGCACCACGTGGGGGTGGGGTGGGGCCTCCGGAGGACGCCTGTCTTCCTCTTTCAGATCCTGCTCTTTATCCCCATCAGGAAATGGGGGACCCCAGGGTGAAGAGAACTTAAAGTTTATCTAATCTGTTTTCTAGAGTGAGAACAAACCGAGGCCCCAGGAGAGGAAGTGGCTCGCCCTAGACCACGTAGTAGGTGGATCAGGAATTCCAGTCTGGTCCACCTCAGGGAAGCAGCCAGTGGTGGACCCTGGGGTGGGGGGCACCTCTGTACCTGGAACCTGACTGTTCGCTCCTTCATTTATGCACTTGAGACTGGGCCTGGTCCACCTCATCTCCCCGTCGATCATCGTGCAGGTGCTTTCAGCAGGACCGGTCTGTAGGGCCCTGAATCCCTGGGCGCACTGGTAATGAACTGTCTGCCCCAGCATGAAATGATAGACTCTCTTTAAAGGTTCAAGTTCATGTTCCCATGGTGGCGGCTCCTCGCAGTGACCTGGGTGAAGGGAAGGGAATTCCAGAGGCAAGTTGAGGAGATGCTGTGAGTCCAGGCTGCCTCTTTCTAGAGACCAGACCACAGTCTTTCTTTTCTTTGGTCCCCTCCTCTTTCCCTCCCCCGCTTTCTTCCAATAAGTATTGGTAACATCTATTTGCCAGGGCCTTTGCTAGGCACTTTGTGAAAGGCATGAAGATCCAGTCCCCCTCTGCTGCAGTGAGCAGACAGTGGATCAGGGAAGGGAGCCTCTGCAGGGAGAACATGGTGAGGATGATACTCGAGACACAGGTGCTCACTCTGGGAACGCAGAGAAATGAGCTTCTGCTGACAGGGAGAGATTTGCTAAGTGGACAGGTGTGCGAACAGTGGTCTCAGCTTAGGGTTAAGGGCAGGCTCCAGCCAGTCTGGGCCGAGGAGATGTGGAGACCACCCAGATCTCGACTGCTAAATGAGGAAACACATCCTCAAGAGGTCATCTTGGAGCCACGGAGAAGTGCTTGGGACAAATTCAAAGCTGGTAGGAGGGAAGCACCAAGACGATCTTAGAGAAATGGAGCCTGGTCCCTGATCAAGGCATGCCTGAAGCTTGCCCTTTTAAGACCTCTGAAAATTCCCATGTCCAGTAACTTTCCCCTCACCCAACTAAAACCCAAGCCTGGCTGACCTTTAACCCCACAGATCATGTCCTGTCCTGATTTAATCCTCTGTCCCCACAAATATGGACACATGGAACCACAGATCCTTCTAAGCCCAGAATTGTGAAGCTGTGTATATGCTCTGACCTTCCACAACCCCAAGGATCCAACATAACCCCTCCCACTGCCCTCCATGACCCTTTGCAGCAGGAGGCCCAGTGGTCCCATCCTGAGGGGTCTGCTCAGTACAGCATCTTGAAGTCCATCCTTGAACATGTGTTTAAGTCTCAGAATCAAATTGTCTTTCCAGTCAGTAAAATTCATAACCATCCAGACCCATTGGAATTGGATTTGCTTCTTTCAAGTGAAAACCTCCAAATTAAGACAGTCTGCACAGCATCCCTTAGCCAGAGGCAGCTGGTTATCTCTTGAGTAAGGAGAGTAAACACTGACCTCTTGAGAAAACTTTCAGTAATTGTGGAATATGGGAGGGGAGAAGTAGAGGAAAACAACTAATGTGTTCTGAAACCTCACTCCAGAACAAAGTCACAGTGACAAGGACAGGAAACAGCATATTGCAGCAGGTTCCCCAGATTAGTCGTTGTCCTTTTTTATTTTTTAATTAATAAAAGCTGAAAATAAATTCAAAGTAGCTTAAATTACCATATCAAGACCCCTGGTCTAATTCAGGAGACCCGAGGCCTTATTTCAGTCCCATTTTGTGAGCTGTGCCATGTCTTTAATTGTCTCCACATCTCAATTCCACAGTAAATTGAAGGAATATTTCCTGCTCTATGACTCACTGGGTTCTGAGGTTCAAATGAGATTATAGACAAAGTCGTAAACTTCTTTGTAAGGTTATACAATTAGCGTAGGAGCACAGGGCATTGTAAGGTCAGCTGGGCCCCTCAAAGCTCAGGTTTCCCCAATGGGCTCCTTTCTTCCTGATGTCAAGGCTGACTTCCACCTTATTAATTTTGGAAAGTCGGGGCAGCGGCTGGGTGACACAGCACTGGCTTGTCCACAGCCAGTTAGCTCAAGTTCTGTCCACAGCTTCCAGAAGCCAGTGTGACCCCACCCACCTCAGAACCCCATCCTGTTAGAAATAGAGACGTCTGGAAGTAAATTACTTGGCTCACAGTTCAGTATCTCTTCCTTAAGGGAAACGCTGACTCAGATTGGTATTGTCTGGCCACTGTGCTTGGGGCAGTTAGTCCCCAAAATGCTATTTGAACGGAAGTGAGTTGAGTTGAATTGAATTGGGTTCTCTTGGGCCGGTTGCCAATCCTGGAGGATGCCCAGAGCTCAGGCCGGCTGCTGTAAGAGGGGCTCAAGATGCTGAGCAGACAGCCTGCCACCACCATGCCGTGGTGCCAGTCCCCAGGACGTCCTCAGGAGAGAGGACCATAGGCTGGAGTCTCCCCCTCGGGGGTGTGCTGTGTGTGGCTGTGAGAGAGAAGGACCACTCCTACCTGGAAGTTCAGCTTGCTCTGGGGGCTGCGTTTGGCTCTGCACACCTGTGGGTTTTCTCTCACTCTGTTCTTCAGGTCCAGGAGTGACTTGTTTTACTGGGTTCTTAGCGGGAGCTAGAGAGTATGGAGAGGATGAAGACGATAACTTCACAGGTATTTAAAAGAGAAAACCCTCAGAAAGAACGTCTTTCTAGGGCCTGTAACATGCCAGGCAATATCGGGGGATGCTGAGGTTATAAAAGTGAGACCTGCATACCCTGTCGTCAGGGGGCTCTCTGAGGGCCTGTTCACAGGCAGCAGGGCACCAGCCTACCAGTCAGGCTTCCTGTACATGATGATAGTAGCCTACAATGTGTCTCTGAAGGACCCGAGCTTTTCTGGTGGAATGGTTTGTGCCCGTGTGTCTCTCCAAAAGGGACCCCATTCTGGCCATCGGCCTGTCAACACCGTGCATGGAGGTGAGTGTGGCGGCCAGAGGAGCAGTCAACTCAACAGCTCACCCATCCTGTTTCCCAAAGGCAGGTCATTTAAGATTCAGAGGGCATCCTAAGGAATGGCAATGTATGCAATCTCAGAAAAGACAGAATGGTCTGTTTCCAAGGCAAACCATTCAATATCACAGTAATCCAAGTCTATGCCCTAACCACTAATGCTGAATAAGCTGAAATTGAATGGTTCTATGATGACCTACAAGACCTTCTAGAACTAACACCAAAAAAAGATGTCCTTTTCATCATAGGGGACTGGAATGCAAAAGTAGGAAGTCAAGAGATACTTGGAGTAACAGGCAAGTTTGGCCTTGCAGTACAAAATGAAGCAGGGCAAAGGTGAACAGAGTTTTGCCAAGAGAACACATTGGTCATAGCAGACGCCCTCTTCCAACAACACAAGAGGCGACTCTACACATGGACATCAGATGGTCAATACCAAAATCAGACTGATGCTATTCTTTGTGGGTGAAGATGGAGAAGCTCTATTCCGTCAGCAAAAACAAGACCAGGAGCTGACTGTGGCTCAGATCATGAACTCCTTATTGCAAAATTGAGACTTAAATTGAAGAAATTAGGAAAACCACTAGACCATTCAAGTATGACCTAAATCAAATCCCACTTCCCTGGTGGATCAGATGGTAAAGTGTCTGCCTACAATGCAGGAAACCCAGGTTCAATCCCTGGGTCGGGAAGATCCTCTCGAGAAGGAAATAGCAACCCACTCCAGTACTCTTGCCTGGAAAACCCCATGGACGGAGGACTGGGGTAGGCTACGGTCCATGCGGTCACAAAGAGTCAGACACAACTGAGCGACTTTCACTTTCACTTTCTATGATTATATGGTGGAAGTGAGAAATAGATTCAAGGGATTAAATCTGACAGGCAGAGTGCCTGAAGAACTATGGACAGAGGTTTGTGACACTGTACAGGAGACGGTTATCAAAACCATCCCCAAGAAGAAGAAATGTAAAAAGGCAAAATGGTTGTCTGAGGAGGCTTTACAAATAGCTGAGAAGAGAAGTGAAAGGGAGGGAGAAAAGGAAAGATATGCTCATTTGAATCCAGAGTTCCGAAGACTAGCAGGGAGAGATAAGAAACTCTGCCCAGGTGATTAATGCGAAAAAATAGAGGAAAACCATAGAATGGACCTGTTTAGAGATCGCTTCAAGAAAATTAGAGAAACCAAGGGAACTTTTCATGCAAAGATGAGCACAATAAAGGACAGAAACAGTATGGACGTAACAGAAGCAGAAGATATTAAGAAGAGGTGGCAAGAATACACAGAAGAACTATACAAAAAAGATTTTCATGACCCAGACAACCACGATGATGTGATCACTCAACTAGAACAGACATCCTGGAATGTGAAGTCAGTGGGCCTTAGGAAGCATCACTATGAACAAAGCTAGTGGAAGTGATGGAGTTCTAGCTGAACTACTTCAAATCCTAAAAGATAATGCTGCTAAAGTGCTGCATTTAATATGCTAGCAAATTTGGAAAACTCAGCAGTGGCCACAGGATTGGAAAAGGTCAGTTTTCATTCCAATCCCAAAGAAAGGCAATGCCAAAGAATGTTCAAACTATGGCACTACTGCGCTCATTTCACACATTAGCAAAGCAATGCTCAAAATTCTCCAAGCTAGGCTTCAACAGTACATGAACCAAGAACTTGCAGATGTTTAAGCTGGATTTAGAAAAGGCAGAGGAACCAGAGATCAAATTGCCAACATCCTATGATTGTTGGATCATAGAAAAAGCAAGAGAGTTCCAGAAAAACAGCTGCTTCTGCTTCATTGACTATGTTAAAGCCTTTGACTGTGTGAATCACAACAAATTTGTGTGGAAAATTCATAAAGCAGTAGGAATATCAGACCACCTTACCTGCCTCCTGAGAAACCTGTATGCAGGTCAAGAAGCAACAGTTAGAACCAGACATGGAACAACAGACTGGTTCCAAATTGCAAAAGGAGTACATCAAGGCTGTATATTATCATCCTGCTTATTTAACTTATATGCAGAGTACATCATGAGAAATGCTGGGCTGGATGAAGCACAAGCTGGAATCAAGATTGCTGGGAGAAATATCAATAACCTCAGATATGCAGATGACACCACTCTTATGGAGAAAGTGAAGAAGAACTAAAGAGTCTCATGATGAAAATGAAAGAAGAGAGTGAAAAAATTGGCTTAAAACTCAACATTCAGAAAACTAAGATCATGGCATCTGGTCCCATCACTTCATGGCAAATAGATGGCGAAACAATGGAAATAGTGGCAGACTTTATTTCAGGGGGCTCCAAAATCACTGCAGATGGTGACTGCAGCCATGAAATGAAAGGACGCTTGCTCCTTGGAAGAAAAGCTATGACCAACCTAGACAGCATATTAAAAAGCAGAGACACTACTTTACCAACAAAGGTCCATCTAATCAAAGCTATGGTTTTTCCAGTAGTCATGTATGGATGTGAGAGTTGTATCATGAAGAAAGCTGAGCGCCAAAGAATTGATGCTTTTGAACTGTGGTGTTGGAGAAGTCTCTTGAGAGTCCCTTGGACTACAAGGAGATCAAACCAGTCAATCTTCAAGGAAATCAGTCCTGAATATTCATTGGAAAAAGTGCTACTAAAACTGAAACTCCAATACTTTGGCCACCTGATGTAAAGAGCTGACTCTTTAGGGGGTGGTCCTAAGATGGTGGAGGAATAGGACGGGGAGACGACTTTCTCTCCCATAAATTCACCGAAAGAACATTTAGACACTGAGCAAATTCCACAAAACAACTTGTGAATGCTGGCAGAGGACATCAGACACACAGAAAGGCAGCTCATACTCTTCAAAAGGAGGTAGGACAAAATATAAAAGATAAAAAGAGAGATAAAAGAGGTAGGGACAGAGATCTGTCCCAGGAAGGGAGTCTTAAAAAAGAGAGAAGTTTCCAAACACCAGAAAACAGTCTCTCCGGCGGATCTGTGGCGAGCCTTGGAATCACAAAGGGCAAAATAACTGGGAGGAAAAATAAATAAATAATTAAAACCCGCGGTTTACGTACCTAACAGCAGTTCCCAGCGGGCGCGCAGTGCAGATGCGCACATCCCCAAATAGCAAGCGGGGGCTGGGCAGGGAGAGGCGGGCTGCATTGCTTTGGGTAAGGACTGAGCCTGAATGCCCCGCGGGCAATCTGAGGGAACTAGATTGAGACAGCAACCTAGACCGTGGGATAGCTTTCCCGCAAAAAGCCTTAACCTAAGACACCGCCACGCCCTCTCACAGAACAAAGGACTGAGCAGAGTAAACCGGCCAGAGACTGGCCCATCACCCACAGGAGACAGGCAGGTGAGGGCAGCCAGAGCCGGAAGGGTGGAATCGCGGCCCCAGAGAGGCATTCTATACCAAACTGCAAACAGACTTTGCTGCTAACCAGGACTTCTTGGGACTCTGGATGGTCGACACCCACCGAGAAGTTTGCAGCCAGAGATCAATCAGCTCCCCAGGAGAAAGCACAGCACGCCTGGGAAACTGCACCCATTGTACCCCCAGAAAACCAAGCGGCTGGGATGGGGGAAGGGAAAAAGGTGCAGCCCCCGACCACACTAGCCAAAAACCTGGTCACTGGAGCTGCTCAGACCTGGGAAGGGCACAAAACCCAGGCTCAACCAAGTCTGCACCTTTGTGAAGTACCCAGGAGCCTGAACTTGAGCGGCTTAAACCTGGGACGTACAGGCACCCCAGGTGCCGCTTTACAGGCAACCCCTGGTGCTGCTTCAGACAGTTCCTGGCAGTGCAACCTAGAGCCTGAGCAGTGTAGACTGGGAAAGCACACATGCTGTGAGTGGGGCAAACCCAGTGTGGCTGAAGCATTGTGAGCACACGCTAGTGAGATTTGTTTGCAATGTTCCTCCCTCCCCACAGCACGACTAAACAAGAGAGACAAAAAAAAAAAGTGACCACCACCACACCCCCTTGTGTCAGGGAGGCAATTAGACACTGAAGAGACCAGCAAATAGAAGAAGCTAAAAGAAACAGAGGGAATCGCTTTGGAAATGACAGATGCAACAGATTAAAACCCTGTAATTAGCACCGACTACATAGGAAGGGGCCTAGAGACCTTGAGAAGTACAAGCTGGACCAAGGAACTATCTGAAAATGAACTGACCCCACACTGTCCATAACAGCTCCAGAGAAACTCCTAGATATATTTTTGCTATTATCATTTAAAAAAAATTTTTAAACTCTTCTTATTATTTTTAATTTTTTTAAATTTTATTTTATTTTCTTATTTTATTTTTATTTTTAAGTCCTCTATTACTCCTTCAATTTTCATTTTTACAACCTACTATTACCTTGCAAAAAAAAAAGACCCTATTTGTATTTGTTTTTTTTCTTTAAGATCTTATTTTTAAAGTAAACGTCATATATATATATATATATATATTATAATTTTTGTGACTTTGGTGGTTTTTTTCTCTTTTTTTAATATGGTATTTTTGAGAACCTAAACTGTACTCTGGATTTTTAATCTTTGCTTTTTAGTATTTGTTATCAACTTTGTATCTTCAAGAACCCAATCTTCAGCACCCATTTTTACTTGGGAGAGAAATCACTGGCTTGATTTCTCTCTCCCCCTTTTAACTCTCCTTTTTCTCCACCAGGTCGCCTCCATCTCCCCACTCCACCTTTTCTTCTCTACCCAACTCTGTGAATCTCTTTGTATGTTCCAGGCTGTGGAGAGCACTTAGAGAACTGATTACTGGCTGGATCTGTCTCTTCCCTTTTGATTCCCCCTTTTCTCCTCCTGGCCACCTCTGTCTCCTTCCTCCCTCTTCTCTTCCCTGTGTAACTCCGTGAACACCTCTGAGAGATCCAGACGGTGGAGAGCACATAGGGAAGTGATTACTGGCTAGCTTGCTCTCTCCCCTTTTGATTTCCCTCTTCCTCTCCTGGCCACCTCTATCTCCCTCCTCCCTCTTCTCTTCTCCATGTAACTCTGTGAACCTCTCCGGGTGTCCCTCACTGTGGAGAAACTTTTCATCATTAACCTAGACATTTTATCATCGGTGCTGTATAGATGGAGAAGTCTTGAGGCTACTGTAAGAATAGAACTGAAAACCAGAGACAGGAGACTTAAGTCCAAATCTTGAGAACACCAGAGAACTCCTGAATCCAGTAAGCATTAAACGATAGGTGCTCATCAAATGCCTCCTTACCTGCACTGAAACCAAGCACCACCCAAGGGCCAACAAGTCCCAGAGTAAGATCTACCACACAAATTCTCCAGCAACACAGGAACATAGCCCTGAGCTTCAATATACAGGCTGCTCAAAGTCACACCAAACCCACTGACATCTCAAAACTCATTACTGGACACTTCATTGCACTCCAGGGAGAAGAAATCAAGCTCCACCCACCAGAACACCGACACAAGCTTCCCCAACCAGAAAACCTTGACAAGCCACCCGTCTAACCCCACCCACAGTGAGGAACCTCCACAATAAAGAGGAACCACAAACTGCCAGAAAACAGAAAGGCCATCCCAAACACAGCAATATAAACAAGATGAAAAACCAGAGAAATACCCAGCAGGTAAAGGAACAAGAAAAAGCCCTCCAAATCAAACAAAAGAGGAAGAGGTAGGGAATCCACCTGATAAAGAATTCCAAATAATGATAGTGAAAATGACCCCAAATCTGGAAAACTAAGTGGAGTTACAGATAAATAACCTAGAGACAAGGATCGAGAAGATGCAAGAAAGGTTTAAAAAGGACTTAGAAGAAATAAAAAAGAGTCATTATATAATGAATAATGCAATAAATGAGATCAAAAACACTCTGGAGGGAACCAACAGTAGAATAATGGAAGCAGAAGAGAGGATAAGTGAGGTAGAAGATACAATGATAGAAATAAATGAAAAGAGAGGAAAAAAGAAAAAAGAATTAAAAGAAATGAGGACAACCTCAGAGACCTCTGGGACAATGTTAAATGCACAAATATACGAATCATAGGAGCCCCAGAAGAAGAAGACAAAAAGAAAGACCATGAGAAAATACTTCAGGAGATAAT
The DNA here is from genome assembly GCF_054371585.1 of Giraffa tippelskirchi. NCBI lineage: Eukaryota > Metazoa > Chordata > Mammalia > Artiodactyla > Giraffidae > Giraffa > Giraffa tippelskirchi. The sequence goes on from NC_137287.1 coordinate 55,478,786, forward strand.
AGTTGAAAACTTCCCTAAAGTGGGGAAGGAAATAATCACCCAAGTCCAAGAAACCCAGAGAGTCCCAAACAGGATAAACCCAAGGCGAAATACCCCAAGACACATAATAATCAAATTAACAAAGATCAAACACAAAGAACAAATATTAAAAGCATCAAGGGAAAAACAACAAATAACACACAAGGGGATTCCCATAAGGATAACAGCTGATCTTTCAATAGAAACTCTTCAGGCCAGAAGGGAATGGCAGGACATACTTAAAGTGATGAAAGAAAATAATCTACAGCCCAGATTACTGTATCCTGCAAGAATGTCATTCAAATATGAAGGAGAAATCAAAAGCTTTACAGACATGCAAAAGCTCAGAGAATTCAGCACCACCAAACCAGCTTTCCAACAAATGCTAAAGGATCTTCTCTAGACAGGAAACAAAGAAAGGGTGTATAATCTCAAACCCAAAACAATGAAGTAAATGGCAATGGGATCATACTTATCAATAATTACCTTAAATGTAAATGGGTTGAATACCCCAACCAAAAGACAAAGACTGGCTGAATGGATACAAAAACAAGACCCCTATATATGTTGCCTACAAGAGACCCACCTCGAAACAAGGGTTAGACTGAAAGTGAAGGGCTGGAAAAAGATATTTCATGCAAATAGAGACTAAAAGAAAGCAGGAGTAGCAATACTCATATCAGATAAAATAGACTTTAAAACAAAGGCAGTGAAAAGAGACAAAGATGGACACTACATAATGATCAAAGGATCAATCCAAGAAGAAGATATAACAATTATAAATATATATACACCCAACATAGGAGCAATGCAATATGTAAGGCAAATGCTAACAAGTATGAAAGGGGAAATTAACAATAACACAATAATAGTGGGAGACTTTAATACCCCACTCACACCTATGGACAGATCAACTAAACAGAAAATTAACAAAGAAACACAAACTTTAAATGATACAGTAGACCAGTTAGACCTAATAGATATCTACAGGTCACTTCACCCCAAAACAATGAATTTCACCTTTTTCTCAAGTGCACATGGAACCTTCTCCAGAATAGATCACATGCTGAGCCATAAATCTAGTCTGCTAAATTCAAAAAAATTGAAATCATTCCAAGCATCTTTTCTGACCACAGTGCAGTAAGATTAGATGTCAGTTACAGGAGAAAAACAATTAAAAACTCCAACATATGGAGGCTGAACAACACACTGCTGAATGACCAGCAAATCACAGAAGAAATCAAAAAAGAAATCAAAGTATACAGAGAAATGAACGAAAATGAAAACACAACAACCCAAAACCTATGGGATATGGTAAAAGCAGTGCTAAGGGGAAGATTCATAGCAATACAGGCTCACCTCAAGAAACAAGAAAAAAGTCAAATAAATAACCTAACTCTACACCTAAAGCAACTAGAAAAGGAAGAAATGAAGAACCCCAGGGTTAGTAGAAGGAAAGAAATCTTAAAAATTAGGGCAGAAATAAATACAAAAGAAACAAAAGAGACCATAGCAAAAATCAACAAAGCCAAAAGCTGGTTCTTTGAGAAGATAAATAAAACTGACAAGCCATTAGCCAGACTCATCAAGAAACAAAGGGAGAAGAATCAAATCAACAAAATTAGAAATGAAAATGGAGAGATTACAACAGACAACACAGAAATACAGAGGATCATAAGAGACTATTATCAGCAACTATATGCAAATAAATTAGACAACTTGGAAGAAATGAATAAATTCTTAGAAAAGTACGACTTCCCAAAACTGAATGAGGAAGAAATAGAAAATCTCAACAGACCAATCACAAGCATGGAAATTGAACCTGTGATCAGAAATCTTCCAGCAAACAAAAGCCCAGGACCAGATGGCTTCACAGCTGAATTCTATCAAAAATTTAGAGAAGAGCCAACACCTATCCTACTCAAACTCTTCCAGAAAATTGCAGAGGAAGGTAAACTTCCAAACTCACTCTATGAGGCCACCATCACCCTAATTCCAAAACCAGACAAAGATGCCACAAAAAAGAAAACTACAGGCCAATATCACTTATGAACATAGATGCAAAAATCCTTAACAAAATCCTAGCAAACGGAATCCAACAATATGTTAAAAAGATCATACATCATGACCAAATGGGCTTTATCCCAGGGATGCAAGGATTCTTCAATATCCACAAATCAATCAATGTAATACACCACATAAACAAACTGAAAAATAAAAACCATATGATTATTTCAATAGATGCAGAGAAAGCCTTTGACAGAATTCAACATCCATTTATGATAAAAACCATCCAAAAAGCAGGAATAGAAGGAACATACCTCAACATAATAAAAGCTATATATGACAAACCCATGGCAAACAGTATCCTAAATGGTGAAAAACTGAAAGCATTTCCCCTAAAGTCAGGAAAAAGACAAGGGTGCCCATTCTCACCACTACTATTCAACATAGTTTTGGAAGTTTTGGCCACAGCAATCAGAGCAGAAAAAGAAATAAAAGGAATCCAGATTGGAAAAGAAGAAGTAAAACTCTCACTGTTTGCAGATGACATGATCCTCTACACAGAAAACCCTAAAGATTCCACCAGAAATTACTAGAGCTAATCAATGAATATAGTAAAGTTGCAGGATATAAAATTAACACACAGAAATCCCTTGCATTCCTATACACTAACAACGAGAAAACAGAAAGAGAAATTAAGGAAACAATTCCATTCACCATTGCAATGAAAAGAATAAAATACTTAGGAATATATCTACCTAAAGAAACAAAAGACCTATATATAGAAAACTATAAAACACTGATGAAAGAAATCAAAGAGGACACAAACAGATGGAGAAATATACTGTGCTCATGGATCAGAAGAATCAACATAGTCAAAATGAGTATACTACCCAAAGCAATCTATAGATTCAATGCAATCCCTATCAAGCTTCCAACAGTATTCTTCACAGAACTAGAACAAATAATTTCACAATTTGTATGGAAATACGTAAAACCTCGAATAGCCAAAGCAATCTTGAGAAAGAAGAATGGAACTGGAGGAATCAACCTGCCTGACTTCAGGCTCTATTACAAAGCCACAGTCATCAAGACAGTATGGTACTGGCACAAGGACAGAAATATAGATCAATGGAACAAAATAGAAAGCCCAGAGATAAATCCACACACCTATGGACACCTTATCTTTGACAAAGGAGGCAAGAATATACAATAGAGAAAAGACAATCTCTTTAACAAGTGGTGCTGGGAAAACTGGTCAACCATTTGTAAAAGAATGAAACTAGAACACTTTCTAACACCATACACAAAAATAAACTCAAAATGGATTAAAGATCTAAATGTAAGACCAGAAACTATCAAACTCCTAGAGGAAAACATAGGCAAAACACTCTCCGACATAAGCCACAGCAGGATCCTCTATGACCCACCTCCCAGAGTATTGGAAATAAAAGCAAAAATTTAAAAATGGGACCTAATTAAAATTAAAAGCTTTTGCACAACAAAGGAAACTATAAGCAAGGTGAAAAGGCAGCCTTCGGAATGGGAGAAAATAATAGCAAATGAAGCAATGGACAAACAATTAATCTCAAAAATATACAAGCAACTCCTGCAGCTCAATTCCAGAAAAATAAATGTCCCAATAAAAAAGTGGGCCAAAGAACTAACCAGACACTTCTCCAAAGAAGACATACAGATGGCTAACAAACACATGAAAAGATGCTTAACATCACTCATTATCAGAGAAATGAAAATCAAAACCACAATGAGGTACCATTTCACACTAGTCAGAATGGCTGCTATCCAAAAGACTACAAGCAATAAATGCTGGAGAGGGTGTGGAGAAAAGGGAACCTTCTTACACTGTTGGTGGGAATGCAAAGTAGTATAGCCACTATGGAGAACAGTGTAGAGATTCCTCAAAAAACTGGAAATAGAACTGCCATATGACCCAGCAATCCCACTGCTAGGCATACACACTGAGGAAACCAAAATTGAAAGAGACACGTGTACTCCAATGTTTATCACAGCACTGTTTATAATAGCCAGGACATGGAAGCAGCCTAGATGCCCATCAGCAGATGAATGGATAAGGAAGCTGTGGTACATATACACAAGGGAATATTACTCAGCCATTAAAAAGAATACATTCGAATCAGTTCTAATGAGGTGGATGAAACTGGAGCCTATTATACAGAGTGAAGTAAGCCAGAAAGAAAAATACCAATACTGTATACTAACACATATATATGGTATTTAGTCAATCGGTAAAGATAACCCTGTATTCGAGACATCAAAAGAGACACAGATAAATAGAACAGTATTATGGACTCTATGGGAGAGGGCGAGGGCGGGAGGATATGGGAGAATGGCATTGAAGCATGTAAATTATCATATGTGAAACGAATAGCCAGTCTAGGTTCGACGCATGATACAGGGTGCTGGGGGCTGGTGCACCGGGATGACCCGGAGGGATGGAATGGGGAGGGAAGTAGAAGGGGGGTTCTGGAAGGGGAAAACATGTACACCCATGGTGGATTCATATCAATGTATGGCAAAACAAATACAATATTGTAAAGTTAAAAAATAGAAAATAAACTAATTAAAAAAAAAAAAAAGAGCTGACTCTTTAAAACAGACCCTGATGCTGGGAAAGATTGGAGGCAGAAGGAGAAGGGGAAGACAGAGGATGAGGTGGTTGACTGGCATCACTAACTTGATGGACATGAATTTGAGTAGGCTCTACTGCTGCTGCTGCTGCTGCTGCTAAGTCGCTTTAGTTGTGTCTGACTGTGCGACCCCATAGACGGCAGCCGACCAGGCTCCTTCGTCCCTGGGATTCTCCAGGCAAGAATACTGGAGTGGGTTGCCATTTCCTTCTCCAGTGCATGAAAGTGAAAAGTGAAAGTGAAGTCGCTCAGTCGTGGAGTTGGTAAAGGACAGGGAAGCCTAGTGTGCTGCAAACCATGGGATTGCAAAAAGTTGGACACAACTGAGCAAGTGAACTGAACTAAAGAATGGCAGTTGTGCAGCTGCTATGGAGAACAGCTTAATTGCATGGGCTATGTTCACATCATTATGAACTACAATTATTTTCAGTTGTTTAGTAAGTATTAATGTAATGTCTGCCCCCCCCACACACCCTCTTAAAATGTGGTTTCCTTGAGGGCTTGGTGTGGCAGACTCTAGGTCCACCCAAATCTCTACAAATGACCCAATTTCGTCCCTTTTTATGGCCGAGTAATATTCCATTGTATATATGTAGCACATCTTCTTTATTCATTCCTCTGTCAATGGACACTTAGGTTGCTTCCATGTCCTGGCTGTTGTAAATAGTCCTGAAATGAACACTGAGGTGCGTGTGTCTTTCTGAATCATGGGAAAGCAGTACAGATGAACCTATTTGCATGACAGCAATAGAGATCAATAGAGACGCAGATGCAGAGAATGGGCGTGTGGACCAGCAGGGGAAGGGGGGGGTGGGACGAACTGAGAGAGTAGCATTGACATATATACACTACTGTGTGTAAAACCGCTAGTGGGGAGCTGCTGTATAGCCCAGAGAGCTCGACTCGGTGCTCTGTGGTGACCTAGAGGGGTGGGATGAGGGGTGAGAGGGAGGCTCAGGAGTGAAGGGATATCTGTATACTTGTAGCTGATTCACTTCCTTGTCCAGCAGAAACTAACAAAATTATAAAGGAATTCTACCCCCCACCCCAGCCCCCAAGGAAAGTTGCAGTTCTGCCTCCCTCTTTGCTACAGTTTTTCCCTTCCCTCGGGTTACCAGTGGAAACTCTTACAGGTGCTGTTGCAGAGGCATCTGTTTACCCAGGCAGAGTGGCTGGAGTCCCCCGCACAGCGCATGACGGCCGACACTCTGCGGAAGCCTGTCTTGCAGTCACAGTTTATCATGGTGCCCACCTCGTACCTGAGGACCTTGAACATGGCGTTTGTGAGACGCGGAGGGTCATCGTGACAAGCCTCTGCCAAGACAAAAAGGCACCTTAGTAATCCAAGAGCTTCCAAACACGGGCACAGTCAACCATCAAAATGATCTAATCCCACGTTTCTTCCCTTGATTTAAGGGGTTGGTATGTACCCCACTTTTTCCTGGAAAGAAACTCAGGCAGCTGAAGGTTCTTCAGAAACCTTCAGATCAGAGATGGTTTGAAGTTTAACTTCAGCCAAGTTCTTCTCCAAGCTACAGTGTCTTTCAAACTAAATGAATAGAAACAACCGGGGTTTTATACTGAATATGACTCCGGCGGAGCAAGCATAGTTTCTAAACAAGGAACATGAGGAAGGGCTTCCCTTGTGGCTCAGCTGGTAAAGAATCCGCCTGCAATGCGGGATTCCTTCGATCCTGGGGTTGGGAAGATCCCCTGGAGAAGGGAAAGGCTACCCACTCCAGGATTCTGGCCTGGAGAATTCCATGGTATAGTCCATGGGGTCACAAAGAGTCGGACGCGACTGAGCAACTTTCACTTCACTAACGTGAGGAAAGGCGGGGAGCAGGGGAAGCCACACGGATTTAACTGAGGGATGAAATGTGTCTGTTGAGAAATCCTTTCTTGGGGGGAGAAATATTTGTAAAGTGTTCACTCAATGTGTGGTGAGTAGGAAATGTGTTTCTCACCCATCTGCCCACCTCTGAGTTTACCAAGTTTCTTCTCACACCACAAAACCTGACCCTCCCTTGGCCCAAAAAATCATCACTAGTTTCCCACTAAAGACGCTTGAAGAAGTGGCTGAGTACCCAACTATTACAGGGAGGGAAACGTGCTGGTCTCATCAGAACAATGATTCCACTGTGTGTCTCTAGACAAGTTCCCCTGCTTCAAGAGATGAGATTTTTCAGGAAAAAGTCATAGGTTGTGTGGAGGAAGTGGACAGGATGGCACAGGAAACAGGAGAAAGTGAGGCAGCCAGGCTGCCCACAGCTGGCCTCGCTACCCAGCAGAAGGGCATCAGTTCTGGATGGGTGGCTGCACCCTCTGCCTTCAGAGGACCATCTGCCAGTTGTGAATCAATGAGTCAGCATGGAGTGGAGCTTCTCTGAGCCCTCACGCTCTGCCCGGCAACTCTTCGTCCTGGAGACCACCCCATCCCCATCCAGGATGCAGGACCCTCCCGACACCCCCAAGAGGATGAGGAGAATGTGAACAGCTTGCCCCACCTCTAACCAAGAAGGGACTAAACAATAGCAATTTGAATGGCTGAGTGGGCTAGCAGTTGCAGAGGAACCTGTAACATAATGTGCATGCGTACATGCTAAGTCACTTCAGTCATCTCTGACTCTTTGCAACCCTATGGACTGTAGCCCACCAGGCTCCTTGTCCATGGAATTCTCCAGGCAAGAATACTGGAGTGGGTTGCCATGCTCTCCTCCAGGGATCTTCCCGACCCAGGGATCGCACCTGCGTCTCTTAACGTCTCCTGCTTTGGCAGGCGGATTCTTTACCATTAGCACCACCTGGGAAGCTCATAACATAATTAAATTCTGGTAATTGTAATAATCATAATAAGGCAAGAAATGCAGTGTGGTGGAAAGGGAAGGACGCTGGGTCTCTAAATTGTAGCTCCATCAGCTTACTAGCCACACAGTTTTATTGTAGTTACTTATCTAAGACGCAGCTTCCTTTTCTGTAAAATTCATATAATAATTATTATTTTACTGATTTGTTTTGAATATCATGTGAAATAACATATCGAGGTAACTTGCAGAGCACCCGGCACGTAATAGTCATAGAATAGACGCTAGTTCAGCTCCTTTTTTCTCTGTCCAGAAAAAGCAATCTTGGATGTCCCCAGTAAATGAGCAGACAAATAAACTGTGGTAAATTCAGACAATGGAATGTTATTCAGAGCTAAAAAGAAATGAGCTATCAAGCCAGAAGAAGACATAGAGGAAACATTAATGCATATTACTAAGTGAAAGAAGACAATCTTAAAAGAGCACACATTGTATGATTCTAACTATAAGGCATTCTAGAAAAGGAAAAACTATGAAGGCAGTTAAAAAAAAATCAGTAGTTGCCAAGGTTTAGAGAGGCTGGAGATATGAATATGTGGAGCACAGAGGATTTTTAGGGCAGTGAAATTACTCTATATGATACCATAATGATGGATACAATAAATAAGTGGGCAAAGATTATTCAAGTCAATTCTCCAAAGAAGATATCTGATTATCAGTAATCACTTGAAAAGGTGCTCAAGACAACATTAGACATCACGGAAAAGCAAATCAGAAGCCAAGTTGAAAGAGTCCATTAGAATGGGTAAAATAGATACAAGACTGACAATACCAAATGTTGTCAGGGAGTGACTGTAACTTGCTGACATTACTGGTGGGAGTGAAAATAATGCTGTTACTTTGGAAAATTCAAAGTTTTAAAAAATGAAGTTAGATATATACCTGGCCTATGATCCAACCATCCCACTCCTGGGTATCCAGGAGGAGTGAAATCTTGTGTCTATGAAAACACCTAAACATTTATAGTAGCTTTAAGTAATTTCAAAAACATTATGTTGAACAAGAGAAGACAAAGCAACACACACGCGCATTGATTCCATTTATACAAAATTCAAGAAAAGACAAAACTAGTATACAGAAAGAAATTAGAGCAGGGTTTGCTTGTGGTGGGCGGGATTGAATGCAAGGAGTCAGTAGGGTGACGGAAATGATGGGTACTTGGGTGTACATCTTTGTCCTGATGACAAATTGAAATTATAATGGACTCATCACAGTTCAGGCATACAAAAGTGGAGTCAGGGGCCATGGAAGATCTGCTCTCAAGACACCTCCCTGCACCACTAAGAACCTGAATTTTCTCTGAACTGCACCAAACTTAAGGACACCACCAATGGTTTTCAAAACAATATCTGCCAGCAGCTGCAAACTGATGGTCTCAAGGTCTCCCCTTGAAACTGTGCAGCCTTTTCAGATGTCAACCAGTTGGTACTCAACAAGCACCTTTGTGCTTTCCAGCTCCAACTATAATTCTTGGTAAACAAGTCATGTCACTAAGTGCAACCTTGTGGGTTTTCCCTTTATAAGCCTCCCTTATTTTATTGTTGGGGGTGGAGTGGGGAGACAAGTCAAGGGCTTCTTTTCTTAAGTTTTATTGGAGTCTAGTTGCACTACAATGTTGTGTTAATTTCTACTGTGCAACATAATGAATCAGGCATAGATGTATATAGATCCCCTATTTCTTAAACTTCCTTCCCATTTAGGTCACCACAGAACATAGAGTAGAGTTCCTTGTGCTATACAGTAGGTTCTCATTAGTTAACTATTTTATACAGAGTATAAATAGTGTCAGTCCCCATCTCCCAGTTCTTGCCACCCTTGCCCTTTCCCCCTTGGTCAAGGGCTTCTCTGGGGTATTCCTAACAAACCCCAAATAAACACCTTTTTATTTCAATCAGGTCTCCATTTCTGAAATTTTTGGTTAATGGCCAAAACTCATCAAAATCGTACACTTCAGATCTGTGCATTTCACTGCAAGTAATTTTACTTCCAAAAAATCAGTAAGAAGTATTCTGAGCAACTCTCACGATTATTCACTAGCACAAAGAATCAAGAATTGACCTCAGATGCATTCGGAATCTGACGATTCAATCACAAACCAAGAAAATTTCCAAACACAGAAATTGGAGAAGAACCAGGCAAATTGCCCTTGGGACAACTTTGTGTCCTTAAAAACTATTTATGTGGTGATATGCTTTTTTTAATTAGGCCATTAAAATTTCCGGGATCATCATAAATTAGCCTGAGCATCGAGGAGGTCATGTGGGGACAAGCGAAAGTTCCAGAACTTCTTACTCCCACAGACTTGCTTTTTATCAAAACATTTTCCTGGAATCTAGAAGCAATGAAACTTCTCTGATCTATAGCTAAGAACTGGTGAAGAACTTGACTATAACCCTTTGCCCTGGAACCATGCAAAGACTGCTCCAAATGTCATCTGAAGAAGGTGGGGTGGGAGGGTGTTCATCTCAGAGTGGTCATAAAAGAAACAGCAGTACAACATCTTTAAAAAAAAAAAAAAAAGAACGGAAAATGCCTCTTCTCTCCTGAAATCTTGCAGAGGAGTGAGTGAGTGAAAGTTGCTCAGTCGTGTCCGACTCTTTGCGAACCCATGGACTGTAACCCGCCAGGCTCCTCTGTCCATGGAATTCTCCAGGCAAGAATACTGGAGTGGGTAGCCATTTCCTTCTCCAGGGAATCTTCCTGACCCAGGGATCAAACCCAGGTCTCCTGCATTGCAAACGGATTCTCTATCATCTGAGCCACCAGGGAAGCAGAGGACTATTGAAGGACAATTCTGTTTATGTGACTCAGCAAAATGTCTTTACATCCCCTTTCCTCATATTATCCTTACGAGTTTTCTTCCCACACAGCATGGTAGCTGCCCTCATTCCCTAGTTTTACTCTAAAATTCTCAAAGTTCAACAAAGGGGCTTTTCCCGCCTTTACTCTTGCACCCACCTTTCCAAATCTATTTCCTGTTTCCACCAGAGGCTCTGACTTTCTAACAGAAGTCTTTCTCTGCTCTCAACTCTGCCCATTTTCCCAACTCAGGAGGCAAACACAGAAAAAGTTTTTGGAAGTGGGAAGGGAACTGTTTTTGTCTCTGTTGTTTTAAAGCATTGATACATTTCTAAATTGGATGTTATTTTTCTCTTTGGAGAGGATTGAAAGCCTGTGCTGCTTCTGAAGTGGGGGAGAACTGTGTACATTCCTAGTCTGTTGCTGGGACTTGGGGTGAATGCTCAGAGCTCGGACCAGGGGCCCAGGGGGAGGTCCTACCAGGGGCTCAGAGGAACACTGATGTGGTCATGCCACCTCCCACTTTTCGTGTAGGCAGAGAGCCAGTGATTATCATTAATCCTGCAAATCTCAAGAGCTTCCATTCTCACTTAGAGTTAAAATTGAGCTCTTCTGATGTCAAAAGTGTTTCCTGTCTCATTTCGGATTTTAACTCAGACAGGTAATTGGAAAGACACAGGCAGGACCCTACACACGTGTCCCTTGGCCCTGCACCCACTCCACCTCCATCCACACTGGCCCCGGTGCATCTCCCCTTGGGATATTTGTAGGTGTGTTGCCTCCGGGAATTCCCTGTTCAACTGAAGTGCAGGAATCCATGCACTTTTGGCGTCTCCAGCTGACAATGGCAACAGTCATGGAGAGCTCCCTTGCTCTGCGCTGTGTCACCACGCAGGTCTGGGAGGAAGGCGGACGAGGGTGGGGAACCCTGGGACACTCACTGCTTTTGGTCTCCATTGTTTTGTTTTCCCTCCAGTGGATTGCTGGAGCCTCACCTCCTCCATCTCACCATGCCCATGCAGGGGGAGAGAGAGCTGAGGCATCCACTGGATGCGCTGCAACAGACTAAGGGATCCAGACCAGCCAGTTTCTGTCTCCCAGGCGTCTGCTCTCTCCTTTCTTTCCTCTTCTTCTTCTTCTTCTTTTTTTTTTTTTAAGATGTATTTATTTATTTTTGGCCATGCTGGGTCTGCATTGCTTTGCATGGACTTCTCTCTAGATGTGGCAAGTTGGATGCCAAGGCTTCTCATTGTGGTGGCATTTCTTAATGCAGAGTGCGGGCTCTAGGCACACAGGCTTCAGTAGCTGTGGCTCACCAGCTCGAGAGCAGGCGCTCAGTAATTGTGGCGAACAGGCTTGGTTACCCTGCGGCAGGTGGGATCTTACCGGACCAGGGATTGAACCTGTATCCCTGTTGGCAGGCAGGTTCTTATGCACTGGGCCACCAGGGAGGTCCTGCTCTCTCCTTTTGAACATTAGACCAAACCATCAGCCATCTGCTGCTGTTTCCAGAAGGACAGCTTCTACTGCTTGGGTTTCCAATAAAAGATGAGAAACTTGGTGACGCAGGGCAGTCACTTCCCTTCCTCTGAGTGGCCGGTCACCCAGCAGGAGTGACGAGATGCAGACCACAGCTTCCTAGTTGGAGTTGCGATCCTGATACCCTTTCTCTCGTTTCGCATATGCTCTCAATGCCACTCCCCCCAACATAAAGCTACCCTTCGTGTTTTGCCCTTTTGTTTTTAGAAGAGAATAGAACTAAGATGCGGGCTTCCCTGGTGGCTCAGTAGTAAAGTGCCAATGCAGGAGATGTGGGTTCAATCCCTGGGTTGGGAAGATGCCCTGGAGAAAGAAATGGCAACCCACTCCAGTATTCTTGCCTGGGAAATCCCATGGACAGAGGAGCCTGGGGGGCTATAGTCCTTGAGGTCCCCAAGAGTCGGACACAATTTAGCAACTAAACAATGGCAACAACAAAGAACTAAGATGAGTTTTGTGCTGAGATGTTTTTGTGTCCCTTGAGTTAACCAGAAATACCAGCACCGGGAGGGAAGTTGGTCCTTTGAGCGGGAAGTCTGATTCTCTAGAGCCGGTAGGACTCTGCTTCATTTGTGCACAGCAGAGCCTCTCACACTTTGACATGCAGACATGTGGTCTGCGGGGGGCTTGTTGAAATGATAGGGTGAGTGTGGATGCTGAGACGATTTCTCACGAGTGCCTTGAAGCTGCCAGCGGCTGCAGCCGCGTTCAGCATCTAGCAGTGGCTGCCCTCTCCTCAGGGGCCTGCCTCCCCCAGGGGACCACCAGCGGGGTCCTTAGGCGCTGCTAAACCTGCTTCTGGAGTACTTTGTTCCCAGGAAAAGCATCTGAGAGGGGGCACTGAGAACTCCCTTGGCTGGAGGAAAGGTGGATGAGTGAAAATAGTTGTGGACTAGGTGAGTGGGGTTTTTTTATTATTCTTTTCTGATGTTGCTGAAAACAAAAGAGCAGTCATATGGCCCCTGTGGCCTGTGTGAGTAACATGAAAGACAAGGAAAGGGAAGGGGCTTTGAAAGGATGTGGACAAGGTCTGAGATAAGATTCTTCACTCTGTGAGTGAATCAGGGTCACGTTATGTTTGCCCGAACAGCCGAGCCAGCTCTGAGTGCCTGGCTTCATCTTTGTGCCCATCTGCCTGGCCATCGATATGCTAGAGACTGGGAGTAGACATCAGAATAGCTCACTAAGCACAGAAACTTCTAGGTGATGTTTTACTGAGCTTTACAGAAGGGATGTAGGAGCCATTAAAGTTTGGGGCACAAAACACTCATCTGTGTCAAATCTAAGAAGAACCCCGAGATTTGTTGTTGTTGTTGTTCAATCGCTAAGTCATCTCCAACTCTTTGTGACTCCGTGGACTGCAGCACACCAGGCTTCCCTGTCCTTCACAATCTCCCAGAGTTTGCTCAAACTCATGTCCATTGAGTCAGTGATGCCTCCAACCATCTCATCCTCTGTCACCCTCTTCTCCTCCTGCCCTCAGTCTTTCCCTGATGAGGGCATCTCATCAGGGCACCTGATGGTGGCCAAAGGATTGGGGCTTCAGCTTCAGCCTCAGTCCATCCAATGAACATTCAGAGATTTATCTAAATGTCAGACAGTCTCCAAATTTCTCGGGAAGCCTACCCAGCAGTCTGAGCCTCAGAAAAAGCAGGTGTTTCAGGTGTAAACTAAAATATTATAGGACATGTTTGCCATTAATCTCAATAGGATCCCAGGATCTGAGAGCTGGGAGAGACTCCAAAGATAATGAAGGTTAACCTGCCCTTTTGTTGATTAAGGAAACAGGCCTTGTTCCATTCGACGACTAGCCACAAACCTGGGATACACAGAGCCCCGACTTTCAGTTCAGGGCTTCCCCATCGCTAACGTCAGGAGCAAGCGTGCTGGTCACCAGCGGTGGGAGCTCCTCTAGCTGGAGGCAGGGCTCTGCCTATACTATCTGGGCCACTGGGAAGTGTTTGTGAAGTGTTGTGGTTGAATTCAGATCATTATCTTTGAAGAATTCAGAGCTCACGTCCTCCATTTGGGGCTATTTATGTAACAGTAGCTGTGACATCTGAGCCCCACCTGTGGCTGCTCCCTTGTAGAAATTACCTTCCATGCTCACTGCAACCCTCAAAGGGAGAGATTGTCACCCCACCTTACACGTCAGGGAACTGAGGTTCAGAGAGGTTCAGTCAGTTGCCTGAGTCACACAGCTCATGGCGATGGGACCAGAACCACAGGAAATCCCACTATTACTGCCTTCATGCCTACCTTTTTTTTTTAAAAAGGAACAACTTTTTTTTTACGGTAGAGAATCTGCTTGCAACGCAGGAGACCTGAGCTCAATTCCTGGGTTGGGAAGATTCCCCTGGAGAAGGAAATGGCAATCCACTCCAGTATTCTCGCTTGGAGAATCTCATGGAGAGAGGAGCCTGGTGGGTTACAGTCCATGGGGTCGCAAAGAGTCTTATACAACTGAGCAACTCACACTATTTCTTTTTTTTTTAATATCTATGTATTTTCGGCTGTGCTGGGTCATCATTGCTGCTCAAGCTTTCTCTAGTTGTGGTGGGTGCAGGCTGCTCTCTAGCAATCCTCAGGCTTCTTATTGTGCTGGCTTCTCTTGTTGCAGAGCAGGGGCTATAGGACATAGACTTCAGTAGTTGCAGTTTCCCTGCTCTAGATTACAGGCTCAGTAGTTGTGGAGTACGGTCTTAGTTGCTCCACGGCATGTGGGATCTTTCTGGACCAGGGATCAAACCCTTGTCTCCTGCGTTGGCTGGAGGATTCTTTATCACTGAGCCACCAAAGAAGCCCCCTCATGCCTACCTTTAAAAAAAGATCTCATTTTTACTTTCAGGAAATTATTTCAAATAGCAAACTTAAATGTGTCGGAAGAAGCAGGGATGAAGAAGATAGCATGTGGAGAAAAGGTTTGCATGGACCCCTGGTCACCACAAAAACATAGAGGGTGACACAGCTGGTTTCTCTGTAAGCATGAGATTCAAAGTGTTGAACAAGCAGCATAGAGGGGGTTGGGAACCAGTGTGAGGGATGCCAATGTAAGGGTGAAGCCAGCCTCCTACAGCCCCCGTCTGCAACACGGTAACCCTTCAGTTGCTGATGTTTGGGAGGAGCCAGGGGAAGAAGTGCAGATGTATCATTTAAGAAGTTCAAAGGGCAGATATTGACCAACAAACTTGGGCATATTTCAATTCTTTAAACAACTAATATGACAACAGCGGTGATTCTCAAACCTTTTGGTGTTAGACCTCTTAATGCTTTCAAAAATTACTGAGGGCCCCACCCCAAAGCTTTTTTTTTGTAGATTATATCCATCATTGTTTGCCATATTAGGAATTAACACTGAGAGAGTTTAAGAGGACATGTTTATAATTCATCTTAAAGTAACAATGACAAGCCCTCACAAATATGCCCTGATTGGATCTTGTCAACTACACCATGAAGAAGATATTATCACGATTCCTACCATTTTACAAATGAGACACTGAGGCACAGCGAGGTTTGGAGAATTGCCTGAGGTTGCCTAGCAAGGTCGCCTGGCTAGAGGACTCTCAGTGATGGGGCTAGAGGCTTGTCTGGGCTTTTGAGCTGAGGTCTTGGCAAGGATGCTGTGCTGCCCCTTCCAGACACCCACCTCTAGCCCTGAGCTCGTGTCTAGACATAGTGCCTTCACCTCCCCATCTGGCCATCCTCTGGTGCTCCAGCTCTGCTCAAAACCTACTATTTCCTCTTCTACTTAACTTGTCACTGTGGCTTTAGTCAATGCAATCAGATGAAAAAACATGTAGCAGCCTAAATACTAGAAAGAAAAGAAGTAGAGCTATCTCTACTTGCAAATGTTATGATAGTGTATCCAATAAACCCAAAAGAAGCAATGGTGGTAGTGATAAAATAACAAAATGATTTTAAAAGATAGCATATGATCTGTTTGTGTGTTCCAGCTGCTCAGTCGTGTCCGACTCTTTGTGACCCCGTGGACTATAGCCCTCCAGGCTCCTCTGTCTATGGGGTTCTCCAGGCAAGAATACTGGAGTGGGTTGCCATTGATAGTGATACTGAAAAAGCATGGCATGGAGTGAGGAGGAGAGAAGCACTTTTTTGGATAATGTTTGGATAATGCCAGCTAAGGAATGCAGAAAGATGGATTGGAAAGGGAATTATGTGCAGAAAGGTAGGTCGCAAAGGAATTAGGTTGAGTGAAAAAAACCCAGTTTCAAAGGTTATATATCATGTGATTCCATTTATCTCGTAGTCTTAAAATGACAAAATTATAGAGATAGAGAGTGGCTCAGTGTCTGCCAGGGAGGATGGAGGCCTCTGGCCATGGTCACAATAAGGCAGTGGGAGGGGTCTTGGGATAGGAACTTTGGTGTATATTGGCTCTGCTCATGGTCACAGAAATCTACACACATGGGAAAGTCACATGGAAATAAAGACACACGTGCATGAATGAGAGCATGTAAGATTGTTGAGGTCTGAGTAAGACTGATAGATTGCAGCGAGGTCAACTTCCTGGCTGTGATACCATGCTATAATTGTGGGGAGGACTGAATGAAAGCTGTACTGGATCTCTTGATATTGTTATTTACAACTGCATGAAAATCTCTAATTATCCCAAAATAAAAAGTTAAAAACAAACATGCACTCAAACAATCCTCCATTCTTCATGCCCTTGTTTCTTTTAAGGGCCCTCTCAGGCCCGTGAGGCCACTCTTCAGTCCCCTTCATTTCCCCTCACCTTTGCCATCGGTGCAGTCCCTTCCCAGGAGTCGTTGCTTGGACCTCTGCAGGACCCTGGCGTGCACCGCCCCCTCCATCTCCTGTACCGTCCACCCTCACCTCCAGCCCTCCCGACTGCAGACCTGCCAGAGCAGCAGCATCTTATCATTTCCTTCCACCTCCCATCTTTCCCTGCTTCCAATATGTGTTTTCAAATGTCACCAGTTTTGCGCAGTGGCAGTATCGTAGCCAATGAGGTTTATCCAAGCTAGCTGAAAAGGGAAAAAAAAGACCATCCAGTCAGGGACTTGTCTGGATGTCCAGTAGTTAAGAATCCTCCTTACAATGCCAGAGTTAGATCCCTTGTCAGGGAACTAAGGTCCCACATGTCATGGGACAACTGGGCCCTCAAGGAGAGACGAAGCCTGTGCGCCGCAGCTAGAGAGTCTGTGTGCTGCAACAGAAGATCCCAAATGATGCAACTAAGACCCAACACACACAGTCAAATAAATAACTATCTTTTAAAAATTAAAAAATATTTAGAAGTCAAGCATCCTAGCATCCCAGAGCACAGAATGACTGTACCAGTGCCGTAGTTAACGGCTGCAAGTGCAGAGGTCGATCATGGAAGCGGAGAGCTCTGGGTACCACAACCAACCTCCCTCTTTCTCCTTTGATTCAGGAAGTGGGTTTCTCAAGCACCAGACTTGGTTTTTGACAGGAGGGATTGACACATTTCTTTTCTTTACTTCGGGAATCAAGTCTGCCCGTCAAACCACAGATGGCAGATTCCTTAGCGCCATTAAGGAGCGTGTGACCTTAGGGGCTTCTTAGACACTCCAGGTCACTGCTTTTGCCGGGCTGATCCGTCCTCTGGGCCTCCAGGCATGGTCTCCCTGATGGGGAAGCCTTCCCAGCCTGTAAGTCAGGTCAGCAGGAAGGCTGGTCTTGGCTTTACTGTGTTTGAAGGATGAACAGTGGTTTACTTGGGAGAGAGAATGTCAGATTCAGGGGACTGTGCGTGTGTGCTATGTTTCTTCAGTCGTGTTTGACTCTTTGCGACCCTATGGACTGTAGCCAGGCTCCTCTGTCCTTGGGATTCTCCAGGTAAGAATATTGGAGTGTGTTGCCCTGGCCGTCTCCAGGGGATCTTCCCAACCAGGGATCAAACCCACTTCTCTTATGTCTCCTGCATTGGCAAGTGGGTTCTTTACCACTAGCACCACCTGGGGACTTTAAGGGGAATGTTTTCTGGAGTGTGAATGGCAAGGGTGTGAATGACAGAGATGCGTTCATGGAAATAATGTAAGCGGAAGATTTCAATATCTGCCCCCCAGGTCTTGATGTTACTATTATTATCTCTGGAGCAGGGTTGGTTTTAGGACCAAATGATAAGATACGTAAACTTTGTGAGCTGGAAAAAAATATCCGAAATGTGAATAACTTAAAGCTTGATTGTGTCAGAACAAGGAAATGGAGATTCTTTTGACTTTATCTTCTGAGAACTATTTAGAGAGAGAATTCTGGATCTGTTTCCTTCCTCTCACCTGCGTGCACAAGGGCCTTCACATCTAGTAAAGTATGGTCAGCTTCCTGATCACTGCCCACTGGCTCACCACTGTTGAGTTTCAAAACTTCTGGTCATTTCTGGTTGTTGTTGGTCGTCCATGTCACCAACTGTTTCTTTAAACTATTTTCTCAATGCAGGCAGCCATAGGCTGCCTGAATGAATGCTTGAGTGTATTAGCAATCACATCAATAATATGGTCCATTAATTCATTCAGTCAACACAGATCCATCTTCATTCAGTGTAAGTGCTGAGGCATGAATGCTCAGTCACTCAGTCATGTCCAGCTCTTTGCAACCCTGTGGACTGTAGCCCATCAGGCTCCTCTGTCCATGGGATTCTCCAGGCAAGAAATACTGGAGCAGGTTGCCATTTCCTTCTCCAGGGGATCTTCCCAACCCAGGGATTGAACCTGCATCTCTTATTTTCTCCTGCATTGCAGGTAGATTCTTTACCACTGCGCCACCTGGGAATCCCCCCCATGCTGAGGGATAAGTGGCAAAACCAAGTTCAGGGTCACTGGGCTGTGGGCTGGGCGGGGGGGCAGGGGACGGGGTTAAGGCAGGTCAATGGCATCAAAGAAAAGGTCGCCTGACTCCCCAGGTGGGAATAAGAGGGGGCACTGTGTGCTCTGTTGGGGGGGGTGTTCAGTGCAGCTGGGCTCATTCTATGATACTGAGCATCCTTCACTCGTGAGTTCTGTATCTGACCCACAGTTTCTGAGACCTGGCTGGGCCTCTCAGACCAAAGAGTCAGAGTTTCCACAACTCAAGAATGAGAACATCTTCTGCCTTAATCAACACTTGTTACCAAGAAAAAGGGGGGGATGGGTGGGAAAAGAGTTCTTTTCTCTTTATGTTAGAAGGGAAGAAAGGAGACTGAGAACCAGGAGTATTCCTGTCCCAAGTCAAAGCCATCACGTTTGAGGGTCTCAAATACTCCAGGGTGGTGGTTTTGTCCCTGGGAGCCTTAGCTGATAACAAACTTCTGTATGTGAAAGAGTTAACCACACATTTACCACAGAATGTCAACCCGATGAAAACTAAAACGTTGTCAGATAAGAAAAACAAGGGGTGTAGAAACATACCAATGTTCTTTCTCTGAAATCGAAAATCAGTTTTCCTTCAAACCTTTGAAACCTGTTTCTTGGGTCAAAATAATGGTTTCAGCAGAAATGTGCTATGTTGGTGAATCCCACCCACCGTCTTCCCCAAGGGGAGCCATCAGAGAATTTAGACCATGGAGTCGTGGATTTTCAACTCTGTAGCCACAGAGTTTCCACTATTTTAAAGAATGCCAGGTGCATAGGTGCGATGTCGGGTAGAAACTCAAGACCCAAAGGGAAACATAGGAAAGAAGAAAAAAGAAAAAAGTCACAGGAGAACATGAAGGCATCTAGAAGGAAGAGTCACTTGTCAGAACCGACACGCGGTTCAGGTGTTGTGCAGGGGCTGGCCGTGCCACTATGGGCCCCGAGTGTGTCAGGCGCCCCAAATCCATGTGTCCTGGGAAGACGAGGGTCAGGTGCTGCCAGTAGCCACCCTCACCTCCTGGGGTGCCTCCCATACCCCTCACTCTGGGCACGCTTCTTCCTGCCTGCTCTCAAGAATACACTCAGTTTTAAAGAAGACACAAGTGTGTGCTGTTTGGATTCACATTCATATGAAGAAACCCTCCTGCCCAGTGCAATGGTATCAGGAGGTGGGGCATTGGGTGACTTGAGGCCGTGAGTTTGGAGCCTCAGAGGTGGATCTGGGTCCCCTAGGAGAGTCACGAGAAATCCTCTGGGGGGAAACCATAGCCCTCGCCCAAACCCCATCACGCCGCCCCCTCCCCTGTCTCAGATCTCAGCCCCCAGGAATAAAGTGAGGGGTGAAGCTGTACTGTTCTAAGGCCCCCAGGCTGTGGTATTCTGCTAGGGCAGCCTGCTCGGACGAAGACATCATTGTGCGTCTTGGATGGCGACCAGCCTTTCCTTAGAGAACGTCAATCCCAATATGGAAACAGAGGCCGCAGGCCACCTGGAGGGAAGGTGCTGATTTAGGTTCCAAAGTTCTTGGTGCTTTGGAGGCAGCCCTGATCTACTTGTCTACTGTGACTGGCCCAAGATGGGTTCAGTGTAGACCAACAGCAGCCTGGACATGTTCCCCAAATCCACACATTAGTAGGCAAGGCCCCACAGAGAAGAGGGTGGATAAGTCTGTGTCAGAGTGAGCTGATGATAGGGGTGGCCACACGGGGTCGGGAGGAGGGTGTTTAAGACTGTCGCGGAAACGAGGCCCAGAGCCCTCTCCAGTACTCTAGGAACTGGCCTCAGAAAGGCAGCCTCAACCAAAAGGCTTTTGATGAGTTTAGCCTGTAGACTCAGTCTGGGCTGTCCCCCACTAGGCCAGCACTGAAGGAAACAGACTCCAAGATCCCCAGAAAGTGAAGTGAAAGTGTTAGTTGCTCTGACTCTCCGTGACGCCATGGACTGTAGCCCACAAAATTCCTCTGTCCATGGAATTTTCTAGGCAAGAATACTGCCATGGGTTGCCATTCCCTTCTCCCGGGGATCTTCCCATCCCAGGGATCAAACCTGCATCTCCTGCATTGGGAGGCAGGTTCTTTACTGTCTGAGCCAAATTCCCCAGAGCGCCTTTTAAAGTATCAGCTCTAGGGACTTCCTGGTGCAATGGCTAAGACTCCAAACTGCCAGTGCAGGGGGTCCAGGTTCAATCTCTGGGCAGGGAAGTGGATCCCACAGGTCGCAACTAAGAGTTTGCATGCTGCAGCTAACACCCAGTACAGCCAAATAAATAAATAAAAATATTTAAAAATCCACACCATTCCTGCCTTCCCTAAATTCGTAGGTAGCACCCACAATTGTGGTCTCTGATCAAAGCCGTAGGCAAACACTCTTCCTTTCAAGAGACACCCGACTTAGGAGGTTTGGCCACAGTTGATGAATTTGTAAGGGGTTTTCATGTTGGGCTTCTTCTTATTGAATCTAAACCCAAGGTGGCAGCATTTTCCAAGGACATGGGAACTAAGACCTGTTTACCATGATTCATGGGGAATTGCTTTGTGTTGAAAAGAACAGATGGGAGCCATCAAGGATGTAGTCATTGCAGCATGAACTACACAGAGTTCCTCTCGTGGTGTGAGCAATGCCTTTAGTCCTGCTGGTGAACAGACCGGACGCAGTAGGGGAGTGGGCTGGCTGGCTGGGAGCCTGAATGGCTCGATCAGCACAGGGTGGAAGGGATGACGTTTCACTCTGCTCTAGGGAGTTTATTAGCCACAGAATGTCAGAACTGAAAGGGACTTAGAGAGCCTCTGCCCGCTCTGTCCAAGACATGGCAGTCACCGCGTGCTGGCCACTGATCCAGACACACAGTTGGCTCTCCCTGGTCCCCACAGCCACCTCTGTAGTAGGCTGTTATGAACATTCATGACAACTAATACAATGACTATTTTATAGTCCATTATTATAAGTAAGACATTGACTACACAATAAACTGAGATATACAGAATGCTACAGTGTTATTGATACAGCTGTAAATAAGAATCATTTCAGTGTGATTAATTACTGGATGGCCATCCCTGTTGGCTCCATGTTATACAGAATGCAGTGAGCCAGCAGTGTCAGGGCCCTGCCCAGAGTCACACAGCCAGTACCGCGAGGCCAGCATCCGGATCCACAGCCTCTCGGGGGAGGTGCCCATGACAGTGTGCACCCACCTGGCCTCTGTGTGTCTCAGCTACTTCCTGTCCCTGTGGCCACTGTAGCCTCTGATCTCCCCCGTGTGTCCTGTGAGGCAGGAAAGCCATCTCGGTCACCTCGGGCTGGGATTTGGGGGGCTGGAGCTCAGAGAGTGGAGACTGGGTACTAATATGCAGAGATCGCTCAGACTGGACTCCCCAGGGACTGGGCCTTTGTAAGGAATGTGGGGCCAGCGAAGCCAAAGGAGCCAGGATTCCGGGCAGGTTCCCTGGGCAGCTGGAGGTGGTGGTGGTAGCACCTTTCATTAAAACTGGAAATAACGGAGGACAAGCAGGCTGGGGGGTGCCCAGCGCTGGCTGTACTGAACTTGGGAAGCCTGTGAGAAAGCCTGGTGGAGAGGTGCTCTGGCTCTCGGCCGTGCAGATTGCAGGCCCAGCAAGCTGTGCTTACTGAGCACCTACTGTATCCTGATTACATTAGGCAGGCTGCCTCGTCCCAGCAGCCGAGGCCGCTGGAGGCTTGAAGGACTGTCCCATGCCCAGCTCTCCCTCAGGTCACTCAGCACCCTCAGGGGCTGCATCCCTTCCCCCATGCCACCTGTCATCAGTCATACACACAGGTAACAGGGCTGATGCCCTCAAGCCCAGACGGCCTCCATCCCTGCAACAGCTCTGTGGCGCCAGCTCCTTCCCAGGTACAGTCCATGTCCCTGCACTTGGCCTGGCTCCGTGACCAGCTCACAGCTCCGCCCCACGGGTGCTCTCCCACCTGGAGGACCGTGCTGTGTCCTCTGTCATTAACTCGCTCGAGACTTCGCTTCCCCCTTCCTGCCTTCTGCCTGTCCTGCAGGACCCCTTGTTGTCACTTTGCTCTGGGAAGCCTCCTTGCCCCTTTTCTCTGGGGTTGGGCATGCCTCTGCCTTCCCAGGCCACCTGCGCTTGCCACACCTGTCCATCAGCTGTCTCCATTTTGCTAGTGCAGAGAATGGTACCCAGTGATGGCTTTAAAGGAAAACAGGATTACACAAGTTCAAGCCAGGTTCTGAATCCAAGCCCTGTGGAATCCCAAGTTTCTGAGCCCTTTCTACTCTCCCCAGATGCTTCCCGGTTGGGAAGAATTCCAAGCAGGCAGATGAGATGCAGTAGATTATAAAAGAGGAGGTGTCCCTAGGTGCCAGGCTTTGAAATCATAGGTGAGGAAGCTATGTTTGCAGAACAGGAGCCCTGCCAGCTGGAATGGTGCGGGGGGTCCCATGTGCAGGGAACATTCAGATGGACCAGGTCAGAAAAAACATGCGATGCAGACAAAGGACGCACGTCCCACAGGTGGCGGGGGAACAATGTGAGGTCTTTGATCAGGGAAGAGGCATTGTGAAAGTTGCTTTCAGGAGAATTAATTTAGGAGTGGATCAAAGAGTGACTTAAAATAAGAGACAGAAAACTTGCCTAGGAAGCCCAGGGGAATTGATGAGACCGGTTAACTGCCTTCTTCCTCTGTACAAAGACGCAGCAGATAGCTTGGCTCCATCACTTTCTGGGGTGTGTGAATGACTGCCTAACAACTTCAGTTTCCTCATCTGTAAAATGGGAATGATCCCAGTGGCACCTGATTCATAAGGTTGTTGTGAGACTTTGGTAAGATCACAGGTGTAGAGGGCACAGCCGGGTGCCTGGCTGGCCCTCAGTTCCTCTCCCAGGAGGAATAGGAGGAGCAGGAGGGTGGGAGGCTGAGGTGTCACAGTCCCTCCGCAGGAGCCCACTGCAAACTCAGGCTAGAGGAGTGAGACAGGAAACCCTGGGAGAGGGAAAGTGAAACTCAATGGCCTGGCGAGTGAAAGGCGTTGAAAGTCAAAAGTGAAATAAAGGGCCTGTTAGCACATCTGAGCCAAAAACGCTCACCCTTTGTGGTCCCCTGCGCTCTCCTGGGTGTCAGCAGAATGTCAGCGGAAACTGCCCTCCTATCGTTAAAAGGTGTTAGGGTTTGTAACTTTTTTTGGTAGTTGTTTGTTTTGCTTTCCACTTGAAATAAGGAGTTTTCTCTTCACGAAGATCCTTTTATTCTAAATCAGACGCTGAGCAGAGGTGTCAGTACCACAGGGCCGGAAGCAGATACCACACTCAGCTGGGTCTGCAGGCGCTACTGGTTTCACCCGCTGGGGAAGCCGCCAGCCTGCCGCAGCCAGGACCGGTGCCCGCAGCACAGCCTCCCCGAAACTCCCGGGAAACTCACAGGGCCCCAGGCAGGAAGAGGCTGACGTCAGCCCAGGCAGTGGGGATTTCAAGCAAAACTCGTGAAAACGGCTCCTCTGCCCTTTAACTGTATCACAGTCTTTCTCTGAGGAGATAGACCGATTCACTCCAAGGGCCTCATTTCATGAATCTATGTGTATATAGTTATACACATATATATGTACACATTGTATACATGTGTATACTTATACACACATATATGTACACATTGTATACATGTGTATACTTATACACACATATATGTACACATTGTATACATGTATATGGGTTATACACACACACATATATACATATTGTATACATGTATACATATCCATGACACACGCATGTGTACATGTATATATCGTGTGTATATCATATATGTATATACACATAGTGTATAGATGTATATTTGTGTATATATATGTATACACACGGACTTCCAGGGTGGCTCAGTGGTAAAGAGTCTACCTGCCAATGCAGGAGATACGGACTTGATCCCTGGATCAAGAAGATCCCCTGGAGAAGAACATAGCAACCCACTCCAGGACTCTTGCCTGGAGAATTCCATGGACAGAAGGAGCCTGGGGGGCTACCATCCATGGGGTCACAAAAGAGTCGGTCACAACTTAGCGACTAAACAAACATACATATATAGACACACATATATTTACATAAACACACACATATTGTATATATACATAGTACATATATGTATGTGTATACATATATACACTACATATAGCATGTGTATACATTTCTATATATATACATGTATGCATATGCATATGCATATGTATATGATATATATATATATCAGGTTGCCCAGAAAATTCATTCAGGTTTTTCTGAAAGATGTTACAGAGAAACACAAACTTTTTTACTAACCCAATATATATGTGTGTGTGTGTGTGTGTGTGTGTGTGTGTATGTATGCATGTGTATACATACATAGTTTAAAGAAACACTGTTCCTTTTAAGTACCTAGCATTACCAGACTTACTGGGTTCCCTTCATCCGTTTCTTGGAGAGGCAGGTCCTTCCTGGATGTTTGAAATTGGGGAATGGCTCACACACTGGTGAGGGGGCGCCATCTGTCAGCTCCGCGTGTTAATGGTATTTCTGCAGCACCAATGGGCTATGGGAACCATCCGTTTCTCCTTTAAGGAATGTAACTGCTCCCACCAGAAATGTTTCTATTTTCTTGGTCAGGGAGTTTCTTGAGCAAAGGAAAGCTTCCACACATTTTCTGACTATGCTGTTCTAAATTCAAAATCCACAGTGTTTGATTTCAATAGCTGTAGTAATTAGCAACGACAGAGAAACGCTTTCAGCCCTTGTTTCTGTCCCAGGTATTAGGACAGTGAGGCAGTGAGGCAGTTCTTGAGTGACAATGTCCATGGACTTGCATAAGAACAAATGTCTGTCTGTGTGGCCATTCACTCTTTCTTTGTATTTGCATTCTGAGTCTCAGCTAGGTTGGCATTATCTGTGCGATATATTTTTCTCCTGCTGGATGGTGGGTTCCTGGAGACCCAGGACTGGGTTGCACCCATTTCCTGACTCTGTCTCTGACACATAGTATTTGCTTAATAAATGTTCGCCAAGTGAATGAATGAACAAAGGAATCAAGCGGTGCCTGAAGGTGATGCCACAGGCAAGACCATCCCCAGCCACCCTCCTTCACAGCAGAGCAAACTCCCTCCATCATGCCTTGGACGCACACCTACCCTCGCCTTTGTTTTCTTATTGCTGAGGCTACAGAAAGCAGGGAGGCTTCTGAAGGAGGTATCTATTTTGGGCCCAAACAGAAGAGTGGGTGATTCTGTGGGCAGAGATTCCTGAACACGGTGGTGTTGACTCATGCCTGAAGGTGCTCAGAATTTCCTTGCTTTGTGGGCGGCTGGGGCAGACGTGGCTTGACTCGAGTGCTTTCTTTGAAGCCCAGTCAAATGCAGGAAAGACACCCCGAGCTGCTGTTTGGCGGGTAGGAGGAGGGGGAGAGCAGGATCTAGAGAATTTAAACTTCAGGGACTCTGAGGGCCTGAAAAGCCAGCCCCTCGAGTAGACGGCAGGCGACTACTGGGCGTCTGGGGTTGGATGCGGTTGGAACAGGGTTTTCATTTATCGACAACCACAGGGGCAGTGGGGCCTACTCAGAGCAGACGTTTGAAAGGTGAAAATAAACTTCTTTATTAACAGCAGTTTACGAGAATCATCAAGAATGCAGGCCCTGCATGGAGCCAGCCTGGCTTCCATCCGGCACCCCCCACCCCTGGTTGTATTCCATGCGATAACTGATTCACCTCCGTGAGCCTCAGTTTACTGGGTGCAAAAGGGGGGTGAGAACAATGTGGGCTCGATTTTGAGGATTAACAGAGGCAACACAACATTTTCACATAGTGCCTGTGAGAGAGCTGTAAATATGAGCACTTGTCATTATCATTCGTGTTTCAAACATTTCTTGGGGACTTTCCTGGGGGTCAGGGTTTAGAACTTGGAGATTTTACTGCCCGGACCCAGGTCCTTGTTTGGGGACCTTGTTTGGGGAACTAAGATTCCACAAGCCTTTGTACTGCAGCACCCTCCAAAAGTGTTTCCTGGCACAAGGCTGAGGGCAAAATAAGCCTCAAAGGAAAAAGTGGGTGCTGAGATCAGGGTTTGTGCAGGGCCTGCCCCAACCAGCCAGCTGTTCTGCAGTTCACAGCTTCACCCACCTTCCTCATCTCCCTTTCTCCTGAGGGCCTCCTGGAGCCCAGGGGGCTTTCCATGCTCTTTAGGGTAAAGGGACCCATCACCTCCTTAGCACTGACTTTGTGTTCTTTAAAAACCTGCTTCTCTTTCTTCTTCTTTTCAGAAAATAGTATTTCACTCTTCCCAGTCTCCTGATCCATCTGGGCCTTTCGTTGTGTCTGGGCTGGGGGATGGGGAAGGGGGATGCCAGAGGCCTGACTCCACTGGCCTGTGCTGGCCACCCCGCTCATTCCCAGTGGCCTTCTGGTCACCCCGCCCAGGGCATCCACACTTGGGTGCCTTAGAGTTTCTGCTGCCTAAAATCTTCCTGGGTCCCTGGCCCTGGGCTGAGCACTGCAGGCACCATGGCTTATGGAAAGCCGTGTGGACAGGATAGGTTAGGGGCAGATGGTCACATGGGCAGTCAGGATGGAGGCTCTGGCCAGACAGAGGTCGGGGCAAAATTTGAACGGGGGGAAATAAGACCCCAGACTTCTTGACTGCTACCCAGAGGTGTCATGTGGTCCTGGTGATGCTGACTCGGTGGCCCATTGTGGGAGTGCAGACTCCACACCCCAACGATGTGTGAGGATCAACGTGAGAGGGCGAGAACCCAGGTGCTCTTGTTAGAACAGAAGTACTAGTTTTTATAGGATCACTAGGCATTTGAGCTTCATTTTGTTCAGCAAGCAACCAACATGGAGTAGGAAATATTTGAAACGTGGGGCATTTGATTCTTTGCCTTCATGAACGCCTCAATTTTCAGTTTGTTGCTCAAGGAGCATGACTCACGTATACAACTTCAGCCACCTCATTAGGAAACACCACCCCTCAGCTAGCTCCTGAGATTCACAAGTGCAAGCTCAGAACCACCTTCTCCAAGAAGGCTTTCTGAATGCCCCGGGGAAGCACCTCTGGTTGCACCTCTGGTTGCCATGGCGTGCATCAACTCTGCCACCTACCACACTGAGATGTTCAATCTTGTGTCTTTCCCAGACTGCTTTCCCCATTTTAGTTGTAAGCTCTGTGTGGGGTGGACACAGCACCTGTTTCTTCTCTCCCATGACAGCCTTGCTATGGGGTTCAGGCACGAGGCACTCGGATCTCATGGAGGAGCTTGTTTGAACCAGAATCTCCTCCCTCACCCCAGATATCCTGAATCAGATTCTGTCTCACAACAAGCCCCCTGCCTCTCCTGTATTACAGGTGATCTGTAATACATTGAACTTTGGGAAGTACTATGCTAGGGCATCTATTCCCAGTGAATAGGAATAAAACAGTGGAATCGGACCAACCATGGAATCACTGTTCTGTGGATTTCAGTCCTAACTGCATCTTGAATCATTTGAGAAGCTTAAAAATAATGCTAGCCTTATGTCCAGTTCTAATCCCCAGAGAGTCTGACCTAACTGATCTTGGGTGGGACTTGGACATCATTTGTGAAAGTTTCCCAGATGCACACTTAATGTGCAATTCATGCCAGAAACCACTGCTCTAAATACATTTCCCAGTTGGACTTGTGTTTTCTCACTGATGGAAGCAAATCCCAGAGTAAGCTCCAAACAAGTCAAAAGCCGGAAAATTCCTGAGCAGTCTTGGAGTGGGAAATACCTAAAAGACCCAGAGATGATTCTAGTATTGTTTTCCCCGAAATGGGTGACTTACTTGAAAGCCTGGGGAAAGGGGGGATTCAGTGATGGCTGTTGAGTCATTGGCAAATACTGCTGCCTCCCTTGGCAAGTCCTCAAAGTGGGAGTTGCTCAGCAGATGTTTTATCTCCAGTCTTAAGCCAGCAGCAGTTTGAGAGCAAAGACCTTTTCCATCTCAGTAATCCTAATGCATGGATAGATTGATAGATGGATAGATTGATGGATGGATGGATGATGGATAGATAGATGAAAGAAAGGAAGGATGGATGAATGGAGAGATGGATGGATGGGTGGACGGATGGAAGGAAGGAAGGAGGGAAAGATGGACGGATGGATAGATTGAAGGAAGGACGGATGGATGGATGGATGGATGGAAAGTGGATGGATGGATGTCACTGAGAGTTGATGTGAAGACATATGGGGAATATTGTACTAGAATTTGAGAGGCCTGGATTCTGGTCCTAGATCTCCACTTCTCTTGCTTGCCTGATGTCTTTGGTTTTTCCTTGGCAACTTTTTCTTACAATCTTGTCTAGGCACCCAGCCCTCTTAGGTTAGTTTGCCAAGCCAGCTACACCCCCCTTACTAGCGAGGGTAACTTCCCGTGTCTCATTCTCTGTGCTCAGAGTATGGGTGTTCAGATACTAAAGAACATGATCAGAGGTCTTACCTGGAGACCCTGGTTGACAGGGAGGTTGTAACCCCAAATATTACTCTCAAAATTTTGTGCATAAGAAAGTTTTTCTAAGGAAGCAAATAGCAGCACTCCCCAAATTTTTGCTCAAGGACTCACTACTCAAGAAAGGTGGAGCTAGACAGAGTATTTCTATCACGTTGCTCTTCCTGTTGGGAGTTTCAGGATGTGTATAGGAGTAATAAATGAGGCCCATATTTATGTGGTCAGGTCATCTCTGGGCTGTTTCCCACCACTACCTCCCCCCCACCCCACCCCAGATAATACTTGGGACAGCAGCTGACTCCACCTAAGCAGAACTTCCTGAAGAAATTACTAGAAAAGGTAGCAAAAGAGGTGGATGAGGGTGCTCATTAATGACTTCCAATCTCTCCTCCCCTGATACATGCCTGGATGAAGAACAACAGATAGAAGGGTGGCAGGAAGTTTAGGGACCCCCCCACCATGGCTTCAGAGGCTTCTCTGGTGGCTCAGATGGTGAAAGAATCCACCTGCAATGCAGGAGTTGTAGGTTTGATCCCTGAGTCAGGAAGATCCCCTGGAGGTGGGCATGGCAACCCACCCCAGTGTTTTTACCTGAGAATGCAATGGACAGAGGAGCCAGGTGGACTGCAGTCCATGGGGTCACACAGAGTCAGACATGACTGTGCAGCTACCAGCACTGTGACTTCAGAGGGCCCCTGGCTGGGCTGCAGTGATGCACACTGTTAGCATGGAGACAGGAATCCTAGGTCCGGAGTCCAAAGGGCTCAGAGGCCACCCCTTCAGCCCCCCTGCCTGGCTCCTCACACCACTTGACCAATGTTCTTCTAGGCTCTGCTCAGATACCTCCGGAGAAAGGGCGCCCAGGACTGTCTGGGGAGGGAAGGGTGGAACAGCCCTTTCCTGTGACTGTTGAGCTCCTGGACGCTCACCAGAGTAAACCTACGGCCCAGGTCTTACCTCCTTAGTGCCAACCTCCCCCACCCAGCCTCCACCCTCTTCCTGCTCAAGTCTCCTCCCTTCTCTGTTTCTCGCTGCCACCCAAAGTCTGGGGCAGGGAGCAGACGAGGAACGAAAGCCGAGAATCGCTCGTAAGGCCGAGGACCCACGGGTACACAACTGGGTGCCCCGACGTTCGAAAAGTATGAATGTCATCACGTACGCATACGTTCATTTTCTCAGAGGGAAGTTGAACAATAGGGATTGGAGGGACTTCCCAGTAGACACGACTCTGTGCTCCCCATGCCGGGGGCCCAGGTTCCCTCCCAGGCCAGGGACTAAGCTCCCACGTGCCGCAGGCAACCATCTCACATGCTGCAGCTAAGACTTCACAGGCCACAACCAAAGATGCCACAGGCCTCAGCACAGATCAAAGAGCCCACGCGCCGCAACTAAGACCCAGGACAGCCAAATACATAAATAAAAACCAGTACTAAAAGAAACAGGGAGTGGAGGGGAGCAGAGAAGAACCAAAATCCTGCCCTGTCTGTCTTCCTGGCCAGCGCACGTGCCCCTCTGAGGCTCCCCTGAAGTGGTTAGAAAGCCTAAATTTAACCGCTTTCAAGGATGCAGGGCTTATAGCTTTTTGAAGCAATTGACTGAATCAAGATCCTCTTTCCTCTCCTCCCAGGGAATGGCCTGGGATGAAGAGAAGAGAAATAGGTTCCTGCTCACATAAGCTCTCTCCTACGAGAAGCAAGGAAATCGACTGAGAGCAAAAAGGCCCGGAGAGCAAATGGCAGAAGCCTCCCTGGCAGGGAGTGGTGTTACAGCCGTCACCCTCCCTGAAGCCGTGGTCCTGACCTGAGCACAGTGTGGAACCTCCCAGAGGATGGAAATAACCGTGGTGACACGTCAGCCTTGGCACTTGGGCCTCCGAAGTCCTCTCAACCCGGACCCTGCTGTATATGTCTTCGGTTTGGAAACTTTTTCATCTGAAAGTACCCCAGCTTGCAAAGGCCTTTTGACAGAGCTTATTTTATTTCCTGTTCAGAATTCTTGACATAGAGCAAGAGAACCAGAAGGCAGTCTCAGGATCAGCCCCATCAACCTTCTCATTTTACAGAGAAAATGAGGCCCATGGAGATCCAGCAGTTTGCCCCCAAATCATGCCCTTCACCCCCCTGCAAAATTCAGCTTCCTCCTAACATTTCTCTGCCCTGACCTTGGTGGACATGGCCCCACTTCCCAAAGGAACTCCTGTTTCTTTTTCAGGATTCTACTGATCATGAGGCAGTGAGGCGGGCAGGGAATGAGTGAGGGCTGCGTTGAGGGTGACTGTCGCTCTGATGAGAATGACACAGGCGCCTCCAGACCACTCAAGGCTTTGGTCAAAGAAGCTAAGAACTCTTCTCTTTGCACATCAGCCATTCTTTACAGCGGCTGACTGTCAGTGAAGTCAGCTCTTTCTGGTGCCTCGATGCTCTCGGATCTCAAAAGGAGCAGATGTACAGATGATACACAGCACTGCCTATTTAAGAAATGCTGCTTTTAAAGAAAGTAGCAACTGTTTTATGAGGTACTCCCTAAGTTTACCAAATCCGTATATATATATATATATATATATATATATATATATACACATACACCCAGGGTTATGATCTATCTATCTACATACACTACCTTCTCCAAGGCATATCTTAAAGATAAGCAGGAAACATGTGGTAATAACACTTTGGGATCTAGAGAAACTGAATGATTGAATGTGAAGGGTTAAGCGTTTGTGTTTTAATGACAAACGTGAAGATGGAAATTCCAGTGTGGGCAGTCATCTTTACAGGAAGGGACAATTAGACGAAAATATCATCTTCATGGGTTTCCACACTGTGTGTGTGTGTTTTTGAGTCTAGGGCATGCAGATTTGATCACAGAATTCCTAGAATGAAAGAAAGATGATGAAGGCACAGATAAACTCTCAAAATTTCCACAATGCTGAGAAAGGCACCTTCAATAACGTGCCTGTTGGCAACATCAGGAGAATTCTCTTTTCAACCACATCCCAGGACCCAGTAATACAGAGACTAAAAACACCCACGTTGACCAATACACTCCCTGTCAACCATCACAGTTCTAAATGGTGGCTTTGGAAATTTTCATAATGAAAATCAGCCTTATGAATCAGCTAGAAATTGCATCTGTTGACAGTCTGATTGATTTTGTTAGTGACTTCTCCCTTCCTAGGAATAAGATTTGTTTATTTTAAGACTGGGCTCCTCTGGGAGGAAAAAGTCTGAGAGGAGATTATTTCTGACCCTGGAGAGGTTCCTAAGCCATATGTGGATCCCAGAAATTCAGTCCTTGTCATTCTCTTTGGCTGCCAAGTCCTTACTGGTCTCTGGAAGAGGCTATTTCACGCCCTGTCTGCCCACTTACTTTCTCTATGGAGTCACTTCCATAGAGCTTGGGTCCTGTCCAGAGTGAACAGAAAGAGCACTCAGTGGAAAGAACTGGGTTTGAGTCCCAGCTGTGTCACTGCCTCTGTGGCCTCTGAGTCTAGGGGTCTTCATCTTGTGGGTTGGTGACATCCACTTTCAAAGGGACTATGAAGGTGGAAAGAAGACATGTGTCTGGCCTATACAAGGTACTTTGTGCTCAGTTGCTCAGCTGTGTCCGATTCTTTGGGACCCCGTGGACTGTAGCCTGCCAGGATCCTCTGTCCATGGGATTCTCCAGACAAGAATACTAGAGTGGGTTACCATTTCCTCCTCTGGGGATCTTCCCGACCCAGGGATCGAATGCGCTTCTCTTGTGTCTCCTGCATTGGCAGATTGATTCTTTACCACTGTTCCACCTGGGAAGCACCCCCCATAAGGTACCCTATAAATGGTAAATTTTACTTTCTCATTGTCTTTGATTGACTCCCAAATGAAATTTAAAATCCTCAACTTGGGGTCAACCAGTCTTAATCCCCAGTAGCCCCATATCTCCAACTGAGGCTGGGGGCTTTTCCTGACGTTCTGTTGCGTCTCTGCTCGTGTGGCCCTCTCTCTCTGGAATCCCCCTGGAGGGAAACTCACTGACCCCTCAGGGCTCTTTGTGCGACCGCTTTTGTGAAGCCTTCTCAAATAGCCCCTGCTCCCATAGATCTTATCCCATTCTACCCACACTGCTGTCATAACTCTCTTCCCCTCACTAGGTTATATCCCTTTTAAGGTGAGGCTATGTTTTGTTCACGTTTGTATTTCCTGTATGGTTGAAAAGGGGAACAAGAGGCATTGGATAAGTTTTTGAAGATGTGAGTGTATGACAGAGCACTGCTATAAGACCATTCACATTCTCAGATAAGTCACCAACACCTGGCAGTAACACACATTTACTCGAAATGTGCTCCCTAGAGATGAGGCACAGTCAACTGTAAAGACTTTTCTGTTCCCTTGGCCTGACCTCTCACTTTGCAAAGACCCTGTGGAGACAGAAGTTACATTATAAGTCTTCCTAAAATCATGCCCATTTTTCACTTTAAAGTAAAGAAGATCCTACTCCTGGGTCAGTTCATAGCCCAGTGACTGGTCACTTCCCCTCAACAGGCCAAAAAGACTCCTTATGCATCATTGTGTTTCACTTCTTAACACATCTTTCTGTGGCCACTTAGCATTATTATATGTCTAAAAATGAAGGATATGAAACTATAGATGCTGATATGTTTTCCTGCATAAGCAAGGGAGGACATTATTAGAAAATTCACATGCCATTAGGAAGGAGGTTTGAGGCTGAAATTGGTGGTTTCTTATTTCTTAAAAAAAAAAAAAGAAAAACAGAAACTGACAATATCCTTCTGAAAGGATGAATGAGATGCAAAACTTTCATATAAGTACACATACACACATATATATACATGCATGTAGGCATGTAAGAAGACAAGAAGAATTAATGTTCTCAAAGTGATATGCTTATATCTTTTAAAAAAACTTCTATAAAGTTGCATATATAAGGAGCTTCCTAGGTATCATTTCCCTAGGCAGTAAAAAACAAAGTACACATCCTTGAAGCTTAACTTTTCTGAGATCCTAAATGATCACAGTACTTCATATATGAGTTACCGACATCTGAGGCACTTTCACCTGGTCTTAGATTTCTAGCAGATTTTTAGCACTATCCTTACAGCCAGTGGATGCAGTAGAAAACTAAATTCATTTGGAAAATAAAATCTCTTGAGGAATCTGCTCATTAGTATCCGGTTAACAGTCAAATATCACACCATATATTCTTCCCAGAATCAACTGTCAAAGACCTTGAGTGACAAGAACTCCCCATTCCGAGTTCTCTTTATAAGTCGGTGATGGTTGAGGCAAAGAATGGGGCCCCCGTGGGCCCTGGACATAGGGGCAGAACCCAGGATTCCGTCCCCTCCCTGTACTTTCTACTTTGATGCCCCTCGGGTTGTGTGATTGGGAAGAGTCTACATCCTTAGCCTCCCCAGGACTCCAGAGGTACCAGCGACCCCTTACCTGTCATGCGGCCAGGTACCACGATGAATATGAAGAACCTCCACATCAGCAAGCGTGGCTCCATCCTCCTGGCCCCTGGGACCACTGCCGACGTGGGGGCCGGGAAGAGAAAGTGCTGCTCTGCAGAATGCCGGGTTTCCTTTCAGCCTCTTGTTGGCATCACACTGGGAGGCTGGGGAATGAAGGGTGAGTCCGCTCAGGTTGTCATCCTTGCCTGTCTGTTGACTTCTAGGGCAGTCAGTGCTCGCTCTGTATAAGTATTAGCCTGGGTTCTTCAGCCAGGAAATTGTGCGTACCACTCTCTTCTCTAGTCTCAAATATAGGAAGTGGTTTTAACCAGGTTTTTTTTTTTCTTTCTCAAGTTCAGTTGCTGGGAGGTGTGGGCTGGGGTTGGTGAGAAGGATTGGGGTTCATTTATGAATCCTTGCTTCGGCTTACCCCTGAAAAGGACAGGGAGATTCCCACTGCCGTTAAAGCAGAGTGAGCAAGCGCTTCTTGGCAGTGGTCTCATCTAAAGTTTCATAAGCTGACGTCACCATGAAACTGAGGTCCTTACCCCAACTCGCAGCTCCCCGGGGAGTCGGCAGGTGCCACTCGAGATGGAGGGGCGCAAGGTCATGCCAAGCAGTCTTGGCCCTAGATGGGAATTTCCTAAAGCTGTCTGACGACAGAGCCCTTTAAGAAGTCCACTGGGTCTCTGGGTGGGGTCTCCAATACTCAGATAATTGAAGAGGAGGCAGCAGACTGCCTCACGCTCAGGACTCCTGGATACTCTCCCAAGACTTACAGTCAGCACTAGCGTAATTATCTCACCAGGATGCCCTGGGTCCTGAATATGAATTGTCATTTCATAAGATATTTTGCCACCAGGGGTGTTTTTCTCTTGAAGGATCATTACTAAAAGTGGATTTGGGTTTTCAACGTTGGACTTTTTTTTTGGAAAATTGAATCTCACTTTCCTGTTTGATGATCAGAGCTATCTTCTGATTTTCACAGAATAGTTGACTATGTTTTGCCCTCTAGAAATTCATGTCATCATGTATTTATAGTAAGATAAAATTTAAAAAGTATCAGCAAGTAAGCAAAAATATTGACAAAAGGAAGACTATCCAGGCATGCCAAAGCAGTTTATAGTTACACTATGTGTTATTGATAATCTCTAAGAATATTCTGACATTCTCTAAGAAAGACAATTACTGGGACTTCCCTGGCTAAGACTTCACCTTCCAATGCAGAGGGTGCAGGTTCAATCACTGGTTGGGGAGCTAGGATCCCACATGCCCCAGGATCAAAAACCCAAAACATGAAACAGAAGCAACATTGTAACAAATTCAGTTCAGTTCAGTTCAGTCGCTCAGTCCTGTCCAACTCCTTGCGACCCCAAGAGCTGCAGCACGCCAGGCCTCCCTGTCCATCACCAACTCCTGGAGCCCACCCAAACCCATGTCCATTGAGTCGGCGATGCCATCCAGCCATCTCATCCTCTGTCGTCCCCTTCTCCTCCTGCCCTCAGTCTTTCCCAGCATCAGGGTCTTTTCAAATGAGTCAGCTCTTCGCATCAGGTGGCCAAAGTATTGGAGTTTCAGCTTCAACATCAGTCCTTCCAATGAACACCCAGGACTGATCTCCTTTAGGATGGACTGGTTGGATCTCCTTGCAGTCCAAGGGACTCTCAAGAGTCTTCTCCAACACCACAGTTCAAAAGCATCAATTCTTTGGCACTTAGATTTCTTTAGAGTCCAACTCACATCCATACATGACTACTGGAAAAACCATAGCCTTGACTAGACAGACCTTTGTTGGCAAAGTAATGTCTCTGCTTTTTAATATGCTATCTAGGTTGGTCATAACCTTCCTTCCAAGGAGTAAGTGTCTTTTAATTTCATGGCTGCAAGCACCATCTGCAGTGATTTTGGAGCCCCCAGAAATAAAGTCTCTCACTGTTTCCACTCTTTCCCCATCTATTTCCCATGAAGTGATGGGACCAGATGCCATGATCTTAGTTTTCTGAATGTTGAGCTTTAAGCCAACTTTTTCACTCTCCTCTCTCACTTTCATGAAGAGGCTCTTTAGTTCTTCTTCACTTTCTGCCGTAAGCGTGGTGTCATCTGCATATCTGAGGTTATTGATATTTCTCCTGGCAATCTTGATTCCAGCTTGTGCTTCCTCCAACCCAGTGTTTCTCATGATGCACTCTGCATGTAAGTTAAATATGTAGGGTGACAATATACAGCCTTGACGTACTCCTTTTCCTATTTGGAACCAGTCTGTTGTTCCATGTCCAGTTCAAACTGTTGCTTCCTGACCTGCATACAGGTTTTCCAAGAGGCAGGTCAGGTGGCCTGGTATTCCCATCTCTTTCAGAATTTTCCACAGTTTATTGTGATCCACACAGTCAAAGGCTTTGGCATAGTCAATAAAGCAGAAATAGATGTTTTTCTGGAACTCTCTTGCTTTTTTGATGATCCATCAGATGTTGGCAATTTGATCTCTGGTTCCTCTGCTTTTTCTAAAACCAGCTTGAATATCTGGAAGTTCATGGTTCACATATTCCTGAAGCCTGGCTTGGAGAATTTTGAGCATTGCTTTACTAGCGTGTGAGATGAGTGCAACTGTGCGGTAGTTTGAGCATTCTTTGGCATTGCCTTTCTTTGGGATTGGAATGGAAACTAACCTTTTCCAGTCCTGTGGCCACTGCTGAGTTTTCCAAATTTGCTGACATATTGAGTGAAAATTCAATAAAGACTTTTAAAAAAGGTGTGTGTGTCTTAGTAGCTCAGTACTGTCTGACTCTTTGCAACCCCATGGACTGTACTCTCCAGGCTCCTCCTTCTGTGGAATTCACCAGGCAAGAATACTGAAGTGGGTTGCCATTCCTTTTTCCAGGGGATCTTCCGAACCCAGAGATCAAACCCAGGTCTCCCTCATTGCAGGCAGATTCTTTACCGTCTGAGCCACCAGGGAAGAAGAAAGAAAGAAAAAGAAAGGAAGGAAAGAAGGAGGGCGGGAGGGAAGGAAGAAAAGCAGTTACTATCTCTGAAAAGAGCCTTGTGCATGAGTATGTGAGTGCTCAGTCCTGTCCAACTCTGTGACCCTATGGGCTGTAGCCTTCCAGGCTCCTCTTGCCTAGAATTTTCCAGGCAAGAATACTGGAGTGGGTTGCCATTTCCTACTCCAGGGAATCCTCCCGACCCAGGCAGGAATCAAAACTGCGCATCTTTTGCATTTCCTGTGTTGGCAGGCAGATTCTTTACCACTGAGCCACAGCCACCTGCAGATGAACTAGAAGTGGTTTCCAGACTAAGTACCAGAGTTTGCAGAGAAAATCATGGACTGCTCTCTTTCTGAGAGTGCAATACTTGTCAGAATGTGACAGGATCATCGTAGGATTCCAGGACAAGCTTACGCTCACTGCTGAAAACATTCTCAACCCCCGGATGAGAGCAGCAGTTCCTGTTGTCTGTAGGGCTGTCCCAGTTTTTAAGCTGGAGATTTTTCCTGGCTAAAGGTATCAAAGTATAATTTTGAAACAAACACAGAAAAATTGGAAATATAATCCAAATAACATCCCCTCCCCCAAAGCATTGAAGATTAGCTGCCAACATGATATTTAGGGCTGAATTATTCAGAAAGGGAAGGAGCAGAGAATGGTTAGTGCCCAACATTCAAGAATAAAGCAATGAAAGGAAAATGAGACCAAAATGTGAAATCGAGCCAAGCCCAGTGAGCATGTATGTAATGAAGAAGTAAACAAGCCAGAATGACCTCCATGCTTTTTAAAATTTATCTATTTATTTGGCTGTGCCAGGTCTTAGCTGTGGCACATAGGACCTTCCATCTTCATTGCAACATATAGGATCTTTAGTTCGGCATGTGGGATCAGGAATTGGGCGTGGATCCCCTGAGTTGGGAGTGTGAAGTCTTAGCCCCTGGACCACCAGGGAAGTCCTGACATATAAGCTTTTAAGGTGTTTCGTATTTTTTAAACCCTAGAGGGTCTTTGGAATTAATATTTTTTCTTGGAAAGTAACAATTACCTAAAGTTTACTAATACCTTCAGTTTTATATCAGTTTTCTTTCTTCTGTGAATTTAAAATTAAATTTAATGATATTTATAGAATTTTTGAGGACCAAGGAAATATTAACTAGGACTTAAAAGATATACTTGTACTGAAGTAGGTAGACAACATTAATTTCACAGATTAATTCACTGTTACATAAAATAATCAAAATTTGAATTGTAATTTTTTAAATTTTATTGGCACATAGTTAATTTATAATGTTGTGTTTAGTTGCAACTGTGCAGCAAAGTAAGTCAGTTATGCATGTATCTATTGTTTTTCATATTCTTTTCCATTGTGGTTTATCACAGGATATAAAATATAGTTTCCTGTGTTGCACAGTAGGACCTGATTTTTTATCCACCCTATACATATTAGTTTACATCTGCTAATTCCAAGCTCCCAATCCTTTCCTCCCCCTTAAAAACCACAAGTCTGTTCTCTATGTCTGTGAATCTATTTCTGTTTCATAGATAGGTTCATTTGTGTCATAGTTTAGCGTGTCATAAATTTTTTTTTTTTGCTTTACAACAGAACTTCCCTCAACCCCTTCTCATAATTATTAGAAAAATTAATCCATTTTATTTTATTAGCAACAAAAAAAGAAAATAATAGCAAAATAGTTAAACATCTTTAATTTTATCTTGTTTATTATTTAAAATAATGTATTAACTGTGAAAACAAAAATAGTGAAATGGGGCTTTTTTTTAATAATTTATTTCACCCCACAATTTGCAAATGGGTTTTATTTTAGTTCAACTAAAACTTTTTTTCCTACAGTTGCCTGGTTGGGGGGTCTTTTTAATCAAATAACTATTTTTTATGAGTGGTGTTGCTGAATTAGAGCCTTGAAACAAAGCCACATTTGTCATTCTATTCCCCACTGGAATGTTAGGGAAAAGGTAGGACGTAGAAATTGCACACTGCTCCCAAAAAACATCAGGTGGTTTACCTTGGGATGCTCACTTCTCCGTTTGTAAGAAATTTCAGGTTGGAAATGTTCATTTTCACTTTGAAATGTTAGGATGTGTTGTTTGTTTAAGTCAATCCAAGTTGGAAAACCATGAAAAATTCTTTTTAAGTCAGTCTTCTTGGGACAACCATGTAAAACTCTTTTAGTCACAAAGCTTAGTTAATGTGATATACATGTGGGGATTCATTAAACTGAGTAACATCATAAACACATGATGAAATTATGGACAGGGACCAGAGACCAATAGGCTGACAACTGCATCATGACTATTGTCATGGAGACGACATGTCGTGGTGGGGTGGAGACAGCCAGCAGGTCCCCCAGGCCACCCTTCCCTTCTTCTCGGGTGAACGATCAGAGCACATTCCCTAGCCCCCTGGAGCTAAGTGTGGTTCTGTGGTGATGTTCTTGCCAAGAAACATTAGCAGAAGTGACGTTTAGCATCCCTGCCCGGTTTCCCTTCTTTCCCTTCATTCCACATCTGGAATGCAGTGACCAGAGTCCTCCTGGAAGCTGAGTGCTCCATCTGGGTTCCTGAATGCCTGGAGCACAGCTACCTATGACGGGGAAGATGCACCTTGAATTGTCATTTAGGAAACCAGTAGATTTTCTGCCATATTAAGTCACATTCTTGTTGGGTTTTTGTTACAGCAACTTAGCTTACCCTGACTAATATCATTGGTTCCCATAGACAGATCAAACATCATGTGCTCCTGGATCAGTGACTTCCCTTGGGGTGGCAGGTTTGCTTAGGGAGGACTCAACCATTCTCAAATCCCATAAGAATTGTCATAATAGTCTCAGTCTGACTCATCATAAATGGGAGAAAAAAAAAAACCTAGCATGTTGTGAGCTTCTAACCAAAAAATGTTTTCCCTTACCCTTACAAAATGTGGGACTCTAAACATTAAATCTAGGTAAATGATTCAATTATTTGACATGTTATTTAATTCAGGTTTCTTCCTAATATTATCTTAACTTTTCACACAAACACACCTTGACCTTCAAACCAAAACGTTGGTAAAGTTCAAGTGGCTAAGCAGCACCTAGTCCACTAGTAAAGCAGCAGCAAAAAAAATGTCTCGAAGTACTTAATGGATTGTGATGATAAAATATCTACATTCATATGAGTAAAAGTCACAAGGTCTACAGAATTTTTCTGACAAAATAAGGGGACCAGCTCCTGGCGCTAAGATGGACTCACGTAAGACAAATAACTTGGTCAAGTTTTACAGTTTGCACTGAGCTGAACTTTCAGTCTTAGTCTCCTGACCTTGACGGCACTGGGTGGAGGCAGAGATTGGAGAAGAGGGCAGACCCATTTTGTCGTGAATTGTGTATATATTGTACAGAGGCTCCATTGAGTAAAGCTGCTCCCCATAGTGGATTCACGATTGAGAAGGAAAGACACTTGACTATCACTTTCTAATCCTCAGACTCAAAACCCTGGGTTGAATTTCATTTTACCTACTCATCAAGGTCATTTTAAGACTTGCATGTCATCTGAGCGGCATGTAGCCTGAACAATAAGATGTTTGCCCAAGTTGTTGGCTAGGAATTTGGAGTTTGTTGTGTCCAGTCCAAGCTGATGTGGTTAAGGCTGGATGGAACCAATGACCCTTCAACTGGGCAGATGTGAGTGTCCGCGTGGTGACCTTTTGAATTTGACTTAGTCACTCCTGCAAAGAAAGATAATCATGGCACCTTTTTCCAATCGCCTTTCCCCACACTCCGCATGCCTCAGACCATCCTGTTTCTTCAGTCTTCATCCCAGAAATACTCCAGCCCCTTGCCATCAGGGAGTCGGACTTGAGATTTGCTTTTCTATCTCCTCACGTGGCTGCCTTGTGAATAACCCCTCTCTGCGTCAAACCTCAGTGTCCTAGCATTTTGTCTTGCTGGGTTGAATAAGATGAAGCTGGTTCAGTAACAGACTGCCACTATCACAGCACTTGCTTTGCTGTATTATCACCCATTCTTTTTTTTTTTTTTAACTTTTGAACTTTTTATTTTGCATCGATGTGTAGCTGCTTAACAACGAATGCTGTGATAGTTTCAGGTGAACAGCAAAGGGACTCAGCCATACATACACATATATCCATCCTCCTCCAAACCCCCCTGTCATCTAGGCTGCCACATAATATTTAGCAGAGTTCCATGTGCTGTACAACAAGTCCTTGTTGGTCATCCATTTTAAATATAACAGTGTCCATCCCAAATTCCCTAACTCTCCCTTTCCCCTCATCCTTCCCCCCGGCAACCACAAGTTCATTCTCTAAGTCTGTGAGTCTCTTTCTGTTTTGTAAGTTTATTTGGATCATTTCATTTTAGATTCCACATATGAAGGATGTCATATGATATTTCTCCTTCCCTGTCTGACTTACTTCACTCAGTAAGACACTCTCTAGGTCCATCCATGTTGCTGCAAATGGCATTAATTCATTCTTTTTAATGGCTGAGTAATATTCTGTGGTATATATGTACCACATCTTCTTTATCCACCCTCTGTTGATGGACATTTAGGTTGCTCGCATGTCTTAGCTATTGTAAACAGTGCTGCAATGAACATTAGGGTGCATATATCCTTTTGGATCATGTTTTTCTCCATCTGCCCAGGAGTGGGATTGCAGGGTCATATGGTAGCTCTGTTTTTAGCTTTTAAGGACCCTCCATACTGTTCTCCACAGTGGCTGTACCAATTTACATTCCTGCCAACAGTGTAGGAGGGTTCTCTTCTCTCCACACCCTCTCCAGCATTTATTGTTTGTGAATTTTTTTGATGATAGCCATTCTGGCTGGTGTGAGGTGATATCTCATTGTAGTTTTGATGTGAATTTCTCTAATAATGAGTGATGTTGAGCATCTTTTCATGTGCCTCTTGGCCATCTATATGTCTTCTTTGGAGAAATGTCTTTTTAGGTCTTGTGCCCATTTTTTGAGTGGGTTGTTTGTTTTGATACTGTTAAGTGTCATGAGCTATTTGTAAATTTCGGAGACTAGTCACTTATTGGTCACACCATTTGCAGACATTTCCTCTGAACGTGTGAGTTGTCATCATTCTGTTTATTGTTTCCTTTGCTGTGCAAAAGCTTTTGAGTTTAAGTAGGTCCCGTTTATTCATTTTTGTTTTTATTTCCATTACTCTGGGAGACGGTGTCATCCCCACCTTCATATGCCTTTTCTTCCTCTAGTCTGGTGGTTAATCTTTGTTTTGGGGGGATGTGGTTACACTTTTGAGAATTTGATAGAATCTCTAATTTCTTCCCTTGGAAAAAAAATGAACATCAACACATCCCCAGGAAGTTAAGAGTCCATTTCACAAGAATCTCCATCACTTTGAGGACTTAGATGAAAAGATTTTCATGCCAAGTTGCAGGCCTCTGGGCAGCTGAATTCACATGACCCAACCCAGAGTGTGACACGTGGGTATCCAACTGCTATTTGTTAAAATACATACCTATAAGAATACAACTGGCATCTATTAAAGCAACTTCAGACACATTCTTCATGAGCACACGTTGAAGGTTTGTTTCAAGTCTACTGCCAGGGGATCATTTCCAATCAGTCCAGGTCAAAGATTTCCTTCCTGGTAGAGATTCTTTTTGGAAGAAAAGGTGGCTAGATGACACAGACAGATTATATTCAAGAAAGGAAAGTTTGGTTAAAGGTAACTAAGTTCCTCCCAGGAGAGGTGGTCAACTGTTCAAGTTGAATCTCAATTTTTCAGGAAGTTGCTCAATTCTGTTATCAGAAACACTTGGTACTTCCCA
This sequence comes from Giraffa tippelskirchi, assembly GCF_054371585.1. Lineage (NCBI taxonomy): Eukaryota > Metazoa > Chordata > Mammalia > Artiodactyla > Giraffidae > Giraffa > Giraffa tippelskirchi. Next base: position 55,522,220 of record NC_137287.1, read on the forward strand.
GAAGAGACCATTCGTTGCATCAGACAACACATTTCTGACCTAGGCTGCCTTATCTGAGGTTTGTGACAATTTTGTAGCAGTAAAAGGTGATAAATACTAATGATCATGATAAGATACATAGAAGTTCAGGAAGAGAAAAATTCAGGAAGGCTGATATGATCAGGAATGTCTAAGAACTGTCCTTGAAGGATGGATGGTAGGTGGATACTGGGCTAAGAAGGCATGGTCTATGGTCGAATAGAAATAGAGGTAGGTAGACAGAAGATGGGCTTCCCTGGTGGCTCGGATGGTAAAGAATCTGCCTGTGATGTGGGAGACCTGGGTTCGATCCCTGGCTTGGGAAGATCCCCTAGAGAACAGAATGGTACCCACTCCAGTATTCTTGCCTGAGGAATTCCATGGACAAGGGAGTCTGGAGGGCTACAGTCCATGGGGTTGCAAAGAGTCGGACACGACTGAGCAACACACAACACAGACCAGGGGGTGGGAGCCAAGGGTAGAAATGTCAGTTGGATTTAGACTGAGATGGACCTCAAAGGACAGAATGAGATGTGTGGACTTTAGCCTCTGACAAAGTCTATACAGAGTGGGACATAATTCAAGTGACATCATAGCCTGAGCTGGTGCAGCGGAAAGTGAAGGTACAGGGGAGGCTAAAGGGACAGAGATCCTGAGACGCTCTTCACGCAGGAAATAACAGGACCTGAATGAGGGGATGATGCAAATTGGAATGGCAGAAGGGTTGCTGTCAGAATATAGGACAAAAGAAAAATGCAGCTTGTAATACCTGGAATTTGGAGGCAAGAGGTAGGGGATGGACATTGCGAAGTTTGGCAGAAGTGAAATTCATTGATTTGAGTTTCACCTTTTCCTTCGCTTGAACCTTCCCAGGTGAAGATGCTAATAAATGTGAAATGAAGAGACCAGTGGGAAGTGGGGCATCAGGGGAAGAGGTGGAAGAAGATCGTAGATGTTTAAACCCAGGTGCATGAGGCTGATGTTAGGTGAGTGACAGAAAGGTGGGTTAATGCAGGGGTCCCCAACCTCCAGGATCTAGTGCCTGATGGTCAGAGGTGGAGCTGATGTAATAACAAGGAAATAAAGTGCACAATAAATGTAATGCACTTGAATCATCCCCAAACCATCCACCCCCACCCCACCGCCGGTCCGAGGAAAAATTGTGTTCCCTGAAGCCAGTCCCTGGTGCCAAAAAGGTTGAGGACGGCTGGATTAATAGGTGGGAGTTAGTTGTTTACTCTTGGTTGTTCTGTCATTCTTGCTCTCTTGTTCGGTCCTTGAAGACACGGACTTTGCTTTGTCATTTATCATCCAGACTATCCTGAGCCCTGGCTCTCCAGTCTTTCCCTACACCCCTTATAATGAACAACTTACAACAAACTGCTTCTATTTATCAGAATCTAGATTGAGGAGGGAGGGTAAAGGAGCAGCAGGCAAAAGAAGAAGAGATGGTGAGAAATCAATCCTCTTCTCTTACTTTTCCTTCACTTACCATTATGGCTTGTCAAAGGTCATTTCAACAGTGCCCCTAGTCCCAGGTTGCACAGATTCTCCTATGAAAGGCAGATGAAAGAAGTGGATCATGAAATATTGAATGCAGAAATAAAAGGATGAGATAAGAGAAAGGGTAGGGCAAGGAAGAGAGAGATAAGAAAGAAGTGACTGCAGCGAGACCGTGAGTCCCACCTGGGGATGCTGACCCCTGATCATTGGAGTTGCTGTCCTCCCGCAGATGAAAGGTTGCTAAGGTTAGCTCTCTATTGAGTCCGCCTATTACTGTTTTCAGGTATTAAAATGCCACTTCTCTAAGGTGTGCTTGCAAAATGGGCATGAGTATGCGCATTAGAGAAGCCAAGGCCCGGAAAAAGTGCTCCATTAAAGAAAAAAAAATATGCCAGACAAACAGGAAGTAGGGTTGAGAGAAGGTGGCAGAGAACGGATTGGGATAGAGTGAAAAATTAAGGGGAATTTAAAATCATTGGAAGATTTTTGCAATTTGCTTTGTAATGTTAACCCTTTCCCCCAACATTCTATGAAAATCTTGGTTCTGGTACCCCTTTCTTGCTTATGCTTTTTGGAGTTGATTTCACTTGAAGAATGGATGCAGATGCTGAGCACAGCTTTCTTCAATAGATTGGGACAAAACAGACAGCTGTTTAGCTCAGAACTTCATGATTTCTCTCTGATCTTTCTTGCCTCTGCTTTTTTTCTTAACCATTTTATTTTTTTCTAGCATCTTCAAGGGAAGTTCAAGAAAGAGAAAAGGTGAGACTTGGATAAAAAGGATTTCACCTTTGTCAAGTCCTCCATCAACAGAAGTTGACAGCACCTACACTTAAACATGCACTGTGCTAGGACCTGGGGGGATCCAAGAAACGAGGGCACGGCCCTGCTCAGGGGATGTTCAGGGTCTCCTCAAAGGGGAAAGAGATGCACCCTCCACAAGGGCAATGACTTGAGTTGCAGGGAGTCTTAGCCACCAGGGCTGCCCTGCCTCACCCAGCCATACCACATAAAAGCAGCCTTGCTCTCTCATCTTGTACCTCCTTTCTCTAGCAGAGTTATGTGCTGAGCTGTGGTCTCAGAGTCAGAATCCAAGAGAAGAGAAACTTTGCTCTCCCAGATAGAGGCAGGGTGATGACCAGAGGTGGTGCAGGGAGCCTGTTGTTTACATAGTGGATATGGGTTTCCCAGTTGGTGCTAGTGGTAAAGAACCCACCTGCCAATGACAATGAGACATGAAAGACTTGGGTTCGATCCCTGGGTCGAGAAGTTCCCCTGGAAGAGGAAATGGCAACCTACTTCAGTATTCTTCCCTGGGAAATCCCATGGACAGAGAAGCCTGGAGGGCTACAGAATATGGGGTCTCATAGTCGGACACGACTGAGCAATTGAGCACACACATGCCTTATCCAGTTAAAAGAACAGGTGGTTTTCCCAGGTCTGTGGTGTGGTGTCTCAGGTCTTTCTGCTTTTTACCTCTCAGTTATGGACTTGAAATCTCCAGTAGAAGTCCCACAATTTACTCTTTCCTGTAGTTTGTGCACTCTGGGGAGCATTCTTCAGTATAATTCAATTCAGTGAGGACTGGGAGATGCAAAAGGAAATTTACAAGGGCTCCTGCTCTCAAAGAGCCCACAGTCTAATCATGGGGGTTGGGGATCAGAAAAGCCCCAGCTAACTGCAGACACATCTGTCAGCTTGATAATCCCCCAAACAGTGAATCAATCCATGCAAGAGAGGCTGCAGCGTGGAGGTCTTCAATCCATGCTTGTTAGACAGTGGATGGTATCTGCCATGTCTGATACCTGCTGTCACTGAGAGGGACATAACAGTACCTCAGATTTCACCCCAGTTGTTACTATGAAAACAGTCTTATTTCTCTCAAACTCATGTCGAGAGAATTCTGCTGCAAATTCTACGAAATCTACAGGTGCATCCTGTTATTGAGACGCTGAGTTGAATTTCTGCAGTTTGTAATTTCCACCAGAGTTCACTAGTTGAACGGTATCATGGAAAAAACAAAATCCACTATGCATCAAATACCTCTCCCCAACTCACACATCTGGTATCCAAGGAGCTGTGGATTGCCCTGCCCATAAAATACCAGGAGTGAACAGCTGGTTTGCATGAACCAAAAACCAAGTCCTCCATCTCAAATGGTTAAAAAGGGACTTTGCTGTCATTTTGCAGCTTATGAGGACTTTTCCAGTGGGATTCCACCCAAGTTGTCAAAAAGTGAGGTTCCTTTTCTCCATTTCTGTTTGAGAGCAGGATGTGTTTGCTATATGGATTTCAGTAAAAGCTCCCTCACCTCTTCCACTGTGGCTCTAGTTCAGGGATGGATAATAATGTGTTTTCTCTCTCAAGCCAGTGATGATCAATTACCAATAGCTGCCTGGAGCAGGTTCTGGGCTGCATCTGGACTCAGTGGCTGGGGGTATTTGGAGGGTGCGTAGACTTGTATCATTTTTTTCTCTAGATCTTTACCCAGCGTCCCACATGGGCTTCCCTGGCTCAGATGTGTCTCTCACTCCTCAACAATTCTCACTCATTATATTCAGCTTAGTCTTTCTAAAGAACATTGTAATTTTTTCTCTTCTTTTATCTGAAACTTAGAATCTTAGGAATGTCCTTAATGCCCTTGAAATTAAGCCCAGGTTCCTTGGCCTGGCCCTCGGGGTCCTTTATGATCTGCCTTAGCCTCTCTTTTCAACATGAATTCTCCACCTCTCTCTTTCATGACCTCTCTGCTACAGGAAAAAACAAATAAGAGAAAACAAAAGTCATCAACTTCTCACTAATTCCCTTAGGTTCTCTCTGCCAGATCTTCAAGGCCAAATCTAAGTCACTCTTTCAGATCCAGTTTGGATGCTTCCTCCTAAAGGAAATCTCACCTAATCTCTCCTTCCTGTGCCTCAGTAAAACCGATGACAATCGCTAACAGTGATGAAGTGTGTGCAACAGGGCAGGCCCTGTGCTAAGCATGCCATAGGTATCATCTCCCCAACCTCTTGTAAAAAGAGATGAGATCAGTGTAACCATCACAATTTCCATTTTACAAACGAAGACACTGAATCTCCTTGAGGTTGTGAAACACCCACACTCCCCGTTACCTGGGGGTGGAGACCTGTCTGGGTCCCCAGGTCTACCTGCCACGTCCCCTCACTCTCAGGACACTTCCCAACATCTAACTGTGTCCTGGGTCTCTGGAGACACGTCTGATCATTCCTACTAGACTCCACGTGTCTTAGAGGTAGGAAGTGCCTCTATGTCCCCTTTTATTCCCCGTGCAGTACCTGGCACAGAACAGACACTCAGTAAGAGTCTGCTGAATGAGTGAGCACATGGGGAACCCATCTCGAGCTCTGCTTTTGAGAGACAATTCATATGCTGTCAGTCTTCACCAGTTTCAGCAGGCTCTTTATTTATGGGATTGGGTTTCAGGAGAAGTCATTTGATGGTGGCATGTCTGAGTCCACACATATACCAAGAGTTTGGTTTATACTCACGCCTGCAGTGTCAAGAGGCAGGATGGTCAGGATTTTCAGCCAAGAATCCAGAGTCTTGGGTGCATTCGGCCAGCTGGGGTGAGGAGCTGAGAGTGTCCTCTTGGGCTCTGGACTCACCTCTTCTTAAAAGAGCAGTGGAGCCTCCAGGAACTGAGCTGAGGAGTCTTGTCCTCTGAGTAAGGGACCAGGAGGCGGGGGCGAGGAGGGAAGAGAATAAATTCCCCTAACTTTAGATTCTGGGCACCTGTGATCCTCTGTTAAAAGCTCCCGCTTTGCCCCACCATTCTTTCTGGAAACCTCTTGTTTCAGAGCTTGAGAAAACAAAGTGAAACAAAGCAAAAATAAAAACAAAGCAGGGACTTTTGGGGGTAATGAGGCCAGAATATTATTTCATAATAGGCAAAATTTTTTGTGACACCTGGAGGATGAAAATAGAACAAAGTAACTCATTTGAAGACTCTAGAAGTGACATTAGCAAGTGGTTAGATTCATGGAATCCAAATATCTGTTTCATCAGTCGTGGCCAGATGGGGTATTAACAATACCTCGAATTGATGAAATTATTTCTTTCTTAGAACTTCAAAACTTTTTGAGTAACCTCATATTTATCCTCCCAAAACTACTGTGATGTATTCTGTTTCTTGTTTGAGAAATTACAAGATCGAGATCTGTTGAGACTAGATTGATTTCATCCAGGGTGGAGACAGGACTAATTTCTAATTTACTCACCTGTTTTTTTTTTTTCTGAAAAACAAAAACAAAAAACCCTATCTTGCTTATTGATGGCATATTTCCCACCTTGGTGACTTGCCTGTTTTATGCAAAAAAAGGGAATTTTTCATTTTCTACTGAGCTCATTTATGAGCTCATTTGCTGTTACCACTGCTATTTATTGAGTATCTATTGTTTGCTTACTCTAGTATTCTTGCCTGGAGAATTCTATGGTGGCTCAGATGGTAAAGAATCCGCCTGCAATACGGGAGACTTGGGTTCGATCCCTGGGTTGGGAAGATCCCCTGAGAGCATGGCAACCCACCCCAGTATTCTTGCCTGGAGAATTCCTGTGGATGGAGGTGCCTGAAGGGCTATAGTCCATGGGGTCACAAAGAGTCAGACACTACTGAGTGACTTTGGGCTTCCCTGGTGGCTCAGTCAGTTAAGATTCTGCCTGCAGTGAAGGAGAACTGGGTTTGATCCTTTGGTTGGGAAGATCCCCTGGAGAAGGAAACGGCAAACCACTCCAGTATCCTTGCCTAGAAAATTCCATGGACCGAGGAGGCTGGTGGGCTGTAGTCCATGGGATCACAAAGAGTCGGGCATGACTGAGCAGCTAACACTTGCACAATTTTACTTTATACACTATTCACTTATACTGTTTGCCAGGCACACTGAGCCAGCTATTTTATTTAGCAAGGAAAAAACAGACAAAATCCTTGCCATTGGTATGGTGAGGCAGACAGACAATAAGCGAATAATGAAAGGAAAGCCTACAGTGTAATATTCCGTTGTTTTACAAAGAAAAACAACGCAGGTGAGTAAAGCAGGCCAGAGGAGGGGACGCAGAGTATGCTTCTAAAGGTTAGGGTCCACAAAAGCCCTGCAGGGACTTCCCCGGACGTCCAGTGGTTAAGATTCTGCTTCCACTGCAAAGGGTTCAGGTTCGATCCCTGGTCAGCGAACTAAGATCCCACATACATGAAGCTTGGGCAAAAAACTTAAAAAAAATTTTTAAAAGCCCCTCAAAATTGTAGACACTTGGCCAGAAACCTGGGTGAAGTGAGAGAACAAAGCATGTAACTGTCAACTACAAATTGGCACTTGCCAAGAGCATTTGCCAGCAACTGAACAACAACAACAACAGCGTTTGCTATCTGCCTCTGTGGAGACCAAACCCTGTGCTTATGCAGGGTCCTGGGCTGTGGACCTCCAACACCCAGAGAGGGAGCTAAGGGTAGAGTGAGGCACTCTGTGCCCTAGGGAATCCAGTAGAACAGGTCTTGAGAGTTAGATGTTTTCAGGAACTGATTTCATGATCCCAATCCTCGCATCTTTTCATCTCTAGAAAAGCACTAAAATCCTTTCATGGTGACAGCAGCTCCTCATGACTAGTAGAAAACCTCTTGTAAAGTAAGCGCTGGATGGCACTAAATTCCCCCTTCACCAAAATCTTAGATATTGACCTTCTCCGACTGCCTCTTTGGAGCAGTCTCTCAGAAATATAGCTGAGGTGCTATCTCCCGGGCTGCAGTCCTCATTTTGCCCCCAATAAAATTGAACTTGCAACTCTAACATTGTGCATCTTTTTAGTCGACATAACCATTTGGAGGAAAATTGGGGGTGAGCTCACCATCTAGGAACAGAAAACGGAAAACATCCCCAGGACTGTGCGAGCGGCTGTCCCAGAAGACCCAGGTGAGATCCATCTGGAAACGTTCAGAGGGGTGGCTTGCTTAAGTGTCTGCAGAGAAGGTCAGGAGTTGATGATTTTATTCTGATTTGACGGGAAGCCAAGGGAAGGCTGCATGTCCACTGAGGACTGTCTAAGCCCTGCCATGGGCTGTGGCTCTGCTCCAGGCTGCGTGTGTGCTAACTCAGTTCAGTCGTGTCCGACTCTCTGTGACCCCATGGACTATAGCCCGCCAGGCTCCTCTCTCTGTGGGATTCTCCAGACAAGAATACTGGAGTGGGTTGCCATTTCCTCCTCCAGGGGATCTTCCTGATCCAGGGATAGAGCCCATGTCTCTTATGCCTCCTACAGTGGCAGGTGGGTTCTTTACCACTAGGGCCACCTGGGAAGCTCCAGGCAGAGGTTAATCTAACTTATTTCTCTGTCCTGACCTTGTCATTCTCAGCTCTCAGCTTGGAAATCGGTCCCTGTTAGGCCCTTGCCAGTGCTGTGACCCAGGAGAGCTTGAGGGAGCACGCAATAGCTCTTGGAGCGTTTAGGGTGCATTGTACACTACATGCATGCATGCTGAGTCGCATCCAACTCTTTGTGACACCATGGACTGTAGCCTGCCATCCATCCATGGGATGGATGTAGGCTCCTCCATCCACGGGATTTCCCAGGCAAGAATACTGGAGTGGGTTTCCATTTCCTCCTCTAGGGGATCCTCCCAACCCAGGGATTGAAACTGTGTCTCATGGGGCTCTTGCATTGGCAGGCAGATTCTTTACCACTGAGCCACCTGGGAAGCCCATACATCACACCACTGGCCAAAGTGAGTCAGATGGCCCAGAAAGATGCCAGTGGGTGGGGAGGCATTGCAACTCGCAAGAAAGAGCTCCAGCAGGGACGCAGAAGCTCCAACGAGAAGAGGGGCGTGTTTCTGTTCTCAGTCTGTCTAGCCACAGCTTTAGTTACTTTGATCTCTTGTGAATCTACATTCAGCCCAAATTTTCCCTGGCAGTTACAGAGTGATACATTCATCAGATTGCCTCCAAGAGACTTATACTCAGGTGCCTGTCACCTCTCAAAGGTAACATTTCCCAAACTGAACTTACTATCTTTTCCCCCAATGGTTCTCCCAGACTCCCTGGCTCCTTCAGGGTCACCCCATCCGTTCAGCCATCCAGCCTAGAAACTGGGGCTCTTGTACTCTTCTCTTTCCTTCCCTGCTTCCTCTACCTCCAGCTGCTGTTTAAGTCCTTTGGATTTTAACTCTTTTACATTAATCATCTCTTTTTCCCACTTAGAGGATTTATCTCAGGTCCTCAGCATCCCTCTCCTTGACCCTGTCTTACCCTCCAGCATCTGCACCATCACCTAACATACACATCTGATTGTATTGTGTTCTCTATTTCATGGAAATCAATTCCAGAATCCTGGCCAGAGCCTGCGGTGCATTTGTAAATAGCCTCTTCTTTCCACACTCCTCTGAACAACTAGTTTTGCCAACTAGCTACTCTCCAAACTGTGTCAGGCCACACTTCATACCTCCCCAGCTTTTCTCAAGCTCCTCTGCCCAGAAAAATCCCTCCACTCCTCATCTGTCAAAATCAGCCCATCTTTCTCCTTTTTTTTTTTTTTAGTGAGTTTTTATGACCTTCATCCCCAAGTACACCATTCTTTTCTGCACCTGGTATGAATGTGATCATCGACAAAGCATTTTGCACTTCCTTGTCTGTCTGTCTGTCTGTCTCCCTGTTTTGGTGGGTGGCTGGTCCTGCCCTTCCCCTGGCCTCATGTTTTCATTGGGGGAGGGTCTCCAGCTGGAGCAAGCAGTTGGCTTCTCCTCCCACCCCAACTTCCTCCTCTCCATGGAGAGCTGACAGCCACCTGACCTCTGTTACTCCGTTGGGTAGAGCTTATCTACTGAAACTTCGAGAGCACTCAAGATTTGCTCTTGTTTTCTTCCATTAACATTCCCCAAGCCAGCAGTCTTAGGAAGTGGGTCTAATCTGCCACAACCTTAAGCTAGAAATCCTTTTCCTTATATTAAAGGAAAACCCTCTATCAAAATAGAACTGGTGGGAATTCCCTGGTGGTGCGGTGGTCAAAAATCTGAGCTCCCAACATAGGGAGCACAGTTTCAATTCCTAGTTGGGGAAGTTTAAGATCCCACGTGCTGTGAGGCAGCTAAGCCTGTGGGCCACCACTAGAGAAGCCCGAGGGTCTAATTTCATACTTTTGCATGTAGATATCCAGTTTTCCCATCACCATTTATTGAAGAGATCTTTTCCCCATTATATAGTCGCAGTACCATTGTTAAAAAATAATTTGGCCAGGGTGCCAAATTTCAATTCATTCCTTTCTGTTGCTAACAAGTATTTCATAACGAGGGCTTCCTAGTGGCTCAGATGGTAATGGTAACGAATCTGCCTGCAGTGAGGGAGACCTGGGTTTGATCTCTGGGTTGGGAGGATCCCCTGGAGGAGGGCATGGCAACCCACTCCAGTATTCTTGCCTAGAGAATTCCATGGACAGAGTGAGATTCCTGGGTTGTCTGGTGAGTAGATGTTTAATTTTATAAGAAACTGCCCAACTTTTTCCCGGAGTGACTACATTCTGCATGCCCACAAATTGTGGTTGTTGTTACATGACTGTATGTGTTAGTTAAAAATCAGAAAACTGTAAACCAAAAAAGGTGTATCTTGATGCATGAGAAAACCTGTATATAAAAAACTGCATATAAATTACCACTCAATAAAACTGTCTAAAGGACTATGTGGGAGAAGGTGAGGGTGGGATTTGAGAGAATAGCTTTCAAACATGTATATTACCATATGTAAAACAGATGACCAGTGCAAGTTTTATGCTGAAGCAGGGCACTCAAAACTGGTGCTCTGGGACAACCCAGAGAGATAGTGTGGGGAGGGAGGTGGGAGGGGAGTTCAGGATGGGGGAACACATGTGCACCTGTGGCTGATTCATGTCGATGTATGGCAAAAACCACCACAATATTGTAAAGTCATTATCCCTCAATTAAAATGAATTAATTAAAAAAAAAAGAAAAGAAAAGCCCGAGGGCCACAACGAAGACCCAGCGCAGCCAAAACATTAAAAAAAAATAATTTTTTTAAAAGATATAATTGGCACATACATTGTGCAGCTTTAAGGTGTGCTGATTTGATACACGAATATATTGCAAAACCATCACGACAGTTGCGTTAGCTAACACCCTCGATCACGTCTCATAGTTATCATTTCTTTCTTTGTGGGAAGAACATTTTAAAATTTACTCACCTAGCAACTTTCAAGGATATGATGAAGCACTCTTAACCATAATTACCATTCTGCTCATCGGATTCCCAGAACTTATTCAGCTTCTGACCAGAAGTTTGTAGCCTCTGACCAATTTCTTCCCATTTTTCCCACCACCCCCCCTGCCCCCGGTAACCACCACTCTGCTGTTTCTAGCGGTTCAGTTTTTTTATATGTCACGTCACTGAGATCACACTGTATTTGTCTTTGTCTGACTTATCTGACTTACCATAATGCCCTCAAGGTTCATCCATGTTGTCACCAATGTCAGGATGAGAAGCCAACAGTCTTAGAAAGTAGGTCTGGTCTGCAGACCCAGTCTCTGTGGGTGGACTCTTAGGAGCCCAAGGTCTGTCTGGATTTGGGTGATAAATCTAAAGCCATGTTCTCCAACCCTTATGTCGGTAATAATGCTGTTATTCTGATTCCTTGTATGTCCCTTTGCTTTTTTTTTTTTTTTAAAGTTATTAGTATTAACTGTAAACCAAGGACAGAAAGAGAAGATTATAAGGTAATTATCTATAGATTGTCTAAAACTTCAACAACTCCCTTCTAGATGGAAATTTCGTTGAGATTTTATTCATATTTGAATCAAAATGCTTAGCACAGATCACGGCACATAACAGAGGCTCTGTAAATATTTATTAAAAAGGTTTTTGCTGAAGTATAATCTTAGTGTCTGTAACACTAAAATGTACACATCTTAAATGTACAGGCTGATGACTGCACCCTTGTAACCACAATCCCAACCAAGTTACAGAACATTTCCTCCCACCTAGGAAGTGCCCCCATCCTTCTTCCAATCAGTATTCCCTTCCTGCCAGAGATAACCACTTTTCTGATTTCTATCACAATGCACTCGTTTTTCTTCTTCTTTTACTTCATATAGCTAGAATCACGCTATGTATTTTTTCCAGAGGGCTTGCTTCTTTCACTCAGCATAATCATTTTAAGATTTATTCATGTCATTCCACATATCAGTAAGTTTTTCTCTTTTTTCTATTACTATATTGTGTTCCACTGTATAAATACACCAAAATTGTTTATTCTTCTACCTATGGGCATTTTGAATATTTGCAGTTTTTGATTATTATAAATAAATCTCCTGTGGGCATTCTCTTTTTTTAATTTAATTTTTTAAATTGAAGTATAGTTGATTTACGATGTTGTGCCAATCTCTGCTGTACAGCAAAATGACTGAGTTATACACATTCTATTCTTTTCCGTTTTGGTTTATCAGAGGATATTGAGTATGATTCCCTATGGTATAGATTAGGACCTCGTTGTTTATCTATCCTATATATATTAGTTTACATCTGCTAATCCCAGACTCCCAGACCATCCCTGCCCACCCCCTCCCCACCCCGCCCCTGCTTAGTAACCACAAATCTGTTCTCTAAGTCTTTGAGTCTGCTTGTGTTTTGTAAATAGGTTCATTTGTGCCATATTGGTTCCACATATAAATGATATCATATGGTATTTGTCTTTTTCTTTCTGACTTATTTCACTTAGTATGAAAATCTCTAGGTTCATCCATGTTTGCTGTAAATGGCATTATTTCATTCTTTTTCATGGCTGTAGTATTCCACTGAATACATACACTACGTCTTCTTTATCCATTCAACTGTTGTTGGGCATTTAGGTTGTTTCTGTGTTTTGGCTATTGTGAATAGTTCTTTGACAAACATGGTGCGTGTATCTTTTTGAATTATAGTTTGCTCGGGATATATGCCCAGCAGTGGGATTGCTGGATCATATGGTAACTCTATTTTTAGTTTTCTGAGAGACCTCCACACTGTTTCCCATAGTGACTGCACCAACTTACATTCCTACCAACAAAAGTGTAGGAGGGTTCCCCTGTGAACATTCTTTTTTTAAAATTAATTTATTTATTTATTTTAATTGGAGGCTAATTACTTTACAATATTGTAGTGGTTTTTGCCATACATTGACATGAATCAGCCATGGGTGTACATGTATCCTCCATCCTGAACCCCCCTCCACCTCCCTCCCCATCCCATCCCATGCCCTGTTTCATGCATCAAACTTGGACTAGTGATGTATTTCACATACGGTAATATACATGTTTCAATGCTACCCTCTCAAATCATCTCACCCTCACTTTCTCCCACAGAGTCCAAAAGACTGTTCTTTACATCTGTGTCTCTTTTGCTGTCTTCCATATAGGGTCATTGTTACCATCTTTCTAAATTCCATATATATGCGTTAATATACTGTATTGGTGTTTTTCTTTCTGACTTACTTCATTCTGTATAATAGGCTCCAGTTTCATCCATCTCATTAGAACTGATTCAAATGTGGTTTTTTAAATAGCTGAGTAATATTCCATGGTGTATATGTACCACAGCTTTCTTATCCATTCATCTGCCAATGGACATCTAGATTGCTTCCATGTCCTGGCTATTGTAAACAGTGCTGCGATGAATATTGGGGTACACTTGTCTCTTTCAATTCTGGTTTCCTCGGTGTGTATGCCCAGCAGTTCTATTTCCAGTTTTTTAAGGAATCTCCAAACTGTTCTCCATAGTGGCTGTTCTCCATAGTGGCTGTACTAGTTTGCATTCCCACCAACAGTGTAAGAGGGTTCCCTTTTCTCCGCACCTTCTCCGACATTTATTGTTTGTAGACTTTTGGATAGCAGCCATTCTGACCGGCATGAGATTGTACCTCATGGTGGTTTTGACTTGCATTTCTCTGATAATAAGTGATGTTAAGCATCTTTTCATGTGTTTGTTAGCCATCTATATGTCTTCTTTGGGGAAATGTCTGTTGAGTTCTTTAGCCCATTTTTTGATTGGGTTGTTTATTTTTTGGTATTGAGCTGCATGAGCTGCTTGTATATTCTGGAGATTAATTCTCTGTCAGTTGCTTTGTTTGGTATTATTTTCTCCCATTCTGAAGGCTGTCTTTTCCCTGGGAACATTCTTGTACAACTTTTTTTGTAGACATACTCAAGTCTATTGGGTATATGTTGGAGTGTTGACTACACAACTACCAATCACTTGAATACTGCTAATGAATTAAGCTTCTAATAGCATCATTGTAGATACAGACAGTCAGTTCTCCTGGGAGGCTTCACTACCTAGGCACAGTTGATTAAATCACTGGCCAGTGGAGACTGGACTCCATCTTCAGCCCTCTGCCCTCCCTGGAGATCAATGAGAGTGGGACTGAAAGTTCCAGTGCTCGAGTCACATAGTTGGTTCCTCTGGTCACCAATCTCCATCCTTAGATGCTTTCTAAAATTCATCTCATTAATATAACAAAAAATACTTTTATCATCCTTAAAACTTAGGAAATTCCAAGGGTTTTAGGAGCTCCTTTCCAGGAATGGGGACAAATACCAACTATATATATTTCTTATCATAAATCACAATATATCACAATATCACACTCCCTGTTTTCTTTCTCAACCGGTTCAGAACTCAGAGGGGAGAGAGATGAAATTAATTAGCACCTTGAAATCCCAGCATTGTGGGTATAATAGAGAAGATTTACACATCAGATAAGGTTAAGTCTCTTTCAGCCCTATAATGATATGATCCCATGATGACTGTTCAGTTCCACGCCCTTCTCTTACTCAAGAAAGCATAGAGGTGTGCAGGCAAGTCACCTTACGGCCTTGGATGAGACGATGACCCATATCAGATTTCAGGAAGGTGTTTTAAAATTGCTTGCTTTTCTGGGATGATGTTCACATCCAGACAAACAAAATATCTCTTCCTAGAGTAGGGAAAACCAACTATCAAAGAAGAGGAAAACAAACAGATGGAAATAATTATGTTTTTCAACTTTCTTGTAGCAAAGAGAAACTATGTTTTTGCTTAAGGAGGAGGTCTCAGCTTTAAAGGAAACGAAGGAAGGCTACTTGTGAAAAAACAGTTCACTAGCACTTCTCGTTCTGTTTCTTTGAAGGTCACAATTACAGATATTTTGATAAAGACATCCTCTTCAATGCTTGTGGTCTTTCCACTTGATGGAGGAGATACAGTTGGTACTGTTTAGTCACAGCTGTCATCTTACTTTGAAATATGGTAGAAGATAGGAGGAGGGAAATAGAAAATTTTTTTTTTATTTTCCCCAAGGTCATTTCATCATTTTCTAGCCATATATGTCTACTGAACACTTTCATTTTGATTCCCATATTCCCTGTTAAGAAACAACTCTCTGGTTTAAGAATGTGTGTTTTGGAATATGAGAATGGGCTGTGGGGAATCATTATTTGGAATTACACAACTAGGAAAAAAAAAAGGAGTTTGAAATGCAACCTGCAATCAAGTAGGATCATAAATAAACCACTGAATAAATCAACAATCCGTCACTGAATTTGTCATTGAATCAGGAAATAAGAGACACTGGTGAGTTTTCACTTCATAAAGCCAAAGGTAAACTTGAATAATTGTTACATTTAGTCCAAAGGAAGATTGTGACTAGCCTGTGAATTACATCTGTAATAAACCTTAATAAAAACTTCAACAGCTTCATGGCAAAGAAAAAAGAAAAGCAATAAAGAAATAATGGAGATTTTCTTGAATTTTTATTAGAAAGGACATTTTTATGAGTCCCTCAGGGGCAAAAGCCCTGTCTGGGTTCTGTGGGTCCTCAATACTAGCTAGAATCTAGTGGCTGGAGGAGACAGTAGGGAGGGGTTCTCTCTTGTGCAGAAAAGGTCTTTGCATCTTCTTGAAATAAAGGGGATGCTGGCTGGGCATGATTTTCAGTGTCTTCCACCCTCCCGCCTGCTCAGGAGATGAGAGACCCTGTATAAGCTTCTGGAATTCTCTGGCTTTCAGTTGCTCTTAAAATGCCCACAGCTTTTTATTTCCTTTGTGTAAAACAGTAACGGAACCCGGAGACAGCCATCTGCTATGGTTTAAATGTTTGTGCCCCCCACCTCAATTTGTATGTGAGAACCCCAAAGCTGATGGTGTCAGGAGGTGGGGCTTTGGGAAGGTGATGAGGTCATGAAGGTGGAGCCCCCATGAATGGGATTAGCGCCCTTACAAGACACTCTGGAGAGCATCCTTGCCCCTTCCTCCATGTGAGGACACAGTGAGACTGTGGCTGTCCACGAACCAGGAGTAGGGTCCTCACTGATCTTGAATCAGCCAACAGCTTGATCTTGGACTTACCAACTTCTAGAACAGTGAGAAGTACGGTTCTGTTGTTTACAACCCACCCAGTCTCTGGTATTTTGTTATAGTAACACATTAACCTCAGGCAGATCTGGGTTCTCATCGTGGTTCAGCCACTTACTGTGTTTAGCAAATTATTTGATCTCTCTTGAGTCTCAGTTCCTGTTCATAATAACGCCTGTCTCATTGGGAGTTTAGGGGTAAATGAGACTGATTTACATTAAAATTCCCAGCACACAGTGGGCACTAATTCTCCTCTGCTGTTCTAGGAACGTCTTATCTTGGAGGTGAACTGTCGTTGCTACTCTCTGCAATACTTTTGCTCCAGAGAGGCAGAGAGTGTAACTTGAAAGGGTTACTAATCCCTCGAAACCCTCTGATCACAGATAAACTCATTTCCCGATCCTGCCACGTAAGCCACTGATCTGGCTTTGATGACCTGATCACACGTTGAGGACCACATGAAGGTTGCCACTCAAAGCTGTACTCAAGATCAAAGTTCTGGAGCAAGGCTCACTTCTGCCCACGCTCTCCAGGGAGGCACCCAACGACTTGATGGAAAAGATAACAGACCCTCGCGAATCAATGCCTACAGATCAGGCTGTTGGTCTCCCTGCTCAGAGAGTGGGAACCTCAGTGCTGGAAAATGATAAGGACATCTTAAAACTTACTGGCAGATTTAGGTGTGTGTATATGTGAACTCAGGCTTCCCTGGTGCTGGTAAAGAGACTGCCTGCCAATGTAGGAGATGCAGGTTCAATCCCTGGGACAGGAAGATCCTCTGGAGAAGGAAACGGCCTCCCACTCCAGTATTCTTGCCGGGGAAATCCCATGACAAGAGGAGCCTGGTGAGTTATAGTCCATGGGGTTGCAAAAGAGTCAGACACGACTGAGCGACTAAACATGTGTGAACTCAGCTTCTAAAAAATATCCACAGGCAAGTCATAAAACATGCATTTTTAAAAAGGTAAATTTCTTATTAGAAGGATTAGTTTTCAACCAATCGAAGCAATTAAAAAGTTATGGAAAACCTTGTCAAAAAAGCAGAACAAACACCAATTAGTAGAAAATGAATTAAAACTTTTTTTTTAATTCAGAAAATTGTACATTCTTTAACATTTTTTTTACTGAGAAAAGATACAGACAAGCAAAAAATACATATGAAAAATGGCTATAATCCCACTTACCTTGATAAAATCTTGTTGGTAAATATCTTTTTTTTTTTGGTAACCCCATTAAATACTGTCTGTGTATATATTTCCATATTTTTAAACCCAAACTGGGATCCTTCGATATAAATTGCCACTGAACATCATTAAATTTCACTAAATCTTTATTATTGGACTTTTGAATTTGTTTCTAAGTGTTTGCTGTTATCAACATTACAGGAATAACTGTATAGAATGACTTAGGAAAGAAATGAAGGGGAAAAAAGTCAAAAAAATGTCTGAAAAGTGGATAAATTGTTTAGAGATACATTAAACAAAAATCATCCTCTGTGGAATATCGGAAATATCTCTACACACAGAGTCCCTGGGAATTAATTTTTGGTCAGATTATAATTTTGATCTAACCATCATCTTCATAACTTGTTTCCTCTGTATTCAGCATCCTTTTATTTCTCTCCTCTGCTCCCTTCCTGCTCTGTCGTCCAAATGCCAAGGCATTTCATGCCAGCCTTTCTCCTGCCAGTCCAAGCTCCTCTCAAGACTCTTCTCTTTCTAGGATATCTGCTCTGCTAATGTCTAGCTTTTGATTAATTCTATCTGATTGATTTGATTAATTCTTCCCACTTTCTGCCCTTCTCCTTCCAGGCTGCTGAGCGCTGCTGGAGAGAAAACCCACAGCTTGTTTTGCTGGTGTCACTAGGTAAGTTTTCTGTCCTTGCTGTACTGGCCCTCTCTCAGGCCCCTCATGTCCCGTCCCAGTTTCCACAATTTGGTCATCCTTCCCACTCATCGAAAAGCCTGAGTTCTATCCCTCCATCTAATTAAGCCTTAGACCCTCAGTTTGTAAAAGAAAGGGAATAACTGGTTACAATGGACAGGAAGTGAATGTAAAAAGGATGTTTCTAATGTGCTCAGAGACGAGGGGAAAAAAAAAAAGATTTCCTCCTGAGAATTAAGCTAGAAAATTCCAGATGGAGAACTGCACCTATTTTCTGTAAACCAAAATGTTGTTGTTCAGTTGTTAAGCTGTGTCTGACTCTGTGGCCCCGTGGACTGCAGCGCGCCAGGCTTCCCTCTCTTTCACCATTTCCTGGAGCTTGCTCAAATTCATGTCCATTGAGTTGGTGATGCCATCCAACCATCTCATCGTCTGTTGTCCCCTTCTTCTCCCGCCTTCAATCTTTCCCAGCATCAGGGTCTTCTCCAATGACTCGGCTCTTCTCATCAGGTGGCCAAAGTATTGGAGCTTCAGCTTCAGCATCAGTCCTTCCAATGAATATTCAAGGTTGATCTCCTTTAGGATGGACTGGTTTGATCTCCTTGCAGTCCAAGGGACTCTCAAAAGTCTTCTCCAATACCACAGTTTGAAAGCATCAATTCTTTGGTGCTCAGCCTTCTTTATGGTTCAACTCTCATCAAAACTTCTTTATGGTTCAACACTTATGTCACAATAAGTGTGTGACAATGACGTGAACACACAGAATCCAACTGGAAAAGGAGGCGGAGGCGGTGGTAAACAGCTTGCACACTGGACATGTCCAGTCTATGAAGGAGGCCCCAGGGGACAGAAGATTCCCCTTAGAAGTGCCTGCTCTGCCCCACTGAAGGCTCTGGCCTCAGAGGGGAGGTCTTTGCACCCCCACCTGTAACTCCATCAGGGAGGTGGGGACACCGGGACTAGACACCTTCTGTCTCGCCTCTGGGCCCTTTCTCCTCCAGAGCTTGGTGGACAGGAGGTGCTCAGCAAGTTCATCTCATGTCTCAAATGTTCAAGGGACACATTTTGTTGCAAGAATGACTCCTCAATCCTTTTGCACTAAATCAGCCTGAATCCTCAGCCCAAGCCGCCTTCCTGTCTGGCATCTGGGAAGATAGAGCTGCCTTGGGAACTCAGGTGTGTGTTCAGCACCGGCTGTGCCCATGAGAAAGTCATTTCTGCTCAGGAGACGTCATTGGTAAAGTGGGGATGACACCGCAGCTGTGTGGAATTGTTCAGTGTGACCCAAATAAATGCTCTTCCTCCCCCGCCTGGCCTCTGCGTGAGGTGACAGGGCCCGAGGACCCCAGTCTGGAAACTTTGACCCAAAAAGAGCAGAAGCAGGTCATTAGCATACCTTCCTTTCAAAAGCACAATGCAGCATTTTGTACTGTTTCACGTGGAGAGTCTCCCTAGACTCCAGTACGGATGTCTCTCCGGCCCTCAGGGTTTCCAGAGAAAGAGAAAAGGCTGAAATCTTTCTTCCTTGGCTGCCATGCCCCTCTGGGCACTGTCAGCCTTCTGGAAGTTTCCCAGAGCCCACATTCTGGGCCCACAAACTTCAGGACCGAGGGAGCTGTGCAGGCAGCCGGGGCTTCCTTCTCCCCCTTCAGTTCCCGCGAAACGAGGCCCCTGAGAAGTGTGGATCTTTTCTCTCCCTCACGGTCGGCATGTCCGTGTCTCCCCCAAATTCACCACCCCCCGCCCCCGCCCCCACCTCGTGTGATGGTGCTGGGAGGCGAGCTCTATGGGAGGTGACTAGGCTTAGATGGGGCCTGGAGGATGCAGCCCCCATGACGTGATGATGGAGATGGGAGCTAGCTGTCTTCACCGAGGGAGCACACAGCGAGAGGGTGGCCGCAGACAGGCGCCCTCCCCAGGAACGTAGTGAGCGGCGCTTCTCCGGGCTCGGAGGAGATCGGGGTGCGTTGTTTAAGCCTCACGGTGTGCTATTTGTTACGGCAGCCCTGGCTGACTAAGACGGCCTCAGCGCTTTTCTCTCAGTTTCTCTGGGGAATTTTCTGATGAACGTAGGTCTCCACCATATCACGTGAGATTTAAGGTGAGGTAATGTGAGTCAGATGCCGGGAACAAGAGTAAATCGTAAAGTCTGCGAGACGGGCTGAGCTTCTGAATCACACGTTTTGTCCTCTCATCAAAAGACTGGCAGGGTCGGGACTTCCCTGGTGGTCCAGTGTCTAAGACTCCTCGCTCCTCATGGAGCGGGGCCTGGGTTCCATCCCTGGTCAGGCTACTAGATCCCATGTACCACAACTAAGACCCGACACAGCCAAGGAAATAGATAAACAAATATTAAAAAAAAAAAAAAAAAAAAAAAGACTGGCAGCATTTCTTCACCAGAGGGACTAAGAGAATAGTCTGTCTCCTGCCCATCTTGTAGGATGTGGGGTGGGGAGGTTCACTTCCTTATGCCCTAAGCTGCACTTTACTCCCATTCCCTGTTTCCCTTTGAGCTCGATTTCCACAGGATTGGCTCCTTCTAACATATTCTGCAAAATACCAGGTGCTATAGACTGAATGTTTGTGTTCTTGCCAACACTCACATGTTTAATCCCGATTCCCAGTGTGATGGCGTCAGGAGGTGAAGCTTTGTGGAGGTCATGAGGTCATGAGGATGGAGGCCCAATAAATGGGATTACTGACCTCACTGGAGAGACCCCAGAGAGCTCCCCTGCCACTGTAGATGCCTGAGGACAGACTAAGACATCAGGCCACGCTTGCTTATCCAGCTGGCCCCTGCATGGTCCTGCAGCTGCATTCAAATAAATAACAGACTGGAAATGAGAAAGCAAGAACGGCAGATGGCTGGTAGGCTGCATGGCTAGGTGTGCAGACCATCATGGGTCTGGCTCGGGTTCTCTTCCCAAGAGACAGCCAGAACCCGGACAAACACATTTGTTCCCATCTGTATCATCTGTTTGCTGGTCTCTGGACCATGTGCAGGAGTGCCATCTACTCACTTCCTGCCACAGACTGCGTGGAGAAGCAGCCAGGGATTTACTGTGAGGATCTCTTCTCTCCACTGGGATTCTGATCTCCTGCTAGTTGAGCCATCACCTGCATGTCTAAAACAAAGTTCTTCCCCTGAGGATTGAGCCTCACCACTTCCTAGTCACTGCACCTCTTCTTGCCCTCGGCTGGCTCCCTGTGACAGGCATGCTCCCTAGGGTTGGTCATCCTTGGTTCGTGACCTATCTCTTCCCAATTGTGTCACCTCTAGCAACTTCTTCAATGTGTCTAATCCTTTTTTCCTACCCCCTTCTCCTTCCACCCAGGCTGCAATGCTGCATGGTCCACTACAGGCTCCTAAGAGCAGCAGGACCTTTTAAGGAGCCCCTCAGAGTCCACAGCTGAGTCCAAAGCTTAGAATCAGATCTATTTATGACCCTGACCCTAAGCCTGATTGCACTTGAACCTGCATCAGGGTTTCCCTCCAGGAATGACTCCCCAGGTTTGGAAACCTTCACTTCTAAAATGGCGCTGACCCCAGGACTACCCTGGTGGTCCAGTAATTAAGACTTCTAGTGCAGGGAGTGTGGGTTCAATCCCTGGTCAAGGAGATAAGATACATGCCTCGGGGCCAAAAAAACAAAATATAAAGCAATATCGTAACAAATTTAGTAAAGACTTTAAAGATTGCACATCAAAAAAAAAAAAAAAGAAGAAGAAGAAGAACTAAAAAAAGGGTCAAATAAAAAATATTTTAAAAAATAAATAAAATGGAACTGAACCCTACAAACCTAGTTCTCCAAGCAACCTTAGAAATAAATGCTTTGAAGTCAGGACTGATTCCTCCAAATCTACAGCTGAGCACTCCAGCCCTGACATATTGTTTTACTGCCAGAATGCTTCATGTCTCACCCAGAGCTGATCCCCACGCCTTAGGACTGACGATTTCTGTCCTAATGCTGCACTAATATTTTATTTAGGATTTTTGCATTGAGGGTCATAAGTGAGAATGGCTGACAGTTTTCTTTGGGTTGTATTTGTTGGGTATAACTACTATACTAGCTCTGTATGAGAAATTTGAAGCTTTCCTTCTTTTTCTACACTCTGGAACTGCAGAACAAAGTTCATTGGCCCTGGAGGTCTCATTGCAGGACTCCCCTGGTGGCTCAGCAGTGAAGAACCCACTTGCAATGCAGGAGACTTGGGTTCGATCCCTGGGTCGGGAAGATCCCCTGGAGAAGGAAATGGCAACCTACTTCAGTATTCTTTCCTGGAAAATTCCACGGACAGGCTACAGAGGAGCCTGGCAGGCCATAGTACATGGGGTCGCAAAAGAGTTGGATACGACCTAGCACCGAACAACAACAGACAATAGATGTCTGATAAAATTTCTCTGTGGAAGCATCTGCACCTGTTGTTTTGGAGAGTAGCTCTTTGCTCTTTCCTCCTGTTTATCCTGTGATAGTTCGTTTGTTTAAATTTTATAACTCATCTAAAGTCCATTTTGAGAAATTATATTGTCCTAAAAATTACTTCATCCAGAGTTTGTTGTTGGTGTTGTTCAGTCACTAAGTCGTGTCCAACTCTTTGCAACCCCATGAACTGCAGCACGCCAGACTTTGCTGTCCTTCACTATCTCCCTGAGTTTGTTCAAACTCATGTCCACTGAGTCAATGATGCCATACAACCACCTTGTCCTCTGCCACCCCCTTCTCTTGCCCTCGATCTTTCTCAGCATCAGGGTCTTTTCCAATGGATCAGTTCTTCGCATCAAGTAGCCAAAGTACTGGAGCTTCAGCTTCAGCATCAGTTTTTCCAATGAATATTCAGGGTTAATTCCTTTAGGATTGACTGGTTTGATCCCCTTGCAGTCCAGGGGACTCTCAAGAGTCTTCTCCAGCACCACATCAATTTGAAAACATCAATCCTCTGCACTCACCTTGCTTTATGGTCCAACTCTCACATCCATACATGACTACTGGAAAAACCATAGCTTTGACTATGCAGACCTTTGTCAGCAGTGATGTCTCTGCTTTTTAAATATTCTGTCTAGGTTTGTCATTGCTTTTCTTCCAAGGAGCAAGTGTCTTTTAATTTCATGGCTGCAGTCACTGTCCACATTGATTTTGGAGCCCCCAAAATGAAATCTGACGCTGTTTCCACATTTCCCCAATCCATTTGCCATGAAGTGGCAGGACCGGATGCCCATCTGGTCCTACTATTTTTTGAAAGTTGAGTCTTAAGCCAGCTTTTTGACTCTCCTCTTTCCCCTTCATCAAGAGTCCCTTTAGTTCCTCTTCACTTTCTGCCATTAAAGTGATATCATCTGCATATCTGAGGTTATTGATATTTCTCCTGGAAATCTTGATTCCAGCTTGTGATTCATCCAGCGTGGTATTTCCCATGATGCACTCTGCATATAAGTTAAATAAGTATGGTGATAACATACAGCCCTGACTATATAAATAAAATAATAAATAAATATTATAATAAATTATTATATTTATTTAGTATAATAAATCTGAACAAAGTCATCTCTTAAGCTAATTTTACTTTCTTTTGTATATGGAGTTTATTCCTCTTATTCCATATTTTGTATTTTTGTGCTTTCTTCCCTTTCTAGTTTATGTTGATTCACGTAGATGTGTGGTCTTAGTTCTATTTTATTGTTTTGTCATGGTTTCTGTTTTTTAGCTTTTTCAAATATTTCATTGAGTGATTTTATGTGCCTTGCTGTTGTTGTGTGCATATGTCTTGAGAATTTGAAAGGTTCGTATTTTAGTTCTGGGTTAATGATGATCAGAATGCCACACGATATCCTTAGCCACCTATTTCTTTAGGTTAACTACCAACTCCCTACGCTATTTCCTTCTTTTGTCCCTTTTCCTCTCTTTTCTTAACCACCGGTTTTTAATTATATTCTTTCTTCGTATGTACCTTTGTACTAAGGTGCATATTTAAATGTCGACCATTCGATTTATCAAATTGAAATGTTTTTACCCCAAAATATGTTACCAAACCAAAGTTGGGTCCACTTGCCCACAAGCAGTAAAACCAATCTACTGACACTGGGTTGTGACGAAGAAAAGTCTAGCATTTATTGCAGGCATCTAGCAAGGAGAAGTGGCAGCTCATGCTCGGAGGACCTGAATCTGATAGCTTTCAGGGAAGAGGTTTTAAAGGCAGGGTGAGGGAAGGGGCTGCAGGGGGTGTGATTGGCTCCTGCACCGTTCTCAGACTAGTTGGCAACAAGGTGAAGTTTCAAGCATCTTCAACCTTCTGGTTTCAGCCAGTTTAGTGTCTACATGCTTGCAGTCAGCAGTTCTCATCTGGTAGAGGCTGCTTCCTGTAAAAACAACCTAGGAATGTGTGTCAGACCTTTATCGTTCAGGGCCCTGGGAAGTGGGTGATACTGCTCTGTGGCGGTTTATAGTGTAGATTGTTACCAGTTTCCTGGCTCAATAGCTACTTTACATCTTCACATTTCCCAATCATTAACTCTTGAGTCAGCCTTTTGAGACTCCAGGAGGCCCAGGAGACTAAGCAAAATTCTTTTACTTCAAAGGACAGGGACCTAGGGGTTGTATACGGTTTCAAACATAGACATGAAAATCGCATAGGCACAGAATCCTATTTTCTCTTTCCCCCCAAATTTTGTCCTATCGTTTTGAAATCGTGAGGCTTTATAACATCTACCTTGTATGTATACATGTATGTATATGTATATAACATGTATCCTGTAACCCTAACTTCATATCCATGATTTCCTTAGCCCTTCCCTTGTGACTCAGCTGGTAAAGAATCCGCCTGCAATGTGGGAGACCTGGGTTTGATCCCTGGGTTGGGAAGATCCCCTGGAGAAGGGAAAGGCTATCTACTCCAGTGTTCTTGGGCTTCCCTTGTGGCTCAGCAGGTAAAGAATCCGCCTGCAATGTGGGAGACCTGGGTTTGATCCCTGGGTTGGGAAGATCCCCTGGAGAAGGGAAAGGCTATCCACTCCAGTATTCTGGCCTGGAGAATTCCATGGACTGTATAGTCCATAGGGTCTCAAAGAGTCAGACACGACTGAGTGACTTTCACTTCACACAGTTAATTCAGCACTGCTGGTCTTGTCTTTTACAGCCCTTTCCCCTTCATCTCTCCTACTATGATTTATCTTTAGCTTTGCGCACACTGATGATGAACAGTTTTTGTTTTTGTTTTTTTTAATAAATTTATTTATTTTAGTTGGGGGCTAATTACTTTACAGTATTGTAGTGGTTTTTGCCATACATTAACATGAATCAGCCATGGGTTTACATATGTTCCCCATCCTGAACCCCCCTCCCACCTCCCTCCCCATCCCATCCCTCTGGGTCATCCCATTGCCCCAGCCCTGAGCATTTGTCTCATAAACAGTTTTGAAGCCGACCTTTGTAGCTCTGGACCAGTCGTCCTCCTCTCCGCCTGAGGTCAATGCCAGGCTCCCGGGGTCTATTAGTGTCACAACCTTGCGCCATCGCGACCCCTCTTGGCGGCAGAGGAAGTCTCTTGGCTCTGCGGGCGCGGTCCTCCGGCCGGCAGGGGGCGCGCGGCAGCGGGGGCGCTCTCAACGCAGGCGCCGGGCGCCTCTCTTCCGGCCGTACGCGCCGTGACCCCGCGCCGCCGCGCGTCCCGCGGAGTCTGCGTAGAGGTTGGCGCCGGAACGGTGCTGCCGTCGGGGGCTGACGCCCAGCGCCCAGCCCGCGGTGTCGGCGGCGCGTCGGCCTCGGTGCGCCGCCGCGGCCCGGGAGCGTCGGCCGGGCGGGCCGGGTAAGTGGTCCCTGGGGCCGGTGGGCGGGCGGGGGCCGGGGCCGGCGCACCTCCCCGGCCGGGCGTCGCGGGAGGCGAGGCCGCAGCTTTAGGCCGCACTGCGAGGGGCTGGGGTCCCGGGCCGGCCCCTCGCCGCTGGCTCCCCCGCGCCTGGCGGCCTGGCCGCTGGTAAGTCTCCTCGGCTTCTCTCGCTCCCTGCCGGCTCCTTCTTTTATGTGCCTCGGCTTGCCGGACCCTCGCACCCCTTCTCCCCCGGTTTTCTTCCCTGTCTGGTCTGTCCTTGTCTCTCCTGGACCCGAGGGCGCCTTTCCCTCTTCTCTCCCTTCCCTCTCGCTGTCGGTCTGTCCGGGAACAGCTGTTGGTCCCTTGAGCCCGGTAGGCGGGCCTGAGTAGCTTGTGGCCGGGGCCGGGGGTGCCGAGGAAGGAATCCGTTTCCGTTCCCTGCTTCGAATCAGGTGTGGCCATCCCTCAGAGACCGGGGGTTTTACCTGAACGAGGCTCTGGCACTGCCTCGGACCCTGTCTTTTCTTAAAGCTGTATTTTAGTTTCGCTATCCAGTCACCAAGCGTTGTTTTTCTTGAGCGTCTCTTTGCCCACGTCATGTTTAGGAATAGCAGATAGTTAGATCAGTAAGATTCTGTCCCTCCGCTCCCGTGAGTTTAGTTTCCAGAGAAACAAGCGTAAAAAGCCACGCTTCGGTCGGTCTGAGGGACTGGAGTGGGGTCTGGAAAGGCTTCCAAAGGAGTGAGGCGTATAACTGAGTCTTGGGGGTGTTTTGTTAGATGTGCAAGATGGGGGAAAGCGTCCCTGCAGAGGAAATAAGTGTAAAGGTAGCAGAGGTGAAGCACCTTAGTGCATTTTGGAAACTGCAGGAAAGGCAGATAGAAGTGTGAACAGGGATAGTCAGGTCAGATCAAGAAGGTTCTCTGAGAAGTCAGTGTAGGAGGGCTCTGGGGGGTACTTATTCCTAGAGGCAGGCAAGTGGGTGGGAAATAGGATATTCTGGAGGAGGGCAAAATTCTGCACATTCTCAGGTAGGTGCGGACTGTGTCTCCCCTCAACAGGTGGAATTTTTAAAGGATGCCATTTAGTTTCCACAGTTCTGTGGGTTAAAGGCCACAGGCATTTTGACTATAGTGAGAATATTTAGGCGATATGGGATGTTACATTAGTAACTTAAACTATGGGTGTTTTATTTTTAGAAGAAATAAAGCAAATGGTACATACTAAGAAATGTGCTGTGTGCTGACTGACCACTCACTGATATATTTAGAAAATATTTAAAAAGTGCTTAACAGTGTCCCAAGCATGGTGCTCAGTTGGAGATAAAAAGATGAAGACAGAAACAGCCCTTGCTACCTCTGAGGGGTTTATGATATAGTAAGAGACAGACATGTCACCCAGTGGACAGCCTAACATGATGTGAGTGTGTTCAGGGGGTAGCTGGTTTTATGTGAGGGTTGTAGTCAGCAAAGGCTTCAGAGATGCACTTAAAAGATGAGCACGTGGGATGCTCCTGAGAAGACGTCTTCCATATTCTTTTTTGGCAGTTGCACATGTTTTGAAATATACTTCTCTAGCTTAGGTAGAATCTTGAAAAGTCATCATTCTTCTAGAAGAACTGTGTTTACCATTTTCTTTTTAAGTAGAGGAAAAAGGAACATACTTGGAAGATGTGTTGATCAAAGGCTGATGTTACTATGAAAAAGAAGTCAATAATGAGACAGTGTTTTAAAGAAGTTATGAAAATCAACTATTTGTATTTCCATTTGGTCCTGGCTTCCTAAGATATATCCAGATGTTAGAACGTGCTCCGTTTTTATTACCTGTCACCAGACTTCATGAAATAAATGTGTTGTATCATCTGAAAGACATCTGAGCATTAATTAGGTGAAGTTCAGGTCATAACAGTCTTGTTAGTGCACTTGTTATTTTCAGTGTTTGCAGCAGGGAGGGTGCATGAATCAACTGATATATTTACAAGTACTCAAGGCAGCTAAACTGAAGACATATACTCTTTTTAAGGAATGGATGCAACAAGCCGTGTTGGTAAGGTTATATGAAAGGAGGAAAGGAAGGAATTAGAATGGGGTTCAGGCTGCTGATAGGCCAGGGAGGTCACTTGGGTGGATGGGATGGGATGGGGACCATATGGGTGGAGGGTGGTCTCTTGTCTCACTGGTGCTTGTTGCATTATAGTAGTTAATTAAAGCAAGTCTTACAAATGCAGGTGGGTAGAGCGTGTTGTTGCTGTGGTTCATTCAGTTCTGTGAATTTGAAGATCTGTGAAGAAAAAAGTGAAGAAAGCTCTTCTGCCTTTACTGTGATGAGGAGATCTGATGTGTAAGCTCCAAGGTACAGAAAGCTAGCAGATGCTAGTAAGGGGACATCAGTTTCTGATATTTAAGGTGTGTTTTTGAAGGTTTTGAGAACAGAAACAGGGAACTTTAAATGAACATAAGATTTTGCTGCACAATGACTTTTGAAGCTTGCAGAGCGAGGCGAATCAGGTGCCATTGTCAACAGCTAGCTTCAGGTAGACTGGAATTGGAGGAAGTATGGTGGTTGGAACCTCACCAGTTGAGTGATGAAATCGTAGGAGTTGGGCTCTTGGCTGAAAGGACTCTGTTGGAGGTAGAGAGCCTCTGCACTGCTTGAACGTGTAGCCCTGAAATAGGGAAAATGTTGCCATCAGCGTTTGCTCCTTCCCTCGGCGGATGTCCAGCATCCTGTTAGCTCACACTGCCTCCCCTAGTGCTGCTGCTCCTCTCCCTTTTACCTAGTTTTTAAAAAAATTTTGATTGTGGTAAAATATACATAACATAAAATTTGTCGTTTGAACTGTTTTAAATGTGTGGTGCTGTTGTGTGACCATTACCACCATCCACCTCAGAAGCTTTTGTTTCCTCTTTACTTCCTAGTGGAGCCTGTGGGCGTTGTGTAGTTTCACTGCTGATTCATGTGGCTAAAACGAATTTAATTGTTGATATTTAAAAATGTTTATTGAATGCCTCCTCTGTGCCAGAAATTGGAAATGCAAAAGTGAATAAGTTGGTCTTTTCCCTTCAGTTTAGTGGGCATTTACTCGATTTCCATTGAGACCAACATTATTTGTATCCTGCCTGGGACTCTGTGCTTTCTGGACTTGGTTGATTATTTCCTTTCCCATGTTAGGGAAGTTTTCAGCTATTATCTCTTCAGATATTTTCTCGGGTCCTTTCTCTCTTCTCCTTCTGGGACCCCTAGACGGCAAATATTGCTGTGTTTAATGTTGTCTCAGAGGTCTCTTAGGCTGCCTTCATTTCTTTTCCTTCTTTATTCTATATTCTGTTCTGCAGCAGTGATTTCCACCATTCTGTCTTCCAGGTCATTTATCCATTCTTCTGCCTCAGTTATTCTCCTATAGATTCCTTCTAGTGTATTATTCAACTCTATTTATTTGTTCTTTAATTCTTCTTGGTCTTTGGTAAACATTTCTTGTATCCTCTCCATTCTTTTTCTGAGATCCTGGGTCATCTTCACTATCATTATTCTGAATTCTTTTTCTGGGAGGTTGCCTATCTCCACTTCCTCTAGTTTTTCTGGGGATTTATCTTGATCCTTCATCTGGGACATAATCCTGTTTTCATCTTGGTTAGCTTTCTATGATTGTAGTATTAGTTCTGGAGGCTTCTGGGATTGTAGTTCTTATTTCTTCTGTCTGCTCTCTGGTGGATGAGGATAAGAGGCTTGTGCAAGCTTCTTGATGGGAGGGACTGGCTGTGGGGATAACTGGGTCTTGCTCTGGTGGGCAGGGTCATGCTCAGTAAAACTTGACTGCAGTTGTCTGCCGATGGATGGCGCTGTGCTCCCTTCCTGTTAGTTGTTTGGCCTGAGGTGACCCAGTCCTGAAGTCTACAGGCTCTATGAGTGAGTGAGTGAAGTCACTCAGTCGTGCCCGACTCTTTGAGACCCCATGGACCATAACCTACCAGGCTTCTCCCTCCATGGGATTTTCCAGGCAAGAGTACTGGAGTGGGTTGCCATTTCCTTCTCCAGGGGTATCTTCCCGACCCAGGGATCGAACCCGGGTCTCCCGCATTGCAGGCAGACGCTTTACCCTCTGAGCCACCAGGGAAGCCCACAGGCTCTACAGTAGGGCTTTTGGCACCTCCCAGAGAACTTGCACCGAGCCGAGATGCATCTCCCAGTACTGCTGCTACCAGTGCCCCTGTCCCTGGCAGGCAACTGCCAACCCATGCTTCTGCAGGGGACCTGCCGACACTCACGGTAGGTCTGGATCAGTCTCCTGTGGGGTCATTGTTCCTTTCCCCTGGGTTCTAGTGAGCACAAGGTGTTGTTTGTACTTGCTTAAAGAGTGGAGTCTGTTTTCCCCCAGTCCTGTGCAAGTCCCGTAATCAAATCCCACTCGCCTTGAAAGTCAGATTCCTTGGGGATTCCCAGTCCCTTGGCCAGACCCTCTGGCTGGGAGCCTGTTGTGGGGCCTAGGACCTTCACAACAGTGTGAGAAC
Source organism: Giraffa tippelskirchi (assembly GCF_054371585.1). NCBI lineage: Eukaryota > Metazoa > Chordata > Mammalia > Artiodactyla > Giraffidae > Giraffa > Giraffa tippelskirchi. Next base: position 55,552,308 of record NC_137287.1, read on the forward strand.
TCTGGTGGTGGTGTTCGCCAGAGTGTGGGTCACCCACCTGGCGGGTGTAAGGTTTGATTTTGTCATGATTGTGCCCCTCCTACCATTTCACTGCAGCTTCTCCTTTGTCCTTGAATGAAGGGTATCTTTTTTTGGTGGGTTCTGGTATCTTCCTGTTGATGGCTGTTTAACAGCTAATTGTGATTTTGGTGCTCTGGCAGGAGAAGATGAGCACACGTTCTTCTGCTCCACCATCTTGAGCCAGTCTCTAGAGGCCAACGTTATTTGTAAATACGTTTCTTGATGATGTTCTCAAATCTCTTACTAAGCAATGTTGACAGAAGTAAAGTGGAAAAGGACTTCCCTGTAGCTCAAACGGTAGAGAATCTTCCTGTAATGCAGGAGACCAGGGTTCGATCCCTGGGTCGGGAAGTTCCTCTGGGGAAAGGAATGGCAACCCACTCCAGTGTTCTTGCCTGGAGAATCCCATGGACAGAGAAGCCTGGTGGGCTACAATCCATGGGGTCGCAAAGAGTCAGACACGACTGAGCGACTAACACACACAACACACAAAGTAGAATTTGGTTTGTAAACAAAGTTTGATAATTTAGCTTTATAATTTCCCAGAAAGTGTTGTTGTTTATATTTGTTTGCAAGAATCTGTCAGTCTTCCCTTGTCTTTATAAGAATAAGGAAAGATAAAACAAATGAACCCATAGTTTGTTTACTAGGCTTTGGTCTGGTGATCAACTGAATGATGAGGTCTCAAAAAATTAGACTAGGTTAGATGAAAGATGCATGGTCATTTCTGAAGTAGTGTTTTGAAAACCACATGACAGTTGACCCTTGAACAAGGTAGGGGTCAGGGGCACCGACCCTCCGCAGCTGAGAATCCATATAACTTCACAGTTGGCCCTCCGTATCTATGGATTCAGCCAACCTCGGATGGTGTGGTCCTGTAGTATTTACTGTGGAAAACAGGCCATGTGTAAGTGGAGTTGTGCAGCTCAAACCTGGCATCATTCATGGGCCCTTTGCAAGCTGGACACTCAGCATTGTTTTTTCTTTGCTGTTGCTCTGAGTTTTTCAGGTTAAATTTAAACTTTAAGGATGTGTACCTAGAAAAGGATTAGTTTTGAATACCAAGTAGGCTGAAAGAAAAGTGCATGACAGCTTCTGCAGCTCTGTGGTCTTATGCAGTCGTCAGTGGCCAGAAATTTCTGAAGGCTTGGATGAGAGGGGGTTGCAAATAGTGTGTTAACTGAGCAGTTGGCCTGATTCCCTGTTCAGCTTTGGGGTAGATATTGATCTTAGTCTGGGGGTAGAGCAGTGACCTCCCCACACTGGATCTAGGTTTTCGTGGAGTTTACAAGACTGTGGATTAAAAGAGTAGGTTCTGAAGTAGATTCCAGGGATATTCCCTGCAAAACTTTGGAGACCTGGTCAGATTTCAGGCATGCTTAGATGAGAAATGGAATTCATTAATTTTTCTACATTTAGCCTTAGTGTCTTGAGCTTGTCTCAAGCTTAATAACATGACAGGGTGTTGCCAGGTTCGCTTTGTGTGGCACTGAAGGCAGCGGGCATTTCTCTGTGGGATACACTCTTCAGGGAATTCTTTGTTCCTGCTGAGCCAGTGAGTTGTCCCAGAAGCCTTGAGGAGGAGAACTGTTAGGCATTTCTCAGTTTTCTTGTGTGTCGCTTGGAGCACTCAGCCACCAGTTCCCTGGGCCCTGCTCTTACTTACCCTGCTTCTGTGCTGCCTTGGGGCCTTTCATTTAGAGATCAGCGCTGAGCGCTCTCAGGTCATCCCAGGGCTCAGGTATAAAGGAAGGAAGGAACTCGGAAAGGCACCCTGACTTCAGCTCAGGAGCCGAACAGCTGTCCTGAGGGAGGGAGGCAGCATCCACCCCCTCACTCCCGCCCCACACACCGTGGGACCAGGTCAGCCAAGGTGTTGGGGTGTCGGGGTCTTAAGATCCATGCACAGAAGGGTGGAGAAGTGAGCAGACACAGAAGTTTTGCCCCAGGTCAGATGTGACTCTGGGGGAAAATTAGATATTTCCCTTCCTGTATGTATCACCTTCTCTTCCTGAGACATAACACAGGCAAAACAGGATTTGTGTGACACGGTTTCAATGGCGAAATGCTGTCTGAGCCTGGGAACTGACAGACTTTTGGAATGTGTTCATAAGTTAGCAACTCCTGTGTTAAGCATTTCTTTGCAGTTTAGGGTTTTCAGTCAATTTTTTTTTCCCCTTTCCAGCTGTGAGAAACAGATTGCTGTCTTATTTTGAGAAATGAGCCATGTTGTGGGTTTCAGAATGTTGAAGTTTTTAAACATGGCAGTAAGGACTTAGCAGCTAGAGGTGTGGACTTCTGACTGGGTTTGACCTGGAGCATATTTATCCCTGGAAGTCCCCACCCACTCCTGGACTTCTCTTGGCTTTACTGGTAGCCTCCTCCTGGGCTTCTGTAGCAGATACTGCTTTTGACCACTCTGACAAATGTGATAGGCTGTTATCCTGATGTCAGAAAGCGAAGAGGAACTAAAGAGCCTCTTGATGAAGGTGAAAGAGGAGAATGAAAAAACTGGTTTAAAACTCAACATTCAAAAAACTAAGATCATAGTATTTGGTCCCATCGGTTCATGGCAAATAGATGGGGAAAAAGTGAAAACAGTGACAGGCTTTATTTTCTTGGGCTCCAAATCACCATGGATGGTGACTGCAGCCATGAAATTAAAAGACTTGTTCCTTGGAAGAAAAACTATGACAAACTTAGCGTATTAAAAAGCAGAGATATTACTTTGCAGCAAAGGTCCATATAGTCAAGGCTATGGTTTTTCCAGTAGTCATGTATGGATGTGAGAGGTGGACCATAAAGAAGGCTGAGCACCGAATAATTGATGCTTTTGAACTGTAGTATTGGAGAAACTCTTGAGAGTCCCTTGCACTGCAAGGAGATCCAACCAGTCCATCCTAAAGGAAATCAGCCCTGAGTATTCTTTGGAAGGACTGAAGCTGAAGCTTCAATCCTTTGGCCACCTGATGTAAAGAGCCCATTCATTGGAAAAGATCCTGATGCTGGGAAAGATTGAGGGCAGGAGGAGAAGGGGATGACGAGGATGGTTGGATGACATCACCGACTCAATGAACATGAGTTTGAGCAAATTCTGGGAGATGGTGAAGGACAGGGAAGCCTGGGGTGCTGCAGTCCATGGGGTCCCGAAGAGTTGGACACGACTGAGAGGACTGAACAACAAGTGTTAATTATTGTCGTTTTTGTTGTCTTCATCCTCTTGTGCTCCTCTGTTCTGCCAGGGATAGCATGTGTTGGTCATTCACATATAGATTATTGATTCTCTCTTTGTGCTCAGTCATTAAAGATCACAAGGTAGGATACGAGGAAGCCTGGGTATTAATACAGTCTAACCTTCTACTCTCCTGTTACATCTGTGAGATCATTTCTGGGTTCTTCCCCTTATTTGTAGGCATATAATAAAATTTTTGTTTATAAAAGGGTAGCTTCCCCGCCACCATTCCTCACCGCCCCCCCAACACCGAGAAGGTGGTTAATTGTGCTGACTCACCTGGTAATAGGTGTTTTTGTAAGGCTTCTACTTTTTGCTACTGACACAAAGTAGAATTTTTTTTTTAATGAATATGTATAGTTAAGAATGCCCTGACTCTAGAACTTCCCTCTTCCCTCATTCTATAGAACAGAATGATTTCACTTCTGAATTACTTGATCACATGGTCTTATATATAGGAAAATTCATGCTAGAGGTTTATTTTGAAAATAGCACATGGGTATTAAAAGGGTACTGATTGATGATATCAGGTGTCTTGGCTTCTGTCAGTGAATGTTCCTGGATGAGGTGATCTCATCAGATATCTCCTACCTCTGAAATTCCATGCCACTGCATATTTTAACATAGGAAAATTAGAAACCTTCACTACATTCTTACATTCTTTAACCCCTATCCACTTTCCCTTTCAGCACTGAACTGAGAAGATGTCCCTGTACGATGATCTGGGAGTGGAGACCAGTGACTCAAAAACAGAAGGCTGGTCCAAAAACTTCAAACTCCTGCAGTCTCAGCTCCAGGTGAAGAAGGCAGCTCTCACTCAGGCCAAGGTGAGAGAAGCTGAGCCCACCCTCCTGAGGATTAAGAGCCACTCCTCTGCCTCTTTGTTAAATATGTAGGGCTCATCCATTGTTGGAGGAGAGGCTGGGGTAGGGAGGGAGAGGAATAAGAGTTGAAGGTCATTTCACGTCTCCTGGGAATAGAACTGTTTCAGAGAATCAGGAGGAGGAAAAGAGTACCCTCGATTTCCAGCATTGATGCTGGTTTTCAAACTTCAGTATGTCCAAGCATCGAGTTTTTTCAGTGTATTATTTCATATGAAGATTAAACAGTGGCCAATCTTTCTGTAAACCTTTTATAAAAATGGAGATTTGTGTTGTAAGAAAAAGGAACTAGTATATGGTTATCGTAATAATTGAATTAAAAGGCTATTGTTTTAAGATTGTTTCTCTCATATCTGAAAGGTTTGTTGCAGAGACCAAAAAAAAAGCTTTGTTACAAGTAATCCGAATTTTGATTTGAAGCCTCAGTACACTGTTCTTGGTTTTTGATGATTTTAGAGCCAGAGGACAAAGCAAAGTACAGTCCTTGCTCCAGTAATCGACCTAAAGCGAGGTGGCTCTTCAGATGAGCGGCAGATCGTGGACACTCCACCGCACGTGGCCGCAGGCCTCAAGGTACACCCCCGCGCGCGCGCGCACACACACACACCCCGCCCCAGGTGGGCTCTCCTGCTTTCCCAGGCTGCACTTTACACACGTCACTCTGAGCACATCTTCTCTGTAGGCCTTGCAGTCTAGTCAGTATCATATTCAATTTAGTTTTTGCTCTGGTTTTATCAACTTTAAAACACTTACCTGTTTAAAGCTCAGTAGTTAATTAATCAGAAACTGGAGGTGGGCGAAAAGAAAAATAAATGACTTAAAAATTTAAAAACTTGATATTCTTTTCCTCCTGCATGTTCTGTTCCCTGATTTGCTTTTCTCACTTAGTATACTGTGGCCGTCTGTCTGTGTCAAAAAGTATAGGACCATGTGATCATCCTAATGGCTTCACCGTATTCCCCTGTGCGGCATGCTCTGAAGCTCTTGGTGGGGTTTCCTGGCTAGAGGAACTGATCCTTTTCCTGCAGTCTAGTAGTCTGTCAAGAGGGAAAACCACTTGATTCCCCACAAGGGAACTTTTCTGAGGATTCTTAGTCATTTAACATTTTTTCCCACAAATTTGTCACCTAATTTTTTCTTGCTGCATCTAATCAAAAACTGGTTAATCATCTTCTGTTATTGTATATTGACTCCAGAACCTATAATGTCACCCCCAAATTTAATCAGTAAGCATTTTCCTTCTTGCTACATAGCCAGTTTTCAATTGTAAAGGATCCCCATCAGGTGAGTGTATGGTGATTTACACACCCATTTCCTAACTGTAGGACCAGTAAACATTTCAGGGAATACCTTTTCAGAGAGCTTTCTATGCATTTAAAATTTTCTTAGGATAGATTTCCTGAGGTGACTTTAGGAGATCAATCCCTTTCCTGGGCAATTTACTTGTTGCCAAGTTGTTTCTGGCAGAGTTGTATCACCTGCAATGTGTGAGCATTTGAGTTTTTCCCACCCTCTGCAGTATTGGGTATTAACAGTCAATCTGTTAAAATGAAACAAGCCCCTTTATTCTTTATGGCATTTAGAGAAGGATGGCTCATTGTTGAACTTAGCAGAGTTCACACAGTAAAAGTTGTTTGCTGTCAGATTTTAAATGACAGAGAATTAACCTTCATGCTGACAGTTTGTTCTCTGAGTTGGAACTTTTTGATGGCAGTGTTAAATAAATTGAGTTACTGATTGTTAGCTTCTTCTGTCTTAATAATAACTGAATGGAAATGTTGTTCAGGTGCTTTTGTGTTTTAGAAATGTTTTTTATGTGCATACAAATGAATACCTGCCCTTTAGGAGCCTTACGGTAAATAGATTTATGCCAGATTTCCAGTGATGGGCCTGAGAAGTGATTACAGCTATTTTTCTAATTTCGTTTATTCAACAAATCAAAGTGATTTTTGATTTTTAATTGTAAGGAGACCATGAAGTGTTTGTTTTATTAATATGATGAGAAAATGTCTAACTGCACAGTGTAGTCCAGGAATTGTTAAGATTTAGATCCATTGATACTGAGCATAAGCTCTCTGTATCATGCCTGTTTTGTGTTCATATATAAAATACATTTTACAAACAGCCGTCCTGCCTTTGGCTGTGCTGGGCATGCTCCTCCTGACAGGTGCAGAGTAGGAGCTTAGGGACCCTGACCTGCATTCATTTTGGTGTCTTTAGGGACCAGGGAAGGCATCTTATTTTTACAGACAATAAGGGGGTGTCATGCTAGAGAAACAAACAGAAGAAAGTACAAAGATTTAGGAATGTGAGACCATGCAGTGGGTCAGGGCTTACGAGAACCACAGAGATCGAGACCACCAGCCTAGGGCAAAGCCCCCTTTTCATCCTATGTTTCTAGTGCACTGTCTGCCTTTTGTTCTTTTACTCTCAAAGAGCAGTTTGTAAATGTACAAAAGAGAAACGCAAAAACCTGACTTCAGTTCAGCCACTCAGCCATGTCCAACTCTGCGACCCTATGAACTGCAGCACGCCAGGCCTCCCTGTCCAACACCAACTCCCGGAGTTTACTCAAACTCATGTCCATTGAATCGGTAATGCCATCCAACCATCTCATCCTTCGTCGTCCCTTCTCCTCCTGCCCTCAATCTTTCCCAGCATCAGGGTCTTTTCAAATGAGTCAGCTCTTCTCATGAGGTGGCCAAAGTATTGGAGTTTCAGCTTCAACATCAGTCCTTCCAATGAACACCCAGGACTGATCTCCTTTAGGATGGACTGGTTGGATCTCCTTGCAGTCCAAGGGACTCTCAAGAGTCTTCTCCAACACCACAGTTCAAAAGCATCGATTTTTCGGCGCTCAGTTTTCTTTATAGTCCAACTCTCACATGCATACATGACCACTGGAAAAACCATAGCCTTGACAAGACGGACCTTTGTTGGCAAAGTAATGTCTCTGCTTTTTAATATGCTATCTAGGTTGGCCATAACTTTTCTTCCAAGGAGTAAGCATCTTTTAATTTCATAGCTGCAATCACCATCTGCAGTGATTTTGGAGCCCCCAAAAATAAAGTCAGCCACTGTTTCCCCATCTATTTGCCATGAAGTGATGGGACTGGATGCCTTGATTTTAGTTTTCTGGATGTTGAGCTTTAAGCCAACTGGGATTGTTTGTATTGATGCTTCCTAAGGCCCACTTGACTTCCCATTCCAGGATGTCTGGCTCTAGGTGAGTGATCACACCATCGTGATTAATTGGGTTGTGAAGATCTTTTTTGTACAGTTCTTCTGTGTATTCTTGCCACCTCTTCTTAACATCTTCTGCTTCTGTCAAGTCCATACCATTTCTGACTTAGTGGACTTAAAAAAATGAGCCACGCTGTGGGGGGAGTTACATGCCCTGTTCAGACTCAGGGCCTGAGATGCAGCGGCCTCAGGAGGCTGTGGACTCCGGAGCATTCAGAGCCCAGGAGGAGGTTTTCTACTTTTCTTCTCTTTTTTTTTTTGAGAGTCTTAAATATGTCATGTCTCCATGTAATCAAAATCTGAGATTATTATTATTATTAAGTGACTGCAAGAATATGTTATTCATGAGTTGTTTTATATTTTAAGTTTTTATGTATATAAAAATAGAAGTATTCTGTATTTACTCTAAAAAATCAGATTTGTTGCTTAAAATTTTGGGTGTTGCCAGCTTGTTTTAAGACTTCCAGGAAAATGCTGTAGGGTGTTTATGGACTTGACCCTGAGCTGAGAGGTGAACTCTGTTGTGCTCTGCTGCCTGCGCGTGAGCATGCCAAGTCTCCGAGCCGCCTCGAGCATCTGCTCCCTCATCTGTAGAGCAGAGGCGGATAGGTGCTCCTCGGGGCCCCGCCTCACCCGCATGGTCCTTGACCTTAATTCTTTGAATAAAACTAAGACAGAGGGTAATACTTACTTTGGCATTTTCCCTTCCTCAGGACCCTGTTCCCAGCGGGTTTTCTGCAGGAGAAGTTTTGATCCCCTTAGCTGATGAATATGATCCCATGTTTCCTAATGATTATGAGAAAGTAGTGAAGCGCCAAAGAGAGGAGCGACAGAGGCAGCGGGAGCTGGAAAGACAGAAGGAAATAGAAGAGAGAGAAAAGTAAGGCCTCATGCAAGTGTGGGATAGGGTTATGTTTGCAATGTTCATTCATGTTATGAGTGAACTTTAGTGCTGTCTGTGGACTGAGTGGGTTTTGTGGTTGGTCTGAATAGTCCTCAGGAGTCAGATTGTTGTTAAGAGTGTGTGGTGGTTATATCCCATCACGGAAACAAACTCCAGAGTAAATTCACGTATAGATGGGGAAAACTTAGAACATACATTTTGAATGAGTTTTTAGAAAAATAGCTTACAAACTGATGTTGAATAATAGGGTTTTTTTCCCCTATGTTCTGACTCTACTGGAGTCATACTGCTTAAAATACTTAAAATGTTTTTCTCACCTTTTACTATTTTTGAGCCAGATAGAGCTTTTAAGAACTCATAACATCTTTTATGTTTTTTGAAAGTATGGGTAACAAAGATTTCTTTGCATTTCTTTTAAAAATGCTGAGTATTAATGATTAAATGATTATATAAAACATTAATATACTATTTCTCATTATTTATTGACTCATTTCATGAAGTGAAAGCATGTTCTAGAGAATCGAAATTATTTCATTGTGTTAAACCTGTGTTGATTCGCTTTAAAGTTGAAAGAGGTAAATATCAAGGAAACTTTTTTCTTGCTATCTATATGCATATACCTGTTAAATTTGTTGAGTTTATCTTCTGGATTTTTCTCACTTGTCATATGTTTGCTGCTTTAGTCTTTAATCAGTTGTTTGCATACCCCCGACCCCTCATGCCCCCGTAAAGTCAAGGTGACATCCTTGGGTTCACATCTCTGAATTGTTCCATCTGTTATCCCAGGAGGCGTAAAGACAGACATGAAGCTAGTGGGTTTTCCAGGCGACCCGATCCAGATTCTGATGAAGATGAAGATTATGAGCGAGAGAGGAGGAAAAGAAGTAATGCGTGAACATAAATGTCATGTTTTAGATGTGCAGTTCTACCTTTTCCTTCTATATTCAGTTTGATAACTAGTTCAGCTGACATTGATTTGGGTAGTTTTCTCTCTGGAATCTCAGCAAAATCCCACATTTGTATGGGGTTTAAGTTTTCGTTGTGTTTCCACAGATAATCTTTCTAACATTTACTTGTTGGACCTTTGAACACACCTTAAACTACATGCCTGTGCTTATCTCTGTCCGTAGCACAGTCGTCCCTGCCTGTTCTCTGTCCATCTGCACTTTTGTTAAGAACAGCACTGAGTGGAGAGTGTGCACTCTTGTCCAGAATCCTTGCCACCCACCCACATGCACGACTGAGCTTCCCTGAATGCTGGCTTCTGGCAGTGTCGTAAGGAGGGCAGGGAGACGGGCTGTGAGCTCATGCTCTGTCAGGCCGCCTCCATCTCTGAAGCCTCACAGGCAGCATCGAAGTTGTGTGAGAGCCAGGTTCTTGGTGACTGCTAGATAGCTAAGCACTGTCCATTCTGAGAGAACAGCTTCATCACATGTGGTTGCTGCCTGTACACTGATTCTGGGGAATTTCTTCTGTGAAACATTTCATACTGGTGCAGCATGGTTTTGTGATTGGTTTCTTTAATTTACATTTTATCATTTTTTCGAGTGTCTCATTGGTGATTAAGTTATAATACATATGTTAGGGCTTTTCCCGGGTGAAAAATCCCTATGTTCTCTGCTCATGTTTTCCTTCTGGTTGTCTGATAGCAAATGGGGTCTGCTTTGGTTTGTTGGTGTCCACCATTCTCTGTCTAGGAAATGTGAACAAGAATGATGACAACACAAAGCAGACTGTGACCAGAAGTACCCACACATCCAAGCACTGATACCTACATGTGTACTTTTAACCCTGGTTTCAGACACTGAACTCTTTAGGTGTTAGTGAGAGGGTGGAGTAGTGTGCCTTCCTGCCTCTTCCTTTGGGGTGGGGGTGCGATCTCACTCCCTCACTCAGCCCTTGCTCAGTGGAATGTCTGTTTTGCAGGTATGGGCGGAGCTGCCATTGCACCTCCCACGTCTCTTGTGGAGAAGGACAAAGAGTGTACGTACATGTTTGTTCCCTCTTCTTTTCAGATGCAGTCTTTAACCCAGTCTTGGGAAGCCTTAGCTGGAATCAGCAAGGTGCCTAGGTGCAGGGAAAAGGCCCCCAAACCCTCTTCACTCTAGCCCTCAGCCAAGAGCACCTTCCAGCCCTTATGCTTCAGAAGTTTTTATGCCAGTCTCTAGGGTTTTTCTGCAGCAAGATGCTTTTTTGTTTGTTGTTAAAAATAATTCATTTTGTTTTCTCTAACATTTCATATTTGGAATTAGGTTAAAACAAATAGTAGCTCAGTTGGCAAGTTCTGTGCTCAGTGATCTCAGTTCAGTTCAATCGCTCAGTCGTGTCCGGCTCTTTGCGACCCCATGGACTGCAGCATGCCAGGCCTCCCTGTCCATCACCATCTCCCAGAGTTTACCCAAATTCATGTCCATTGAGTCAATGATGCCATCCAACCATCTCAAACTCTGTCGTCCCCTTCTCCCACCTTCAATTTTTACCAGCATCAGGGTCTTTTCCAACGAGTCAGCTCTTTGCATCAGGTGGCCAAAGTATTGGAGTTTCAGCTTCAACATCAGTCCTTCCAATGAACACTCAGGACTGATCTCCTTTAGGATGGACTGGTTGGATCTCCTTGCATTCCAAGGGACTCTTAACAGCTCTCAGTGATCTGTGTGTGTGTGTAGCTCAGTCATGTCCGACTCTTTGCGACCCTGTGGACTGTAGCCCACCAGGCTCCGCTGTCGATGGGATTCTCCAGGCAAGAATACTGGAGTGGGTTGCCATCTCCTTCTCCAGGGGATCTTCCCGACCCAGGGATCGAACCTGGGTCTCCTGCATCACAGGCAGATGCTTTACCCTCTGAGCCACCAGGGAAGCCCTCAGTGATCTAGGAGCTGTTAAATTTGTGACTCTCCACAAGGTGGCAGCACATTCCCCAGTTAGGTCCCTCAGTCACAGGTTGTGTGCCTTTACTCAGATTCCCAGAAGTCTTCTGCAGGGATCGGTTCTAGAATTGGGGGTTGGAACTGGACTTTTGTGAATCTTCCAGTTCATTTTCCTACTCTCTGTGTTGGAGCATACCTAAACTATCCTGAGAAAATGTAACCATTCCCAGAGTTTTTAAATACCGATTGCACTATGAATGTTACCTTTTTATAAAGAAGATAATAAAAAAAAAAAGTTTAATAATGAAAATACCTGACAAACTGTAAACCCCAACTGAAACCAGTCTCTGGGAGTGGAGCCCAAGCATCTGGAGCTCTCTGAGCTTCCTTGCTGATTCTGTTGCACAGCTAGGGTTGCACTTCACTGAACTGGTATGTGGTCCCTGACCTCGGAGACCTTTGTTGTCTGCTGGGGTAAGGAGGCACAAAAAATAAAATCCTGTTTCCTGTCATCCAACAGTACCCCGAGACTTCCCTTATGAAGAGGATTCACGACCTCGCTCACAGTCTTCCAAAGCTGCTATCCCTCCCCCAGTGTACGAGGAACAAGACCGACCCCGATCCCCCACCGGCCCTGGCAACTCCTTCCTCGCCAACATGGGGTAATGGTCTGCGCACTTGCACCTCGGCGGGTGCAGGGAGGGTGGGACTCTGGGGGGCGGGGTGCTCAGCCCTTCCAGTGGATGCAGCGTGTGTGGAGATGAGGGCTTTAATGGGTTTACAAGGAGTGCGTGGTGCGCTCAGCCACACGGGGTCAGCGCTTGAGTCACTGGGAGGGTATTGCAGCACGCCCCTGTTAACGTTTTGTACAAAACGTAAAGCTTTCTATCGGAAGTGTTGAGTGATTTGGATGCTGAACTTTATATTCTCTAGGTAGGAACAGTTTCTGATTGTTATTTATATTTGTTTTCAGAACCTTTGCAAATAGCTCAAATGAATTACACCTGACTTACACTATGTCCAAAAGATGAATGACATCCTTTTTTTCCTTGATAAAATGACCTTTGCTTTAAGGTCATGTCTATACCTTTGGTCTAAACACTTTTAGTCATTCTACCTATAATTAGAAATTTGTTTGCCAGTGTTTGAAAATCAGTTTTAAGGTTGACTTCAGGTGGGGCTTGTGGATTTTTTTTAGGACTCACTGGATTTGGCTTGTGTTTTGGTTAAAAGAGTGTTGTGATTGTTTACTCTGTTCCTCTCGTGCTCCGAGGGGGTGTCAGTGGAGCAGCATTGCACCGAGGCCTTTGTTCTGTGTCCTCTAGAAGGACGGCACCTCTGGTGGAGAGGCTGTGCCTGCAGAGGTCTCTCTGGTCTGCCCACGCCTATGTGAGCGCTTTGATTCTGCCTTCGCTCCTGGGCTGCTCAGAGCTGAGGAGGGGGCCAGGGTTCGCACGCTGGGAGAGGATTTGGAGTTCTCACCTTGATACCTGTCTTCGCAACCTGTGCTGTTCTCTGGGGGCTCCTGGCCACTCAGGGCTCTTGAATTAATTGAACGTGAATAGAATTCAGCATGTATTTCTTTCCTCACGCTAGTCTCGAATGCTCAGTAGCCACACAAAGCTCACAGCTACTGCCCTGGGTGGTGCAGACGGAGGATGTTCCCCTCATTGGAGAGAAGCTTGTGGGGCTGCCCTGGAGTGTGTACTGCAGGGGCACAGGCGTGACATCACTGGGGGCTGGTTTTGGTTTTTTCTGCTAGTGAAAAAAATTGCCTTATTACTGGTAAGAAAAAGGTATTAAATCTTTATGTGTAAAGAAGGTACAATGTAGTACAGTTCCTCAGTTTTCAGTCTTTTTAGCCCTGGAACAACTTGTTCAAATGAAATATTTAAGGAAATTACGTATGTGAAATACTGTAGGTACAGTTCTGGTTGAAGCAGGGTTTTGGGGTTCAGGCCCTAAGAAGCAGTGGTCAGAATGGGTACCCTTGAGGCTCCTCCCTGTGCAGTTTGAAAGCTGTCATGAATTAGAGGAAGAGCAGTGGACTAAGAATTCAGAGTTGTGGGTTTCAATTTCAGTCCTACCGTTAATACCAACATGTGGTGTCTTGCTTTGCTCTCAGTCAGCCTTGAGCTGGGCAGCCACTGCGGGCCCCAGTTTCTTCATTTCCATCTATTAAACAAGTAGTTGCTAGGCATCCTTCATTTATGAAGTCAGTCATTGGAAACTCTTCTGTACTACTTAGAAAAATGCAGTCATCTTCATTACATGAAACGGTACTTAGGTTTTGACAGGCTTACTTAAACTGGTTTTGAGCCTTGTAGCAGAGCAGGTACTGGGGCACACAGGAAGTCTGATATTTTCTAACAGGCCCTGGGGAACTTGTACCAGAGGAACTAGTGTTTCCTTCACCTCAGAGGTAATCTCAGGGCACCCAGGATTTCAGCATCCACTTTTTGTCTCTCTCCTGAACATCCCACAACTTCCATCTCATAGCCCGTTAGTAGATATATGGCATCATCAACGCCCTTGTGGAATCTACATTCTCTTCTCCCAGAAGGAGATTGTTGTGATGTAAAATCCAATCTGTGCTGTAGCTGATGACCCAAGTGCAGGGACCTTTCTCCTTTTCCTCCTTGCAGGGGCACGGTAGCGCATAAAATCATGCAGAAGTACGGCTTCCGGGAAGGCCAGGGTCTCGGGAAGCATGAGCAGGGCCTGAGCACAGCGCTGTCAGTGGAGAAGACCAGCAAGCGGGGCGGCAAGATCATCGTGGGCGACGCCACCGAGAAAGGTGGGCCTCCCCTTGAGCAGGGCTCCTGGGGGCGTGGGCGGGGGCAGGCCATCCTCCAGCTCTGGGTGGTGGAAACAGAATTCTGAGGCCCATCTTTACAAATAGTTCAGGACAGAGAGACAGAACGCTTGTGGGAGGAAAAGAAGATGAGAGGCTTTGGCAGAAATGAACAGGACTCCAGAAATCCTGTCGTGCCTGCTTCTCCTTGGGAAAGAGCCTTGTTACACTGATAGAACCTGTGTTTTTATAGAACACAGAGCCATATACAGTATATCAGTGATTCTTTCTGCGGTATCTCTATCCTGTAAGGGTTCTCTGCTTTTTGCTGTCCTTTCATCCTAATTTTCTTACTGACTGCTCTGTAAAACTAACGTTATTTTGCAGTCTTCTGGTAGATGATGCCTACTTGGTGTTTTATTTTCATTTGATTGTTAGAGTCTGTTCTGTAGTGAGGGCGTACTGGAATGAGTCAAACATGATTTAGCACTTTAAGCAGCAGAACTGAGTAGTTTTGAATCTGTCTTAGCTGAATGCCTTTTCCTGAAGAAGAAAGAGAACTTTCCTGGCAGGCCTGTTGATGTAGAGCTTGAGGAAGCAGCAGTAAGCCTCACAGGCTGGAACCAAAAACCAGCAGTCACCCCAATTTGTGGGAGTATCTGAAACTGGTCAGCTCATGGCTTGCTAATGAACTGCTTGTTTACACTGGGCTCAGGACCTCTGACCACTGCCTGAGCCAAAACTCGCCTCTGAGGGTGGTGATCACTGTGCCCTGCCGGCCCTCTAGGAAGTGAACTAAGCAAAAATGCATCTCACTGAGAATATTAAAAAGTTCTAGAAATTATGGTAAAAATTATACCAAAGCAAAGTGATGCTTTCAGAGAGGAAAGGCTGCATCTTTGCTCAGAGACTGTGTAGATGCTGGCTCTAGGACATAGAGAATGGGGATTAATGTGGAAAGTAAATCGCTCATTGTGACTTAGACTTGGTGCCCTAACACTTCTGTCTGATGATGTTTTCTTACAGACGCAGCCAAGAAATCGGATTCAAATCCATTAACTGAAATACTTAAGTGTCCTACCAAAGTGGTCCTACTCAGGGTAAGAAGCTGACAGAGGAGCCCTGTTTGCCCTCTTTGAGTCTTGTGTTGCCCTGTCCCTGCATGCTGTCAGCCTCACTGATGATGGGATAGCTGAAGAGAACTGAAAGTGATACTTGTGGGGTAGACTCCTTGGAAGACTGGTTTTTAGATTCCTTTTCACTAGTGTTTCTTTGCTAAACATAGTATTTAAGACTACAGTGAGAAATTACTTTAAAATGTTTGAAATTGTTAGAAATTCAGCTTGGTTTATGTATTCTGGTGCTTGTCCAGTTGCTCTGGTAACTCTTGTTGAAGCCTAATGTATATTTTTTTAATTTTTTAAAAAAACTAACGTACTTCAGGATATTTCAGGAATGAAAATTTTCTTTGGGTCATTTGGGTTTGGAAACATTTGCCATCGTAGAAAAAAGTTACTTATACATCTCTTTTACATAGTTGTCAATTATACTCGATACTGGAATTTATGTATTTATTTTTGTTTATAGAACATGGTTGGTGCAGGAGAGGTGGATGAAGACTTGGAAGTAGAAACCAAGGAAGAGTGTGAAAAATATGGCAAAGTTGGAAAATGTGTGATATTTGAAGTAAGAGAGATTTCTTTGTTTATAACCCAAGTTATGGTTGATAGGTTACAAAGCATTTTCTATAAATAGAGGATGCATTGTAAGTAATATACTGTCTTACTATAGAAGGTGACATGTGTTGGTTAGTTATACTGCTTTACTCAGTTATTGCAATTTCAGATATTAGCATAAGAAGAACTTCAAATTTTATTTGGTGAAGAAACATTTCATTTTGTGACTGACGTTTAGACTTGATGACAGTGGGCTCAGTAGTTTAGTGACAGGGGCGTCACATGTGCCTTTGGCTTCCTTCTTTTGGCAGGTATTTTATTTAGTGCCTCCCACGTACCAGTACTGACTGCACTGGGGTTGAGGAGGTGCCTTCTGTGCTCTCGGTGATATGTTCAGTTGAAGAAACAACAGAACAAACGTGAAGTTAGAGAATATTCAGTTGCTAGACTCAGTGACATTGACTTATAAGTACAGGAGTTTGAGAGAAGGATTAGATCAATACAGAATAGTTAGAGGAGGCTTTGTGAACAGTATCAGATGTGAGCAGAGCTTTGGACTGTGTGGGTAGGATTTGGGTAGGAGGGAACGGGCATTCACATAGGATCACGGCTTCTGGAGACTGGGAAGGGCTGCACGGTGGCGTGGGTGTGGTGGGGATCAGCAGGAGTCGTGCTTACACAGTGCAGCGGGGCCTAGAAAGCTTAACAGAGGAACTCAGCCTGGTATGAGAGACAGTTCGCGTCCAGATGTTTTATTTTAGTTCCTGCTCACCTCAGCTTTTCCTCCATGCTGGGTTGTATCTGTTGACTGCATAATTATCTGTTTATGTGTCTGATGGCATAGGACCTGCGGAGGTCTTGCTTAGCTGCTTTTTCCTCGCACTTAGCACACAGCCTGTCCAGAACAGATGTTCAGTGAATTTTGATGACGAGTAAATTACACTTACTGGAAAAGGAAATGACAAGCCATCCCAGTATTCTTGCCTGGCAAATCCCATAGACAGAGGAGCCTGGTGGGTTATAGTCCATGAGGTTGCAAAGAGTTGAACACGACTGAGCACTCACAGACACACACAAACACAAATTACACTTATATCCTTGGCATTTGACCACTGTTTATCTGTAATTGGAATACTCATTCTGACAGAAATCATTTATGGAGGAAAACTCACAGTCAGTGACATCTCTGATGATACCTTTACTTACTATACTTCCATTTCTTTTCCAGATTCCTGGTGCCCCTGATGATGAAGCAGTACGAATATTTTTAGAATTCGAGAGGGTTGAGTCAGCAATTAAAGGTAAGTTGTACAGCTAATGATAAAGAATTAAAAAGTTGAACTCGTGATCTTAATATTTTGAAGACATATTGTTGTAATGTCTCATGGAATTCCTGCCTTAACTAACTGTCTTTTTGTTTGCTTTTTAGCTGTTGTTGATCTGAATGGGAGGTATTTTGGTGGACGGGTGGTCAAAGCATGTTTCTACAATTTGGATAAATTCAGGGTCCTGGATTTGGCAGAACAAGTTTGATTTTAAAAACTAGAGCCTGAGTCATCTCCAGCGATCCTTCAGCAAGCTGCAGACTGAGCAGAGGAGAAGAAGGCGACAGGGGGCCTTCATGGCTGTGGGTGCAGAGACTCTGTAAGGACTTCTAAGATATATGTTGACTGATCCCTTTTTTATTTTGTGGTTTTTTAATATAGTATAAAAATCCTTTTAAAAAAACAAACAAAAAGCAATCTGTGTGCCTCTCTGGTTGTTTCTCTTTTTTTATTACCACTTCTGAGGTGATTACATTTTTTGCTAGGATTTCATGATAATTCTCAAGTGCTTCAGTGATACAGCATTTCTTGCACTTAAAAAAAAATCTAGAAAGTTTTGGCAGGGTTGTGTTCCCTTTTTCTTTCTTATTTTGATTTCTTTTAATAAAACCTGCAAGTTACTAAACTGTAGCTTCATAAATTCTGTAATAAAGTATCATCTTGGCAATCTGCCTAAGGTGAAAACCTCTGCTTTCTCTAACAGAGAAATTCTTATTGACTCCAGTCATAGAAAAAGCTCTTTACAGCCTCAACTAAGGTTGAAGAATCTTGAGCCTACCATGACCTGTTTGGATGAATCATTTTCAGTTAAGCTAAGTCGGACTCTAGAGATTGTGATGGATTTAGGAGTATTTGGGTATAGAAATCATGAATATAGCATTTGTTTTCAGAGATTGAAGCCTAGTCTTTAGCATAGCTCAGCAGTGACAGGTTAACTCAGAACCTCATGGGTACATTGTAAATGTGTGCCCGATAATGTTGTGGAAGTGGTGATTCCCTGGGGTCATGTTTCTACTGGCAAAATTTGCAGTCCTGGTAGTTCTCATATGTAGTTTTTAAATTGATAAAATTCAGCCACTTAAACTGTACTGCCAATTAATATAATTCCGGAATTGTGAAAAACTGTACCATCGAAGTACAATGGTATATGTAGCTTAAATGTTTAGTAGGACTGCAAGACAAAACAAATAATAATATTTGGCCAGAGCAGGAAGTGTTTCCAGAATCTGCCTGCCTGTATTCTGCTCCTTGCTTGCCCTAATATTGCATGTGACTTAACCTGAAGCGGTGGCTGGGGCCATGTGCCATGCGGTCTCTTCAGGTCATTTCAGTGTGACGATGTATGTGACCCTGCGGGGGAGGAAAGTAGCCAGCGTTTCTTTGCATCCATGGACTTGGTTTGGAGACATAAGGAATATTTTCACCCTTTTTAAAAAAGGATTTTCTCATGTTTTTATTTAACATAAAATAAAAGAATAACATTTTCTCTTTTGTGGTATTATTTTACTGAGTTAAAGTGAATTAAGACTGCTTCTGAGAAGAAAGTGCACATACTCTATGAAATAAATATGAGTTTAAGAACAAAAGGTAAAAGAACTACATAATTAGACATTTTGTAGGACCTGAGAGTCAGCAGCCAGCCTCACGCTTGAACAGGTCTACCGCACACTTGGCTCCGGATACCCGTGACGGTGTTGCGCTTGGGCTTACAAGGGCCGAGATGTGCTTGTGCTAGGTACTCATTATGACGGCTTAGTTTAATTTGTGTGAACCCTGATGTCTTGGAAGTATAATTTCCAACTCCCTTTGACAACTGCATTACTATTAAGCTTTATGATAACATCATTGCCGAGGTGGCTTTTCCCAGCATTCTCACCATCAACCAGAGAAATGCAAGTGCTTCACTAAGATTTCTGTTAGCATGGGTAAAATTTAGTGAATATCTATTCCCCCAAACTCTCTAATTGTTAAACTCTCCATGATTGCAGTAATCAGCTAGTGCATTACTCACAGTGAATTTCGTGTATTAGAATAATTTAAAAATCTTACACAAGGTAGCGGTTGAGAAATGTGAAATTAATTTTCAATATTAATTAAAATTCAAATCAATGTCAATGGGAAGTTTCCAGTGTAAGTTGAATGAAGCTCCAGTATAAGTAGAAAGCCTCAGCATCACACATTTGTCTTGGTGGACCTGCCTCTGATCTGAACGCCCTTCCTGCCTTTGGGGGTCCCCTGTGTTCACCTGCCTCCCTGAGGTAGAGACTCCAAGCGTGCTCTCCCAGCCTGTCTAGCAGCCCCTCAGGGCAGGAGGATGGCCCTCGGCTCTTTCCGTCAGCCGTCCTCACGCTTGTGAGGTAGGCCCAGTGTTGTCTAGCCTTTGGGGCAGAGATCTGTCTTGAGGCAGGGCCTCTTGTGTGTCAGGGCACTCTTTGGAGCAGTTTGTAGCTGTGATTTGTGATGTCTTTATGTAAAGCCTCCAGGCATGAATGGAGCTGGTTTGGAGATTGCATTTGCTGTCTAGGTTTTGGTTTTTTTGTAAGTGCTTTTTCTGCTTAAACCAGTCAGTGAGTGCTGTCCCTTGTAACCAAGAACAAATCGATGCCTGGAATTGAAAGTGACACATCTTAAAAGACGGAGGAGGGAGGGCCTACCGTCCCAGGTTAGTTGGTGAAAGATTGATGAACCTAGCTGTTTAGTAGCAAAACATCTTGCCGATCTGTTACTGTACTTTAGGGTCCTGACCGGACCGGCATTGACTGAAGGACAGGGAATCTGCTGGGTGTGGCTGTGCTGGTCGTCTGTTGAGGCAGTCGTGGTGGTGTCAGGCTTCGTGGGGTCACTCTGTGTGTTGACCGGGTGGCTCTGCTGAAAACAGAAGTGATCATACCCACTTCTTAGGTTTGTCAGGAAGGTTAAGCAAGCCATACTGGGGAGCTGCAGAGCCCCGCGCGAGAGCTGGACAATCAGACTGAAGGAGCTGATTGGAAAGCAGGGTGAAGAAGAAAGTGCGGCTTTACCCAGAGAAGCTTTCCCAGACTCTGGCTTACAGTCCCATGATTAGAGTCCTGCTGGTTTAAACCTACCAGAGCTGAGCCTCAACTGGGAGCCCAGCAGCTGCCTTAGCAGTTGAGACTGGAGAGTGCGGTCTTACAAAATGGAGTTAAAGGTGTTCTTTCCCACATCAAGCGATGGTTTGAATTGCCCCGAGACACTGGCTACTGAGGTCCAGGAGGGACTAGACAGCCCAGGATCAGCTGCTGTAAGACAGAGCGCTTAGATGAGAGCTCATCCAGGGAAGCCGTTTGTTTGCTCAGGCAGGCCTGGGCTGTGAGGTTTCTCCTGGTCCTTTCCAGCCGTGGCGTGTTGGATCTGCATCCAGGGCAGCTGGTCTGGCTGTCTAGCTGAAGCTGCAGCACAGAGGCCACGTCTTCCCCAAGGAGAAGATGCCTCACCCAGAGACTGGTTTGAAGTAGACTGCGAGAGACTGGCGTCATCTTCCTCAGCCCAGGGTGAGTGCTGTTAAGTCAGTGTGGGAGGATGGATGTGTGCTTTGTGCGGAGCCAGAAAGGCCGGCTGTGGCAGACACTGTCCAGCACAGCACCTGTTCCCAAGCTCCTCCTCGCATTCTTAGGCCTCTGTTTTAAAGGCCAAAAGACTGAACTTCTAACTTGGAACTAGGGATGGCCCCGTGTTTGGCCAGTGAGCTGTAAGTAGCAGTTGAGGTAGTTTTAGAAATGCTTTTCACATTTCCAGTTAAACCAGGGCAGCCGTTCAATGAACTTGAGGCCAACATGCTAAGCATAGTGGGGAGGGGAGTCCTGGTCACAGGCAGTGAGGGGCTGCTACAGACCTGGGTGCAGGTCTCGTGGGGGAAAACAGAGGGAACCCCTGGACCCGTGGGTTCTCAGCTGCTTGCAGGCAGATTCACCTCTTGCTGATTATGTCCCAAAATGTGTGTGATACATTCAAAGGCTGGGGGAAATTACTTTGTAGACAATTAAAAACCATTGAATATAAAACCTTGCAGACTTAACTTTCTTATAGTCTGCTGCCTTAGTCATCCATACCTAAAGGAGAATTCAGTTCATTTTGTTTCAACCAGCATTTCTTTGTGAGTTGCTATGTATATATTGCTAATTGTTTTTAGCACTGAGGATGAAAAAAATGAACACGGGAATAATACTTTCAAAGAGTTCATAGTTTATTTTAGAGAGAGAAGCAAAAGCAAGGTGAAAGGTGAAGCAGGCTAATGCGAGAGACGTCCCTTGACTGAGCTCTTTGGGGTCAGTGGCACTTTTATCTCCAGTCCCAGCATCTGGCACACACAAGGTAGACAATAAAGGAGCAGTGAGTCTGCTGCCTGCATGTAGAGTAGCGAGGTCACAGATGACTGACCACCAGTTAGGCGTGGTTAGGTGCAGCATAGCCATAAACACGAGGGGATGTGTGCTGGGGCTGAAGGCAGAGGAGGCATTGCCCTGGGGAGAGGCGAGGAGGGTGCTTTCCAGGCAGAACTGCAGGGGAGGGATGGAGGAGGGACAGCATGACCCTGCCCGTCTCGCTACTGCCTGCTGACCCTTGGCTAGTTCTGATGGCACATCCCTGCTCAAGAGTATTCCCCCCACCCCCCGCCATGGTTTTTAGAATAAACTTTTAGATGTACACTTTACTGTGACAGTAGTACAGAGTTCCCTTCTGCACTCCTCACTTCCCCTGTTAATAATATCCTACCTCAGTGTGGTACGTTTGTCACAATTAATGAGCTGATACAGACACATTAGCATATACTTGTAGAACACGTAATATTTAGCGTATTATGTACTTTACTCAGATTTCTCTAGTTTTCAGCTGAAGTCCTTTCTCTCGGGATCCCGCTCAGGATTCCTCATTCCGTTTAATAGTTTTATCTTCTTAGGCTCCTCTTGGTTGTGACTGTTCCTCAGCGTCTGCTTGTTTTTTGATGACCTTGACAGTTTTGAGTACTGGTCAGATGTTTCGTAGATCACCCCTCAAATGAGAGTTATTGAGTGTTTGTCCTCATGGTTAAGGCTGGGGCAGTGTTTCAGGGAGAGGAAGGAAGGTGAAGTGCATTCCCGTCACTTTGTATCAGGGTGCACACTGCGAACAGGACTTATCCCTGATGATGTTGGCTTCATCACCTGGCTGAGGTGGTGCTTGTCAGGCCTCCCCACTGTGAAGTGACTCCTTTCTCTCCTTTGCTCCTCTGGAAGAAAGTCGCTGTGCCCAGCCCACGCTTCAGGAGTAGGAGTGTGTTCCACCTCCTTAGAGTGGAGTAGCTTTTTTGAGCTCTGCATGGAAGATTTTCTGTTACCTATTCAGCCATTTCCATCAGTATGAGCATCAAGGTGTTACACTTTGGGTTATAATCTAATAGTCCTTTGTGGTGTTGCTCACGTGATTCAGCCTTGGCTATTGGAAGCTCCTGCGGTTGGCATCTGTACCCCTTTGGCTTTGACATCCCATTGCTGGATGGTGTTTGTTTTTGTTTCTTTAGCACTGCTTCACTTTCTGGAATTGCAAGATGTTTCAGGCTCATCTTGTCTGCTTCCTGCCCCAGTCCTAGAATCAGCCATGGTTCCCAAGAGTGGGGTTAGGATCCATAATCTGGGCATCAGGCGTGCTTATTGCTGTTGGGATGTCATTGTGACTTGGCTCTCTCAGCTAATAGAGCAAGGAGGTATATGTGAGTGGATATGTAACCATCTGTATGTGTATTAAGGTAAACACAAGTTCAGACTGATGTCTGATCTGGTCATGCTAGCCTCCTTCATTTGCTCAGCTGTAACCCCCAGTGCCATGGGGAGAAGCTCCCACTTCTGCCGTCTACGTAGTGGTTCAGTTCCAGTATACACATGCTGCACTTTCAGAATAGTTAATCCATGCCCTCGTGGGAAACAGCCCTATCAACTGGAGTCCAGTGTTCTGTGCGGTGTTTATCATGCCCTTAGCCTACAGACTCCATGTGTTTCCAAAGTTACTTAACACTGTTTCCTTGCCCCAGCCTTCAGCAGTACTGTTTTATGTATTTGTAATACATTTAGATTTATTTGCCACATTCTGCATTTCATCCCAGGATCCCCCAGCCTGTTAAATGAGTTGTTAAACATGTATATACATTAAGGCTTACTCGTTGGGCTGTAAAGTTTTATGAATTTTGACAAATGCTTAATGTTTTGTGTTCAGCATCACACTTACCCAGAACGGTTTCACTGCTCTGAAAAACATGCCCTGTGCTGCAGTTACTCAGATTTCTCCCCTCCCCGATCCCTGGCAGCTATTGCCCTATTTCTTGTCTCCTTACTTTTGCCTTTTCCAGAAGATCATGTCATGAAATACGGTGTGCAGCCTTTTCAGACTGGCCCTCCTTCAGGTAGCATGGTGTATTTCAGAGTCATCCATGTCTTTCTGTTGCTGGACAGGTCATCTTTTATTCTGTTACCTGGATGTACCAGTTTGTTTATCCGTTCCCCTGTTGAAGGACATCATCCAGGTTTGGGCGATGATGAATAAATAAATAATGGCATGAACGTCAGTGTGCAGGTTTTTCATGCACATAAGTTTGTACACTAGTTGGAGGAATGTCTGGCAGTGTGAAGCTGGATTGCATGGCAGGCTCTTCCGTTTTGCCTCTCCTGTGCTTGCACACTCTTCCTGTACTGACTACTTTTCTGACTCATATAAGCATTCTCAAATCTCGCCCTTCTTCAGGGGAAAAATGTGAAACCCTTACATTTTAACTCCCTCTGCTGCTCCCAGCGCCCCTCCTCTTCCTTCTTTTCACAGCGGACTTCTCACAGAGTCACCTGCTCTCTGCCGCCACCTCCTTCCTTTTATCACCACTTCGGTTCAGCCCACGCTCTGGGATGGGGACTGTGACTATTACAAAATAGACCTTTATTTTCACCAGGCTTCCTCTTGGCCACTCTGCTACAGATCCTGTGTCCTGGGTCTCATGGGATCTGCTCCGTCCTCTCTCTTGACCTTTTATGGCATCTGACACCGTTAACCACTCCTTCTTGAGGCCAGTGACCACTCTTCCTGTTAGTGTTTCCCTTTCTCTTACCCTTCATCCTCTTCCTAGGTGTTCTTAGCTCCTCTCCTGGCCTGTAATTTCTTCTGTGGCTGACACACATTTTTATCACCACCAGGCCTCATTATGAAACTTCAGGTCTGTATCCAACTACCTGTTATGTAACCCCTTTCCATGCCAAACACGTGTCCTGAACTTTGCTCACTTTTCCGCTTTCAGGCCAGCCAGGGTCTCTAATTTGGGGAAAGCATCGCCCAAGTCAGAAGCCTGGGCATCATCCTAGGTCCCTGCCTTCCTCTTGTACCCAGTCCAGTCTGTCACTGAGACCTGTGGATTCTGTTTCTCATCTTTCACTTTAACCTGGAGGAGTTCCTTGATCTCAGACCCTCATCATCTCTTGCCTGTAATAGACCCTGGTCTCCAGCTAGACTCCCTGCTCTAATCCACTTCTCTGATCTCCCAAAGCAATGCCCCAGCTATTCATGTTACCCCCGTGTATTAGAGTCTGTGACCATTCTCCATAGCCACATCTATACCCCATAAGTGACTAAACTGGGGGGTTCACCCTACCCCATGCTTAGGCTTCCCCCACCATACCTTCATCTTCAGTTCCAGCAGTAGAAACACTGGCTGGGTTTTTGCTTACATTGTTCCCTCTGCCTGGAGTACTGGACCTTTCCCCTAGTCTTCCATTGAAAATCTTGCCCCTAGTGGATTGCTACTCATGCACCAGAGGCTTATAATGGAAAACAACTATCCTCTACTCTGTACCTCTCCTGCGGTCACTACTTTTAACTGTTTCAGCTGGTTGCTTCTGGCCTCTGACTCCGTGTTTCCAAATACACCCTCATGAGGCTCTTTCCCCCGCCAGCCACACACACATTGCCTGCCTTCATCCTTCTCTCCCTGAGCAGGTATCTAAGGCCAGTAGTCTGAACTCCGTCTCCACCTCCCTGATTCCCACTACAATCCAAGGAGTAAATCCGGAAAGGATGACATTGGCTCAGGGGAGCAGGGGACCTGACACAGGAGAGAGGGAGAGTCGTCCCCAGGATGAGGGGAAGGAAGGCTTGGTCCAGGAGCTGTGATGTGCAGACAGGCTGGAGAGCTCAGGCCCCAGGAGCAGGAGGAGCAGGGCTCTCAGACCCGTGTCTCCCCAGGGGAAATGGAATGGATTTATTACAAACTTGACTCTGTTCCAGGAAAAAGTTGACTCAGTTAAGTCCAGGAAAAGTTGTATAACAATGAAAATTAGTCACTGTATACGGTTGACTCCACTGAGAGCAATATACAGAATGTCTTAAAAAATAGAAGTACTAATTTCTGATTTGTTTTTAATGTTTTATGACTAACTTAAAAGAATGAGCAGAGAGGGTTAGAAGGGGTGTTTGAAGGCTGGACTCTTTCGTTTTCTAGAAAGTCAGTGGATTACTAAAATTCTATCTCTGTCTCTCCTGTATTGGATCTTTTTCTTGATATTCTCTCTATTTCAGATGGAGCTTATTCTCTAGTGGTTTCCTGAGAAAAGAGACTGGGGAGACACATTTTTTTGAAGCTTTGCCTCTGAAAATATCTTTCTGTCATCATACTTTATTGGTAATTGACTAAATATAGACTTCTTAATTAAATCCATTTTCCCTCAGAATTTTGAAGGCATTGCTACACTGTTCTCTTCCTGTATTGCTGTCGAGAGAGGCAATGTCATTCTTGATGATCTGTCTTCCTTCTCTGGAAGGTTTTGGAGCCACTGTTCTCAAGTGTCATAATTGTGTGTATGTCTGATGTTCCTCTGTTCACACATGTGCTGGGTGTGAGAGAGGGACTCTTTCAGTCTGGAATTCATGTCCTTTGAGTTCATATCCTGGAAATTCTTCATATCATTTTGCTTTGATAAGTCCCTCCCCTTCCTTCATTGGATCTCTTTCTGGACCTTGTATTAATTTGTTATGGAGCCCGTCTGGCTGCCAGTCTGCACCCCACCCGCCCCAGGCTATGCAAAAAGTGTCCACACTGCCAACATGCCCGGCATCAGTGGGCACAGAGTAGGTGCTCTAGTCTCTGTTTAATGAAGGAGTGACAACTGCTTTGAGCTCTGAACATTTTTAGTGTGACTTTTGGACAAACAATTCTTGACTTTTTTCCCCTTTGTATCAGTAAGTTATGGTTTGTGGTGTTTTAAGGGAGTTGATAATGTGTATCAATAAACCCAAAGGAAACTTTAAAAAAAAATATTTTTGCTGTCCTAACTTCTGCCATCAGTACAAGTGTTTATTATTTTTTTTAACTTTTTATTTTTTATTGGAGTATAGTTGATTAACAATGTTGTGATAGTTTCAGGTGTACAGCAAAATGATTCAGTTATATCAGGTTGGCCAAAAAGTTTGTTTGGGTGTTTCCCCAAGACGTTATGGAAAAACCTGAATGAACTTTTGCCAACCCAGTACATATGCATATATCTATTGTTTTTCAGATTCTTTTCCCAATTAGGTTGTTACATAACACCTAGCAGAGTTCCCTATAAGCACTAAGCAGAGTGCTATACAGTAGGTCCTTGTCGGTTATGTTTTAAGTATAGCAGTTGTACATGTCCATCCCCAACTCTTAACTATCCCTCCCCCTACTTCATAACCATAAATTAATTCTCTAGATTTGTGAGTCTGTTTCTGTTTTGTAAATAAGCTCATTTGCATCATTTAAAAGAGGGCTTCTATGCCTGAGGAGACACTCAAAGTGTGGCAGTAATGCATCAGGTATTAATGTAGTTGAAGATTGAGAGACGAGTGCAGTCATCCAGTGTTGGAAAAAGAAGAACTTGACACAACGTTCTTGCGGGTTGTTGTTGCTGCAAGAGGGAGCCTTGGCTTAGGCTGACGGCAAGGGCTGTGTGTGCCCGTCAGGTTGACAGCTGCCATTACATCAGGAGGAGGAGCCAAGAGCAAGGATCTCACAGTTTGCACAGAAAGCGCCTCTAACATGGCAGTTACCCAGCTCAGATTCTGGTCATTCTATTTTCTTTTTGGAGTTAGTACGGTTATGAATCTGAGGTTTGGGCATAGAAGACTTAGTTACCACAGCTCCTCTAGATGGGTCTGAATGTACTTCCCAGTTAGCACTCTGTGACTTGTGTCTGG
This sequence comes from Giraffa tippelskirchi, assembly GCF_054371585.1. Taxonomy (NCBI): domain Eukaryota; kingdom Metazoa; phylum Chordata; class Mammalia; order Artiodactyla; family Giraffidae; genus Giraffa; species Giraffa tippelskirchi. The sequence goes on from NC_137287.1 coordinate 55,579,475, forward strand.
GATGGCCCAGAGGCTCCTCACCCAGAGTGGATGTCTCCAGGAGAGGATGACAGGAGAGGGCACAGAGGGACGAGGGCACAAGAGTGGAAGAGAACTTGTATGTCGGAGAGGAAGCTCTGAGTGACCTTCCTAACCGGGCAGCTGTCCTGCTTGGCCCTCCTTTCATCTAAGGGCATCCTTCGGTATCCAAGGGGCATTGGTTCCAGGGTGCACACACCCCCCTCCTACCCCGAGAATACCAAAGTCTAAGGATACTCAAATCTGTTAAATAAAATGGCCTAGAATTTGCATATAACCTACTGACATGCTCCCATATACTTTAAATCATCTCCAGATTACTTATAACACCTAATAATGTAAATGCTGTGTAGTTGCCAGCATGAGGCAAATTCAAGTTTTGCTTATTGGAACGTTTTTCTGGAAGTTTTTTCAAATATTTTCATCTGTAGCTGGTTGAATTCGCAGATGTGGAACCTGTGGATATGAAGAGCCAACTGTCCTGCATTTTTTTATCAGTGGTGCAGAAAACCTGTCACAGAGCACTGCTGAGTCTCAGTGGGAGGTGCAGGGAGGAAGTTCTGGGCAGAGTTAAGAGGAGCTGGTAATAAAACCTTCATCTCCTGTAAGTCAGTAGAAACAATCAGCCATTTGCCAGCAGAATTTCTTGTCCCTGAGTGAACAGTGATGTTGGCGTGGAGATGAAAAAAGCAGTGGTTCTGCAAGGTTAATACAGAGGGTTGGGCTAGGCCTTGTGTAACAAAGACAAAACATATAACAGGAGCTGTACCAGTGTCCTGGGGCTGCTGTAGCAAATGACTACAAACCAGGGGGCTGAAAGAGCAGACATTTTTTTCTCCCACAGTTCTGGAAGCTACAAGTCTGAAATCAAGGTATCAACAGGGCTCAGCTCTCTCTGACGGCCTCTTCCTTTCTTCTGGCGGCTGTAGCCAATCATGCAGTTTCCTGACCTCCATCCTGTGGCTCTCTGTCTAGGTATCTCTTTCCTTACAAGGACACCAGTCATCTTGGATTTAGGGTCAGTCAAATCTGGTTTGCTCTCATCTTGACTAATTGCATCTGCAAAGAGCCTGTTTCCAAATAAGGTCACATTCTGAGGTTCTGGGTGGACATAAATTGGGGGATACTGTTCACTCCAGTACAGTAGCTTAAATAAGCTAGAAATAAGACATGTCTTTGTCTCTCATAGAAGAGTTCCAAGACAAGCAGTTTGAGGGGGCCAGCTGAGACTATCAGGAGCCCAGGGGCTGCCTGTCTGATCACCCCATGTTTAGCACATGCCTTCTACTCATGGTCTGTGAAGACTGCCTAAGTTCCAGCCATTGCATTTGCCTCCCACCTGCAGGAAAGGGAAAGGGAGTATGAAGAGTTTACAGAGGCACGTGCCATCTGTTCTTTGAGAAACAATCCAGTATTTCTGTTTGTGTTGTATTGGATGAAACTCTGTCAGATGCACAGTCAGCTGAAAAGGAGCCTGGGGGTGTAGCCTTTTTTCAGACAGCTTTGTGTCCTGCTAAACCTTAGAAGTCCTCTTTCTAGAAAAAGAGGGTTAATGGGTATTAAGTAGGCAACCAGCAATCTTCCACAGTCAGGGTGGCTTGTCTTTACTTCCCTATGACATGTAAGAAGTAGTTTCTTACAAAACCTGCTGTGCTTATTAAAAGATTTTCTAAATGTCTTGATAATATAGTCTCTTAACAAGTGATCTAGGTTTGTAGGAACCAGAGATGACTGAAGAACTCCAAAGATGACCTAAATAAGATGCAGGCTGTTGGTTACCTGAGAACCTCAAGGGAAGTGATGGTGCTTCATGTCTGCCCCTTTGCAAGCACACAGCCGAGCCTCCCGTCCCTGCCCAGACTGTCCACGTCCACAGAGAGTGGCGCCCTCCCCTCCCGCATCCGCATCCGGCTGTCACGGAGTCTCCAACTTGCTGTTCTTCCAGATGCATTCTCCATGCTCCCTCCTGTGGGGGCTTTTCTAAGCCCCTGAAGGCATGAAAAAAGTTAGGGTTTCTTGCAACAATTTCTTAAGTCTGGATGTTATCAGATAACACGAAAGAGGAGACATGACATTCACTAAGAATAGCATCCTTGGTCCCATAGAAAGCCTGAGGGAGACAGGGACAAGGATGGAGGAGGAGAATTTTCTCATTTCTGTTGCCTCGCTTATCCCTGGTCCAGTGAGTCATCGTCTTCTCGCTGACGCAGATCTCTGACTCACTTTGCTGGTCTCTCTTGTCAGTCTGTTCCCAGTGTTCCCACTGAAGGGAGCCTCCTGTCTGTGAAGGTTGTGGTCCTCTCAAGCTTTTCCTCACAGTTGTCTTCTCTTTAGCTGTCGCTGCTCACCCCGCCCCCAACCCCACATGGGGCTTCCCCAGTAGCTCCGCGGTAAAGAATCTTCGTGCAGTGCAGGAGATACAGGAGAGGTGGGTTCAATCCCTGGGTGGGTCAGAAGATCCCCTGGAGGAGGAAATGGCACCCCACTCCAGTATTCTTACCTGCGAAATCCCATGGACAGAGGAGCCCGGCGGGCTACCGTCCATAGCGTAGCAGAGTGAAACATGACTGAAGCGACTTAGCATGCACGCACGTGCACACACACCCTCTTGTGAGGGAGTTGTAGGAGGGGCTTAGTCACATCTCAGCTCGAATCTAGAGCTTGGAGTTGGTAGGGGGTTGACACGGGAGCTGGGACCACAGATGGAGACAGTGCACAGGCAGGTGGGCACCTGCCATCCTCAGGCTCCTGCCCTGAGCTCACCCTCGCACCTTTGCGCCTTCTTGCTAATTCCTGCTCTTGGAGCACACAGTCCTCCCAACCCAACAGCAGGGCCTGGTACAGGACAGCCTCCTCCTGAGCACTTCTAGCCTACCGTATGTGTGTGCGCAGTCATGCCCGACTCTTTGCGACCCCATGGACTGTGGCCCACTGGGCTCCTCTGTCCATGAGATTTTCCAGGCAAGAATACTGGAGTGGGTTGTCATTTCCTTCTCCAGGGGATCTTCCCAACCCAGGGATTGAACCGGAGTCTCCTGCACTACAGGCAGGTTCATTGCTGCTAAGCCACCAGGGAAGCCCTCTAGTCCAAGACTCCATTCCTTTCCTCGAGAGGAGAGCTGACAGTTTCTCTGATTGTCTGCACACTTTACAGTGGACAGTTGCTTATAAAACTCAAGAAGGCTGGTATATAATTTCCACATTTGCCACATCTCACCAGTTGTATTAGTTTCATAACAATGACTATGCAAGACTAAAGGCGATGCTTTTTCCTCCACGCGACCAGACAAATGTGTATTTTTCTGACAAAAATAAACTTTCCTCCTTGCATGTCCTTTTAGGTTTCCCACCAATCACCCACACACCTCTCGTTCGGAATAGCTGGTCCCCTCCTACTAATGACAGCCCTTGGGGGCAGACCCAGAAATTGTGTCCAGAGACTGAAATAATATTGCCAGCTGGGTGGTGCCACTGCAGTGCTATTTGATGGCCCTTATTGAGTTTAATTATGTTGAAACATTTTGTCTTCCCAAGGCTTAGAGGGAAGAATAGGCTAGAGTAAGATGTTTAACTTCTTTTTGAAACAAGTCAACTTGAAAAGTATTGGGCGAGGCAGGGAAGAGTGATATAACTGGCTTTTCCCAGTGTTGGAAGATGCCATCTCTCTGCTTATTGGCAGAGAGGAGTCATTTAAGCCAAATTGCATAATTTATTTGTTTATTGGGGCAGGTTGAAAAATGTATTCAGGGAAATCATGTATCTTTATACAAGTTAGCCTCTGAGTAAGTATTTGTGAGATGCTTACCATTCAGTTAGGCAGTAACATAAAAAAGTATATCAGCTGTCCCAAATCCATGTTGAAAATGAGGGAACAAATACAGTTCTAAAATATGAAAACCATAATGCTGACAAACAGATGAAAGTATAATTAGCCTGAAAAACCCCAGAGCTTAGAAGAGCTTTTTTCATTTTTCCAGCTCTTAGAGCCACATTAAAACAAAAAATCCCAAAGCACGAACCCTTTGCTAAAGCCACTGAAAGGCCGTCATCCACGCCCAAACTTCAGTGTTTACTTGGCTTATCTGTCTTCCCTGAAAGGCAGGTAGACTCCTTCCACCCAACAGAGGGGGATGAGGGCTTTAGTTCCACATCCTCATCTGTGTTCAGTTCTAAGTCCACTGACCAGACATGGGCTGCTCCACACCCTCTGTCAGACAGCAAAGATGTGGACACCGACTTAACCTAGGAGAGAGCAAGTCGACTGTGAACTCCAAGCTGATCATGGACATCCGTTCATTTTAGTGAAGTGAAAGTTGCTCAGTCGTGTCCGACTCTTGGCGACCCCATGGAATTCTCCAGGCCAGAATACTGGAGTTGGTAGCCTTTCTCTTCTCCAGGAAATCTTCCCAACCCAGGGATCAAATCAGGTCTCCCACATTACAGGCGGATTCTTTACCGAGCCACAAGGGAAGCCCATTTTAGTTCATTTTAGTCAGATGTTTTAAAACCCTGGGTCCATGATCGGTGCTTGTCTAGAATCTGCTTTGAGTAAGTTCTCAGGACTGGGATAGGAAGAACCTTGGATATCCTACAGAGACTGCTTCCCCTTACAACCCTGAACAAGACCAAAAAGCCTCCAGATGCCCTCCTCCCCACACACGGGTCACACACTGTCCTCTGGCCTTCCTTTTTCCGCCTGCTCTACCCTAGGAGACAGAGACACATTTTCTGCTTCCCCAGCCGCAAGCCTGAAGTCTGCCTCATGACATGAAAGTAGGACTATGTTAGGCCCTCCAGGCAATGCTTTTGCTTTCCTGGTAAACGGGAAAGGTGAGCTGGTGCAACCCTGTGTCCCTGTTCTAGCTTGTACCACGTGGCCCCAGCACCCGGAGGTGCAGCAGTGGCTGCACTGTGGGCAACAAGCTCACTTGCCGTGGTTAACAAAACAGAACCTGTAGACTCATCGCCAGCTCTGAACTGCACACCTCTGGACTTCTTCCCCTCGAAAGAGGAACCTTTTCTTGTTAAGTCCCAGTAGACCCAGGTTTCTATAACTTGCAGTTAGAAACATCCCAGGCTGGTACAGTTAGAGATCTAAAATTCATAGCTCCCTGGATTATTTTTTTTAATATAGAGTTTAGGAGGTATTAGGAGGCCTGTCTCCCTTGGGCCAGAGGCAAGGTCATGCTACTTTTATTATGGAAAATGTAGTCTGTGGATAGTGAGAAAAGAACTTGGTCAGTGCACAGACTGTGAAAAACCAAAACAGGAGAAGCAGCTGCGCTTTGCTGGAGCAAGTGGCTGTGAGGAGACACCCCACGTCCAAGGTCAGAGAAACCCCAGTAAGATGGTAGGTGCTGGAGTGGCAGTGAGGAGATACCCTACACCCAAGGGCAAAGGAGAAGCCCCAGCAAGATGGTAGGAGGGGCGAATTCATGTTTAGAATCAAACTCCATTCCTGCTAGAGACACTCAGAGGGCTCAAACGCTCAGAGGGCTCAAACAAACCTTTGTGCGCACCAGGACCCAGGGACCCCACAGAGACTGAGACAGAACTGTGTTTGAGCATCTCCTGTGGAGGTATGAGTCAGCAGAGGACTGCCAAAGGGACAGGGGCTTTGGGTGCAGTAGACGTGGGTATGGCATAAGCCCTCTTGGAGGATAGACCTTACACAGGACTGGGAAATAAACTCTTGGGAGGCACCAGGACCCAGGAGAAAGGAGCAGTGATGCCACAAGAGACTGACCTGGACTTGCCTGTGAGTGTCCAGGAGTCTCCAGTGGAGGCGTGGGTCGGTGGTAGCCTGCTGCAGGGTTGGGGGCACTAAGTGTAACAACAGTGCATGGGACCTTTTGAAGGAGGTCTCCATTATCTTCATTACCTCCACCATAGTTTGGCCCCAGGTAAGTAGCAGGGAGGGAACACAGCCCCACCCATCAACAGATAATTGGATTAAAGATTTACTGAGCATGGCCCCACCGATCAGAACAAGAACCAGTTTCCCCCTCAGTCTCTCTCATCAGGAAGCTTCCATAAGTCTCTTATCCTTCTCCATCAGAGAGCAGACAGAATGAAAACCGCAATCACAGAAAACTAACCAATCTAATCACATGGACCACAGCCTTGTCTAACTCAATAAAACTATGAGCCATGCCATGTAGGGCCACCCAAGACAGATGGGTTATGGTGGACAGTTCTGACAAAATGTGGTCTGCTGAAGAAAGGAATGGCAAACCACTTCAGTATTCTTGCCTTGAGAACCCCATGAGCAGTATGAAAAGGCAAAAAGATAGGTCACTGAAAGATAAATTCCCACGTTGGTAGGTGCCCAACATGCTACTGGAGATCAGTGGAGAAATAGCTCCAGAAAGAATGAAGATAGGGACCCAAAGCAGAAACAACACCCAGTTGTGGATGTGACTGGTGATGGAAGCAAGGTCTGATGCTGTAAAGAGCAATATTGCATAGGAACATGGAATGTTAGGTCCATGAATCAAGGCAAATTGGAAGTGGTCAAACAGGAGATGGCAAGAGTGAACATCAACATTTTAGGAATCGGTGAACTAAAATGGACTGGCATGGTGAATTTAACTCAGATAACCATTATGTCTATTTACTGTAGGCAAGAATCCCTTAGAAGAAATGGAGTAGCCATCATAGTCAACAAAAGAGTCTGAAATGCAGTACTTGGATGCAATCTCAAAAACAACAGAATGATCTCTGTTTCCAAGGTAAACCATTCAATAATATCATGGTAATCCAAGTCTATGCCCCGACCAGTAATGCTGAAGAAGCTGAAGTTGAACGGTTCTATGAAGACCTCCAAGACCTTCTAGACCTAACACCCAAAAAGATGCCCTTTTCATTATAGGGGACTGGAATGCAAAAGTAGGAAGTCAAGAAACACCTGGAGTAACAGGCAAATTTGGCCTTGGAGTACAGAATGAAGCAGGGCAAAGGCTAATAGAGTTTTGCCAAGAGAATGCACTGGTCATAGCAAACACCCTCTTCCAGCAACACAAGAGAAGACACTACACATGGACATCACCAGATGGTCAACACCAAAATCAGATTGATTATATTCTTTGCAGCCAAAGATGGAGGAGCTCTATACAGTCAGCAAAAACAAGACCGGGAGCAGACTGTGGCTCAGATCATGAACTCCCTATTGCCAAATTCAGACTTAAATTGAAGAAAGTAGGGAAAACCACTAGACCATCCAGGTGTGACCTAAATCAAATCCCTCATGCTTAAACAGTGGAAGTGAGACATAGATTAAGAGACTAGATCTGATAGACAGAATGCCTGATGAACTACGGACAAAGGGAAAGATATACCCATTTGAATGCAGAGTTCCAAAGAATAGCACGGAGAGATAAGAAAGCCTTCCTCCATGATCAGTGCAAAGAAATAGAGGAAAACAATAGAATGGGAAAGACCAGAGATCTCTTCAAGAAAATTAGAGCTACCAAGGGAACATTTCATGCAAAGACAGGCTCAATAAAGGACAGAAATGGTATGGACTTAATAGAAGCAGAAGATATTAAGAAGAGGTGGCAAGGATACACAGAAGAACTATGCAACAAAAATCTTCACGACCCAGGTAATCACGATGGTGTGATCACCCACCTAGAGTCAGACATCTTGGAATGTGAAGTCAAGCGGTCCTTAGGAAGCATCACTATGAACAAAGCTAGTGGAGGTATGGAATTCCAGCTGAGCTATTTCAAATCCTAAAAGATGATACTGTGAAAGTGCTGCACTCAGTATGCCAGCAAATTTGGAAAATGCAGCAGTAGCCACAGGACCGGAAAATGTCAGTTTTCATTCCAATCCCAAAGAAAGGCAATGCCAAAGAATGCTCAAACTACTGCACAATTGCACTGATCTCACACGCTAGTAAAGTAATGCTCAAAATTCTCCAAGCCAGGCTTCAATAGTACGTGAACCGTGAACTTCCAGATGTTCAAGCTGGCTTTAGAAAAGGCAGAGGAACAAGAGATCAAATTGCCAACATCCATTGGGGATCATTGATAAAGCAAGAGAGTTCCAGAAAAACATCTGTTTCTGCTTTTTTGACTATGCCAAAGCCTTTGACTGTGTGGATCACCACAAACTGTGAAAAATTCTGAAAGAGATGGGAATACCAGAGCACTTGACCTGCCTCTTGAGAAATCTGTATGCAGGTCAGGAAGCAACAGTTAGAACTGAACATGGAACAACAGACTGGTTCCAAATAGGAAAAGGAGTACGTCAAGGCTGTATATTGTCACCCTGCTTATTTAACTTATATACAGAGTACATCACAAGAAACGCTGGGCTGGAGGAAGCACAAGCTGGAATCAAGATTGCCAGGAGAAATATTAATAACCTCAGATATGCCGATGACACCACCCTTATGGCAGAAAGCGAAGAAGAACTAAAGAGCCTCTTGATGAAAGTGAAAGAGGAGAGTGAAAAAGTTGGCTTAAAGCTCAACATTCAGAAAACTAAGATCATGGCATCTGTTCCCATCACTTCATGGGAAATAGATGGGGAAACAGTGGGGAACTTTATTTTTGGCAGGCTCCAAAATCACTGCAGATGATGACTGCAGCCACGAAATTAAAAGAAACTTACTCCTTGGAAGAAAAGTTATGACCAACCTAGACAGCATATTAAAAAGCAGAGACATTACTTTGCCAACAAAGTTCCATCTAGTCGAGGCTATGGTTTTTCCAGTAGTCATGTATGGATGTAGACTATAAAGCTGAGCACCAAAGAATTGATGCTTTTGAACTGTGGTGTTGGAGAAGACTCTTGAAAGTCCCTTGGACTGCAAGGAGATCAAACCAGTCCATCCTAAAGGAAATCAGTCCTGAATATTCATTGGAATCACCATGAATGTTGATGTTGCAGCTGAAACTACAATACTTTGGCCACCTGATGGGAAGAACTGACTCATTTGAAAAGACCCTGATGCTGGGAAAGATCGAAGGCCGAAGGAGAAGGGGACGACAGAGGATGAGATGGTTGGATGGCATCACCGACTCAATGATCATGAGTTTGAGTAAACTACGGGAGTTGGTGATGGACAGGGAGGCCTGGTGTGCTGCATACCATGGGGTCACAAAGAGTCGGACATGACTGAGCAACTGAACTGAATTGAACTGAACTTAGGAGGTATTGTTTATTAAATTGCACTTTGCCATGTTTACTGAGCATTTTCCACACGGCATACATTGTGTGAGACCAGTGACACAGAGGACAAAATGTTATTTAGAGTCCAAGCCAGACAGAAATACGAACCATATTCAGCAAGGGTAGCTTTGTGATCGTCTGACTCATTCCTTTAACAATGATTGTGCACCTACAGTGAACCAGGCTCTTGGAGCTGAAGATACGGAGATGAATGTCATAGCTATAAGCCTTTAGGAGCACAATCTTCTAAATATTCATCCTTCATTCATCCAGTAAATGTTCCTCGGGCACCTACTATGTATCAGGCAGGCTCAGAGCTCAAGCTGAGGGGAAACAGTAAACAGGATTACAGAGTCATTCTGCTTTTGAATAGGACCACAGGTGCCGGAAGTTAGAGTCAGGAAGGAATGAAACAAGGGGTAGGGGACCCAGCTGGAGGCATAGCATGAGTGGTCGGCTGTCCTTGCAGGGTGACCGGGGGTCTCCAGTGACACTTGGGCCACAAGTCCCCTCCCTCTCACGAGTTTTGCGTCTGGCCAGGCGGTTTCCCTTGGCCCACATCCTTTCCTCCAGAGCCCGACTTCCTCTATGGCTGTTTCCTGTGTGACCGCTGCCTGTGCCTCCGCCAGCCTGTCCGGTGCTCTTGTTGCCTCTAGCTACCTTGTGACCCAAGTATCTTTATTAAAAGTGAAGTGTCCCCTAATAAGGAAAATGTACCCTTTTTCTCAAAGTGATTATGTGACTAATTGAAATCACAAGGATTCCCATTTTCCCCTTCAGAGGCAGCAGTGTATTCTCAAACCGTAATGGGGTAGAAAGCCGCCACTTGGCCCAAGAGGTTTAGCCTGATTTCTGGGAAAGAGGCAGCCTGGCTACTCAGCCATAAATAGGTTATTAAGACAAAATACACTGAGACTGAATGGCCCGCGATTCCCGGCCGAGCTAACCCCCAGAGGATCGTGACATCCCGCCCAAGGACACTGACGGCAAGAGAGAGCCCAGCTCCCTGGAGATTCGGGCCTCTGTTCTGTCTTGGTCTGGCCCAGCCACCAGGGCAAGCCACTTCCCCCACGGGGCCAGCTTTGTTGTTCGCGAAACGGGGTGAATGCTGGCCGTTGCTTGAATCAGAAACCTGTCAGTGCAGTGAAAAAAACACATGAAAGCCCTTTGTAACATTAAATAAAAGCCTAGTTGTACTGACACAGGAGTGGCTTCCCAGCAGCAGACTGGTTACGCTCCGAGTCCTTTAGGACTCTGATGTTTTCAGTGGCTCCTTCCTCAAGGTAAACCCATCCCTGGGCCCCGTGGGCTTCAAAGGCCTGAGGTCAACTCTGTGAGCAGCTCGAAAAGGCCAGCCACTGACTTTGGAGCCTCATTTCAGCTAGTCTTTACTTCTAAAGAAAGGGATGACTGTCCCGGATGGAGCTGGTTGGCCTCGGGGCGCATGTTCCCACCAGGCACAGCGGTAACTGCTCACAAAGCTGCAGGCACCGTTGAGCAAGAGATACAAAGGTGCTCGCCTGCCTTGGGGACATTAATCAAGGGTTTGAAAAGGCTCTGTTCCCTAGAGACTAAATTCTGATTTCTGAAACTCCAGCTGGAAGAAGAGAGGATAAAGGATGACGTTATCGATGTCACGGTCAAGCAGCAGAAGCAGGAGGAGTACTCGGAGAGAAAGGAGGCCCCTCTGAGAATCAGCCATGGCTGGGCTGGGTCAGACTCACTTGCAAGGCCCTGGGGCAGCCTCACTGTGTGTAGTCCACTCCCCCATCCACATGCCAGTTCATATGTATGTGTTCGGTTTAAGAGGTTACTCTCCGTGGTAGGCAGGATTCTCATGTGGCCCCCAAGACCCCTGGTTCTGCTGTACACACACCTCTACAGCGATCCTGGCAAACATGAGTCTAGGTACTGCCGAGGAGGAAACTGCAGATAGAATTAAGATCCTAAGCCAGCTGGCCTTAAGAGAGGGCAATTATCTGGGTGGGCCTGAGTCCTTAAGGTGGGGAGTTTTCTCCAGTTGGTCCCAGATGTCAGAGCTCAATGCATGAGAAGGATTTGTGGTCTTGAAGATGGAGGGGCCACATGGCAGGAACGCAGGCAACTTCTGGGAATGGAGTGTGGCTCGTGTGCAGCCAGCAGGAAACAGGGGCCTTGTTCTCATAGCCATGGGAACTGAATTCTGCCTCCGAGAAAGGGCCCGGAAGCGTGTTTGTCTCCAGAGCCTCCTGGTGAGACCTGAGCCCAGCTGACACTGCCGTTCGGCCTCGGGAGACCCTGAGCAGAGAAACCAGTCCCACTGTGTGACCTCTGACCTGCAGAACTGTGGCCCAGTAGATGGGCAGTGATAAGGCATGGGGTTTGTCCGCACTTGGGCCACCGGCAGTTGGACAGTTCCAGTCACTAGGGTAACCGGCGGGTCACACGGCCAAGTCAGTTTGGGAGTCTTCTCATCTAGTGAGCTCTCCAGCATCTATAATTATGTTTTGATTTTTTAAACCTTTTCATTTTTAATTAATTTCAGACTCTCAAAAAAGTTGTACACAGTACACAGCATTCTCAAAAACCCCTTCACTCCAATCCCCCAACTGCTGCATAAACACAGCACAGTTATTAAAGTCTGGAAGTGAACACACTCCCCCAGCTGTCCTGCTGGCGTCCCCTTCGTGGTCCAGTTGCAGCGCAGGAACCCGTTAGCCCTCTTTCATCTGGAACACCTCCTCAGTCTTCGTCTTCGTGATTTTGATGTATTTAAAGAAGTACCAACTAGTTATTTTGTAGAATGCCCCTTATTTTAGGTGCCTGTTGTTTCCTCGAGATTAAATTCAGAGTACGGATTTTTGGCAAGAGCATAGAAGATGTGATGCTGTGTCCTTCTCACCACACTGTGTCAAGAGGCCCAATTTGGTCCCTCACTGAAGGCGTTCACATTGATCCCTTGGCCAAAGCAGCTGCCTGGTTTCTCCCTCGTAAAGCTGCCTTCTTCCCCTTTGTCATGAATAATTACCTTGTGGGAACGACTGTGAGCCTGTCAGTATCCTGTTTCTCACTGTACTTTTGCTCACTGATTTTAGCAACCACCGATGATTCTTCTGTGAAACAATTACTGCTGTGGGATTTGCCAAAAAGTTCCTGGTTCTATAATTGCTTCTACATTTATTAGCTACAATTCTAATAATTTCAATAAATCTAGAAATCGTTAATTTCTACAAATCCTAGAATTTGTGAGGAAGAGTGTTTCTTCTATTCCCCCTTGTTTACTCACCTACCTATTTATTTACTTCAATGTGGATTCAGGGAATCTTTCTTTCTTCTGTGGGTCAGAACCCATTACAAGCATGATTTATCTTGTTGCCCAAACTGTCCCAGAGGAGCCCTTTCAGGTTGGCCTCCGGGTCTTCTGGACATGCCCCTGTAACTTGTTTGTACCTCGGTGTGATGGTTTAATTATTTCCTGGCACCCTCATCTTTCCTGCTCCAATTCTCCAAGGTCTCCTGGGTCCTTTAATCAGAGAATGGTATTTAGAAACCAAGATCTCTGAGTATTAGACATGTCCACAGCATTGTTCTTCATGTTTAAAATTTTATTGAAGTATAGTTGATTTACAACATTGTGTTAATTTTTGCTGCATAGCAAACTGACTCAGTTATACACATATATATTCTTTTCCATTATGGTTTATCACAGGATATTGAATATAGTTCCTTGTGCTGTACAGTTGGACCTTGTTGTTTATCCATTTTATAAATAATAGTTTGCATCTGCTGATCCCAAACTCCCAATCCATCCCTCCCCTAACCCCCTACCCCTTAGCAGACACAAGTCTGTTCTCAGTATCTGTGATTCTGTTTCTGTTTTGTAGATATGTATCATATTTTAGATTCCACATATAAGTAATATCACATGGTATGTCTTTTTTTTTCTGACTTCACTTAGTGTGATAATCTCTAGGTTCATCAATGTAGCTGCAAATGGCATTATTTCATTCTTTTTATGGCTGAGTAATATTTTATTGTATATATGTACCACATCTTCTTTATCCGTTCATCTGTTGATGGACATTTCTGTTGTTTCCATGCACTTCTTGGCTATTCCCATAGAACTACACTTAATGGTCATGCTCTGATACTGTGGATCATTGACCCTTTCATTGTTACACACAGACACAGACTCACCTTTTGGTAAAATGCAGAGTCAAGGGGAGCTCATCTGCCCGCAGCTGGATTCCTCTTGCTACACTTGACCCCCCTGAACCTCAGCCCCCATGTTCCCTGGGCCAGCCACGTGCCCCTACCCCATACCTCCCCAGGCGCTCCCATCACTCACCTCCTCTGCAGGGACCCTTCCCACTCAACGACCCTGGAAGAAGCCTCTCTCCGCTTTCAGATCTATTATTATTAATGTCACTAATAACTATTAATACCTCTTACTGGGCACTTGTGCTCCAAGCAAACATGAGTTCGAATCCTTACAGCAACCCACAAAGAAGGCAGCTTCCCCATTTATGGCCCAAACACGGAGGCTCCAAGGGGGCTGTCACCCAGCTTAGGAAGCACGAAGCGTGGATTCTCACTCTCCAGCTCTGCTTTTCGCATCCGCCCTCCCCTGTGGGGACTGTGGGTCTGCAGACACCCAGGAGCTAGGAAGGAAGAGTGAGGGGCGGCCAGGCCGTGGGAGCCAGTGCAGTGGGGACAGCCCCTGGACTCTCCTCCTGGGGAGTCTGGTGGAGATGGGGGTGGGGCCACTCCCCTGGCCCCCTCCTCTTCCTTCCTCCTTCATACACTTTTTTACCACTGTTCCCGACCCCCATCAAAATTTCCCAGGTCCATTCTTTGGCCTGGAAACTCTTCACTCAAGACAAAGCCTAACAACATTCTATGATCAGGGAGACAAGGCTTGAAAACGCAAATGCCCAAATACCTAGGGAAGGAACGGCTGTGGGTGGGATGGGTGAGTTTCCAAGGGGAAAGACTGTGAGAGTTCTTTCTATCTGAGTGTTCCTGTCCCTATGAGAGGACACGAAAGCCTTCTGCCTACGTATCAGAAAAGAAATCTGGGTGGGGACCCTTTTCTTCTTGCAGAGAGAAAACCAGAGGCTGTGCCCTGGGCACTTCCTGCCAAGAGCCTGGGCACAGGGCACCAAAGCCAGGAGAAGGCAGCTCACATCCTGGGGAAACAGAGCCCAAGATTCTGATCTGGCTCCTCCAGTCCCCCTCCTCGCATCTGAGCTTCACTTTCCTTTGGGTTCTCTAAGTGCAGTCTGAACCAGGAGGACCGGCAGCATCCTTACAACCTGGGCTTTTTGCCAGATGGGTCAGTTACTGGGCCCCACCCCAGCCTGAATCAGAAACAAGGGCTGAGGCCCAGCGATCCGTGTGAGCAGCTCTCCAGCCTCCTCTCCTCTCCTGCCTGTGAGTTGAGTGCCTCTGGCCTCAGGACCTCAGATGATTCTGCTGATGGTGACCATCCTAAACTGATGATCAATTGGAGCCTAGGGGAAGCCCTGGAGTTTCCTCACGGTTCTAGAAATTAGGGTAGGTTTTAAAAATGCCACTTCGATGCACCAAGAGCTCCTTGGCAGAGAAGAAGTGTTGAATCAATAGTCCATTAGACTGAGGACAGAAATGTCAGCTGACACAATTGAAATTTGCTGAACACTGATGACATGACTTAGTTTATGACTCATGTTACACTAGTGACAGGCCCTGGGAATGTATTCTCAATTTCAAATTGCTCCCAACCTTTCCTCCACATCTGCAAACCAGAGGACCATGACCCACCACCCCAGCCCATTCCCCACCCGCACTGCCTGTGATAAGTTAGTGCTTCAGCAAACCCCACTGTCCATGACACTCTTACCTCTTGTGGGAACTTGCCTGGGCTGTTTCCTCCCTTCTGCAAGGGACAAGCAGAAGCACTCTGACACTAGATGTTGACATCAATCCTTGTTGGCTGCCTCTAACTGGTGGTGAAAGAACAAATGTTTTCAGGGTTGTTAAACAGACACTGCAAAAATCGGAGAGGGCTGCTCTCTGAACATGGGAGGGAAACCAGACTGTAAGGAGTCCTGTTTCCTACGTTGCGTTATACTCAAAGTGGAGAGATCAGGCTGCATGAATCTGAACTGGTTTTACTCAGCCCTTCTGCTACCAAATGTGTGGGTTTTCCACACCAACAGCCAGTTGTCCCACTGGATGTCCTGAAGTTCAACTCAGCTCTGAAGCTACCCGGGTTTAGCCCATATCCCACAGCTAACGGGCTTAGTCCCTCAAGACTGCCCCATTTCAGACGCCCATCACAAGTACTGCCCAGGGTACCATTTTCTGTCGAGTTTGGCTGCAAAGTGTAGGGTTCCTCCACCCTCATCCTTTCAGGTTTGATAATTGGCTAGACAGGCTCACAGAAGCCAGAAAAGAATTTACTTCACTGGCTATTATGGTGGCTCCTTGCCTGTAATGCAGCAGACGGCAGTTCGATCCCTGGGTCAGGAAGATCCCCTGGAGAAGGGAATGGTTACCCACCCTAGTATTCTTGCTTGGAGAATTCCATGAACAGAGGAGCCACGGGGTTGCAAAGAGTCAGACACGACTGAGCAACTAATGCTAACATAGAGGACGGAAGTCAGGAGCAGCCACGCAGAGGTGATGCAGGGGGCAGGTGAGAAGGGAAGGGGGCAGAGAACCTCTAGGTCTCCTTGGGTGCCCTACCCTCCCAGCACCTCCACGTGCCTACCCTCCAGAAGCTCTCCCAGTCCCATCGTGGTGGGGTTTTGACTGAGGTTTCATTTTGTAGGTATGATTAATTAAATCATTGCCCATTGGTGATTGAGCTCCATTTCCAGTCCTCTAATCATGCTGGGTCTTTCTAACCACCAGCTCCTATCCCGAAACTATCGAGGGGTTCCTGGCCACTGCTCTTCTCACTAGCATACAGAAGATCATTCCAGAGATTTCAAAGGTTTTAGGAGCTGTGTGCCGAGAACCGGTACAAAAGCCCAAAGATTTCTTACTGTATTTCACAGTCAGTCATTCAAGTCCATAGAGCAGTAAAGGTGCCAACCAGAAGGACAAAAGGGCCGTCATCGCAAAGTGCATGTCCTCTGGCTTCGGTGACTCAGAGCAGTCTGCATCTGTGACGTGCGATCTTGTGCACTTTATCTGGCCTTAGATGAAATTTGCCTTCCGTGGCAGCTCAGACCATGGAGTAAAGTACACGGCCACCAGGCATCATGCTCATGGCAGGAAAAAGGGCAGAGGGAGCTGATCATGGAATTGAATTTGGGGCTCCCCCAACTGTCCTTCACTTCCCGCTCCTGTGGGCAGACTGACGCCCACACTCACCAGGGCTCACTAGCCAGCTCTCCAGTTGAGTCCACATAGCAGTGTCTTTCCAGAAGGCTCCACCAGGGCCCTTGACAGTCTGACCCAATGGCCACTTCCTTCTCCTTTCAAAACAGGGTGCGGTGGGGGTGAGGGGTGAGGAAGTAGTTAGGACTATTAACCAGTAATGGTTCTGATTCTGATTAAGAAAAAAAATTTAAAAACCAAACTACTGGCTCTGACTTTTCCAGCTCACCTGGTTGGTAGTTTTCACTACATAGAAATGCCAACTGCTATTTGCATGGATGCTTTAAATATTAGATCAGGAGATTGTGCTAACATCTTCAAATTGTAACGTGAAATAGCACTTGTCACAGGAATTAACTCCTACTTGACTGGAAGGATGACCTGCCTTTGAGGCTTTTTGAGTCCACCAAATTAGAAAGCATTTTCTCAGGTGCTGGTCTCGCAAGCAAAACAGTAACGTGAGGGGTGACGCCCCTCCTCCATTTCTCTGAGTTACAGTTCCTTAGGTCCCACTACTAACGTTATTTTTTAACATACTTATTGAGCTGCTGCTCCCTCCAGCTCTCATTTAATTTCAAATCAGTTCAGCCAGCGTGTGAACCATCTCCGGGGCCTGAGGACAAAAAGATTAAAATGGAATAAAGTTTTCCCAACACTTCCAGGGATGAAGCCCCCCAGCAACCCGAAGGCTTTGATAAAGGAGTAGATTTTGTTCCTGATCAGGAGTTTCCGCTCAGATGCGTCAGGAGAGGCAGGCGGGGCGTCGGGGAGCTCGGGACCCGGATCCCAGCAGTGGCGGGGAGACTGCAGGCGCCGGCCGACCGGGAACGCAAGGGTTAAACGGTTTCCGCGAGGCCCGCCCCGGGGCCGCGCTTCCCGCTCCGCCGTGGTTCCTCCCTCTGCCGGTGACGCGCCGGCCTTTGCCCAAATATGTCCGTTTCCCCTCCCTCACCCGACACCCGGCGCCCGCAGGCGCCCCCGAGCCACGGGGCTGGCACTCGGACGTCGCTCGGCCTCAGTGTCCCGGGAGCACTTCTCCGCGATGCCCTTCCGAAAAGGTAGGCGGGGTCCCCGCGGAGCGCGCCCGGGCTCGGGCGGAGACCTGAGCGGCCAGGTGCCCGGGGAGGCCGGTAGGGCGCGGGGACCCGGGCGCCGCGGTGTGCCCGCCGGCGCCGCACTGCCCCTCTCCTTCCGCGCGGCCCCTCCGACCCCGCGTCGCCGCCTCCGGCCACTCGGTGGGCTGACCCCCACGTGCCGGAGCCGGTGTGCAGCGCGCGCGGCAGAGGCCGCGCGCAGAGCGTGGGTCGCGGTACTTGGACAAACCCCGATCGCGCCGCAGCAAGTTCTGAGATGCAGGTGGACTCGGGTTCTCCCGGCGGGCTGAAGATTTGGGAGGGGAGTGGTCTATGGTGGCCCGAGGTGGCGAGAGGTTCGCAGCGTGGGGTTGCGGCGCGCTCGGGTTGCGGTCCGAGCCTCCCGGAGAGAGAGGCGGGGGAGCACGCAGGTGTGGAAGCAGATCCGAGTGGTAGTCCTGCCTCCGGCCTTTTCTACTTACCCTCTGACTCTCGGGAAGTCGTTTAGCCGACCGGTGTCTCGGTTTCTTCATCCGCAATACGAGCGCGTCAGCTGGGACGTGTGGGACGGGTGAGAGGCGCGCGGGGCAGCCAGCAGAGGAGCGGCCCGCCTACCAGGCAAGACCTGCCTCCCTGTGCCCAGCAGCCTGCACCGAGCTTCCTACCAGGCCCACCTGCAGGCCCTGCTCCCCGGCAGAAAAGCCCCAGCTACTCCCGTGGCCCATTTTCCTGGCGGGGTGTTGGAGGCCCTGCTGTGCCCCGGGCGCTGCAGAGCTGGGCCAGGACGCGCCATCCTCAGGTTGGAGCCCAGGATGGATGGAGGAGACTTGGTTTACTTTCCAAACAGCGGTCTGATGACTCCTGCTTTTTCTATTTTTGTTGGAAAGGGCTCGGGGACCCACTGTCACTCGGACCCAAGGCTTCCCCACCCCCACCTGGGTACCAGTGACCCATGCCAGCGACTCCCTCTGGAACACCTGGGGACTGGCTGCGTGGCTTCCTCCCGCTGCTGCCTCCACCCATCTTTCTGGCCGCCTCTACACTTCTCTCATCTTCCCGATTCATCATCAGATTAACGCTAGGGTTGCCCCTGTTACCCTACTGGCCTTTGTCCCTTAAACGGAGGTCCTGGTGAAGGGGCATGGACTGCACTCCCGGCCTGTGGGGATGTTGAGAAGGTAGGTGACAGCTCAGAGCAGGGACTGAGGGTTCCTGCTTCAATGGCTCCATTATTCCGTATATAATGGGGCTGCCATGTCTCTGGACACTCCCCGGAGTCCCCACCTGACCTCATGTAGCTGCAGCGTGAATGGTCATTTATCCACTGCGTCCATGTGGTCTCTGGAGGCAGACTCCTGGGAGGCACAGCCGCTGTGCACTCGGAGGGAGCCAGCCTTGCGCACGAGGAGTAGGTCCCTGGGCGGCTGAGCCGATGTTCACCTGTGGAGGTTTCCCTCTGTGACAGCCTCGTTAAGTCACAGCAGACCTCTGTCCTCACACTGCCCACTGTGTTTTGACTTTACTCCCTAGTCTGAAGAAAAGAAAGTTGCTGCCTGGACAGGTGAACCCTGCCCCTCCGTTCCATGAATACTGATTCCTGAAGGGTCCAGGGTGTGAGAAACGGGCCTTGTGGCTTTTTCGGAAGCTTTGCTGTGCGCCAGGGTGGGGCCCCAGTGGGTTTGCAGTCCAAGCAGAACTTCCCCACTTGACTGGGTTGGGACCTCCTGTTGAGAAATAAATGCAGTGAGTGGAAATTAGGGCAAGACCATGAACGTTGAGTCCAGTTCGGTGATGAGACAGCATCTGGACCTGCCAGGAGGTGGAAAGGTCAGCCTGTGAGAGGGGCTGTGGCACTCTATCCCTGGAACCATCCTGCTGCTAGAGACTTCTATATATATATACATATACACAGAATATATGCACAGTATATATACTGAGACTTCAGTGTACATATGTATACTCTTTTATACTTTAAAGGGGGGATTCCCTGGTGGCTCAGACGGTAAAGAGTCTGCCCGCAGTGTCGGAGACCTGAGTTAAATTCCTGGGTCTGGAAGATCCCCTGGAGAAGGAAATGGCAACCCACTCCAGTATCCTTGCCTGGAAAATCCCATGGACGGAGGAGCCTGGCAGGCTACAGCGTACAGGGTCACAAAGAGTCGGACATGGCTGAGCATCTTCATTCACTCATACTTTAAAGAACTTGAATCTGAATCTATTAAGTATTTTTTAAAAATAACTAAAAAATTGGGAAATGAAAAGACTTTGCTTCTCTCCTTGCAAAACGACAAGAAGCCAGATGGAGGACTCCTTTGTGGCTCACACCCAGAAGGCTAACTGACCGCTGTATCTCCTAGGCTATGTTTCTGTGTCTTGCAAGACAGATTCGGGGACCAGCTGGGTCAGGGCCTGGCAGGAAGCACTCGGCCCGCTCATTCCAGGCAAACTGAGAAGAGCTTAGTGAAGGGCCTATTACAAAGGTCCGGGGTAGGGGAGAGGAAAACCCCAGTGGATATTACAGAAGCCCCGGCAGTCCCACCCCAGGCTGGGGGGTGCTGAAGATCCAGGGGTCACTGAGCTGGTGGCTGGATGGGGCCTGCCCCTCTCTGGAGGATGCTGGTGGCTCATGACCCTGCAGAGACCGCTTGCCGCTCCCTCCCTCTGACCCTAGGGCATTGGCAGTGGAGGGCCAGGAAGCTTGTCGTGTGTGTGCGGGTCAGCTTGTGGGGACCCGAACCTGCTGGGACCTGGACTTGCCCTTCGTGGCAGTGGGTCTGGGGTGACAAACAGATCGCCGCACAGGCTTTGGTTCTCAGCCTGTGCCTTGCCTCTGGAGGGGCTCGATCGATGGCGCTGAATGTAGTGAGGACAGAGTCCGTGACTGCACACCAGTTGCCTGCTTGCTCATTCATGTGCTCCTTCACTCATTCATTCTTTAGATCGAGCGCCTGCTGTGCTCCAGGCACGCTGGAGGTTCTCTACCTGCAGTCACACCCCCTGGGCGTGATCCACCTGCTGTGATGACAGCAGCAGGAACCACATAGCCCGAGTAGGGTGAACGGTGGGGCTGGGGTGGCGGGCAGAAACCTTCGATGACTTTCTCCGCCGGCCAAGGGAATGACATGCCAGCACCATGTTGATGCTGTTCACGTGTTCACCATGCTCACACCCGCCCTGGCCTCTCTCCTTGGTGGCTCCAGGGTGCTGGTGGCTGTGTGTGTGTGTGGAGGGGAACAGAGTGGGACCCTTGATTGAACTTGGCTGAACTGCTGGAATCTTGAGATGGGCTAGAGTGAGAATGGAACACCCTGACGTGGACCATCAGGGAAAATTGTGATAACAAAGGGGGCAGCAAAAACTTAGGTGGGAACCCAGGAGGAAGGTGGTGAATCGGGCAATTAAATCTGTGAACCTGGTACATCCCCCTCTGGAGGACTTTGAAGCCAGGCTGGATGGTGATTTTCTAGAGGGTGGAGCGGTGCTCCCTTCCGAGTCTGGGGTTTGGGCCAAATTCTTGGGACTCTTTCAGGTGGAGAAGCTGGAAAAATGTCTTTAGATGGAGTCCTAGGAGTTCCTGCACATTCCACCTTCAGAAGGGACGGGGAGAGGGGTGAGGTTCTCATAATAACAGTGAGAAACCAAACTCACACTTAGGGAGCACCTTCCAGTCCTGGGATGAGACCTGCATGTGTGCACATAATTATCCTCACAACCACCCCAGGACTATTATGTCCACTGCGAAGGTGAAGGAGTGATGCTCAGTGAGGCTCTGTACGCAGCAGTCAGCTCGGGCACTGAGCAGAGCCGGACCTGGGCTTTGCCTTTCCAGCTCAGCCCGCGATGATAGACTAGGCGGGGATGTGGTACTTTGTGTGTCAGGCTGAGACTGCGCAGCGTGAAAAGTCTGCAGTTATGAACCAGCAGCGTTTTCCACGTTAGACAGGAGCAGAGAGAAACGTAGATGCCTGAATCTTCTGAGTCCTTGAGGGAGGCCCGAGGAGAGGATGGGGCTGCACGTGGAGACAAGTTGTGTTCCCGTCTCTCCCGTGGCCCCGAGGGCACACCTGTCAGGGGCAGGACTCATAGCCCTGGTCCGGCCGATGAATGGCTACAGCCGCCCTGGGAGCCGCCCCGGGCCCTGCCGAGAGTGGAGACAGAGACCAGTGCCACCATCACAGGAGAGGCGGCAGCTGAGGGGTTCCTGCAGGTGAGCTGCTGGCGGTGGGTTTTTGGACCCAAGCTCGGGCCCTTTCCTTCCTTTCTCCCCCAGTAGGATAGCAAAGAGCAGACCCCGACTCTACTCTCCAGAAGGCTGGGCTGGTCCCCCGTCCCTCCATCAGCCCCTGCGCTCCGGTGCTGGGCCGGCACCGCCCTCTGCCCTGGTGCAGGCAGGCTGTGTCGTGGGGCGCTCTCCTCCCATGGGTCCGGGCAGCTTTCTGGGCAGGAGGCTCCATCTCAGAGACTCTGCCCCAGGGAAGCACCTGCCAGCCAGGCCAGGCCATCTCATTTCCTTGAGGGCCTCTGTCCCCACAGAATCCTCTGCTTTGTCCTCCCAGGCCTTCAATTGCTGAGCTGTGTCCCTCTAATGCTTTCCTGTTCCCTTAAAGCGTGTCCTCTGCTGTGGTCCATGTCCTCAGCATCCAGTGGTGGCCCCCAGGCCCCCCATGCTCCCCCATCTGGGCTCCCTGCCCGCATCCTCTCCCTTGGGGGAGCCAACCGCCCCCTCCCGGGTTGGGGAGGGGGAGATGTACCATCCTTCATGGTACATCTGCACACAGGTGGATACACACACCAGCTTCTGGTCCTGCCTTAAGGCCCTGCTCAAGTTCAAGTCTTCTCTGCCCCGTTTTCCGTCTATTCTGTGCAGATGGGGCTCTTGCAGACACTTACTTGTGCTCAGTTTGCTTGCCCTCGATTTGGGGAGGGTCTGGATCTCATACTTCTGTCCAGCCAGGTGGTTGCAAGTGCTTCATAAATCCTTGCGCCTGGTTACTTTGTCCAAAATTCCATTTTTCTCTGCAGTAAGTTGTTGTAGAGCCACAGTAAGACTGTCAGATTCCCTGATCACTGAAACATTTACAGTCATGCTCGCACGTGTAATCTAAAATAAAGACAACACCAAGCCATAAATGTAAGCGAGGCAGACACACTTGTGATTCCGACGATGGTCACTATTTTTTTGTTGCTTCTGGGTGAAACAGTAGGTCCTTAACAACAGCACCTGATGCTGTGCACCTGAGTGTGGTCTGCATCTTGGTGGGTTCAGACCTGGGGGCCCTGTGCAGGTAGATACTCTTCTCTTCTCCTTGTGGAGCTAAACGCCCATTGCTCACACGTGCTCAGGATTTGTGGATCCGTGAAGTGTCCGAGCCTCAGGTGCGCCCCCCCAACCTCCCCTGCAGGGGACATGAGTCTCTCCTTGAACTTCACAGGGTTTCCCCAGGGCAGGCCGGCCTGAGCCTTCACCTGTCTCCAGTACAGCTCCTGTGTGGGTGGCCTTCCTGTTTCCTCCTGATCTCCAGTGGGTCCCGGGAGGTGCGGACAGCCCTCGGCCTTGGCTGACCATTTGGAAACAAAGGGGGTGGCACCCTGAGATCGCTCCAGCTCTGGCCCAGAGACCGATGCTTCCCCCTTGCTTGGACTCTCGTCACACACGCTTCCCACTCTGTCTGCTCCTCCGAGCTCCTTAGCTAAGCTGGGCTGTGGGAGGCAGGGGGGGGCCCCCCACTGAACTGTGTCCTCCAGGGACTCTGTCCTGGGCACCCTGGACAGTCTCTCCCAGCAGCTCCAGGGGACAGGCTGAGGTCTCAGGAGAGTGGCAACTGAAGGTGTCCTGGGTGCCAGGGAGAAGTGGACCCTCATCCCACTGGCCTGAGACGGCCCGTCTGGATACTGGCTGCATCTGTGTCCAGGGACTGAGCAAGGGGGGCCCAGCCGGGGTGGGGGGATGTCGAAGCCCTGGGCAGGGGCCAGGCAGGCAATGTGTGAGGAACGGGAGGGTGTGGGGCTGTCCGGCCCTGGCTGCCCCTGCTGGGACGGACAAGGGTGCTGACGCTTTTGAGGGAACAAATGTGTTCTTTCTGAGGACCGACTGCTTTGGTGTTTTGACCGTTGGCTTGACCTGCTGAACCCGAGAGTGGGGTTAAGGGAGGCCTCCCCCTGAGGCTGCTTGGGCTCATCCGGAGGCCTGGGGACCCAGGCCAGTCCAGTCAGAGGGAGAGCAAGGTTCCATCAGCCCTTGGGGGTGGACAGGAGCTTAGTGAGGTGCAGGAAGCGAGAGGGAGAAAGACCCGAGCAGGACCCTGGGGAAGGCCCAGCCCCTGGCACCACGGCCCTAGGACAGCAGGGGCGGCAGGTGCTGGCCCCCAGGGGGCTCCAGGGCCACCGTCTGTCTTATTTCTGGCCACACGCTTGGGTTGTGCTTAGCTGCTCAGTCATATCTGACTCTTCACAACCCCTCGGACAGTAGCCCGCCAGGTTCCTCTGTCCATGGGGATTCTCCAGGCAAGAACACTGGAGTGGGTTGCCTTGCCCTCCTCCAGGGGATCTTCCCGACCCAGGGATTGAACCCAGGTCTTCCACATTGCAGGAGGATTTTTTACCATCTGAGCCACCACGGAAGCTCACACTTGGGTTAACTGGGGGCTTTTTGAAAAAGTCTGCTGTGCCAGAAATTTTGATTTAATGGTACTAGGTTGATGCCTGGACAGAAAGATTCATGAAATGGCATACAGATACACGGTGACATTTCCAGTCAGTTCCATTTCATTAACAAGGAGGCTGGTCAGGCTTCAGCAAACCCACTTCAAGGCCACGAACAGGGAGAGCCCAGCACTCCTGAGACCGCTCTCGTTGCACCTCAGGGACCAGGAAGCCCTCAGGGCGCCTCCAGACTTCTTGCTGCCTGGGCTCTGAGTGTGACTGAGGGTCTCCGGCAGGTCTGGGGGTTCAAGGGACCGTCCCAAACTCAGTGGGGTGGGGGGCTCTGTGAATCTGCGTCAAAGGAGGGAGGCCCCAACCACGCAGCCATCCATCTGCAGGGGCCACATTTCTCTGGGGAAACATCAGAAAACAGACGTTTGGGGAACATGAGGAAAGAGAGGGTTACAGCTGAGGAACTTGGGAGAAAAGGCAGGAGACACACTGGGAGGCCGGATGGGCTGCCTCAAACGACCCCGACCCTGTGATGTTACTTCAGTCGCCTCCAGAAGTCCTTCGATCACGGCAGATGTCTGTCCTTCGCCTCGTGGAGCAGGATCGGGTGAAGCACCAAGGGTGGAGGAGGGACCTGGCCAGACACCTACCCTCGTGTGCTTCCATTCTGGCAAGGAGACAGATGGTAACAGGCGAGTCAACAAGCACCGCGTCTGTCCACAGCGTATCCGCGCTGGGTAGAAAAATAACGCAGGAGAGACGAGGGAAGGCGGGGGAGCTGCTGTTTGAAATAGGATGGTCACTGAGGGGACATCCGAGCAGGGACTGAAGGGAGTGGGGAGTGAACCATGTGTTTTCTTAGGAGAGTGTCTGGCAGGGGGGTGTGTAGATGCAAAGGCCCTGCGGCTGCGGTGGGCTGAGTACGGAGGTGAGAGGGGCTGGTGTGGGGTGGGTGTGGGTCACAGTTCAGAAGGGGTGGGTTGGTGGTGTGGGCCCTCAAGGCCTTTGTAAGGTCTTGGCCTCCTCCCTGCAGTGGGATGGGAGGCCCCGGGAGGGACTTGGTGGAGGGCAGGCACAAATCAACTATATTATAAAACCCTCAGGCTAGCACGTGGGGGCCCTCCTGGGACCAGACTGCAGGTGATGTATTCAGGAGGTAGAGACGGCAGGTCTGTGGATACATCCGATGGGGAGGGAGAGAGAGTTGGGGCAGCTCCCACGACTGCCCCCAGCTGACCTGTGGACATGCTGGGCACGTTACTGCTAACAGTTGCGTGGTCAGCAGAGGGGGCAGGTCACAGTGGGGCTGAGGGGCACGGTGACTGCTGAGTAACCGTGAGACGATTCAGGAGGATTGGGACTTGGCAAGCGGACATCTGCAGAGATCCATTTTGCTCTGGGCTGATCTCCAGACAGACGCTTTTTGTAAGAAGAAACTGGCTTTCAAGTCAAATCAGCGTTGACCATTCTTTTTTTAAAAAAATATTTATTTGGCTGCATTGGATTTTAGTTGCGTCATGCAGGATCTTTCATTGCAGCACATGGACTCTTTAGTTGCGGCACGCAGGCTTAGTTGCCCTGCGGCATTCGGAATCTTCGGTACCCGCTGTTGTTGTTCAGTCACACAGTTGTGTCTGACACTGCGATACCGTGGACTGCAGCATGCCAAGCTACCCTCTCCTTCACTATCTCCTGGAGTTTGCTCAAACTCATGTCCATTGAGTCAGTAATGCTATCTAACCATCTCATTCTCTGCTGCTGTCTTCTCCTTCCGCCTTCAGTCTTTCCCAGCATCAGGGTCCTTTCCAGTGAGTCGGCTCTTCTCATCAGGTGGCCAAAGTATTGGAGCTTCAGCTTTAGCATCAGTCCTTTGAGTGACTATTCAGGTTGATTTCATTTAGGATTGACTGGTTTGATCTCCTTGCAGTCCAAGGGATTCTGAAGAGTCTTCTCCAGACAGTCTTCTAGTTCCCCTACCAGGAGTCAAGTCTGTGTCCCTGAGATCTCCCCATTTTAGCATCGACAGTCCCCAGAGCCAGCTGCCTCCTCATCCCAAGCAAACTGGGACGGTGGATCCCCGACCCACCTTCAGCCAACCCTCGTGCCTTGGGCTTGATAACTCCTGGATGGCCTCTTGTTGGAGAAGTAGGTTTGAAAACATTCATATTGGAGCAACAACTAGAATCCAAGTTATTTTTATGGCCCTGGGTTACAGACTGGAAAGTATGGAAGATAAGTTTCAAAGCAATTCTGTCAGCAGACACAGTAGAAAATCAGAACAAGAATGTTATCAGCAACTTGCTGTAATAACAGCAAAGGAATCTGAATCTGCAGATTGCCTGGCTTCTGCATGAAAACCCTAAAACTCAAATGTCATCCCTTTTTCATGAAAATGAATCAGTCAGCATCCACTTTACCATGAGTCATGTTTGCTGTCATGACATCATTTCCCAGACATAAAAATGGGGAACAAAACACGGAACCCACTTCAATGAAATCATGTTTGGTGCAAATCCCAGATGATATAAAAGCTTTTTTGTATAAAGTCATTTGAATGCAGGGAAAGGTCATGTGGTCACTGACTGCTTTAGAGGAAATTGGTTTCTTCACGTTATAAAACTTTTACAGATTTCATTTGTGGATGCCTCCCAACACATAATACAGGGCATGACAGTAAACCGGTCATCCACACTCCAGGAGCACCAGCCATGCCCAGCAAGGGGGGAAGCCTGTGTGTCTCTGTGGTCGTGTTCCTTTCTCTGGCTCCTGTTAGAAATAACCAGAGGCCTGGGAAAACCTTTTAGAAATCAGCCAGTGTGTTATGGGATGAAGGAGAAAAAGAAATTCCACCTCTTCACCGCTTAGAAAAATGCAGGTGGAGAGTGTGGTGGAAGGCACCGTTTGACCCTTCCTTGCTAACAGACAGAAGTCTGATGTTATGGAGTGTTGGGTAGAACGTGAACCAGAAGGGCGGTCTCTGACATATTGCTGGAGGGTGAGTGAGCTGACACGAGTGCCTGGGAAACAGTCTGGCGCTGTCTTATAAAGTGGACACGCATACATCCTGTCACCAGGGGTCATTCTTGGGTGTCACTGAGAGAGACTCCTGGCCAGCTGGTGTCCACTAAGACTCTGTTAGGAATCCCTTTAAACACCCCGAAAGCACATGAACAGATGCATGAGTTCATTCTTGGTACAGCCCCATTATGGAGTATTCTGTGGCCGTCTGAATGAGCTACACTCTGAAGACAGCTACACTCAGTATTGCTCATGACTATTTTTTAAAAATCTCAAAACATTGGATACAGATGCTTTTAAAAAAATAAAACCCGCAAAATCTAAACAATACGCTTCTTTAAAACTTCGCTCCCTATTTATAGCTTTTTTTTTTTTTTAAATAATTAACTTGCCTGCGCTGGATCTTGGTCGCGGAACGTGGGGTCCTCGATTTGGCATGGGGATCTAGTTCCCTGCCCAGGGATGGAACCCCGGCCCCCTGAGTTGGGAGTTCGGAGTCTTAGCCACTGGATCACCAGGGAGTCCTAGAATTGCTTGGTTTTAAATGGGTGAATTATGTCTCAAGAAAGCCATTCCAAAAACCAAAGAAAAAGAGTTCATCGTCTTCATGGCAGCTGCTTTCTCAGCCTTCAAGAAGCAAGGTTTTGTCTCCACTTTCTGGATAAGCAGAAAGAGAGAAAGATTTCACAGACCCTGCATAGGTGACTGATGACCAGGAGGAACAGCCGAGGCTGGTGCTGGGTTCCAGTCTCTGTCTGGACTTCTGCCCGCCTGCCACGTCTTTGTGCTTCTTCCGAGGGCGCCGTGTTCTGGGCAGGGGTGACGTGGACCTTGACCTGGGGGTGCCCCAGGTGACCTCAGGGGGCGTGGGAGAGCGTACCGGGTGACCAGGAGGGACTTGGTTCCAGTCCTGTGATGTCTCTGCCTGTCGGGGGGCCTCTGATGGTCCCTTCTCTCTTCTATAAAAGGAGGAATTGGCTGGGTCATCTCTTCCAGCAAGTGCACTGTGCGATTCTAATGATCCTCTTTCATCTCTCATGCTGTTAGGGTTGGTTTCTTCAATATGCATTTGAGTTTTAGTTCCCAAAGGGTTACAGTAATGATTCCTAGGTTTAACGGTAATACATGTAGTATATTTAGTTATCTCGATGGGTATCCTGAAGGTCTTTCAGTTTTCATTAATCCCTCTTCTTCATCCCCTCTACAAAGTGTGCATCGCACTAAGAGCTGGTATATAGGCGACTTGAACAAATCACAACAGGACAGTCTCTCCTGCTCTGAGAGACTAATCTGGGGAGCCATACACCTGACGTCTTTGGTGATTACAAAAAAGTGGTTTACACCAAGACCTAAGTAAGTCTTTTCTGTTATTGGCTTACGTTTTGTGTGTTTTTAAGCTGATGTGTAACAAATGTACGGCAAGTGTTCAAATCTCGATCGGTCTCTACACATCTATAGGTGTTGAATTCACTAAGACATTAGAAGCAATTCTTTACTTTGCAAGATCTAGCCCTTTCTCTCTCTCCAGAGGTAATGGTTCCTGTGCCGTAATGTATGTTCACTCCATTTCCCCAGCTGGACTAAGCTGCTGGGCAGCGTCCCCTTGTCCAGCCTTGGGCCCGATATGATTGATAACCATATACTGAATTAACTAAAGAATTAGTAGGAACATTAATACTTCAGGCCTCAAAGGATATCACTCTCTGACTTGAGGGTCTTTCTTTCTTCTTGATTAACTTAGTAATGGAATCTTCTCCCAGCGCCTGACAGCGATTGCACGGAAGGTCCACGCAGGGGAGCCTGACCTTCATGGGAAGGAACAAAAGGCTGCAGAGCCAGCGCCGTGTCCAGAGCCTCCCGGCTTTGTAGCCCCCTGGCTCAGGAGCCCGCAGCCCCTCAGCCTCCGTGTGTTGTTGACCCTGTAAAACCGCTCTGATGACTTCTCTGAGGGGCATTTCCGCAGGTTTTATTCTGCATTGTACCTCTCCTTCATTGCTCT
Organism: Giraffa tippelskirchi; assembly: GCF_054371585.1. Taxonomy (NCBI): domain Eukaryota; kingdom Metazoa; phylum Chordata; class Mammalia; order Artiodactyla; family Giraffidae; genus Giraffa; species Giraffa tippelskirchi. The sequence continues at coordinate 55,608,764 of NC_137287.1, forward strand.
GCCTGGTTAACAAGTCAAATGCCTCTTTTTCAGAGGGGGACCAGTTTGGGTTAGACACTGTCCTCTTCAAGCTGCTTAGATTGAAGTCCTAAGTTATTCCAGCCGGGACACCTGCTGTCCCATTCACACTGGGCATCTGGGGGGGATGTGCAGAATGAATTCAGAACCCCTGAGAGGAGGGCCCTGGGACACAAGATAACCGAGTTCAGGCCGTCCTCGTCTCCTCCCGAAGGCTTGAGAACCACTGCAGCAGGTGTATGATGAATGAATGACATGGGCCTGGCCGACCTCCTGTAACGAAGGAGACATGAAATGCTTAAATGACAGCAGAAATGTGTCCCAGCACAACTGGTCTAAGGGGGGACCTTGGTTTCAGGAGACCTTTGCAGTGACCCCCTGAGCTTCTTAATTATCGGTGTCCATGTCCATCGCTCTTGGATCTGCACCTGCCCTCCTCAGAGTCCCTTATAAAGAGGCCTCCTCCGAGCACATAAGCCTCCCTGGGGGGCCACCACCCTGCTGAGAAGGCGGCCTGGGAGCAGATGGAAACCTTTCTGCAGCGAACATTGGACAAAACACCTGGCACTCGTTTGCCCCAGACATGTCCCTTTCACTGCATATGTATTTTATTTGTGTGTCTACACGAACATAAGATGTTTGATTTACGTTAGATGACTCAGAAAATAGTTCTCAGGTCCACGAGCATTCACTGCATGTGTCAGCAATGAGTGATACTCCTTGCCTGGAGGAAGTTTTCCATGTCTGTCTGTATCGCTTTCTACTTTAAAAAATGTTAAGCATCTAGCAAAGTTGCAGGCACAGCAAAGGGGATGACCTGCATTGCCTGGATTCCCTGGCGGTTGTTGCATTTTACTGTGTTATTGTCTCAGGGTGTTTTGTTGTTGAAACATTTGAGACTTCACTGCAGACATCCTAACACTTCATCCCTAAATACTTCAGCGTGTTCCTCCCAAAATCAAGAATGTTCTCTTAAATTATCCATATGGATTCAAGGATTTTTAAAATGATGATCGCATGTGTTAGAATCCAATCCTGACCTGATGGATTTTAATGCTCAAAACGTCCCATGTTTAACAGACACCCTTTCAAGTCGGCTGCCATGTCTTTTCAACACATTCCCTTTGCCTTTTGAGCCCTTCCTTATTTTTCTGGCACCACTAGGTGCTTTGTCTCTACATCCTGTCTCAGCCTTGGGATCAGTGGGTGCTCCAAAGAGCCCTGGTTTCTTTCACTGGAGGATGGTGGTTAGAATCAGACCTGTGCTCTGGTTTGATTTTTGCTCCTGGGCTACCATTGTTTCTGGGGACTTTTCAGTGGATAGAGCTAGGAAACATGCTTTAAAAAAATATAAATTCATACTGCTCTCATTTTGGTCCAATACCAGACAGCTTTTCCTCTCCTTCCTCCCATTTTGCATATTTACCTTTTATATTTTCCCCAGGAATCTTTGTTTTTGTTTTTTTTTTTTAATCTCAGGGTTTCCCTGGCAGTCCAGTGATTAAGACTTTATACTTCCACTGCATGGGGCGTGGGTTCTATGCCGTCAGGAAACTAAGATCCCAGAAGCTGCACAGTGAGCCAATTTTTTTTTTGAATCTTCACTCTCCTTTACTCCTGGTATTATTAATTTGGTACCCAGAATTCCTTGTGTTGAATAACTGATTCCCCATGAGCGATGGCAGTGAGTGGATCATAAATTCAGTGCACAGGTGGGGGCTGACCGTCCTGTCTTCTGGGGCCTTAAAAAATATCTGCAGACAGGAGGTCTGAAGGAGACCACAAGCAGGACTACTTCGGTTCTTTCTGTATCTGCCAGTCATTTCACAATGCATGTGTTTTACTTTAACAGAATTTTTGCAGTAAAGTTCAGGGGATGGGGTGTGGCACCCCCGCACCTGGTGTCTGAGTGCCCCCAACTCCTCTGGGCAACAGGCCTGCTCCTCACCCATGGCCACGGCAGCAGATAAGCAACACGCAGCTCGGACCACCAAGCATTTAAAGGAGAAGAAAGGAAATGAAAGAAAAATGTTCCATGAAGATTGCCTCTCCCCTCATAAAAAGATCAACAGAAGGAAAAAAAATGTTTAAATGATGAACAGATATATACCCACAAAGATATGAGACTCAAAAGGCTGCCAGGCAGTTGAACTAAGGACAGGGATGGGGGTCTGGGGGCTTCAGAATGAAGGAAAGGTGTGGTCCACAGCAACCCCCCCCCCCACGCCCTGCAGACAGGTGTCTCAGGTGAAGAAGCACTGTCTCCCAGAAACAGGACCCCTTCTAATGTGAATTTCTCTTATAAAAAGGGTAACTTCTCCTGTGTCTGCGGTCTCTCTAAAATAACCAGCTCAAAATAATCCTTAAGCCAGGAGGCATATTTTGGGGTGGCAGGCTCTGCCGCCCTCGATACACCTCCTGGAGCAAGGCTGCGGGGACGGAGGTGGTCCAGGGGCTGGGAGAGAAAGAGGAGCAGGCAGAGGGCAGGTGTCCGCGGGGCCTCCGCCGTGGGAGGCCAGGCAGGAGCCTGCAGGTGGAGCCCTGCCCCAGCGGCCGCCGCCTCGCCCTCCCTGGGCTGACGATGGGCGCGCAGGTCAGCTGAGCCCGGCTGCCTGGGGAGAGGTCACCCCGGGACAAGGCGGCGGCGGCGGGGAGGGGCAGGAAGGGGCGGGGCGGGGTCCAGTGTGCGGGGCGGGGCCGGGCGCGCGGGCGGGTGCGCGGATTGGCTGCCTGAGCGGCTCACGGGCCGATCAGCGCGCTCCCCGCCCCGCCCCGGTGCGCCGCACGCCGCGTTCACGTGGCGCCGCCCCAGCCCGCTCCGCGGCGCGGCTCCTGCACGTGGGCGCGGCGTGTCGTGCACGCCGCGGTGCCGGCCGGCGCCGCGTTCGGTTTCGGCGCCTATCCTCCCCGTGGCTTGGTTTCATTTTCTGGCCTAGGGTTGTTTCCGAGAATGCCCGGGAGTGGCCGTATTTTGTTTAAAGCGCCAAAGGAACTAAGGCAGCAGGTGGTTTGCCATCCGGGCGGGGCCGGGAGGGCGCGCCTCAGAAGAGGAAGGGGGTCGGGGAGGCTTTTTAAAAGAGCCCGGACGGGGAGATTGCGTAAGCCTGTGCAGTGTTTTTTATCTTCGGGAAGTAAACAGTGCAAGAGGCCGCGTTTCGTTTTCCTGCCTGGCAGAAAGATGTACCCAACCCTCTGATCGTGGACGCGGTGTTCCTTGTGACATTGTGTAAACAGCTTGCACAGCCTCCCCAGGAGGACGCCTCCAGAGGGTCGGGGGCCTCAGTGGCCCCAGGAAACCGCGGCCACCTCCTGCGTGCGAGCTCTCCCAGCCCCCATGGGTTGAGGCTTCGGTGTCTCAAGCTTCGACCCCTAGCTGAACAACTCTCCCCAGCCCCTCACCTTCACTTAGAGCCTAGAATGAGTTGGGTTCGTGGAGGTCTGGAGTTAACTTTCGAGAGTGACTCAGCTAGTGGAGGGTCAGGAAACCAAGTCACGTGAGAAGTGGTTGAAGAATTGGGGTGTTTAGCCCAGACAGGTCCCTGGGGCACACAAACCCAACTACAAATATGTGAAGGACTCTTGGATTGCTCTGGTACCGTGCTGCCTGAGGGGTCAGAACAGGGATGTTTATGGCAGGTGAATTTCAGGTCAATTATGGAGAAGGGGCAGCAAAGAACCTTGCTAGAGTTTTATCCAGGAACCTGGTACAGATAGGTGTTTACTTGTTTCAGTAGGAAAATGGTGGCACTTAGATTCAAACTCTGATCTGTCAGATTCCAGAGCCTTTTCATTTTTCATGATGCATCTGTTTTAATGCAATGGGTTACTTTGGGCGTAATGACAGTGCCAAAGGGATTCTGCAGTGATGGAGTGCATTGGACTGGACGGTTCAGCCAGCCCTGTTTAGCCGTGTCACTGATTTCTGTATCTGATGGAGAAGGAGCTTGTCCTGGGCCAGACAAGGATACCAGGGCAACCTGAGAAGGAGGAGGTCCCCCCATTTCACCAGCAAGTTAGATTTTCCACCAGGGCACATGTCTACTCGGTTGACCCTGCAAGTGCTCTCACTTGTTGAAACAGTCCTGACTTTGAGTTTAACAAATGTGATCATGGGGTCCAGTTGTCAGTCTTTGTTACAACCTCCCAGCCCATTTTTTGCATCTGACACTCTGCCCCTTGTGCACTCCATCTGTCTAGACTCAGTTAAACGTGGGACTAACACAGTAAGGGCTGAGGTCTGGGGGAGCAAGTAACCCTGACCTGAGTATGTCAGTCCTACAGGCAGCGTGAGACAGTGCCATGAAAAATCAGGAGGGGAGGGCCCAGGCTGGTTGGATTTCAATCTGTGGACTCTAGTGCCTCAAGTTCACACTTTTAAGCCTCTAGGGAAGATGCATAGAGGAAGTGGCCCCCTTTGAGGTCTTGGATTCACTTCATGAGTTAATATCTTCAAGCTTTCTGAAAAGATGAGCACTTTAGGAGTCGTTTTTTGTCTCCACTACATGTGGTGTTCAGTATTTCTCATGTTAGCACCCCTGGGAGGAAGGTAGGGGTATGAAATGCATGTAACATAGGAGGCAGAATCTGGCTTTTCTTGGATCTCTAGTGGGCCTGGTTACAATTTCTTATAAAAATAACCTAGGGAGAAAATACCAGGCTGAGCCCCCTTCCCCTAGTGGAATTTGCCTGAGGCTGCATCCACCCTGCACACAGTTTTTAGACCCCCAGACAACTGTTGCTGAATATCCACTCTTCTTCCTTTCAGTAAGTTTCCTGATTATTCATCCTTAACCTCCTGGGTCCTCCTGTCTCCAGGGTACCAAGACATTGGCCATCTCCCAGGCAGCCCAGTCCAGCCCCGAGCAGCACCACAGTGAAATGTGTGCCTGCCTCCTGGCCTCTTTCTCTGCGGGTTACTCCCTATCTCTTGGGTCCTCTCCTGCACTTTCCTGTTCCTCACAGCCTTCATGGTCATCGTCTGAATTTATTTTATCTACTATTTATTTCTGTCTACTCTGGTTGCTGTGCATGGGCTTTCTCTAGTTGCGGCAAGTGAGGGGCTGCTCTGCAGTTGCAGTGCTCGGCCTTCTCATTGCAGTGGCTTCTCCTGTTCAGCTCTCACCCTCTAGAAAACTGGCTTAGTGGTGGTGCACAGGTTTTGTTGCCCCGTGGTTTGTGGAATCTTCATGGACCAGGGAGCAAACCTGTGTCCCTTGTATCAGCAGGTGAACTCTCAACCACTGGACTGCCAGGGAAGTCCCCATGGATGTCATCCTAAAGGGATAGTGTCGCAAAGAAGCCAATTCTGACTCCATGTTGGAACTGTTTCTTTGATTTGCTTTTCGTTGCTTTTGTTGTTATAATCATACAGAATGGCCTGCCTCAGAGAATCCTGCGCCTCTGCCTGACTGTTAAAGTGCCTTTGTTCAGAACCCTGTCCACCTGTGGCTGGCAGGAAGGAAGAAATGAATACATCCCCTGCCTGAGGCTTGCCATTCTAGGAGATATTTGCAAGATTAATGGCCTTCTTATTTTGCTTCCTCACCTCCTGGGATCTCTGGTCTATAAAAGAACCTGGAATACAGACCACCCCAGCCCCCCAGTCATCAGATGGTTATTTTGAGGGACAAGGCAATGGCATCCCACTCCAGTACTCTTGCCTGGAAAATCCCATGGACGGAGGAGCCTGGTAGGCTACAGTCCATGGGATCGCTAAGAGTCGGACACGACTGAGCAACTTCACTTTTACTTTTCCCTTTCATGCACTGGAGAAGGAAATGGCAACCCACTCTAGTATTCTTGCCTGGAGAATCCCAGGGACGGCGGAGCCTGATGGGCTGCCGTCTATGGGGTCGTACAGAGTCGGACACGACTGAAGCGACTTAGCAGCAGCAGCTTGCCATCTTCTCGGTCAGCCGGCTACCCATTCAAGTTGTCTTCCTTGCCTCAACTCCTCATCTCTTGGATTCATTGGCCTGTCATGCAGCGAGCAGAGAGAGCTAGGACTCAGTAACAGTAGTAGCTTGGTTTGCATTTTTACTGATGAACAGCCTAGGGTTAGGGTGGGGGCAAAGGTTAAATTACATCCTTCTTTTCCCAGCTCGCCCCATTCTCCCCCAGCCTTCCCATCCTGAAGGACCGCTGGGGTGGGGCCCAGATCTCCCGACTGTGAGGTCCCCACTTCTGCTCCTGCTTACTGAGCCAAGGTTCCGCTCCCCAGCTAGCTGTCTTTCACTGTTCACTTATAATTCATCCAATAAGGGATTCAGTCAATGAGATCAAAGCCTCAGACTTTGTGCTGGAGGCTGGGAGTGCAAGTGAGCACAAGAGGTGGGATGTTGCTGTGGGCTCTGGAGGCTCACGTCCTGGGTTCACACACCAGCTGTGTGGCCTTGGGGAAGTTCCTTCCTCTCTCTCTGCCTCAGTTTCCTCACCTGTCAGCCTTGTGGGGTGGTCGTGAAGAAGAAGCAAGAAGCACCCCGGTCCAGGCCTGGCACGTGCTTGGCACTCCATGGCTGGTGCCCTCTGCCCAGTGATGCCAACTCTGAGGTTGTTGCTGCCACCTGCTCCTCTCTGGGCGTCAGTGTGCTGGACAATGGTGGGGGGCAGGTGGTCAGCACTGCTGCTGCCCCCCCAATGGCTCAGTGCCCTTCCAGACCCGCCTGACCATGACTCCCAGGCCTACCCTGTGAAAAGGCAGGCTGTCTGGGGAGCTGTCTCTAGGAAACTGCCAGAGATCCGTCCACCCACGACCACACCTCCCAAAGGGGTCCTCAGCCTAATGACCCCCTTCCTGCCACCCCAGGTTCTCCAGCAGGGACCACCATCTGCTTTCTCTGGTGTAGCCATTGGGTGGGCCCTGCACGTGGGGGAGAGAAGGACTGTGTTCCTCACTTGCACAGCCTGTGGGGCTGTGATGGGGTCTCTGGTGGCTACACAGATCTTAGCTTTACTGGGAAGAAGAATGAAGAGGGTTCAACACGTGCCCAGTCATGTGAGCTCTTGGGAGACAGGTGTCCTCAGTAGGTACAGAGCAGACCGTGTTGCCCTGGGATTTTTGATTTTGATCTTGAACCTTTGTGTCTGTTCCTTAAGCTGCCAGGAGGCTGGAGGTGGGGTTGGGTGGGGGTGGGGTGTGTGTGTGTAAGTGAACTTGCCTGTGCTGATTGGTGGGTGGAGGGGAGGAACTGGGAGAAAGAGGTAGTTTTCTGAGGTCCAGAGAGAGGTGCAAAGTCTAAAGAATCTTTAAAGTGAAAAAAGAAAGTGAAGTCGCTCAGGCGCGTATGACTCTGTGTGACCCCATGGACTGTAGCCTACCAGGCTCCTCTGTCCATGGGATTTTCCAGGCAAGAATACTGGAGTGGGTTGCCATTTCCTTCTCCAGGAGATCTTCCCGACCCAGGGATTGAACCCAGGTCTCCCACATTGTAGGCAGACACTTTACTGTCTGAGCCACCAGGGAAGTTTAAAAATCCTTCTAAAAAATGTGTGCATATTCAGTCGTGTCTCACTCTTTGTGATCCCCCTGGACTGTAGCCCACCAGGCTCCTCTGTCCATGGAATTTTCCAGACCATTTCCTACTCCAGGGGATCTTCCCCACCCAGGGATCGAACCTGTGTCTCCTGCATTGGCAGGCGGATTCTTTGCCTCTGCGTCACCTGGGAAGCCCCTCTAAAAGGTGTGGCATCCTTAAATGTGTATGTCCTGGGGTGAAATTCCAGTTCCTGGGCTCTGCTACAAGATTTGCCACAGAGTCAGAGACCCCAGGGAAGACAGGCCCCTCCCTGCCTCTCACATTTGTGTTTTTATAAAGTTTCCATTTCAGTTTTGTGTGTGTATTTCCTTGAACCTCCACCAGCATCTCTGAGGTTCTGGGTTTGCACTGGGAAGACTGATGTTCTTACTGGTTGTATTCCTGGCTTGCTGTCTGGAATGACTTGACTTTTCCGCTTCCCTGTTTGTAGAAACCTTAAATTAGTAACATTTTGGGAGTCTTTTTTTTTTTTCTTTGCATCCAATCTCCTGGACTTCTGTCTGTGGTTATTTGGAGGTAACGGCATTGGGGGATGTGCCTCGGGGGCCCACCCACCAGCTCTCTAATGAGGAGACTGTAGTTTGTTTTCACTGGGAGAACCAAGTTTACCATTTACTGGAGCTGCAGAAAGAGCCATAGATCCTTATCCCAAGATAGGAGGCTGTGAGCCTAGAAGCAGTTTAAAAAACTTGGTACTTTGATCCTCATCTTATCCGGAGAGACTGCTTAGATTGTTTGGTGATCTAGAAATCAGAAAGAGGATGGATGGCTTTCACATCAAAAGAGATCCATTCTCCAAGCTCACTCCCACCCTCCTCCACACCTTGTATGTGTTTTCCTTCCTGTCCCTGTAACAAACGAAGTACAGAAAGACATAATGTTTGAAAGGGACTAGAAACTTTCAGCCACAAAAATTCCTGGGGTGGTAGATGGTGCAGAAGGGAAGATTAAGAGGAAGAGTGGAGGTGGGTAATGTACGGAGGTGATGATGGTCAAGCAGGAGCAGAGTATATTGAGGGGTGAGGGGAGTGAGGGCCGCTGAGAAGCCGGAGGAGATGTCCTATGTATGCCAGGACCCCAAGCTTCCTTCCCTTAATCTCGCTGTTGGGAAAGGCAGGGCACACCATGTCCCTCCTCAGCCCCCAAAGCATGACTTCTCTTTCTACTTACTGCTAACTCATCCTTCTTAATTGCTAATTTTCAAGCAGGTTTTATAATGTACATAATATTATCAGCACAGTGGTATGTGTATATAATTTACAACTAAAGACATACCTTCTTGGGAGGTGGTGGTTTGCCATCAGAAAAGTTGGGAGGTCACTGCTCAGAGAAATGATGACGCAGCAGGGAGAGACCAGTGCTCCAAACTTGAATGCTCGTGACTCATTGGAGACTTTGTTGCTGAAATGCAAATTTGTGTTCAGGAAGTCCATGCTGGAGCCCCACATTCTGCAACTGGAGGGCTGACTCAGAGGAGTGAAATAGTGGCCCCTCTGCCTGCCTTTTTTTTTTTTGCAGTAGTGTTCCAGTTGGTATTTTAGTCATTGAGGGAAAGCCAGTGGGGGGTCGGAACAAGATGCTGTGGCGCCTCCTCCCTGGAATGTCCCAGCCTGACTCCAACACTGCAAGGAAGTCCCCGTGTGGTCGGTGTCACAGAGGTCCTGGGACCCATTCCCATCAGGATACGTCAGTGTCCTGGGTCATATGACACTGTGACGCTGCTTTGCTTCTTTGTCCAGATGGCCCTGACCCTCTGCGGTGTGCAGGATGGGGGAGGGGGAGCAGAGGGGGAGAGAGAGAGGAGGTGAGCAGACAGGTGTACCTGTGAGAAGCCGGTGCCGCCCCTCCTTGTTCCGTGTGGCTCCTGGTGTTTTCCTTCCTTGCTGGCTTCATCTGGGCACTCTGCAATGCAGGTGACATGGTACCTTCTGCTTCTAACATTTAGCTCACATTTGCAAAGCACATTTCAATACTGTTGCTTAAAAATGATAGCTCCCCAGGCCCAGAGTTGTTGTTATTTTTTTGAATTAGAGTATAAGGGTTCCCTGGTGGCTCAGTGGTAAAGAATCTGCCTGCTAACGCAGGAGATTCCCTGGTCCACGAAGATCCCACGTGCCATGAAGCAGCTTAGGCCCATGTGCCACAACTACTGAGCCTGTGCTCTAGAGCCCGGGAGCCCCAGCTGTTGAGCCCACTTGCCGCAGCTCCTGAAGCCTGTGCTCCACGACCAGAGAAGCCACCACAATGAGAAGTCTGCACATCGCAACTACAGAGTAGCACTCACTGACGAAGACTAGAGAAAAGCCCTCGCGGCATCAAAGACCCAGCATAGCCTAAATAAATAAATAATAAAGTTATTAAATTGAATTGGAGTATAATTGCTTTACAATGTTGTGTTAGTTTCCAGTGTACAACACAGTGAATCAGCCATACGTATACATATATCCCCTCCCTCTGGGGTCTCCCTCCCACCCCTCTAGGTCAGCACAGAGCACTGAGCTGAGCTCCCTGTGCTGTACAGCGGGCTCCCACTAGCTCCTTTATACATGGCAGTGTGTGCATGGACTTCCTAGGTGGCGCTGGTGGTAAAGAACATGCCTGCCAACACAGGAGACATAAGAGACGTAGGTTCGATCCCTGGGAAGACCCTTGGAGGAGGAAATACAACTCACTCCAGTATTCTTACCCAGAGAATCCCATGGATAGAGGAGCCTGGCAGGCTGCAATCTGTAGGGTTGCAAAGAGGGTAGGACAGGACTGAGCGTCTAAGCACAACACAACACAGTGTATTACAGATGTCAGTCCCAATCTCCCAATTCATGCCTCTCTCCCCTCCCACTCTGCATCCCATGGCCATTCCCTACAGCTGCGTCTCTGTTCCAGCCCTACAAATAGGTTCATCTGTACCATTTTTCTAGATTCCACATAGGTGTGTTAATATACCTTATTTTTTTCTCTTTCTGACTTACTTCACTCTGTACAAAAAACTCCAGGTCAGTCCACATCTCTACAAATGACCCAGTCTCATTCCTTTTTATGGTTGAGTAATATTCCACTGTATACATGCACCACATCTTTATCCATTCCTCTGTCACTGGCAGAATTCTTTTTACCACTTTGCAAATGAAGAAACTGAGGCCCTGAGTGGTCAAGTGACTCATGTGAGATTGCAGGGCTGGGTGCAGTGGAGCAGAGCGGCTCCTTCCCAACGTGTGCTCGCTGTTCCTTCTGTCTGAATGAAGACCACCTCTGTGCTGGGAGCACGCGAGAGCTAAGAGGCTTGTGGTTTTGAGGACTTCAAGCCCCATTCATTTATTCCATCAGACAAGTTTCTAGGATGTGTCTAGACCTAAGTGTTCAGAATTCAGGGATGAACAAGGCAGTACTTGGCCTTAAGGCCAAGACAGAGGAGCAGAGATGAGTCTACCAGCTTGTTGGCTGCCGTGGTGGGGTCAGGTCACTGTGCCCCTGGAGGGTCCCGTTGCCATGGAAGGGACAGCAGAGAAGGTGACCTGGCAGAGTGTGTCGGCTGAGACCTCAGAGTGAATATCCAGCAAGATAGAGGGGCGGGGGTGCCAGCACCAGGTGACTCAGTGTGTGGACACCGGGACTTCTCCTCCATTCAACCGAAACAGAAATGATAGTGATTAATAATACATTTCAAACCTAACAGTGATAATCCTAAGTCGTTATCTAAGTCATTAGATTAGTGATAATCCTAAGTGGGCTGCTTGTTGAGTCTTCAGCCCATTTAATCATCATGGCAGGTCCCTCTTGAACACTGTGAATATTGTTTGTTCTGAGAGTTACTTTGCTGCTAATACAGCAGCTCCCTTTTCTGGTGACATGTGTCTGCCTGCTGTAATTCCCACATCCTTTTACTGTGAACAATGCACATCTTCGTATTTAAGCTGGATTTCTTATCGTCTGGCTTGCTTTCTTTATCCAGTGTGATGTGTTTTCTAAGTAATGTTTAGGCCGTGTATGTTTAATGTAACTATCAACTGTCCTCAAACACAGGAACAGAAAGTTCCCCAGGGCCAGAGGGTTTGCTTCCAGTCTTTTCTGGGCCAGAGTCTGGATAAGGTTTGTCTGGCTGGCTCTGAAGTTTTCCCCAGCAGTCAGCCCAGGAGTCAGAAACCTCGGGTTTGGAGCCCCTGAAGCTTGATCTTCAGGTTTGGGGAAGGAGCTGACTGTGAGCAGTCAGTTCAGGCCCCCCTCTGGCCACCCTGTACTCATGTCCTGCCGTTTAGAAGCTCCACCTTACCCCTGAATCCCTATCTGGCAGAAAAAGTCCACTTCCCCCATGAAGCCTTCCTGGACTGCTGACCAGCTTACAATGGGGTTTGTCTGTGCAGGGCACGCACACGCAACACCAGCCTTGCGGTGAGTGGGGGGTGGCAGTGAGCTTCCCAACACAGCGTGAGAAGAGTTTCTTTGAAAACAGAACTTCTAACACTTTCCCTAAAGCTTCAAATGTAACGGCCAGGTTGGGTTTGGCATGTCCTGGAGCAAAAGGGGTTGGCCCTGGGCACGGGAAGAGTGGATGTCCACCCCTGAGTCTGCGCCATCTGAGAGCAAGGTCAGTCTCCAAGTCAGCACATCAATACAACACAGAGGCCACTGCAGAGGTCCTGCAGTGCAGGCAGAGGAAATAGAAATGGTCTTAGAGGGAAGTAGGGAGCCAGTGGTAGTTTCTGAACAGGGGAAGAGCTAGCTGAAATATCGTTTTAGGAGATGAACGTGTGAGCAGCATGTGCCATGGACTGGAATAGGGAGGCCTGCGGGGCAAGGGGGGCCAAGGAAAACCAGAAGCAGCGTCCTGTGGTCTCAGCGCAGTTTCAGGGCTTACATCTGACCAGAGGCGGTAGGAGTAGGCGGAACAGAGATCACTTGTCTGAGCCATGTTACGTCAAATAGGGTTTGGTGACTAATTAGCGGTGGGGCTCGGAGGGACCTGAAGCTACACGTTATGGTCAGAAGCCGGATCAGGGGCCACCAGTGAACTGGTCTTCTAAACTCCTGAGCCTCAGTTTCCTTGTCCGTACTCTCAGGGAGCTGCAGCTGGTGATGCAACCCAGACTCACATTCGCCTGGCCTCCTGGCACAGACCTGCTGTTTACATCGTTCACTGACCCGGGCTGTTTACCAGCAGCCCACTCCCCGCCTCCCCCTGACCTCTTCCCTGCTTTCCCCGTCTGTCCAGGGTCCCAGCACCTGGCCGGTCTTGGCCCGGCTGCCCAGGCAGGGCGTCCCAGGGTGCAGCTCAGATTCCACAAGCAAGGGCAGCCACAGCCTGGGCTGACCTCCTGGGCCCGCTGCCTGGAGCTGCCCGGAGGCCCCGGCAGAGGAGGCTGAGACGGGACCCAGCTGTCGGATCCTGGAGGGCAAGGACTGACCAGGCGAGCCCGGGACTAAGCATGGTGGTGGGAGGAAGGGTGGATGTGGGGCCGCCCTGCGCTCCGTGGGCTCTGCGTCTCCTCGTGGGCTCCCAGCTCCTCTTCTGCAGCCTCAGTGGCTGATGCCCGGACCTGGGGTCCTGGCGAGCCTCACGGACGGTGCTGTTTGGTTTCTTTGCATTGGTGAGGGCGGGGCCCCAGCTTCTCTTCTCAAATCCCTGTGTCACCTCTCCTCCGGTTCCCATGCACGAGGGATGTCTCTCTTTTCCGTGGGGGGAAGCAGGAGGCCACTGAAGAGGCAATAAATTGTCGACCGATTGTGAAATGTCCTCTCGATCTTGGTCCGTGCCCTCTGCCCTTTTTCTCTGCAGTTTCAGGCACTTTCAGGGGCACATTGCTGGGTGTCGTGGTAACAATCCTGATGCGTGGAGCACTTAGGATGTACGGGTGTCGTCCTGGGCATTGGTGTGCGCGGACACCAAGCTTACTGAGTGAGGTCCTAGCATCCCCACCCCAGTTTACAGAGGGCCGAGCTGAGCGTGGAGCGGGGTGGAGCCCAGCGCGATGGCCGCTCCTTGTCTACTGGAGCTGGGACGTGAGGAGTCGAGCATCAGCGATGCTCACACTCAGATAGAGAGCGCCCCATCTATCCAAGCCCCGTTGCTTTTGGCCTACGTGAGCCCGTGGGCACATGCTGCCCAGCACAGCCAGTACCATCCACTCATCGGATGTTGGCACCTACTGGGTGCCAGGCTTCATTCTAGGTATTGGGGCTTCATCAGAGGCAGAAACGAGCAAAGAAAAATCTGCGCCCTCATGGGGGAGATGAAGCAACAAACAGGATAACAGAACACAGCACGTTAAGGGTGATAAGTGCCAAGGGGCGGAAAATAAAACAGGAAAGAGGGACGTGAAGTGTTGGGTGTGTGTGCTGAATCGTGGGGGGCATCACCAAGTGACTTTGGCAGGACAGGGGAGGGAGGGCCAGGGGTCCTGGGGTGGGAGGGCAGCAGCAGGAACTGTGAAGTGGACAGAACTCTCCCCCAAGCCAGGTGGCTTAGAGATTACCCTGGAATGCAGTCAGGTGTCATTTCTCCTGGGGGCAGGGAGCGGAGACTTTGCCTTGAATTTGTTAGCTGGATCAGGTATTTATTGCTTTGGGAGCAATTCCAGGCCTGCAGGTTTGAGGGCCCCTGCATGTGTCTGTCCCCCCACTTGCCCCTCTGCCCCAGCGGGCATCCTGCCCTTGTGCTTCTGCAAAGCCGACCGGTGGGATATGATGACAGACTTTGGTTGCTGCTGGCATCACTTTTGAAACAAACTGCCTTGGGAAATGGTCTCTAGTCTGTTTCCTCCTCCCTACCCCGGTGACCACTGTGAAGGGCCTCCCCACCTCTCCGTGTCCTAGGGCGAGTTATTTAGTCCCTCTGAGATTGCATCCTAACCCCCACCATAGCCAGGATATAGCAGTAGTTAGTTCCCACCTGGTTGGGTCGGTTCCAAAGATGAGAGATAATTTCTTTTAAGTATTTAACACAGTGCCTGGTACATTCAGTAAAAGGGAGCTGTGATGAATTTATTGGCTAAGAATAAAAAGAGCTAATGCTTCCTGGGGTCTGTGACTGCTCCTGTTTTACCAGTGAAGAAATTGAGGCACAGAGAGGTTAAGTTCTCAGTCCAAAGTCACACAGCTGGTAAATGGTGAATTTGAACCCAGGCCATCTGGTTCCCATCGGGGAGAAGTAGCAGATGAAGGTGAAGCAGGCAAAAGCTTGAACCTGTGGGACCTTATGCTGCTTCTGAGCTCTTTGTCCAAATCCCTTTTTTGCTGGAAGTTTTCTGATCATTTATCAGCTAACAGTTTGCTCCTTCTGGTGCTGAAAGGAGGGTTGGGGCGTGGCGAGGAGGCCCCCAGCTGGAGGAATTTTCCCATTCCTTCTTTTTCTGCTCTGGGGTGTCACCATTAGTGGGGGCTGTCAAAGGACAGTGTGGAGACTCAGGAAGGCACCAGGCAGAAGGTGGGGGAAGAGAAGGGACCCTGAGTTCCACTGGGCTAGGTTTTTGAACGGTGTACTCGATGGCGCCCCAGGAGACTGAGGTGGGCAGGAATCCTGCTGTCTGAGCAAGTGGGTACTGGGGAGACGGGGTACAGAAATACGGAGATGGGCACCTGAGCCAGACTCAGCCGAGGTTGCCAGCAGTGGTGGTGCTGGAACCCAGAGCATCTTCCAGCTTTGAGTTGTGAGATGACCGCTGGGCCCCTAAGTGACACTGAGGCCCCTGACCAGCTCCAGACTGGGCACATCCTTTCACAGGTGCAGAGTGAGATCAAGCTAAGTGACCGCATGGAAATGACTGGATTCTGGGCACTCAGCCATTCAGAGTAACCAGCTTCTAAAAATCTCTGGAATTAGCATTAGTTTGAATGAATGAATGATGTATACGTACGTCAGGGTTGACTCCCAGACAGCAGGCAGTCCTAAGGAATTTGGACCAAGAGAAAAACACAGTACTGTTTTTTCCCCCTAAGGATAACAATAGGACAGGCTCATGTAGAAAGGGCAGGAAAGTGCAAAGAGAGAAAGGCATCCCCCATAATTCCATAACATAGAAGTAGCTTTGTTGTCACTTCCGGCAATTTCCTCCTTTTTTTCAAAAAGTTGATCATGGGGTATATGCAGTTTGTACTCTGATGCCTTACTCTTTTAAGAATAAATTTTTAAAATTTTATTTTTTTTATTTTTGGCAGTGCAGTTTTTGTCACAGTCTTATGGCAACCCACTCCAGTACTCTTGCCTGGAAAATCCCATGGACAGAGGAGCCTGGTAGGCTACAGTCCATGGGGTCATAAAGAGTCGGACGCGACTGAGCGACTTTCTTTCTTTCTTTCTCTTGTTGCAGTGAGTGAGGGCTACTCTCTAGTTACAGTGTGAGGGCTTCTCACTGCGGTGGCTTCTCTTGTTGCAGAGCATGGGCTCTAGGGTGAGCAGGCTGGGTGGTTGTGGCACACGGGCTTAGTGGCACCTCGGCATGTGGAATCTTCTAGGACCAGGGATCAAACCCGTGTCCCTGCACTGACAGGTGGATTCTTAACCCCTGGACCATCAGGGAAGTCCTGACGGCCTACCTTTTGAGAATTCATATGAAGATGGTCTACTCCGTGTGTTCATTCTCTGGAAAAGGACAAACTGTTACATGTATTCCTCAAACTAAGGCACATCCTAATCATACAATACTGAGATGGATCCTCACAGGCTTGAACTAGAACTGGAAGTGAAAACAGAGACTCAAACAGATGTTTGTACACCCAAGCTCATTCACAGCAGTGCAAAGGGCGAAGCAGCCCAAAATGCCCATTGCCGGTTGCCCAAGTGTGGGTAAAGTTTGTCGTCCAGTCCAGGGTCAGGGGACAGAGGGCCAAGTCTCTGCTAGACAGTGCAACACTGCTACCACTGCCCCAGGGACCCCACTTGCTCCACCACAGGGTCAGCCAGAGCGTCCATCTGTCCCCATGGACCCACCCTTTTGACCTCAGAAAGTGGACATGGCCGAGCCCTGCAGCAGAGAAGCAGCAGAGCTCCGTGTGCCTGCACACATGCACGCACACACACATGCACATACACACACCCAGGCCCATCCTCATACCCGCCACCCCTGCTGCTCTCAAAGCGGGTGAGGGTGGGGCTCCCAGTGAGTCTTCTCATCTCTCCTGGGCGAACAGACCTCGTGGGCAAATAACCTCTCGGGGGACTTTTCTTGCCTAGTGTCGCAGGCAGGAGGGAATTTTCTCTGGAAACCACCTAGTAGTTTAGTATCCTAAGAGTTTATCCAGCCTTCCTGGAGAAGGTCAACCCAGTTCTTCATCCTCAAAAGCAAAACAAAAGACACAAGAACAGGTGTCTGAGCTGCTAAGTGGTCATTGGCCATGGAGGAGACGGGGCTGTAGGTACAAGACAAACACTGACTCTGAGGGGTTCTCTTATTCTAGATGTTTTTGCTCACGAGTCTCCAGAACACCAACAGACTCCATGGGGACTGTGTTTACTAGTCTCTTCGCGTTCATGTACGCTTGTTTCCTGAACACAGTATGAGACACATGTGATCCGACGCTGCCGACTTCTCCCAGTCCCGTGGCCCCACCCTGAAGCCCGGCACAGGGCTGGTTAGGTGTGTGCAAATTGGAATCTTTATTTGGCTAGACCCGGGCATCGCTTGAAAGGCTTTAAAAAATTGCAAAGCCTAAACCCCACCCAGCAGCCCTGATCAAAAGGGTCTAGCATGGAGTTTACACATCAGATGTTTAAAAGATGTGCTCTGGATGGTTTTCGTGTGTTCCTGATGCAGAGAACCAGAGATCTGTATCGTGGTTCAGCTTCAGTGATCAGTTTTGTGTGTTCACTCTTTCCCTCCCCCCCGGCCCCCCAGATTATCTAGCCTAGCAGCCTGTGACCTCAAGTTACTGAAACTTAGGACATAACAAACCTGATGGAAATAGCCAGGAGGCTGAAGCCTGGCTTTGCATTCTCTGGTGGGAGAAATGCTTGGGTGACCAGGTCATGCCCTGGAGAGCTTCCTGCTGGAGCGGCCTTCCATCTCTTACTAGCTCACAAGGCCATCCAGTTCTTCTTTCCATCCTGAGTTGATCTCTCGTTGCTTTGTGAGGATCATGGAAACAGTCTCTGTTTCAAGCTGCAGTCCACAGAGGAAGCATCGTGGGCGGGCCGGGCTATTTCTGCAGGGAGCCCCCCTCGTCCACAGTGCCTGGAGGCGCACGTGCCTGATGCTGGCCCCTGTTCTGGGGGGCACACACTGTGGGGGGTCTGCAGCCTCTCCATTCCAACTCCTTCGGAAGATGGCTGCTTTTAGTATTGTGGGATACGTCAACACTGTTTAACACATCGCAGGAAGTGTCAGAGTAATCCCTGTTGGGCTCAGCCGTGCTCTGTCCCAGACTTGCCCCACAGCTAAGCTGCCAGGTGGAGGGATTTCATTTCCTTCTGACGCCTCCAGCCTCCAGCCTCCAACCTGGGGCTCCTGAGTTCCCTTGCCAAAAAAAAACCGGGAAGGAGGCAATCAGAAGATGCCCTCACCTCTGCTTGCTAATTTGCTGGTCCTGTACCGGATCCGTTGTTTTTCTTCAAGTGTTATTCAACCCACTTTTGCACCAAAGGTCAGACTGAGAAATGAGTCTTTATCTTCCTCCAGGAAAACGGTCCAGGATTAGCAAATAGGTGAGAAGAGGTGGTAAGGCCTGCTGACCACAGAGAGCCCTTCCTCTGGGTGGCACGGGGGCTCCCCAGCAGGAGTGGATCTCACCCCAGATCCACTGTCTTTCCCTCTTTTACTGCCCCCTTTAACCGGATTCACACACAGGCATATACGTCCTTACCTGATTGCGTTGTTGAAAAAATAACATGTAAAACTTGGCCCAGATGTACATGGTAGCTGTTTGATCAAGTAGTTGTTATAATATTGTGTTCTAGTATTTATAAGGAGAAGGCAATGGCACCCTACTCCAGTACTCTTGCCTGGAAAATCCCATGGACGGAGGAGCCTGGTAGGCTGCAGTCCATGGGGTCACTGAGAGTCGGACACGACTGAGCGACTTCACTTTCACTTTTCACTTTCATGCACTGGAGAAGGAAATGGCAATCCACTCCAGTGTTCTTGCCTGGAGAATCCCAGGGATGGGGGAGCCTTGTGGGCTGCATCTATGGGGTCGCACAGAGTCGGACACGACTGAAGAGACTTAGCAGCAGCAGCAGCAGCAGCAGTCTTTATAAAGTATTTTACAATATATTCACTTAATGAAGATGAAAGTGAGTGAAAGTCTCTCAGTCATATCTGACTCTTTGTGACCCCATGGACTTAGTCCATGGAATTCTCCAGGCCAGAATACTGGAGTGGGTAGCCTTTCCCTTCTCCAGGGGATTTTCCCGACCCAGGAATTGAACCGGGATCTCCTGCATCGCAGGCGGATTCTTTACCAACTGAGCTATGAGGGAAGCCTTTCATCATGAAGATGAAAATCACCTGTAATTCAACCACTGAGTTTCATCATTTCTGATCTATGTATGCTTGCTAAGTCTCTTCAATAGTGTCTGACTCTTTGTGACCCCATGGACTATAGCCCACCAGGCACCTCTGTCCATGGGATTTCCCAGGCAAGAACACTGGAGTGGGTTGCCATGCTCTCTTCCAGGGCATCTTCCTGACCCAGGGATCGAACCAGCGTCTCTTACGTCTCCTGCATTGGCAGGCAGGTTCTTTACCACTAGCACCACCTGGGAAGTCCTTCTGATCTATAGACATACCTAATATATTCTAGAAAGTTGAGATTCTACCAGCATTGTTTTTTAAAAAATGTTATTCATTTATAAATTTCTGCTATACAGCAAAGTGATTCAGTTATACATACACATGTATGTGTATATATGTATATTCTTTTTCGTATTTTTTTCCATTGTGGTTTATCACAGGATATTGAATGTAGTTCTCTGTGCTATACAGTAAGACCTTGCTGTTTATCCCTTCCACATATAATAGTTTGCATCTACTAATCCCAAACTCCAAGTCCCTCCATCCCCCTCCCCCTCCTGGCAACCAAGTCTGTTCTATATCTCCCCCATAGATGCATTACTTTTATGTGTCCTTCCCTCATCACCGTATTCTGCTATCAGCAGTACACCTCATGGATGGCATGTGACAGCATCAAAAACGCACTCAGCTTGTCAGTGACGCCATCTGGGTTCAGTGACTTCTGTGTCTCTGGCGTTTATCCTTTTCTTCCTTATTCCCTGGTGGTGGGTTTCTGACAGCTCACCGTGGAAGCCGGTCATCACATTGGGTTCCCTGCATCCCTGGGGGTGTTCTTCCCTTGATCTGTGTACCCAGAGGATTCCTGTGGAGCCGGCACTCTCCCCGCTCTGGCCTGGGGCTCGCCTGCATCCCTCTGCCACCAGCCTCGTGCCTCCACCTCCTCTGAGTGGGGGTGTCATTCTGACTCTGGAGGCAGGGAGCAGGGGTGGCCCGGGTCAGGACCCTGAGTGGCTCCAACCAATTTTCCGAAGACCAAAGGAAAGAGAGCACCCCCACTCAGCAGGCAGACGTGAAGGCGCTTAAGGGGTCCCCCCCCCCCAGCCAGAAGAGATCAGCCCCTGGGAGCAGACTCAAGCCACAAGAGGCCAGCCCACCCCTTCATGCAGGGCCTCAGAGTCAACGCCTGATGAGCTGTTTCTTCAGCTTAAGGGCTGGATGCCGGGTAAGTCAAGGACCACGGGAGGGGAGATGTGCTAAGCCAACCAGAAACCACTGATAAGCTAATTCTGTGTGATGCAGTCTTTTTGGGAAGCTAGTCTGATAAGGAATGAGAGAACAGGCCCTAAAATCTGGCCATGGAGGGGGCGTGGAGGGCGGGGGAAGAAGTCCAGTTCTCAAAGGTGGTCCTGCTGGTCCCGCCTGTCTCCTCTCTGGTGTGGCTGGACCAGTGCTCAGTCTGGGAGATGGGGATTTCTGCCTCCCCCATCTGCCCTTTAGAGGTTTGGTCAGCCAGGGGCAAGCATGGAGGTGCTGGAGGACAAATGGTGGGCCGCATCTTCACCTACACGTGCGTGCTCAGTCACTTAGTTGTGTCCGACTCTGTGCGACCCTATGGACTGTAGCCCACCGGACTCCTCTGTCCATGGGATTCTCCAGGCAAGAATACTGGAGTGGGTTGCCATTTCCTTCTGGAGGGTCGTCTCCACACCCATTGAAATAAATCTTCAATGTTCCATCTTTTACAACTAACACATGCTATTTGATTTACTTTAGTTATGGAAGGGAAACATGAATTTTCCACAAGTGAGTTCAAGAATGGCATTGTAAGGAACTCCCTAGCAGTCCAGTGGGTAGCACTCCACACTTTGACTGCAGAGGGCGAGGGTTCTATCCCTGATTGGGGAACTAGAATCCTGCAAGCTGAGCGGTGTGTCCAAAAAAAAAAAAAAAAGTTAGAGTGGAAGTTGAATGTATCAACATCGTCTGTCTTGTCTGAGTACAAAACTTAATATCTTTCCCCACTCTTCTTGTGATTAAAGACCATGTCTCCTGAGAAATGTTGGCTGAAAAACTGTGTAGAGATTGTTAACATTCCCCCAACATCCATGCAGCCCCACTTTCTGAGCAGCAGAGTCCTGGGCAGAGAGTTCAGTTAGAAGACTGAGTTCCCCCCTGAGTTGGTGGCTAGTGTGACTGGCTCTACGACCAAGTTCTGCCTAGTGAGACGACATGGAGGTGTTCCAAGGACTTTTGCAGAGTGTTTTAAAAGCAAAAAGCCAGGCATCCTTTGAGCCACTGATATTTTGGCATACGTAATTTTGTAGTATTTAAATAGTGTAATATATATGACATAGCTTATGTTACACTGTTTAATATAATGTAATACATATGACGTGGCTTAGGTTACACCACTTAAAATACAGTAAATGAGGAGAGAGATATTAGGCAACAACTGTTCTAGGCAGCTTCTATACAAATTACCTGTTTCTTGCGTGGCAGGTCTTTTGTTGTCAACAAGTGAAAAGTCAAATTAAATGCAATTGCAATTATACGTTTTATAATAAACCATTAGGTTTTGACCTATGAGAGATGCCATGATTTGATCAGATGTCTGTAAATTCCAACCCTGAGGAAAAGCCTTTTGAAGTGAATGTGCAGAATTGCTACCATTTTAGGCCCTTTGTGAACTTAAAAATTTTTCGAGTTTTATTTTTTGTTTTGAAATAATCTTAGAGTTACATGAAAGTTGCAAAAATAGCACAAAGCCTTCCAAGATAAGCTCCACCCAGATTTTGCAAAAGTTCACATTTACCCTATTTGATTTCTGAGTCTCTCTCTTTTTTTAACTTTAAGAATTTATTGTTTTCTTTTTTTTTCTATTTCTCTTTTTTAAAATAATTTATTTTTAATTGAAGAGTAATTGCTTTACAATATTGTGTTGGTTTCTGCCTTACATCAACATGAATCAACCATAGGTATACATATGTCCCTCTTGAACCTCCCTTCCAGCTCCCGCTCCATCCCACCCCTCTAGGTGAGTAGTAAGGAAACATATACACTACTACATGTAAAATAGCTAGCCAGTGGGAATTCACTATATGACTCAAGGAGCTCAAACCTGTGCTCTGTGACAACCTAGAGGGTTTAGTCTATTTCTCTTTCTTTCCCTCTTTCCCTCACTCCTCTGCCTGCCTGTCTCTTTCTCTCCACCCATCCACGCTACCTCACCTGAAGCAGACATGAAAGTGGAATCATACAATATTTGTTCTTTTGCGACTAACTTTTTAAAAAAATTATTTAATTTATTTCAATTGGAGGATAATTACTTTACAATATTGTGATTTTTTTTTCTGCCGTACATTGACATGAATCAGCCATGGGTACACATGCATCCCCCATCCTGAATCCCCCTCCCACCTTCCTCCCCACCTCATCCCTCTGGGTTGTCCCAGAGCACCAGCTTTGGGTGCCCTGCTTCATGCATTGAAATTGCACTGACCATCTCTTTTACATGTGGTAATACACATGTTTCAATGCTGTTCTCTCAAATCATCCCACCCTTGTCTTCTCCCACAGAGTCCAAAACTCTGTTTTTTATATCTATGTTTCTTTTGCTGCCTTGCATATAGAATCATTCAGTTCAGTTCAGTTCAATCGCTCAGTCGTGTCCGACTCTGCGACCCCATGAATCGCAGCACGCCAGGCCTCCCTGTCCATCACCAACTCCCGGAGTCTACCCAAACCCACGGCCATCGAGTCAGTGATGCCATCCAGCCATCTCATCCTCTGTTGTCCCCTTCTCCTCCTGCCCCCAATCCTTCCCAGCATTAGGGTCTTTTCCAATGAGTCAGCTGTTTGCATGAGGTGGCCAAAGTATTGGAGTTTCAGCTTCAACATCAGTCCTTCTAATGAACACCCAGGACTGATCTCCTTGAGGATGGACTGGTTGGATCTCCTTGCAGTCCAAGGGACTCTCAAGAGTCTTCTCCAACACCACAGTTTAAAAGCATTAGTTCTTCGGCGCTCAGCTTTCTTCACCGTCCAACTGTCACATCCATACGTGACCACTGGAAAAACCATAGCCTTGACTAGACGGACCTTTGTTGGCAAAGTAATGTCTCTGCTTTCAAATATGCTATCTAGGTTGGCCATAACCTTCCTTCCAAGGAGTAAACGTCTTTTAATTTCATGGCTACAGTCACCATCTGCAGTGATTTTGGAGCCCAAAAAAATAAAGTCTGACGCTGTTTCCACTGTTTCCCCATCTATTTCCCATGAAGTGATGGGACCAGATGCCATGATCTTAGTTTTCTGAATGTTGAGCTTTAAGCCAACTTTTTCACTCTCCTCGTTCACTTTCATCAAGAGGCTCTTTAGTTCTTCTTTACTTTCTGCCACAAGTGTGGTGTCATCTGCATATCTGAGGTTATTGATATTTCTCCCGGCAATCTTGATTCCAGCTTCTGTTTCTTCCGGCCCAGCGTTTCTCATGATGTACTCTGCATATAAGTTAAATAAGCAGGGTGACAATATACAGCCTTGACGTACTCCTTTTCCTATTTGGAACCAATCTGTGGTTCCATGTCCAGTTCTAACTGTTGCTTCCTGACCTGCATACAGGTTTCTCAAGAGACAGGTCAGATGGTCTGGTATTCCCATCTCTTTCAGAATTTTCCACAGTTTATTGTGATCCACACAGTCAAAGGCTTTGGCATGTCAATAAAGCAGAAATAGATGTTTTTCTGGAACTCTCTTGCTTTTTCGATGATCCAGCGGATGTTGGCAATTTGATCTCTGGTTCCTCTGCCTTTTCTAAAACCAGCTTGAACATCTGGAAGTTCACGGTTCACATATTGCTGAAGCCTGGCTTGGAGAATTTTGAGCATTACTTTACTAGCGTGTGAGATGAGTGCAATTGTGCGGTAGTTTGAGCATTCTTTGGCATTGCTGTTCTTTGGGATTGGAATGAAAACTGACCTTTTCCAGTCCTGTGGCCACTGCTGAGTTTTCCAGATTTGTTGGCATATTGAGTGCAGCACTTTCACAGCATCATCTTTGAGGATTTGAAATAGCTCAACTGGAATTCCATCACCTCCACTAGCTTTGTTCATAGTGATGCTTTCTAAGGCCCACTTGACTTCACATTCCAGGATGTCTGGCTCTAGGTGAGTGATCACACCATCATGATTATCAGGGTCGTGAAGATCTTTTTTGTACAGTTCTTCTGTGTATTCTTGCCATCTCTTCTTAATATCTTCTGTTTCTGTTAGGTCCATACCATTTCTGTCCTTTATCGAGCCCATCTTTGCATGAAATATTCCCTTGGTATCTCTAAATTTCTTGAAGAGATCTCTAGTCTTTCCCATTCTGTTGTTTTCCTCTATTTCTTTACATTGATCACCGAGGAAGGCTTTCTTTTCTCTCCTTGCTATTCTTTGGAACTCTGCATTCTGATGGGAATATCTTTCCTTTTTGCCTTTGCTTTTCACTTCTCTTCTTTTCACAGCTATTTGTAAGGCCTCCTCAGACAGCCATTTTGCTTTTTTGCATTTCTTTTCCATGGGGATGGTCTTGATCCCTGTCTCCTGTACAATGTCACAAACCTCTGTCCCTAGTTCATGAGGCACTCTGTCTATCAGATCTAGTCCCTTAAATCTATTTGTCACTTCCACTGTATAATCATAAGGGATTTGATTTAGGTCATACCTGAATGGTCTAGTTGTTTTCCCTACTTTCTTCAATTTAAGTCTGAATTTGGCAATAAGGAGTTCGTGATCTGAGCCACAGTCAGCTCACAGAGTGAGTCTTGTTTTTGCTGACTGTATAGAGCTTCTCCATCTTTGGCTGCAAAGAATATAATCAATCTGATTTTGGTGTTGACCATCTGGTGATGTCCATGTGTAGAGTCTTCTCTTGTGTTGTTGGAAGAGGGTGTTTGCTATGACCAGTGTGTTCTCTTGGCAAAACTCTATTAGCCTTTGCCCTGCTTCATTCTGTACTCCAAGGCCAAATTTGCCTGTTACGCCAAGTGTTTCCTGACTTCCTACTAAACTACTAAAGACGTAGTTACCGTCTTTCTAAATTCCATATATATGCGTTAATATCCAGTATTTGTGTTTCTCTTTCTGACTTACTTCACTCTGTATAAAAGACTCCAGATTCATCCACCTCACTAGAACTGACTCAAATGCGTTCCTTTTTATAGCTGAGTAATGTTCCATTGTGTATATGTACCACAGCTTTCTTGTCCATTTGTCTGCCTATGGACATCTAGGTTGCTTCCATGTCCCAGCTATTGTAACCAGTGCTGCAGTGAACATTGGGGTACACGTGTCTCATTCAGTTCTGGTTTCCTCGGGGAGTATGCGCAGCAGTGGGATTGCTGGGTCATATGGCAGTTCCATTCCCAGCTTTTTAAGGAATCTCCACACTGTTCTCCATAGTGGCTGTACTAGTTTGCACTCCCACCAACAGTGTAAGAGGGTTCCCTTTTCTCCACACCCTCTCCAGCACTTATTGCTCGTCGGCTTTTGGATGATGGCCATTCTGACCGGTGATGATACCGGTATCACCATGAGATGATACCTCATTGTGGTTTTGATTTGCGTTCCTCTGATAATGAGCGATATTGAGCATCTTTTCATGTGTTTATTAGCCATCTGTACATCTTCTTTGGAGCAATGTCTGCTTAGTTCTTCTGCCCACTCTTTGAGTGGGTTGTTCGTTTTCTGGAGTTGAGCTGCATGAGCTGCTTGTACATTCTGGAGATTAATTCTTTGTCAGTTGTTTTGTTTTCCATTCTGAAGGCTGTCTTTTCAGCCTTCAGACAGCCTTTTCCGCCTGTAAGCAAGCAAGACTTGCTTATAGTTTCCTTCATTGTGCAAAAGCTTTTAAGTTTAATTAGGTCCCATTTGTTTATTTTTGCTTTTATTTCCATTACTCTGGGAGGTGGATCATAGAGGATCTTGCTTGTGATTAATTGTCAGAGAGTGTTCTGCCTATGTTTTTCTCAAAGAGTTTTATAGTTTCTTGTCTTACGTCTAGATCTTTAATCCATTTTGAGTTTATTTCTGTGTATAGTGTTAGAAAGTGTGCTAGTTTCATTCTTTTGCAGGTGGTTGACCAGTTTTCCCAGCACCACTTGTTAAAGAGACTGTCTTTTCTCCATTGTGCATTTTTGCCTCCTTTGTCAAAGATATAGCTGCATGGATTTACTTCTGGACTTCCTATTTTGTTTCATTGATCTATATTTCTGTCTTTGTGGCAACTGACTTTTTTCACTCAACACAGTATCCTTACAATTCATCCCTGTTGCAGCAGACGTCAAAATTTCCTTCCTTCTTACAGACTGAGTAATATTCCACTATGTGGAGAGGCTACATTCTGTGTATCCGTTCATTTAGATACATCTGGGTTGGACATCTGGGTTGTTTCCACCTCTTTACTACCATGAATAATGCTGTTTTGAACATGGGTGTGCAAATACTTCTTTGGGACCCAGGCCATTTACTTCTTAGAGTACCCTCCCACTCCCTGAGCTGGGATTGCTGGTTGCTTCTTTATGATGAGACCCAGGCTTTGCACTTTGGCAGGAGCACCCGGGGAAGCAGTGCCATGTCTTTGGGGCATCACGTCAGGACACACATGGTAGGTCTTTGTCCCATTCTTGCCCATATTCACTTTCCAAAATAATTGATTATGGCTGTGCTGGGTCTTCCTTGCTACTCACAGGCTTTTCTCTAGTTGCAGTGAGTGGGGACTACTCTCTAGCTGTGATGCACCACCTTCTCATTGTGGTGGCTTCTCTTGTTACAGAGTCTTGGTCTCTAAGGCAAAAGGGCTTCAGTACTTGTGGCTTGTGGGCTTAGTTGCCCCACAGTATGTGGAATCTTCCCAGACCAGGGATCAAACCCCTGTCCCCTGCATTGGCAGGCAGATTCTCAACCACTAGGCCACCAGGGAAGTCACCATGTTCACTTTGACCCTTTCTGGATGGCATCTGCCAACTTCCTCTACCGTGAGGTTACTATTCCTCCTTTGTAACTAAGAGGTGTCTTGTGGGGAGATACTCTAAGGCTCTGCAAATATCCTTTTTCTTGCCAAACTTTCAGCCACTCGATGACTCTTGTCTGAAATCATTATTACCAACCGGTGCTATACAAATTTCGTTATTGCTTTTACACTTATTTGTTGGCATTCTGTGCAAGGAGAAGCTGTCTCATCTCCTGCACCCATTTATTCATCATTTTATTTACAGTTGAGTGGGTTTGGGATTCTCACTTTTCTCAGGGTAGTCAGTCAATTCAGTCACTCAGTCGTGCCTGACTTTTTGCAATCCCATGGACTGCAGCACGTCAGGCCTCCCTGTCCGCCACCAGCTTCCGGAGTTTACTCAAACTCATGTCCATTGAGTCGGTGATGCCATCCAACCATCTCATCCTCTGTCATCCCCTTCTCTTCCCACCTTCAATCTTTCCCAGCATCAGAGTCTTTTCAAATGAGTTGGTTCTTTGCATCAGGTGGCCAAAGTATTGGAGTTTCAGCTACACCATCTGTCCTTCCAATGAATATTCAGGACTGATTTCCTTTAGGATGGACTGGTTGGATCTCCTTGCAGTCCAAGGGACTCTCAAGAGTCTTCTCCAACACCACAGTTCAAAAGCATCAACTCTTCCACATTCAGCTTTCTTTGTGGTCCAACTCTCACATCCATACGTGACTACTGGAAAAACCATAGCTTTGAGTAGATGGACCTTTGTCGGCAAAGTAATGTCTCTGCTTTTTAATATGCTGTCTTGGTTTGTCATAGCTTTTCTTCCAAGGAGCAAACGTTTCTCAGGGTTATGATCTATTATTATTATTCATTTTTTTGCCCAGCTCCTACCAGATTTGGCCAGTGGAACCCCTTAAAGTAGGCCCTTATTTCTTTTTTTAACATCTCCTTATCACTTTCTCAGGAAGTCACATGTCAACATCAGTGTTTCTTTTTTAAAAAAAATATTTATTTTATTTACTTGGCTGCCTTGGGTCTTATCTGCAGCACACGAGCTCAGTAGTTGGGGTGCACGGCTTGGTTGTCCCCCAGCATGTGAGATCTTAGTTCCCTGACCTAGAGTTGGACCTGTGTCCCCTGCATTGAAAAGTGTAGTCTTGACCACTAGAGCACCAGGGAAGTCCCAGCATCAGTGTTTCTTGTGTTGTTCATTTTTACATAGTCATCAACATGGAGTATACATGAAATCTGTCTGATGCCGTATGGTGTCCAAACCCCACAAGGCAGCTGCTGATAATTTGAGTGATAAGCCAGCCCAGCATTGAGAGCACACTTATCTTGCACCCTTGTTTCTGCGAACTCCAAACATACTCGGATGCTCTCGGGCTATTTTGGGCACATGTGTTGGTTGTAGCTTTGGAGAAGCAGACAGTGGGATGGAGTCAGAAGTGTAAGAGATGTATTGGGGGTAATGCTTGTGAAATAAAGAGCAGACCTGATATGAGTACATATGAATGAAGGGGAGGGGGACTGGGCTCAGCCCTTGCCTGGGAGCTGCAGGGAGGGGCACGGCCGGACTCCTGGGCCTCCATGGATCCCAAGTACTGCAGTTGGAGCCTCATGTAACCCCTCTCCTCGAAGCTGAAGAACAGGTTCTTTCTTACAGGGAAACCTGAGGGGCATACCGCTAAGGCTGCCATAGGAAAAATATTTAAAGATTGTATTTATTGATTCAAAAATTAGAAATTTGAAACAGGACTCTTTCTATGTGGGATGTGAACATCTTGGGCTCCCACTCATTTGCGACTCGCTGAGGCTTCAGTCATCGCAAGATGGGACACGCTGATCTAGGTGTCTGACTCCATTCTTATGCAGAGTTTTGAGCTGGCGTCTCTGATTGGTTCAGAGGGGCCACAATGGTCTCTCGTTGCCCCAGCTCGTGACTGGAAAGAATGAGTTGTCAGCTGGGATCACCAGAGGGCTGTTGCATTCCAAGGGACTTGTTAAAGGAATGTTCCACCCAATCTGTAGCTCCAGCCCCTTGCCTACCCAGTGTGATCAAATGCACGATTAGATGCTGGGTCAGCAGCTTCGACCCCAGATTCGCTTAGTATTGTGGTTCTGAAGACTTCACAACGGAACAGGGCTCCTGAGATCACAAGCTAACTGCACATTTCAGGTGTACAGCTGTGCCCCGTCCCATGTCACCGAGTTGGTGAGCTGGGCTGAGGCTCACGGTGGGGCAGACCCTGTGTCACTGCTCTGCTCCAGTGTTGTCCCCGTGGCCTCCAGCCAGCAATCCGGCCTCTGCTCATGCGAGCAGTAAGATGCGAGGCAGTTTCCCCTGTGCTGTACCTGGTCATCATTTCATCTCATCAGCTTGTTCTTTATCTCATGGCTAGTCCTCCAAGAGTGTGGTTCCCTATGGCTGGGGCATCCTGATGGCCTTTCTCTGGATGCGTATGACAGTCACCACTCCCTGAAAGGGCGCCATGCAGCCTGGGACATGTGTGCGGTGTGGTCTTAGCACCGGTGATTACAGACCACCCGCCTCTCTAACTTAAACGCGAGGCGTTAGCACGGCCCAGCTGCGGTAGGCTTTCCAACATCTAGTCAGCATTGTTTTCTGAAACCTGCACTTAAACATTATTTTTGGCTTGATTTGGCTCTATTTTTAGGATGTTTTCCCCTGGGAGAAGGAAGAAGTATGAGGGGGAACAGAGCAGGGAAGGGATGCCAGCTCTGATTTGGCAATCGCAGAGCCGGACGCACCTCAGGGTGTCAGCAGGCTCGTGACACAGCCCAGCCCCCACGTTCCTTCCAGTGTATCGCCCCCCATGGCAGCAGGTGGGCGCTGGTCAGTGTCTGTTCTCCCTACGGGTCGGGTACCTCGGTTGTTTTGACTTCAGCTGTTTGCCGTGTCTGTGTGTGTGTGTGTGTATATGAGTGTACATGTGTGTGTGAGAGAGTGTGTATGTGTGTGTGTGAATGTGTGTATGAGTGTGTGCATAAGTGTATGTGAGTGTGTGTGTGTGTGTATGAGGTGTGTGTGTGTATGAGGTGTGTATGTGTATGAGGTGTGTGTGTATATGAGTGTATGTGTAAGTGTGTGAATTTGTGTGTATGTGTGAGACTGTGTGTATGGCTGTATTTGAGTGTATGTGTATGAGGTATGTGTGTAAGCGTGTGAATGTGTGTCTGTGTGGGAGAGTGTGTGTGTATGGGTGTATTTGAGTGTGTGTGTATGAGGTATGTGTGTATGACTGTATGTGGGTGGGTGGGTATGAGGTGTGTGTATGAGTGTATATGTGTAAGTGTGTGAATGTGTGTGTATGTGGGAGAGTGTGTGTGTGGGGTGTATTTGAGTGTGTGTGTATAAGGTATGTGTGTATGACTGTATGTGTGTGGGTGTGTATGAGGTATGTGTGTATGAGTGTGTGTGTGTGTTTTAAGGAAACCAGGGGTTGGAGACCAGATCACAGAGCCTTAAGAGCAGAGGAAGTCTGTTCAGACACCTCAACCGCCACCCCGGGCTGGGCTTGGATGATTCAGAAAATGCTAATCTTTGTTTTGAGTCCCTCAGTGTTTCCATGAGCATGTTTAGTCGTATCTGCTTTGATCCCTTCAACCTCTCTTGCTGTAGCCCGGCGGCGATTATCCTCATTTTCCAGATGAGCCAGGGTGACTGGTGCTCTGGCCCCCTCCGAGCTGGGGTTCCCGGAACATTTATGGAGGCTACTTCTGGCCCATGATGTGAGCCACGAAGAGTCACTGCAAATCCATTCTTCCTTCACCCAGCATACGAAGATGCCCTGTGTGCCTGACACGGTGGCAGGCTCTGGTGGTGCACGCCTGCAGAGCTGCCTCTCTTTCAAGTGCTTCTATTCTAGTAATTAGCATCCAGTTTCTATCTGTGTTTCATTGAGAACAATTAGAATCCTTGGAGGAGTGGAGGAGATGCTTTGAGGCCATTTTGATGGCTCATGGGCAGAGGAGGGAAGAACTGGGGTCCAGAGAGGGCAGTGCCGTGACTGGGACGGACAGGTTCGGAGGGGGGTCCAGGCTCCCAGCCCCCGGCCCACGCCCCCTACCCCCACAGTCTCTTCTGTGCCCCTCACTCCCACAGGATAAGCTTCGGAGACCTTATCTGAAGGGCTGGTTCACATGGTTGAGGATCCAAACTTTGCTTATCCACAGGTTTCCCAGAATTGCTTTTTGCCAGTCATTCTGAGATCCTGGCTGCAATATTAACCCTAAGTCCCACGATGTCACTCAGCATTCCCTCCTGCCTTTGGTCTTTCAGTCGGCGTCGCTGTGTGCCGTGGAAAACTGTGTTCACGCTGCTTTGAAGCCCATGAGTGGGCTTCTGAACCTGAAGAGGCCACATCTCATGGGAACCCGCTGGCTACTCGTCTGTATTGGAGGGTTGGCGGGCATCTGCTCTGGAGGACGGGGCAGGCGGCACAGAGAGAACCGGGGCAGGGGAGTGGCAGGAAAGGATGTTTGGCTGGGTGGATGGAATGACTGTCTGGCCAGCAGCTCATCTAATAATAGGACGACCAGCTGGAAGCCACAGGTTCGAGCTGAGGCCTCTCTGGAGGGCACTGGCGTTTCTGGACTTGGTGCAGGAGCGGCCTCGGGGCCTTGGGGGGCAGGGTGTGGAGGGTGGGAGGGCAGCTGTACAGGAGAGGGGAGCGCCAGACGCGGGCGGCAGAGTGGTGGAGGCTGGACCCTCACCCCTAGCCCCACCTTCACCTCTCAGCCACAGCTCACCTGCTCCTCTGAAAACCATCTTTCAGCTGGGAGATTGTTTAGCTAAAATGGGGGTTCTGCCTTGAAGGATGATGGAAGAGTGGCTTCTGGGGTGTGAGACAGCTAATTTTATGTCTTGACCTGACTGGGCCAAGGGGTGCCTGGGCAGCTGGTTAAAATATGATTTCTGGGTGTGTATGAATGTTTCTGGAGAAGTTGCATTTGAGTCAGTGGACTAAGGAAAGCAGATGGGCCTCCCCAAGGTGGTGGGTGCCATCCTGTCCAGTGAGGGCCTGGATGGAACAGAAATTTGGAGGAAGGGTGAACCCACTCTCTTGGTATGACTCAGGACGTCCATCCTGTCCTTAGACTTTGGATGTCAGAGCTCCTGGTTCTTGAGTGAATCCCACATGCTTTCCTGGATCTCCAGCCTGCAGATGACAGATGGTGGTACCTCTTGGCCTCCAAAACCATGTAATGAGTTTCCTTTTATGCATACATAAACACACATATACATACATGCATATACACACACATACATACCTACATACACATGAGTGTGTGCCAAGTCACTTCAGTCACGTGCGGCTCTTTGCCACCCTATGGGCTGTAGCCCGCCAGGCTCCTCTGTCCATGGGATTTCCCGAGCAAGAATACCGGAGTGGGTTGCCATTTCCTCCTCCAGGGAATCTTCCCGACCCAAGGATGGAACCTGCAACCCTTTATGTCTCCTGCATTGGCAAGGCTGGTTCTTTACCATTAGCACCACCTGGAAAGTGCCCCCCCCCACTTACCTACACACATACATACCTACGCATATGCATACACACGTGCACACATATCTACATGCATGCGTACACACATACATATGTACAAATCTGTTTCTCAGGAGAACGTTGACTGTTACGGGAAGTCACAGAACCTCCCAGCTACAAGGTGGATGTCGCTGAGTCGGATAGGGTGGGGAAGACGAAGGAGTCGGAGAAACCCGTTCTCTGGCTCAGATGGCTCCAGCTGGCTGAGAGTTCAGGGAGATATTTGGGGTCTGAAGAAAGGGGAAGGCTCACTTTTTACAGAGCTCTTCCCATCTCAGGATGGGAAGTCCTGAGCCCACTGTGTGCCGAGTCTCTGCTGTGCACTTTTCATATGAAAACCCCCTGGTTTAGGTAAGTGTTGACCCCGATGCATCACCAAGCAAGCCCACTCTTGTACAGCGGCTCACGCCCCTCGATGTGAGATGACTTGTTCAGTCTCCTGCTCTCTCCTCTCCCCTCCCCGTGTTGTTGAAGGTGGGGGTACTGGGTAGGGGGCAAAAGGGCGAAGGCTGCCAGTTGGCGGGTGCAGACCAGGCTGTGGACGCAGAGTTCTGGGCTGACCCTGTCCTTTCTGCTTATCTCCATTCTCCCAAACTTGCTTTTTCCTGGTCTCTCTATCATCCTCTTCTCCTCTGTCTTGTTGACCACCTTGTAACTTTAACAGATTTAATGTTTTCATTTTTCAGATCTCTCTCGATCAGCCCTCATCTGCTGTCTTTTTCTTTTTTTAATTGTGCTGGAATTCACACAATGTAAAATGAATGATTTTAAAGTGAGATTTATCTTGGCTGTGTCATGCAGCATGTGGGATCCTAGCTCCCCGGACCAAGGATCGAAACCACTCCCCGCTGCATTAGGAGCACAGAGTCTTAACCATTAGACCACCAGGGAAATTCCAAAATGAACCATCGTAAAGCCCCAATCCAGTGGCATTTAGTACAATATATTCACAGTGCAGTGCAACCAGCACCCCATCCAGTCCCAAAAGGTGATTGTCACCCCCAAAGAAAGCTTCATCCCCATTAGTCACCCCCAGTCTCTCTAGCCCCTGGTGATCAGCCATCTGCTTTCTGTCTGTGTGGATCCACCTGTCCTGGAGAGCTCCTGCTGATGGAATTATACACGGCACGACCCTTTGTGTCTGGCTTCTTTCATGGAGCATAATTGTATTAGTTTGCTCCGGCTGCCATAACAAAATACCACCGATGGGGCGGCTTAAACAACAGACACTTGTTTTCTCACGGTTCCGGAGGCTGGAATCTGAGAGGAGGTTTGGTTTCTCCTGAGGCCTCCTTGCGCTCACAGGGCCTTTTTTCTCTGGGCACACACCAGGTATCTCTTTGCATGTCCAAACTCCTCTTCTTGTAGAGACTCTAGTCAGGTTGGATGAGGGTCCACTCTAATGGCCTCATTTAAATTAATTGCTCCTTTAAAGACCCTACGTCCAAATACGGTCACATTTAGAGGTACTGGGGTTCAGGGCTTCAGCATGTGAGTTTTAGGGGAACACAAAAACTCATGAGTTCTCCTAGAAACATAGGTTGAAGAAGGAAATGGCCACCCACTCCAGTATTCTTACCTGGAAAACCCCATGGGCAGAGGAGCCTGCTGGGCTACAGGCGATGGGGTTGCAAAGAGTTGGACATGACGTAGCCACTAAACAACAACAGCACATATGTAATGTCCTCAAGGTTTATCCATGTTGCCGTATGTATCAGAACCTCCTTCCTTTTCAAGGCTCAGTAATATCCCATTGTATGGATGGACCACATTTTGTCTTGCTATTCATCTCTTGATGTATACTTGGACTTTCGGCTCTTGTGAAAAACACTGCTACACCCACTGCCTGTTTACATAAAGGGGTGACTGGCATTGGGGGAGTGGAAGGCAGAGGAGAGGCAGGCATGGTGTGAACCCTGTCCCCAGAGAACCGTGCCAAGTGTCTGGATGTGGGTTCCAGGTCCAGCCTTCTGTATCCGGATGACTCTGGCCCTCCTCAAGCCAGTAACAAGTATTTGACAAACTGTGCTGTTGTGAGCTTGCCTTTGGGGAGTGAAGGGCTGCCAGACTGATTGAGTCTTTTTCTTGTTTAACTGTCTATTTCTTTTTGGCTGCGCTAGGTCTTGGTTGCTGTGTGCAGGCTTCTCTAGTTTCAGTGAGTGGGGGCTACTCTCTTGTGGAGCATGGGCTCTAGAGTATAGGCTCCAGTAGTTGTGGTTGCCCCTCGGCATATGGAATCCTCCCGGACCAGGGATCGAACCCCAGCCCCCTGCATTCACAGGCAGATTCTTAACCACTGGACCACTGGGGAAGTCCATTGTTTGAGTCTTTAGCTGATGTAATCACTGTCCTGGTGTTTGCACACTGTCCCTGGCATCTGTCTGGCCTCTTTATCCACCATGACTAATGGCCAAGTGATAGCTTTCTTGCTGATGAGGAAACAGCCTGAACTAGGAAAAAAAAAAATTCCAGAGTTGTCTAACTTATCCTCAGTTTATCCAGTGATGTGTTCTGGAAATCTTTCACCTACCGAAAGTCACCAAGCCCTTTTCTTATGGCACAGGTGGGTTTTTGCCTGTTTCTTTTCCATCTGTGATTTGGAAGAGAGGGGCATGCAGGTCCTAGAAGACCCTCAGGAGACATCCGGGTGGGGGGTGCTTGGGGATCAGTAGCTGCTGCTGTTTCCCCTGCTCCACGGCGAGTTGACCCAGAGCTGCCACCTCAGTTTGTCTGGCTCTTACTACACTTCTGGATTGCTTCTTTGACCTCTCCTTGTCTTGTGTTTGTGACTATAAAATATTGTCATTGGGAAACTCTTCTGGCAAGAAATAGGGTTCCAGGGCACGCTTCCATGCTTATGATGAAAAGAAACAAGGCTGGTGTCAGAGAGAAATGGGTGGCCAGCCCTGTGTGTGTGTAGGTGGGGGGGTACCCTGTGCCCCAGTGTCTGGCCCCCAGATTTTCCTCTTTAGAAGCTGGATGTTAGTGCAGCCAGCAGTGATGGAGCTTAGGGAGACCAAGTCACAAACCAGACTGGTGAGAAAATGGTATTTAGATTGCTCACTTGGTGCATTTCTAGGAGGACCACAGCTGCTGGGCAGAATAGAACGTTCTGGTCTGCTCACCAGTGGGTTGTCTGTGAGGGAAGGTAAGGGGAGGTGGAGGGGTTCTGTGCCTGGAGGGTCCCTGTCGTGGCTGCTCGCAGAGCTGAGGCAGCTTGTTAGATGAGGTTCCCAGCAGTCAAAAGTGAAAGTGAAAGTCGCTCAGTCATGTCCAACTCTGCAACCCCATGGACTGTACAGTCCATGGAATTCTCCAGGATTCCTATCAATTCATCCTCACTGCAACTTTTTCAGGATTCGACAGCCCTTTAACCTGCATCCTATGGTATGGTTACAGGTCCCTACATCCACTGAGGGTTCCAGCACCCCTATCTTTTCCTGCTGCACCCCCGCCTCTTGTTTACATGCCTTTGAGATGAATTTTCCAGAAAAAAAGTTTTCTGGCCTGCCCTCCTCTTAGGATAAATGCTGTTTGGGGAAGGAGTGGAGGAGAAATTGAGAACCAAGTCGTTTGAAACCATCATCTCCATGCAGGGGGGCCTGTCTCTTGAGCTCCCCCTCACCCTATCTTCTGTACAAACCCTGAGCAGAGACTCCGAACCTTATTTCACAGCCCAAAGACTGTTGCCTGCCTATTATAACCTGTCCTTAACACCATAACCAGAGGCCAGCCTTGGGTACCTGCCACCAGCCCGGCTCCATTCTAGCCCCTCGGGGTGGAAACAGCCAGAGTTACGAAGAAGGTTCCTCCCGTCTTCTTGCTCCTCCTTCTTGGTGCCCACTGGGGTCTTCCTCTAATTTAGAACAGGAGCTACTTGTCCTGATGATCCACAAGGTGCCCCCTGTCTGACCCCCGTGCCCCACTCTCTACCCACCTGGCTGTCTGTTGCACCCACCTGCCTTCTCCCTGAATCTGGATCCCAGCCCAGCACCTTCATCTGTGTGTCTCCACTTGGACACCTCTTACTCCACAAACCTGGGAGGGCAACTGAAGATGCAGGATACGACACAGAACGTGGACCACCTGCCAGCTTGTTACAGCGCGAGGTGTTGAAGTGACACCGTCTGCGCTACATGAGGTTAACTGGGACCCAGCGCTGCCTTTAGCTCCTCCAGATTTTTCTCACGACTGGAAAACTTTCAGCCACAGTTGTTGCTTCTGTGGGCCCACACTGCCCTGGAGCCACAGCGATGTCATGCTTTTGACAGCCTGGCCACAAAGATACCTTATCAACCATAGAAATTTGGAGCTCATCAAAGAGTTTGAATCGTTTTTGAGAAGTAGGATATTTCTTTTCCTCTTTGCTTTTATTAGGACATCTTAAAACCTTTGAGAAATACACAAAGAGCCCAAAGCCTCCCTCCTCCACCTCTTTAAAAGAATTTTTTAATGCTGACTCACTTTGATTTCATGAAGTAGTTATTTCTTTTTAAATTGTTTCTGTTGTGGTGGCAACTATTAGCCTTTTAAGAAGGGGCTGTTAGGTGTGAGTGCTGGGACTCTTTGGCGGGGGGGGGGTGACTCTCTGTCTTCATATCCTAAGGAGCACTTTACAGTGTAGGCTTATTTGGAAGTTTTTAGTTATTAATCTTCGTAATAGTTTCTTAAGACGCTTCTTATTTCCTCGTTATATCCAAATAGTAGATAATGTAGATATTGTCATAGAAACCACTTGGATCCAAAGTTTTGTTGTTGGCATTGTTATTGAGAAGGAGACTGAATGTTCTAGTTGGAAAGTAATTTAATTGGGTGACACTTGAAAGAATACCAGCCTAGCCAGATATTTTTTTATTCCTTGGCTTATTATTAATAGCTATGTGATCACAAGGAAGTCATATTTGTGAGCCTCAGTTTCATTAACTCTAAGGGGAAAAGGTAGGAGAGTGTGTCTCTGTGTGTTTCTGTGTGTCCGTCTCTGTGTGTGTGTGTGCTGGGGACACTATGAAATTCAAAAATGAATCCATATTTCTGACAAGGACCACGTCTCATTTGACTTTGGCGTCCCCAGGACAGCTGCTGTCAGTGAATGCTTGTTTCATTTGGGAAGACACGAGAGATACTGACTTTCTTCGGTGTGTGCTCTTGGACTTAGCAGAGAAACGCTGTAGGACAATGAGATGGATACGAAATTCCCAGCCCATCTGCCCCAAGTCCATGCAAACTCTCCGTATTCTCCCAACGTGAACTTTTTACCCTGAGCCTGCATTCAGCATGATCTCACCTTACCCAACACCTGCCTCTCAGTTCCCTGCTTGTATTCTATTTCGTGGCCATTTCCCACTCTGG
This sequence comes from Giraffa tippelskirchi, assembly GCF_054371585.1. Classification (NCBI taxonomy): domain Eukaryota; kingdom Metazoa; phylum Chordata; class Mammalia; order Artiodactyla; family Giraffidae; genus Giraffa; species Giraffa tippelskirchi. The sequence continues at coordinate 55,646,664 of NC_137287.1, forward strand.
TCCTCAATTACAAGCTCTTGGGCATGGGAGATCTTTCTTTGTCATATTCGGCGTGAGACAGAGCACGCAGCACTGTGATGAGCTAGTTGATCACCTGCTGCTTCTTCCTGGCTGGACTGAGATGGTTGTGTTTCCAGTGCAGCCTGTTCTGTGCATGACTCGCAGCTCCTGCTCGTGAGCATCTGTTAAAGGTACCAGAAGGTGGACAGTGAGCTGCTTGCTGGTCTCTGTGTCTGCTTTCCCCTCCAGGAAAAACAGGTTTGGCATGGTTGTCTGGAGCCCTCAGCCGACCTCTGCATGGGTCTCCTCTTTATTTCATGTCGTGCCTGCAAAGACTGCAAACCCACTGATACTCTACACAAAACCCGTAAACAGAATCATTGCCCCCTTCCACCAAAGTAAAACAGCTTGAGCTTGATTCCTCTTTTCCACAGGTGCGGGATTCGTGCAAATTCTGTTTGTATATGTGCGTCATTTGCAAGAAGCGAAGGTGTTAGGAACACATGCAAATCACCAGAGTCCTGGCTCCCTTTCTGCCAGTTCCCCTCTCCCATCATGCCTTGGTCTGTACTGTGTAGAATCCCATGAACAGAGGAGCCTGGCAGACTACAGTCCATGGGGTCGCAAAGCGTCAGACGCGACTGAAATGACTGAGCACATACTGTGTCTGCTTTTGTCATTCTATTTTTTCTCCAGAATTTGAGCAAACTGAGTGATCACCAATTTAAAATCTGGGGTGTTTTTAAAAAACTTTCTTTTGAAATAAGAGAAGTTACAAAATAGCACACAGAGTCCCATGAACCCTTCACCCAGCTTTCTCTTATGGTGACATCTCCTATGATGGCAGAAAAATATCAAAACCAGGAAACTGATCGTTGGTACCAGACTGTGAAACAGACCACAGAATATCTGATTTTTAAAAGCACACACAAAGGAATGCTTTAAAAACTTTTTTTAATTGGAGGATAATTGCTTTACAATATTGTGCTGGTTTCTGCCACACATCCACATGAATCAGCCACAGGTATACATATGTCCCCTCCCTCTTGAACCTCCCTCCCATCTCCCACCCCATCCCACCCCTCTAGGTGGTTACAGGGCCCTGAGTTTGAGCTCTCTGTGTCACACAGCAAATTCCCACTGGCTATCTATCTTACATATGGTAATATATCTGTTTCCATGCTACTCTCTTAGTTTGTCCCCCCCACCCCCACCCACAAGTCTGTTCTCTTATGTCTGCATCTTCATTGCTGCCCTGAAACAGGTTCATCAGTACCATCTCTCTAGATTCCATACACACACATGACATATGTCTCGATATTGGGTGAAGAGGTTGGCAGGGAATGTCAGATACTCTCAGTGCAGGAGCCTGATGCAACACCCAGGGCAGTTTTAAGAGTGTGGTCTCTAGGTCACGGGTGTGCCTTCAGAAGAGGAAAGGCCTGCAGGAAGTGGAGGAACAAGGGCTGGGCAGAAGGAAAGGAAACTTGCTGGTTCAGTAGGACTTCAGTTGTGACTCTTCACCAAGACCCAGGCTGTGGCCACATTTAAGTGTCCTGGTACCTCATACTGAGATGAGTAAGTCCTCTCATTTGGAGAAACATGTATATGACATTTGTAGAAAAATAAATGATTTTTAAAAACTGGACTTTATTTTTAGAGCAGTTTTAGATTCACAGCAAAATTGAGAGGAAGGTACATACTTTTCCCAAGTACCCCCCACCGCCACCCATGCACAGTGTCTGCTGTTATCAACGTCATTCACCAGATGGTACATGGTTACTGAGGCTGAACCTACACGGACACATCTACTGCTGCCGTTGTGTGCTCAGTCGTGTCCAACTCTTTGCCTGCCAGGCTTCTCTGTCCATGGGATTTTCCAGACAGGAATACTGGAGTGGGTTGCCATTTCCTCCTCCAGGGGATCTTCCCAACCCAGGGATCGAACCCTCATCTCCTGTGTCTCCTGAAGTGGCAGGCGTTATCATCACCCAAAGTCCACCGTTTACTGTGGGTTCACTCTTGGTGTGGTATAGTTAATGAATTTGGACAGATATATAAAGACATGTATCCATCACTGTAATATACAGAGCAGTGTAACTGCCCTAAAAATCCCTTGTACTTCACCTGTTTATCACTCTTTCTTCCCTAACCCCTGGCAACCATTCATCTTTTTACTGTAATTGTACCTTTTCCAGAATTTCATAGAGTGGGAATCATAGTCTGTAGCCTTTTCAGATTGACTTCTTTCACTTGGGAATATGTACTTACCGCTCCTCCATGTCTTTGTCATGACTTGACAGCTCCTTTTTTTTTTGGCACTAAATAGTATCCCATTGTCTGGAGGCATCACAGTTTATTTATCCTTTCACCTGCTGATGGACATCTTGGCTGCTTCCACCTTTGGGCGATGATGAGTGAAGCTGCTATAAACCTCCATGTGCAGGTTTTGAACTGGGTTTTCAACTCGTTGATGTTGCATCATGTGGATCTCTGTATCTGTGTTCCTATTCATGTATGAGTGACATTTTATATATATATATATATATTAAAAAGTCCTCTCCCCTTTCTTTGGATGGTTGGTGAGGTAAGGGCTGATTTTAGTCTTTTATTTGGTGTCTCTCTTCACTCTCTCAGACACTGGATTGTTCGCAGGAGCAAATGACGACACTTTGTGTCTAATTAGCAATATCTGATTGCTCACCACCTGCCAGGGCTTGTTCTGTCTCCTCTGGATGGGGAGAAGGTGGGTTCTAGCACCATTTCAGTGTTTAAGTCTGGTTCAGTGGCTCACCATTGTGCAAATGGGGTTGCTTTTTTGCTGTAGTTACAGGAGTGTCTGGGGTGGTGGTGGTGGAGAAGGTGGTTAGATGACCTTGGCTGGCAGAGGGAACTGAGAAGAGAGAGGTCATGGAGAAAACCCAGCCCCACCACTCTTTCTGAGTCTGGACCCAGCTAAGGAATTCACCTCTATAAATAAGCACCGCAGCAGGCCATACCGCACATAAAGGGCTTGGGGTGAGATGATCTGAGTCACAGTGCACTCTACTCCCCTCATCATAACTCCTCTCAGCACTCCGGAGTCAGGCTGTGGCCATCACAAGTCCCTTGGGAGATGTCTGTGTCAAATAAGAGAAAAAAGTTCCTAACTGGCTGTGGTCCCTGACCTTTGGCCCGGTTCTGACTCCTCTAATCTCTAAACTTCCCTTTACTCATTTAAAAGGATGATTGGATAATCTGGAAGATTCCTTGTAGACCATGGGTCATAAAATTCTATACCCCCCAATCCTTGAAGCTGTCCTATTTGTAAAAATATCATCGGATTAGAGGGATTTTTGCATTCTCTGCTGCCTTTTCTGAAGGACGGCATCCTTGATCGCCAGATTGGGGGGTGGGTCAAAGCCATGGATGGTTGGATATAGATGAGGTTGTTAGCAGAACTAGGGAAAGAGGTGGATGTCTAAACCAGTTGCCTCTGGACCAGTCCATCTGGAGTTCAGATGCACTTGGCTTGTTTGTAAATGGATTTGCAGAGATGCAACATTATCTTCCAGAAGAACGCTACCCTAATGTACCACACTGGGGAACTTCGAGGGCTGCAACAGTTCTGGCTGCCTCATGACCCACCCCCCACCCCCACTTTATTTTTAAAGTGTGAATTCGACCTAGTCCCCCACTCTCTCCCAGTTTGTTTGCACTTATATATAAGGAGTGGGAGGAGGATTATGTGAAACTTCGTTTGCTGGCCTCCATCAGGTGAGGGAGGTGATGATGAGCTAGAACTCAGTCTCTGCTCTAAGCCATTATGGACACCCAGGCAGCGAAGGCGACAGGTCTGGGTGTGGGGTGTGAATGCTTAGCTAGAAGTTCCGAGGAATGTCACTGCCTGGTGCCCTCAGAGCTGGGCCCTGGTCAGACACATTATCCAGACGGGGAAATTAAAGATACCCTGTCAGTTCACTTCTGTGGCCTGCTCTCCCCCTGCTCGGAAACACACAGTCCTCTGCAAGCTTGGAGGGTGGAAGAATGCCACCCCAGCCTTGCCCTGTCCTTCAGCCTGTGCAAAAAAAAATCGGTGGGCAATAGCAGGCACACAGGGAGAGACGAGTGTGCAAACATGTAGAGGTGCAGCCGAGCCACCCCAGACCCAAGCAGCTGGGGGCAGGGTGCCGGTGTGCCCTCCCTGCTGTTTTCCTCTTTGGATCAGCCCGCTCTTATTTCTGGAGTGGAGTGGGACTCTCCCTGGGGCGATCTAGGGTGACATCTCTGGCATTTGCTCCCAGTGCAGAAAAACAAGTCCGAATGCAACGCACTCGGGTTTCTGAACAGCTGCCCAAGCTCCGAAACCAGGCAGTCAGCAAAGCGGAGGAAGGGAGGAGGGCAGGGGCTCGGGAGAGGGAGGAGGGGGCGGGGCGGGGGGAGGCGGTCAAGGGCGCTGTTTCGGTGGGTGACCCTCCTCCCCGGGCTGGGGAGCGAGGAGAGTGGGGGACGCCCAGGCGAGTGGGATGCCCCGAGTGGGGATCAGGGTGCGGGGGCGAAGGGGTCGAGGGTACCCCCCGTGGACGACAATGAGAGATCCGGACCCCTGGGCGGGCTAACGTGGGGGAAACTGAGGATGCTTGGGCTCGGTGAGGAGCCTGGAGTGGGGGTCGGTGCGCGAAGGGAGGGGGTTTGAGGGTACGTCCCCACCTGGTGGGTAGCACGCTGGACGCCCTGCGACCCCAGGCGGGCTGGGGGAGGGGGCTGCCTGGACTGGGAGAGTGCCAGGGTGGGGTGGGCGTCGGGCTGGGGAGCTCCTGCCTCTGGGCGAGCTGGGGTGCGAGGAAGGGGGAGGCGCGGCGGGGCGGGGCGGGCAGGCAGGAGTTGCTTGCCCGCCGCCGGGGAGCGGGCGCCTTCCCAGCCGAGCCATGCGGTACGTGAGCGACGTGTGGCAGCCTCTGCGCAGACTGTTCCGCGGCGGTGTGGGTTTCGGCGAGCGCCGCCTCCTTCCAATCACCGCGCAGCCCCAGCGGAGGGATGCGCCTGTGCAGCGCAGCGCTGTGCACCGAGGCGTCGCGTGCCAAAGTCACATCCAAGTGAATGCCCTGCGAGGGAGGCATCCTCCCGCTCCCTGCACCCCAGATCTTCACAGGGCAGCCACGGACCTGACCTCACGACTGCCACATGTCCCCAGCTGATGTAAAGCCTCGAGAACCGGGGATAGGGAGGGACACACACGGCAAAAACTGGCGAGGAAGACGTGCAGTAGGGCTGTGCGGGTTACATGGCACGAATTTTAGGGGTTTGCACAATCAAGGTGCCGCCTCCCAATAGTTATTCCGGACTTTCAGTCAGGTAATCAGTTTCAGATCAGAATAGGATCTAGTTTTATTTACTCTTCTACTAGGAGAGAGAAAAGTATATCGAAAATACTGTAATCGGTGACGGTGAAAACCAAGATGCCACGTTCCATTTTGGTCCAGCCTGCGGGTCTTTCCCGCCCTCTCCTTGTGCCCAGCATTCCGGGGACCCCGGGTTCCAGGTCTTAGGCACTGGCTTTTGGGGAGCGGTGTTCAACAAAGGTCAGGGTTTCTAAGGAATTCAGGAAATTGTGCAGAGTGAAGACCAAGGGCCAAGGAAGCCCCCTCCCTTGGGGTGGCGCCAGGGCTGTGGCGGCTGAGACTCACGGGTATTATTAGGGAGCAGTTCCGGCAAGGAGTGACCCCACAGGCGCTCTCAGCGACCTCCTTCTAGCCTCCCTCTAGGGTAGCAGAGACACACACACCCGTCCCCTCTTAACTTTCTTCCAACCTTCAACCCTAAACCCCTGTTTTCACCGTGACCGTGCCTGGCCCGGAATGCATGTTAAAAATGCACAGTATGTGGGTCCCGTTCCTAAAGAGGCCAAGTCTTTAGGATGCAATAAGCATTCCAGGTGATTCGCTTGCAGGGCTCCACGGACCACATCGGACGGTGCTGTTTCTCTCCTCCCAGCACAGCTGCAGTGGTTATTCTGGGAAGCTGTGCAGGGCGTTTTTAGGGGATGATAGGAGGAGGCTCACGAAGTGGCACCTTCAGCCAGGGCTCCTTTAGGGCGTTGCGTCGCCGGTCTGCAGGGGGCGCCAGCAGGCTGGGCCACCCTCCTTCCACGTGAAAGGGGGCTGGAACCCGAGGAATGCGTCCCCGCCCCAGGGCTGACGTGTGCGTGGCTGTCTTAAAAGCCAGAGCGGCGCGCTGGGCGTCCAGCAGAGCCGGAGAGGAGGCCAGCGGGCCAGGACCGCACGGGCTCTAGCCGGCGCACGAGGACCGCGGCTGTCACTGCGCTCGGAGCATCCCAGCCCTGCGGGAACTGTGGGTGCCGCCCCAGCCCCGCGTCCCTCTCGCAGAGCTTGGGGAGCCTCGCGCCCCAGGCGAGCGTCCGTGATTTAGCACAAAGCACGTTTCCAAAAAGCCGCGCTTTCGCGCACGCACCCTCGCCCCCCTTTGTTTCGGGGGTCGCCAGGCCGCTCTCCTTCCCAAGTCTGAATTCTTCAGAAGGGGCAGAGGGCCGCCGAGCCTCGGCTGGGAAGATGCCCTTGGAGCTGACTCAGAGCCGGGTGCAGAAGATCTGGATCCCGGTCGACCACCGCCCCTCGCTGCCCAGAAGTGAGTGCAGACGCGCGCGGGGCCGGGCGGCCGGGGAGGGCGCGCCGTGTGCGGAGAGAGGCCATTGTGTGGCGGGCGCCGACCCGGCGCTTTTGTGCCGGCTCCCCTCCTCCGGCGCGCTCGGCCGGCCGGGCGCCGCCCTCCGCGCCGTCCCCGCGTCCCGGCCCGGGCGCCCCCCGCTCCTCCCCACCAGCTCCGGCGCGGGGCGGGCACGGCGCCGGCGCTGCGCCTCCCCTGGCCGGCGTCGGGGGCGCTGTGGCCCTGCCCGAGGGCTCCGTGGGGCTCCGCTCGGCTCGGCTCGGCTCTGCTCGCCCGGGGAGCGCAGAGGGACCCGGAAACGGCGCGCGCGCGCTGAGCGGAAAGCGCCGGGCGCCGCCGGGAACCTCCGTTTCTGGGACGCGTGGGAAGGGACTCCGGCGTGTCCCGCGGCCCCGGCCCCTCTCCCGGGCGTCCGCCGCGCCTCCTCGGGTCCCATCCGCCGTTCGGTGTCGATCGCTACCTCCGCTCTCCTCTCTTCCCCTCCTTCCCTCTCGCCTCCTTTTCTCCGCTTTCCGCCTCCTCTTCCCCACCGCGTGTTTCTCTCTCCTCTCTCTGCTTCCACCCCCTCACTCCATCCTTCTTCTATATGTTTCTCTTTCTTTATGGTTTTCCATCTTCTATCTTTTTCTCCTCCTTTCTATGTATTTCTAATCTCCTATCTTTAGTTCCCTTTTTTCCCCTCTCCCTTCGCTGTCTTTACTGCTCTCTGCCTCCTTTCTCTCTTCCTTTCCCCGTGCCCGCCTTTACCCCCTGTACCGGGGGCGTAGAGAGCTGTCTGGAACTCAGCCTTTGTGCACGTTTTGGGGAGGGTCTGCGGGTGGGGATTACACAGTTGGCAGCGTTTCCCACGTGTGCGAGCCGGCGCGCGCGCGCGAGCGCACACACACACATACTCAGTCTCTCTCTCTCTGGACTTGGAGTTTGCTGACAGTTCACTTCCCCGCCCGGCCGGGTGTTGGCCCGTAAATGCTTTGGGAAGGTTTACCTTGGGTTCTGTCCCCAGCCAGGGAGAGAGCCACCTGTTAAAAGGATGATTCCAGAGGTTTGAAGGCGACACCCGCTCCTCCAGCAAAATCACCAAGGGGCCTGTCAGGTAGACAGGCTGAGACAGTGGTGAGCATTTTGCTCCAGGTCAGGTCAGGTCAGGATGCCTGAGAGGTAAACACTGGCTCCCAGGTGCAAACCCTCTCAAGTGGCTTCAAGGTATCCCCCGAGTGCTAGGTGGCCTGTGGGCCTTCTCTGCCGTCACATTTCTCGGGCTGGTCACCAAGGCTGCAGTGACAGCTCCTCTCCCCACGGTTTGCCCAGGTGTGAGTTACCTCCCCGTCCTCAGACGTGCCCCAGGAGGTGGGGAGAGTTGGCCCTGGGGTGCTCCTAGGACATCCTGGTGATGGGGGCCTGGCAAGGTGCTCCCCATGCTGGCAGGGGTGGGGTGGAGTACAGTGCCCCTCTGCCAGCTTGATCCCTCAGGTCTAGCCGGCCACAGAAGCCTTAAGGACAACTAGGCTTCTTTGCAAGGTAGCTGGGTGCTGGGGAACCTTACCCGTTGTCTTGCTCCCCAGCCCTTTCAGGCATGCCCTTAAATAGCCCACTGAACAGGCTGACCACAGTCTGGTTATATTTGGGTAAAACCTGTTGGTGGTGAGAAATGCCCCACCTGAAATCAGGAGGGAGATACAGAAGGAGCCCCACCCTTTTTTGACTTTTGAATAAAAGATATTAATAAAATAACACTCAATACACTGGGGCACACAAATATAGATTGATTCTCTAAACACCTGTAGGTGTATGTGTGCACATAGAAATGCACATTCACATTTAGTTGTCCTCTGGGGTTCACGGTGGGGTGAGGACTGGGATGTCTAGCCACAGCAGGGCGGGATGGGAGGGAGGACACTGAGCTTGGCTGGCATACACTTGTTGAGTGATTCTGACAGACACAAGTGTGCAGCCACGCTTTTGCTCGGGGCTTCAGAGATCCATCCATTAGTTCCTATCAGCCTGCACGTCTCACACGCAGATGCGAGATTTGCCTGAAAATCCCTGTCGGAACAATTCGCAGCTTGATGTGGGCGGGGCGGGGGGGGGGACGCTGGGGGGCGTTGTTGCTAAAGCTGATGGATTAAGTCCCTTGTCCCCGCCCACTCTTGCAATCCCTGTGTGTGGCTGTGGGGTTACATTTTTTTCTTAGAAGATTATCTGCACCCTGGGTATTTATTGCTTGCATGCCGTTATTTTAAGTAGCTGTGTCTTTCTGGGTTTATATGGTCACATTTGTCTCCTCCCGTAGTGGAGAGAGGGTATCTCTTCCTGGCATCTTTCCCATTCCCTGCCCCTCCCCCCTTTTTTAACGGCATTGGGAACACTGGGTGGGTTTTTCTCCCTCCTGAGCCTGTTCCCATCTTTCTAAGTACTGTCCTAGTTGGGGGGTCACAGCAGACCCGTCTGAGATGTGTTAACCAACACAGGGCCCAGGAAACATGACTGTGGATGTATAAAGAACGGTAAAACAGCCACAGGAAGCCCCAGATTGATTCATTTGGTGGCACTTCCGCCTCTGAAACCCATCATTTGGGGGCCTGGTTGCTACACCTTCATGGTGGTAAATGCTTCTTACAAACCCTGCAGCTTCCTTCAAGTGCAGACCATAATTCAGGGAGACTTACTGACTTGTGAATCAGCTGAATGGACAAGGAAGTAGACTCTCAACTGGGAAGAGCTAGCAATCCTTTGTTTCTCATCACAGAAAGAGTTATGTGTGCAGGTCCCAACTCATGTATCATTTCTCCGCTCAGAACCTGGTTTCCTCATCTGTAAAGCAGGTTATGTACTATTGTCTGCTGAGAGAAGGTTTCATCTCTCACAGGGGCTTTAGCCCCACTGATGGTTTTCCGGCTCAAAGAGGGAAGATCCGGGAAACCTTACAGACCTTATCACGTGGGAAGCCACTGTAATCTGCAGTCGTGATTCTCAGCCCTGGCTTCACATTTAAATCGTGTGGGGGAGACTGGAAAAAATGCACGCTGGTACCCCCTCTCCGAGTTAGAATTGCTGCAGGTGCAGCCTGCGCATCCTGGTTTTAAAAGCTTCTTAGGTTCAGCCGCTGGTTGAGAACCACTTTTTGAGGAAGGAGTGCTTGAGGGGTTTCAGGTGAGAAGGACCGGACCAAGGTGAACCCCAGGTCTGTCCCTCGCCGCTTATGCAGGGGACCTCCTTCACTTGTGGGTCCTGGTTCCCTTGTGTCTGGCCTTAATGGAAGGAAGCCCTAATGGCTGATGGAGCAAGTATCCTACACGTTAGCTTCTGCTTCACCCTCTGGGAACTTTTGTGAAACATCCGTGCATTTCACAGACAGGGAAAACCGAGACTCCCAGAGGTCCAGTGACTTGGAGTTTGAATCTCGAGGCAGTGCTGGCTTTGAACTCTCCTGGCTCCAGGCCCTCTCAGCCACCGTGGTCCTGTGTTGTCAACTGATTCCCTGAAACGCCCCTCCCTCCTTTGCTGGCAGAGAGCCTGTCGGGTTGGGAGGACCATCCTCTGGACGAGAATCAGGCATTGAGTTAAAATGTGCGGGCAAAGCAATGAATGAGTGCAGCATCCACTGCACAGTCCAGAAGAGTTTAGGAAAGAAGTTTTCCTGAGCTGGGGTCTCCCCGCCCTGCAGAGCCTCAGCCCACCTCACGGCCCCCCACCATCCCCCTGGGGCAAGCTCACTTCCCTGTTGATTCCTAACACAGGACCAGGTGGATTCTCTGGGCTGAAATGATCCCAGGAGAAGGTTTGTGTCCAGTGGACCACAGTCAGGTGTCTGCCATGGCTTTCTGGGCCTGCCTTCCATTCTCCCAGGGCGGAGTATGTGGACCTGTTCCGAGAGAGAGCCCTTTTCAGGTGGTGGCGTCACAGCAGGGCTTACTGTGCAGCGTGTCGTTTGCCCTAGCCTGGCAGCGATGGGGGAGCAGGTTGCCATGGTTACGGTAGACACTCTGCCTTGGAACTTGCATGAGGCCCGCTGGGCACTGGCCCGGTCTACATCTGCAGCTTGGCTGTCTGTTTTCCATGAGTTCCCCTGAAACTTGGTGTTGAAGCCTGACTACCTACTTGTAAGAAAAGAGCACGAGTGACATGGCATCTTTTGAGGTTAACATTTTGGAGTGCCTCTGGGTGGCAGGAAGTTTACAGGAGGTGCAGTACGTGCATGCTAAGTCGCTTCAGTCATGTCCGACTCTTTGCGACCCCATGGACTGTAGCCCACCAGGCTCCTCTCTCCGTGGGATTCTCCAGGCAAGAATACCAGATTGGGTTGCCATGCCCTTCTCCAGGGGATCTTTCTGACCCAGGGATCGAACCTGTGTCTCCTGTTGGTCCTGCATTGCAGGCATATTCTTTACTGCTGAACCACGAGGGAAGCCTACGGGAGCAATGGCAAAGTGTCTTCCATTGGTTTTTTAATTTTCTGAGCCTGCGGTACGGCATCAGTATGGTAAGCTAGGACAGCGGTCCTGCCTGCTTGAGGCAGTGGGGAACAAGAATCAGAGAGGTCAGCTGCTCAGTCAGTGCAGGACTGGAATTGGAATCTGCCAATGCAGCCTCTGCAGACTGTTGCTTCTTTACCTCTAACCTCGGTGTATCCCCTTACATGCAAGTACTTTGGGGAAAACCTAATGTTAAGCTATACACTTATCTTCCCTATTCCTGAGCTGTTGGAGAGAAAGATGAAAAGGCAGGGCTCCAGGGAGGAAGGTATGAGAGGTGGGAGGATTAAAAGGTCAGCAGAGAAGAAGAGCGTCAAAGTGGAATTGAGACAGAGGCAGGAGATTATGGGACCAGGAAAGCACTTGAGATGTGATGTGAGTTTAACAAAGAGGAGGGATGGTAAATTTTTGTCATTTCGGGGACCCCCGAGCACCTGGGTGGATGGGCAGCCGCAGACACCTTTGGCAGCTCTTTGAATCTCATGCAAGAAGCCAAAGGACTCAAGGAATGACTTCTGCTTCCCCAGACAAGCAAGGGATGGTTTATTTGGTTTTGAGATTCAGCTTGAATTTTGGGCTTAAGGTATCTATGCTGCCATGTCTTGATAGGTTTTGTTTTTTCCTCCCAAAGTGTCTATTGCCAGAGAAGATTTGCACATACGATTAGTGGATATAGAAGTAATCCCCTATTTGATAAATCAGTCACCGTCTGCCTCTGCTTCCTTGGCATGAGTCCAACAAAAGTATTGCATGCATGTGCACAGCCAAGAGTGTGTGTGTGTGTGTGTGTGTGTGTGTGTGTGTGAGCGTGTGTGAGCGTGTGTGTGTCTTGATGCTCCTGGGAGCAGTGACACAGTGGGGATATCAGATAAGACCAGGGGAAAACCAATGAATGGCTTGGGGGAAGGATCAGCAGAGTGGGTGTTTCCAGGCACGAGCGAGGACACTTTCACTTTCTTGTATGTCACCTGCAGCTGTCACATGCTGACAGTAGGTGTGGCATCTGTCCCCACTGGTCTCTGAGGAGGCCATCAGCTTTCTCTGCTTGCCCCTTCAGGACTCCAGAAAGCCCCCTGGTGCATCTTTGCCCCAGTCCTGTGCTCATGCAGGACAAGAGGCCTCTGTTTTCTAGGAGCCTGTTTGTTCCCAGCCCCTGGCCACCGGGGAATCCAAGCCAAGGGTGTCTGTGGCTCCTGAGTGTCCCTTGGCCTCCTGACGGCCTTTCCTCCTCTTCCTGGCTCTCATGGAGATTGTCCCTGACAGTCTAGAAACATGAAAGGAGAAACCGTGTTTGTGTGGGGCGCTTGCTGCCCCGTGTCCACAGGCTGCAGGTCCCAGAGGCAGACCCTGGGCATCGTGGCTGGTGCTTGGACATGTGACCTAAGTCTGGCCACCAGGCCCAGCCTCATGGGGCTGTTTTGGAGTGTCCAGCTTGAGAGGAAGGGTCTCCTCAAGCTTGTGCTGTCAGCGGCCTGGTGGCCCCCCTCCCTCCCATCTGACACTCGCCTGTTTAGAAGGAAAGAACCTAGATTCCGTGATGTAGCCTGAGTTGCTTGGTCTGCACTGTGGCCAGAGCCTGGGGAGTGGGGCTGCGTGGTGGTCAGTGAGCGCCTCACACGCTGCTGGGTGGGGAGCGGGCAGGCGGCCAGTCTCTGGCCCACATGGGCGGTCCCGGGCTCATGAGCACTTGTCTCACCTGATGCCCCAGAATCTCAGGAAACACAGCACTCGGAATGTCCAGAGCAGGGTTCTTTGGGCTGCTTTCTACAAACCCAGTGAAAACCTCTTTCCCTGGAGTTTTGTTGAGATTCCGAGGAACATGGGCGAGAAGCCAGGAGAGGCTGCACAGGCAAGACCCTCTGGGTTTCCGGGGGGCCCTGCTTGGGGCCCTTGTGACTTGGCAGCAGCCAGAACTTGGACAAGGAGGAGCAGGCAGGGGCGGTGGAATTTGTGGGATCAGCTTCTTGGTCCCTGATTGACTTCCATTTCATAAACTCTTACTGTGAAAATCGCCTTTTAAAAATAACCTTTTTAGGAAGGCCATGCAGACCTCGTGCGTGGAAGTGTGGAAATTTATCTGTAATTTGGCTGCTGGAACCCCACCCACCAGGGCTCTTACCTGCCACCTCTATTTACCTGTTACGTTGCATCTGAGACAGCCTCTCCTACTGATGACCTCACCCTTTATTGGTACAGGGGAGTCCCTTCCTTATACCCCAGGGCTACTTTCCCCTCTGGAGTTAGTCATCATTTTCTGGCTGGGTTTGGGGCCCTCAGGTGTCAGGCTGGGAGTTTAGGGGTCCCTGCCATGAGGACCTCAGAGCAAGAGGGAGCCGTGTGACCGAGGGCTCTGGCCACCAGGAGCCCAGTCCTGCTGGATTGTAAAGTGCAGGGGCTTTGAGGTGGGAATGAAAGCTCCGTTTCCATGGGATTCTTTAAAGCCTGTTATGGGCAGCACTGGCTACTTTATTCATGGCCCTTCTGTTGTTTCTCCCCAGCCTGTGGGCCAAAGCTCACCAACTCCCCGACAGTGATTGTCATGGTGGGGCTCCCCGCCCGGGGGAAGACCTACATCTCCAAGAAGCTAACCCGCTACCTCAACTGGATTGGTGTCCCCACAAAAGGTGAGGCTGCATCCCAGGCCAGAGCCGTCACACTGGGGGTACACTTTACTTGCCACGACCTCCATCCCCCCCAAAAAGAATGGCCTTTCCCTCTTCAGCTGCTGAAACTCTCTTTGCAGGACCACTCTAGGGGGCTCTCCCTGTAGTGGGGGGGTCACACCTTCCTTTTCACTATGTCACCCACCACCCTGTATGTACACCCTGCTGTGTGTATGGGAGTCTCTGCTCACTGGCTGCTCTCTGGTCTCCCTGCCCTGCTTCCTCCCCAGCTCAGCCCTCATCTCCTGCAGGAAGCCTTCTCTGACTACCCCAGTCTGTGCGGATCTTTCCTTCAAACTCCCCCACCCCTTGTTTGTGACATTCCTCCACTGGCTGTCTTAAAGTACTCTTTCTGTGCTGTTGATTATGTTTTTGTATCTGGTCTTCCCACTGACATGGGGAATGTCTTTAGCACAAGGTATAATTTTTCACATTTGCTGCCCCAACCCCCACCCCCACTCCAAGCCTGTGCCCAGCATAGTGCTTCATACACAATCTGCCCGGTCAGCACCCAGTGCCCATCCTGGGCGTGGGCTGCTGGTATACAAAGTGGCTGGGGTGGATCCGGCCATGTATGTGAGTCCACACTCCTTCTCAACCATGTTGGTGGGAATCATGGCCCCAGTTTTCACTAGACACGTGGCCACCACCTGCTTTCAGGCTCAGCCTCCAGCCCTGGCCCTGAAAGGCTGGCTTCCAGGCTGGACTGTGGGAGGTGACCCCAGAGAAGCAGGGGCACCATGAGCAGTGCTGGGTCTTGGGGAACCCCAGCTGCCTTCCAGGTCAAGCGATGCCAGTGCAGGACGTACAGCCCACTGCCTGGTTTCTGGTTTTCTTGGGATCTTATTCAAGTCGTGCGCCGGCCTGGTTTCCTTCTTTGGAAAGAAGGATCCTGGCCCTGGGAGATCCTTTCTGGCGGTCAGCATGGTCAGTTAAGGGGCTGTTCTTTTTCACTCAGTGTTCAACGTGGGCGAGTACCGCCGGGAGGCCGTGAAGCAGTACAGCTCCTACAACTTCTTCCGCCCCGACAACGAGGAGGCCATGAAAGTCCGCAAGTGAGGACCTGGCTGTGGGTGCAGGGTGCTCTGTTCGCTGTGTGGCCTCAGACTGGGCGGGAGGGAGACAGCTGGCCCCTCTGTATGCAGCACGCGAGCCTCTCGGCCTCTGAGCCTCGCCGCTGTCCTCTGCTTCCAGGCGGTCTGTGCCCGCTGAGGTGATGCAGACCAGCGACAGGGAAATCGTTCCCTGCAAAATCGTCTGTTTACGCTAGAAAAGGATTTCCTTTTCAGCCCAAAGTGACCAGGGGTCCCAAGTGTGGCCTTAGAGTCACTCGGGAGCGGGACACAGCCCCAGTGCCAGCCCCACCTGGATGGGTACAGTGGGCGTCGGTGGGCAGGACTTGGGCAGCTGTCTTTTGGAAGCTCCTGGGGGCGGTTTTCAGCATGCCAACAGCACTAGATCACTCCCCGAGGGCCGAAGCCGTACGTGCGGGACTCTGACTGGGAGCCTCCGGCCTGGCAGTCTCAGTCAACTTGTACAGTTTAGCAGCAGAGTCGCAGGTCACCCTGCTCATTGTGTGTGTGGGGGTGCCTGGGTGTCCCCTTGGATGGACCCACTCTGATGCACCCATCTCTTTCTGTCTTGCAGGCAGTGTGCCCTGGCTGCCTTGAGAGATGTCAAAAGTTACCTGACGAAGGAGGGGGGCCAGATTGCAGTAAGTCTGGGGAATAAGTCTCGTCTCCCCTCCTGCCGCGGGGACGGTGCCCTGGAGGGAGGGGCATGTGGACAGAGCTGTGGGGGGACGCCGCCGGTGGGGACAGGTGTCTGGCCTGAGCCGTGAGGGAAGCAGGGGTTGAGGGTAGCCCCAGGACCCAAGAGGAAGCTGGTGGGTGGGGCAGACTGGGGGGCACGGCCCGCCAGACCTGGGGGCTGCGGCCCCGGGAGCCAGTGTCCCTCCGTGGCTCCCTCCCCTGCATGCTGCTTTAAGGACTGTTTCCACCCCGGCCCTCCCTCTTGGTCCCTGAGCGCAGGAGGGAGGCCGTGGGGGGCCTGGGAGGGTGCAGTTTTTCCTGGAGCCCCAGAAAGTGACAGCCTGACCTCTGCTGGTGCAGTAAACGCTGTTCAACGCCAACCGGGTTCTCTCCTCTGGCCAGGTTTTCGATGCCACCAATACTACTAGAGAGAGGAGACACATGATCCTCCATTTTGCCAAAGAAAACGATTTCAAGGTGAGCCTGATTTCTCGTCTTGGCCCAGGGCACTCAGGAGCAAGGGGGTCCCGCAGGGACTGACTGGTTCCTTGTCTGGAGCACCTCAGCTCCACACTTGGGCTTCCCCTGCCACTGCCTGGGTGTTGTTGCCTACAGATTGGGCTTTCCTGGTGGGGGCTCTAAGGGCTTCTGAGACTGGGGAGGGGAGCATCCTCTATTGGTGGGAGGGCAGAGACTGACGGCTGGTTCTGTTTTCTGTATTTGGGGATTTATGTGTGGGGTCCTTCCTGCTCCAGTGTGGTGGAGATGTCACAGTGATCCCAAAGTTGGCCCTTTGTGTTACCCCATTTGTTGTTTCCTAACGTTTCTGCCTTGTTTCCTTCCAGGTGTTTTTCATTGAGTCTGTGTGCGATGACCCTACAGTCGTTGCCTCCAACATCATGGTAAGACCTCCAGAGTGTGGCAGTCTGAACAGGGGTGACTGGGTCAGCCAGGAGAAGCCATAGGACCTTGAGAATGAGCTGGCTCTGCCTGCTGGTGGTTTGATTTTTGTCTTGGGGGGAATCAGGCGGGTCAGAAGTGCAGAGCAGTAGTTAACTCAGGAATACATTCTGTGACCCGGATCTTATCAAGGCCCTTCAGGTGGTTGGCAGAAAGCTTTCCTTGTTGGACATAAGAGAGAAGTTGAGGACCTCAGTTTTGGTGGGTGGCAGTAGCCTTGGCTGCTGGGGGGTGAGGGGGCTGCTTAGGGCGGAGGATGGAGACAGGAGGCTGGTCTCTTGCTGCTAAGTTTTCCCAGTAAGTAAGCATGGTCATGTGTTGACATAAGTAAGCATGGTCATGTGTTGACAACAACCTGTAGGACCCTGCAGACAGAGGGCAGAATTCCCAAATTTGGGAAAAATGGGAGTGGTAAAACTGGCTTCCTGCTCCTTTTCCTGTGTCAAGGGGAGGGTTACCTGGGTAAATTGAGGGTACTTGGAAGCTTAATTTGATGTCTTTTTAAATTGTACTTGTAACAGTAAACTGTAAACAGAAAAGGTTATCGTGACGTCTTCACTGGAAGTCCCCTTCTCTTGTCACTTTCTCTCCAGCTTAAATACATCTGAGTAAGATGCTACCTATAACAAAAAGCCGATCGGACCCTTCTACAGGGAGTGCCAGACTTTGGCCATATAGCGTGTGTCCCTCAAAGGAATGCTGAGAGTTTGTTAGTTTTTGGTGGTGGGCCTTTGTTCCAAGGCAGTGGGAATATTTACATGCATTTCTCAGAAATGAGTTCATATTTCAGGAAGGGCTACTGAAATGGTAGAAAATCAGTCCAGATTGGTTTCAGTGGCCCCAAAGGAGGAGGCTCAAAGTATGAGGAAATACAAGTTGCCTTGGGCTAAACAAAGGCTTTTGCTGTATTTCTTTGGTTTGGTTCTACATTTCCACTGGGAGGGAAGCAGAACACAGCTGCAGGATTGTCTGTTTCCCTGGTGAGCAGTTGACACTCACTTGGCCAGAAGCTCATGCACCATGTCGTCCTCTGTGAATCCCTGGATCCCTGTTCTCCAACCCTCCGTGTTCAGAAATCTCTTTCTCTGATGAAGCCTCAGAGCTGCTTAGCAGTTTTTAGACTTTTCTCTCATGCTTTTTATGCAAGAAGCTGTGCTGGAGGAAGATATCTGTGAACTGAGTTGTTTTTTTTAATTATGCTAAAATGTACATAACTTTGGTTGTAGTGGTTTAGTCTCTTAAGTCACCTGTCCAACTCTTGCAACCCCATGGACTGTAGCCCGCCAGGCTCCTCTGTCCATGGGATTCTCCAGGCAAGAATACTGGAGTGCATTGCCATTTCCTTCTCCATACATAACTTTGGGTTGGCCAAAAAGATTTTTCAGATTTTCCTGTAACATTGTATGGAAAAACCTGAATGAATTTTTTGGCCAACCTAATAAAAAAAGTTACCACTTTGACTGTTTTCAAGTGTTCAGTTCCGTGACATTCAGCACATTCACCCTGTTGGGAAACCATCCCCATTGTCCACTTCCAGAACTTTTTCATCTTCCTGGACTAAAACCCTGCCCCCGTGAAACACGAACTCCCTGCTAAAGTTGGAGTTTTGCAGTGTGCCCGCCTCTCTTTCATGGCTGTGGTCATTGTTGAGGAAGAAAAGAGCACGTGTGAACAAATTCTGAGTTTCCCTGAAATCTGCCAGGTTTCTCAGACTTGTTCAGTTTTAGAGGACGGTAGGCCGGAGGGGCATTTCTCCTCTGTCTCTGTCCCATGAAAGCAAGCCTTGGTTGGGAACAGGTAGAGAAGCATCCATTGGGGACCAGTGACAAGGGGGTACCACCCTGCCTGTGGGCAGTGCAGGAGGAACCCGATGATTCCACTGGGAGGGTATCCACAGTGATGGGGCATTGCCAGCACCCCCTGGGGCACCTTTGCTGACAGGCAGCCTCCTCTGGGTAGGTGCCTATGTGGGACTCAGTGAGACTGAAGATCAGGTTGTCTAGTGGTGACCTGGCTACTGGACTGATCCTGAATCAGGGCCCATTCAGAGGGATTTATTAGAATCCACCTGGGGTAGGTCTTCCCTGGCAGTCCAGTGGGTAAGACTTCGCCTTCCAATGCAGGGAATGTGGGTTCGTTCCCTGGTTGGGGACCCAAGATCCCACATGTCTCGGGGACAAAAAACCAAAACATAAAACAGAAGCAATATGGTCACAAATTCAGTAAAGACTTTAAAAATGGTCTACATCAAAAAAAAAAAAAATCTTAAGAATCCTCTTGGGTTTCCTGTCCTCGCCTTTCCAGGCTAGGAGGCTCGGTCCACCGTGGGTGCCCTCCCTGTGGAATCATCAGGCTGTGACTCAATGCTCAGCCATATCTCTTTTTTGTTTTTCCTCTTAAAACGCTGGGTCGGGTCATCATCATTCTGAGCCTGACTGTGCCTTTCCCAGTTTGCAAGCCCCAAATCCTGCTCATTCTAAGCAGAAAGCCCTCCGGCGTGATTCATCAGCTGCCTCTTTGTGGTGTTACAGGAAGTGAAAATCTCCAGCCCGGATTACAAAGATTGCAACTCCGCAGAAGCCATGGACGACTTCATGAAGAGAATTAACTGCTATGAGGCCAGTTACCAGCCCCTCGACCCTGATAAATGTGACAGGTAATTCCTGAGCAGTGACTGTCTGAACCACCTGCTTCAGGGCTGTGACTATTATTCCTGATGACTAATATTCCCATGAAGCATTTGTTCCTGGATACTTTTATAAACTCTCTTTAAATATCTAAAAAACAAAATCCTTGGTGATATATTCGGTGTAACTATCGTAGACCCCATGTACAAGTGTGCAAAGTGAGTATCTGGGCCCCGTCTCTCTCTGTCCTTTGCTCTTTTCCCTTCTTTTCCTTTCAGTTCTCTTGCTTTTCTCTCTCCTATCCTCTGGGAGGCCCTCTAGCCCCACTCTGCTGTGGGAATTGCAGACTCAGACCCCCCGACTCTCAGAACAGAAAGGCTGGGTCTCTGCCCACCTGGAGCTGACGCTGTGGTGCGGTGGAGGCCGCATCTGCATGGTGAGGTCGGGCTGCGCCAGCCACGTCTGACGGGCTGGCCCCCCTGCAGGGACCTGTCGCTGATTAAGGTGATCGATGTGGGCCGGCGCTTCCTGGTGAACCGGGTGCAGGATCATATCCAGAGCCGCATCGTGTACTACCTGATGAACATCCACGTGCAGCCCCGAACCATCTACCTGTGCCGGCATGGCGAGAGTGAGCACAACCTCCAGGGCAAGATCGGGGGCGACTCGGGCTTGTCCAGCCGGGGTCGGAAGGTAGGGGGTGCGAGGGCTGGGCGGGAAGTGTCCCTGTGGGCGTGTGTCCTTGTGTACATATCTGTGCCCTTGCATGTATGTGTGTTCCTCTGTGTATGTGTCTGTGTCCTTGTGTGTCCTTGTGTCTGTGTGTGTTCCTCTGTGTATGTGTCTGTGTGTGCCCTTGTGTGTGTATCTCTGTGTCCTTGTGTATACAGGTGCATGTTCCTGTGTCTGTGTGTTCCTCTGTGTGTTCCTCTGTGTGTCTGTGTCCTTGTGTGTGTCTGTGTGTTCCTGTGCATGTGTGTGTCCTCGTGTATGTATCAGTGCCCTTCTGTGTATGTGTGCAAGTCCCTGTGTGTGTCTGCGTATGCTGATTAGACACCAACTCACGAGTGTGCGACTGTGTGTGCCTGAGGGGAGGGTGTGTGTGCAGGGCTGCTCCCAAGGCCCCCTTCCCCCAGCAGTGAGGACAGCCTCGCCCTCCCGGAGGGGCTCGATCCTGCACCACCTCCTCTCCCAGACGGGTGGAGCCTGTGACCCAGCGTTTGCCCCTCACCCCATCCCCCCAGTTCGCCAACGCCCTGAGCAAGTTCGTGGAGGAGCAGAACCTGAAGGACCTCAAGGTGTGGACCAGCCAGCTGAAGAGCACCATCCAGACGGCCGAGGCCCTGCAGCTGCCCTACGAGCAGTGGAAGGCACTCAACGAGATCGACGCGGTGAGTGCGGGCGGGGCCTCTGCCCGAGGGGCTGCGGGGGACCCCCGAGCCTCCCACGCTGGCCAACTCGCGCTGGCCAACTCGCGCGGCGGCTGCGGGCTGCGCCCTCGAGCAACTTACTCCTGTGCCTGCAGGGGGTGTGTGAGGAGATGACGTATGAGGAGATCAAGGACACCTACCCTGAGGAGTACGCGCTGCGTGAGCAGGACAAGTACTACTACCGCTACCCCACCGGGGAGGTGCGTGCGTGCTGGGCGGCTGACGGGCGGGCGGGCGGGCGGGCGGCGGGGCTGTGGCTGAGGAGCTGGCGCTGATCCTGCCGAGGGCGCGGCGCCCGGTGAGGCCAGGGACGCAGAGGGGCTGAGAGGCTCCGCCGAGGGAGGGCCCCGTGCTCCGCCTTGCGCGTCCGCCTGTGAACAGAGTCCTCCCCAGTCACACAGCTCGAAGGGAAAGCACCGCTGTGTTTCCCAGCAGCTGGGACAGAGGTGTTTCTTCAGTGACGGAAGTGACAGTTCAGGAAAGGGAAACAGTCCTGGCTGCTGATGCGCTGGACGCAGGACCCCGCTGACTGTGGGCCACATGGAAGGCGCTCAGCAAGTCCCTTGTGCCGGCTCCACGGATGCTGGCGGAGGGACCCCTGGGCCCTGCAGGCCCTCAGGCTGAGCCAGCAGCTGCCTGGAGCTCTGGACGGAGGGTCTGGTGCAGGCGGAGTTCTGGGGTCTGCGGAGGGCTTGGCCTGGTGACACCCCGCAGGGGTCCTTCTTGTCTATGGCCCTTCCGCTCAGCGTTTGTCACACGTCAGTTCCCCGGAGCCCAGGACATTGTCCTTGGTCTCATTCCCTGGGACCTCTTTAGTGAGAGAGGGACCAGGGGTCGTCGTGGTCTTGAAAGTCACAGGCTCACCCCTTCTTTTTCAATTTTCTCCTACTGAGGTAAAGTTCCTATCATATAAAAGTCACCGTTTTAGCCAAAGTACACGTCAGTGGTTTTTTTGTATATTCACAGCATTGTGCAGCCATCATCACTAATTCTAGAACATTTCCCCATTGCCCCAAAAGAGACCCCCAGCCTGTTAGCAGTCAGTCCCAGTTCCCCGTCCCCCCGCCCGTGGCTTTTTGGAGTCTGTGTTCTGTCTCTGGAGTTGTCTGTTCTGGACGTTTCATGTCAATGGAATCACATGCTCAGATGTCACTCTGTGTAGCGTGTTCAGGCTCCTTCGTGCTGTGCTGTGTGTCGGGGCTCCGTTTCCCAGGTGCAGGGTGGGGGTCAGGAAGGAGCAGGGAGAGGCAGTGGCGTGGGTCCCCCGGGGCTGGGATGGATGCAGGACCAGCACCTGGGTGGTGGGCTGATGCAGGACAGAGGCGTGGTCCCTGGTTTATAACGACGGGAGGGGTGTGGCCGGGGGTGCCTGGCGGGGTCTCTGGTTTATAACAGCGGGAGGGCGTGGCCGGGGGTGCCCGGCTTCTGCTCCAGCTCAGCGCCCCCTTCTCCCTCCGCCCTGTAGTCCTACCAGGACCTGGTGCAGCGTTTGGAGCCGGTCATCATGGAACTGGAGCGGCAGGAGAACGTGCTGGTCATCTGCCACCAGGCCGTCCTGCGCTGCCTCCTAGCCTACTTCCTGGACAAGAGCGCAGGTGCCTGGTCCCCAGTGCGCCCTCTCCTGGGGGAGGGCGGGGTTGGGAGCTGGTCCCAGCCCCCCATGAGGAGGCAGGGCCCCTGGGGTAGCCCCCTCTGGGTGCTTCCTTGCAGCCCCCGAAGGATATCAGAGCAGTTTGAAGCTGGGTGGGATTAACGGCCTCAAGAAACCCAGCCTTCCTGTCTCCCCACATCTCAGGGGCTGTGGGTCTTTGGGGAGGAGGCAACATACCTCTAAGGAGCTCCCAGCCCAGCAACCTTTAAACACTCTTGTGTCTGCCTGCGGGCCAGTGGGATCCCGACTCCTACAGTGTTTGGGGAATGATGCTCTTACTCTAGCTCGTTTCATGAGGCTTTGGGTTCGCTTCAATTGTGTTCTTTCAGGTGTCTTAGCAGGGCCGCCTGCTGCCCGCAGCAGGGCCTGTGCTGGGTCAGGGCGGTGGTGGTGCACACGGTCCCCACGCAGCACAGGCTCTCGTGAGGGCCTGGGTGTGGCCACCCTCCAGTCTCCCATCTCACCATGGGCCCTTCTGTCATTTCCAGAGGAGATGCCCTACCTGAAGTGCCCACTTCACGCCGTCTTGAAGCTGACTCCCATCGCTTATGGTGAGCGTGGGGACCCAGCCCCACCAAGACTGGTCCCCCGGGTGGGGCAGGCGGGGCTGTGAGCTCGGGTCCCTGTTTAACTGAAGCCAACCTGTCCCCACCCTTACCCAGGTTGCCGAGTAGAATCCATCTACCTGAACGTGGAGTCCGTGAGCACACACCGGGAGAGGTCAGAGGTGAGTGTGAGCTCGCAGTCCCCTCCTCACCCCTGCTGTGTCATCTGTCTGGGAGGGACCCATGGGTGCCAGCCCCTGGGAGGCCCCAAGGCAGCGGGGCTGGCAAAGGCTGTGTCTGTCGGTGGCGTCTGCCTGCTTCCGTTTGGATCTGTGGTCCTCGGGACTGCCCTCCCTGTGCTCTTGGCCTCCGAGTGCTCCTGCCTGCCTGTCTGGTGGCTTCTTAGCATCGTCCTCCGTTTTCTTTCTTTCTGTGCTTCTTCCCCCATTTGCTCTTGACACAAGAAGTGAGTGTGGAGGAGGAAGCCTCTTTTAAACGTAACCACGGTCTGGTTACCGTCGCTTTTTCCTCTGGGGAAGCCAAACGATCACAGGTTCCAGAGTCCCCGGTGGCAGTGGGACCCACAAACTTCCTGTTATCTATGTGCACTTACATCTCTAATCCTCACAAAGACGATAAAGAATGAAGAAGAGGGTGGGACCAGGGAAGCACAGCTGTAACTGGGAGTTAGCGATGTGGCGGGTGGAATGAATGATTCTCTGGACAAGCCCAGTGCATGACCGCACGCGACACCCCCTGGGGGCGGCCTGGAATTTGGTGGTCAGCCTGGCTGGGATCCCGCAGGAACAGCACAGAGTTCTGCCCAGGCGTAGGAATCTTGTGAAAGAAAGTTTGAATTTACTTTATACCAGCGGTCAGACTCCAGTGCTCTGCCAACATCCACCCAACCCTTTCTTTGACACCAAGCGTGACATTCCCATGTTCCCATCCCTGCTCTCATGGAGCGTGGCCAGAAGATCTTGGCATTAAAATCCCAGCCTCCAGTCGCCCGGCTGGTTGACTGAGACGAAGGTGGACCGCATCCCTTGGCTCTGATGGTGCCTTCTGAGTGGGGGTGGCGGGATGGGCATTGGCTTCCCCTCCAGGGGCAGCAGCCTCCCCACCGGACCCTCCCGTGGCAAGATGTTGGGGGGTGGGTTGGAACTGGGCTCTGATGGCCCCTGAAAGCTTTGCCGGGCAGAACAGGGCAGGGGCTTGATGGAGATCTTGGAGGTCCCCACTCCAATCGAGTTGTCACTTGGTCGGAAGAAGGCTAGCGTTTCCTGTGTCTGTGGTCCCCTGGCTGGGGTGGAGACTGCGTTTCCTGTCCGAGGCTGGGCGTGCTCCCCGGGAGCAGGCACTAGGAAGATGCCGGCTTGAGGTCAGCAGCAGGGGGGACTGGCACCTACACCTCCCTCCACCCACGGCTTGAGCCCAGGTCCCCGCCCTCTGCGTCCCTGGAGCCCGGCAGCCAGGTCTTCCCCCCGCCTCTCACATGCTATCACTGCATCACTGTCCCGCTCTCTCTTCCTCCCTCGCCTGCTCTGCGAATGTTGTGTCTGTCGAGTGGTTGTCTGGAAATGATCGGGGCCGAGGCTCAGTATGAGAGAACATCCCTTGTTTTTGCTGAGTGGGAGACGTGGGATGAGCCGGCGGCCCTGCGGTCCAGAGCCATTCTCCGTGGTCAGTCTTGTGGTCTCAGTGAAATCCAGGAGCAGAGAAACGTGTTTGGTTTGGTTTCGGATTTTTGGGGTTTTTTTGGCTTATTTATCTCCCCCTCCTCGTAACTGTCGCCTTCTCTCTTTTGTCTTTGTCTCGCTTAGGATGCAAAGAAGGGACCTAACCCGCTCATGAGACGCAATAGTGTCACCCCACTAGCCAGCCCCGAGCCCACCAAAAAGCCTCGCATCAACAGCTTTGAGGAGCATGTGGCCTCTACCTCCGCTGCCCTGCCCACCTGCCTGCCCCCGGAGGTGCCCACGCAGCTGCCCGGACAAGTGCGTTGACCCCCCCCTTCTGAGTCGAGTCGCATGCAGGGTGGGGGGAGCGTGCCCGGCAGGGTGGCAGGGGCCACAGACTCAGGCCTGTGTGGTGGTGGTGGGGGGACTGGGAGGAGAGGACACGGACTGTCCCTTTGAGTGTGGAACCCCCAGATCCATTCTCGAGACCTTGTCTTTGCACGGACACACCCTTTCCGGGGAGGTGGCCTTCCCTGGGCAGAGCCAGGCCAAGCAAAGAGATGGCCCAGTGTCTGTGATCCATTCACATTCATGGACAGTTTCTTCTAAAAGTTGAAGGCAACCCCCAGTTCAGGACCAGCTCAGCCCCCATCTGGCTGAGGGCTGTTGGCTTCTTTGCGGCCTGGGGACATGTCTTCTGTCCCCACGATGAGTATCTTTCCTGACTTCCTCCCTTGCCATTGCTCTGTTAGAGAAAAGCTTTGTCAGATGGGGCCCTGGGAATGTGTCTGGAGCCGGCGTGGACAGACTGGAACCTGGGCCAAAGGACCTGGAATAGATGCTTTCTCCTATAACATAGTAAAAAAAAAAACCCCAAAGCAGAAAACCAAATAGATGAATTCTTAGATTATTTTATCCTTTGTGATGCTAGGCTGAAAGACACTGGCTGTTGGGCCATAAAGTTTGTTTCCAGCACACACACTACCTTCCGCGACAACACTCGAGACTCCTTGCTGGGGTGTGGGATGTAGAAATCCCCAGGCACGGATTTGGGTCCCACCTAGGGGTCTTACCCTGACCACCACCCACCATGCCTGGCCTCTGACAAAGAAATCACAGGTTCAAGTTCAAGCTGAATTTGAAGGCCCGCAGGCTCTTTCTGAGTTTCCTGGAAACTCCTTTAAACCTTGTGCTGTGTGTGTGCAGGGGGCGGGGGGCAGGGGTGACAAGGCTGTGCCTCCCCGGGCAGGCCATAGGCCCGCTTCCGGCCTCAGTTTTCTCATCTGTGGGATAGGGGAGCAGCAGCTTCTGCCAGGGGCTGAACATGGGGAGATTCGTGCTGAGTGTGTCTGTGGTCATGTCCAGCCCTGGTGCCAGCTCTTATGTCACATTCTGTCACCTGGCCTTCAGTCTCCCTGTTTTTTTTTTTAAATGAGGGAGACAGACTGGCTGGAAGACATCTAATTAGTGATCCTTTCGGGCCTACCATCAGCGGTGATTTCGTGAAAACTTAGAGCTAAAGTGGCATGTCAGTGACATTGTGTGTTGGTGTAAATGGTGGGGTCACAGATGGAAGGTGAGAGGCCACGGTCACAGACACAGGGACCTGTCGGGCGGGGGTTGGGTGATGGTCAAGGCCGTGCTGCCCCAGGTGACGGGGGTCTGGGGGGCAGGCCTGTCCTGCGGGGTTGCAGACCTGGAAGCCGCTGGCCAGGCAGGGGGTGCCCAGGGCTCCGTCCCACAGAGAATGCCCGGTCCCCAGCAACCCAGGCCCTCTCCTTTCCCTCCACTGACTCTCTCCCACCTTTTCTCTCTGCAGCCTTTGCTAGGGAAAGCCTGTTTGTAAGTATTTTTCTCTGAATTCTTTTGCTCTTTGCATCTCTTTCTCCTTGCTTGCCAGCTTGGCCCTCCTGCCTGTTGAAGTGGTGAGGATAACGGCAGTTTTTGTAAAATCTGAAGGAGGAAGGAGAAAGGGTCCATGAATTTTCAGGACAGGACGCAGGGAGTGGGTTTTCCATGCATCCTCCTACCATCCTGCCCGCCACTGCCTTCTCCTCGCTCCCTCTCAGGGCGGGGCTGACTGTCAGTATTTGCAGTTCTCAGTGGCTGGACATTGGTCTGCTTTTTCCCTTTAGCGTCAGACATTGGCAGGAAGCTGGGTCTTTGCCTATTGATGTTGTCTTTTATGTTCTGGACCTCCCCCAAGAGCCCTACCATTTTGAGAGGAAAGTTTGCGCAGAGCAAAGTTTGTGCAGAGCCTAACCTGCACAGTGAACAGTGGAGGACTTGAGCGCCCCCTCCTGTTCTGCAGGGGTCCCCCACCTTCAGGGGCTCCGGGAACCCCGCTCTGGAGTGGTCTGCTTGGACACCACTGCTCTGCATGGTGTTGTCCTGGATCAGAGCACGCTCGGCCTTTACGGTCATGTCCAGGATGGGGTGCGGCTGTCTCTCTGCAATTTCTGGTTGGTTCAGCGCTGGTTTTAATTCCACTGGATAAATTCAGTGCTTCCTCTGCTCTGGTGGTCCCCAGCCACAAGAACGAACTGAGGCCATTATATCACAAAATTTTAACACGGGACACCCTGAAATATCACCCTAACTCTGAGTCACACCAGCCCTGTCTTCCCCTTCGCTGGCTAGGCTAATCCATGCAGAAACCTGGCTTATTCTTGGAAAATAGGAGCCGCTGCGCATTGTGTTTGGACTGAGTGATACCACCTGCCCAGAAATACACGTCGTCACTTTTCAGCTTGTACACATCCTGAGTCTTTAGTCCTTAAAATAACCCTAGGAGGTCGCAGGGCAGTTCTTGGCCCCGCTTCCCAGATGAGGGTGAGGCCTCACCCACAGTCTCCCCACCAGCCCTCAGCAGAACTGGTGGTTAAATGACTCTCCAGTCCCAAAGGCTGGCTTCCAGAGCTGCCCGGGTCCTGTGCACCTGCCCATCCCGGGCACCCGACGTTTGCAGCCTGTGGGGTGAGGCCAGAGCAGTTTGTCTTCCTTTCTGACTCTCGCAGCCTCTACTTTGCAGCAGCTTCCTGTGTTGAGACGTGTTTATTTAACAGTGAGCTTGCCCGTCAGAGTCAGTCTGTAAAAGCAACAGTCCTGTGTCTGTGACCCCCTTTGACACATAGAATGCCCCAGGGGCAAATGTTCTTGTGTGAAAACCAGCCTTAGGGGTTTAGAACCTTACAGTTTTGCATCTGTGCGTGTCCTCTTCCTTTTGATCCACAGCCTAGTGTTGCCAGGAAGGACATCTTCCTGCTGGGAGAGGGCCATTCAGCCACCCTTTGAGGTTGAACTTGTCTCTTTCTAAGGCTGGTAGTGCCTTTGGTCAGAATCCCTCCAGTTCAGTGAAAATGTATTCTCTGGACCCATGCAGGTGTCCCAGCGTTCAGGTGTCTTGATGATGAGAATATGGGTGTAGTGCTTAGCAAAATACCTGGCACGGGGCCAGTGCCGGTGGACAAGAGCTGTTCCTGAGGGAGGCGCAGTGCCCTGTGCTTTGGCAGCCTGCCCAGGCTGGGGGTTCCTTCTCGTGGGCAGCAGGAGTCCTTAGGGGCTGGGGACGGGGTGCCCTTGGGGTCTTAGGGTGGTGGCCCCAGGATGCTGGTGTCCTGGTAAAGCAGGCACATGACAGACAGGTGGGACACAGCACCTACCCTGCAGCCCGCTCCCCGGGGGCCTGCAGGCCGTCTGGCCTTCACAGTGCACCCTTGACTTTTTTTTTTAATCATAAATAATGCTTTTAATTATTTAGCTTCTTATAGTACTCACGTAACAGAAACTGACAAATCCACGTTGTTGTTTAGTCACCCAGTCGTGTCCAACTCTCTCGTAACCCCATGGACTGTAGCCCGCCAGGCTCCTCTGTCCATGGGATTTCCCAGGCGAGAATAGCGGAGTGGGTTGCTATGCGTCCTCGACTTTGAAATGTCAAATGCGCACTCCGAGGACAATTCTACTAAAGATGTTGTTTTGTTTTTCTTTCCTGACATGTTTCTTCCTTCCCCCTTCTATGCTTGAAAGACGAACTGTCTGTCATATTTTCTCAAAGTTCTCTCCTTACTAACCTTGGCAAGGTAAACGCTCCCTGCATGCCGGTCTCCGTGCCTCCCATGTCTCTCTGCATCATGGCGTCTCAGCCCTCGGGGCCTCATGGTCTTCATGGAGACTGGCCATTGTGAAGTCTGTGACTCATTCACCCAGGCCCCGGAGCATGTGTGTTTTTTAAAGGGCAGCCCCCATGTCTCCGTGTGTCCAGAGCCACGGGCACCCTGAGCGCATGACGTGGCCTGTGGTCTCCAGTGTCCTCATCGCATTGCCATCATTCGTGGGTGCCCCAGCCTCGGGCGTGTGATGTCCCAGGGAGGGTGGGAGCCGGACCTCCGTCTCCGACCCCATAGGTTGACCGAGTCCTACCTGGTTGTGAGGCTCGGGGGCCTTGGTGGAGACACCCAGCTCACAGGGCTAGTCTGATGCACTCGTGGTCGGAGGATCAGTGGCTTGGGGTCCGAGTCTGACTAAAAGCAGGCTCAGGTGGGGCCCCGGCTTCCGTGCTGCCAGCCCTGCGATGGGCCTCTCTTACAGAGATTCTTGGTTCTGGCAGGAGGGGAGTGGGCTGTGGTGATGCTTGTGTTTCTGTCTTCCTGGGTTCCACTTTCCCTGCCGCCTCTCTAACGCAGTCTGGGAGGATAACACTTTCAAAAATTGTGTTTCCCTTTTCTCCAGGGCAGGTTAAGGAGGGTGGGTTAGGGAGCCCACAGCTGTGCAGTGTAGGCATCATCTCCCCCGGACGATCAAAAACGATTTTTTCGGGGGCTTTGGTACTGGCCCACCTCCTTTGGGGCGGGGCTTGTGGGCAGGATTGCTTTTATTAGAACGGGATGAGAGCTTCACCCGCACGCGTCTTCTCTGCCCAGCCCCCTTGTCTGAGTTCAGGCATCCCAGCTGTGTCCCGGGTCCCCAGGGCGGTGGAACAGCTCCATTTAGGCCGGGCTGGGAGGAGGGTCCTAGTGCTTCTCCAGGTTTAAGCACCCCCCCACCGCCCCTGCCTGGCAGCGAGGCCAGCAAGAATGCCTCGGGTGGGGACGAGGGCAGCCTTGGGCTCTCAAGGGGGCAGGAGCTGGAGGGCCCCAGGTGCTGGCACCCAGTGCCCCTCAGAGCAGCTTGGACCCCAGGAGCTGCCTGCCCTCCCCACCCGCCGCCTCCCCGCCTCCTCCAGGCACGGATAAGTGCCCTTCCTGGCCCCTCTCCCCGTGGGACCCCAGGCTCAGCCACCACCACGTTCCTGGGCCGCACTGTGTTTGGTGATGCTGCTCCTCCGGGCCGTGTTCTCTGTTGGGGAGAGGGGGCCCGTGTCTCAGTTGCAAACTTCATCTTTGCTTGCGAAGCCTAGTCAACAGGAATGGTAACCGGCGTCTCCCTCTTCTCTCCCGAGAGCAGAACATAAAAGGCTCCCCGGGCAGCGTGGACGCCTCCAGGACGCACTGACCGCCCCCCCTGCACCCAGCTCCCGCCCTTCCGTCTGCCTGCTGCCAGCGATCCGAGGACGTCTCGCAGAGGGGAGCGGGGTGGAGGGCAGCATGGAGGAGGGGCTGCTGCTCCAGGGGCACCAGGCCCCCGCCTGCCCCTGCTCCCCCAGCCTTTGGGCCGCTCACCCTGTGGACCCCAGGTGGCTTGGGAAGGACCGTGCGCAGAGGAGACAGAACGGGGTGCCTCCCTGGGGGCTTGTTCATCTCGTTCTGTACCTGCCCCGCTGGGGATGATGCTGGTCCCTGACTCCTAACCTTAGCGGGGCCAGGCTCTCAGCTGCTGAGGGTCAAGGGAATGCAAGCTTCCAAGAGGCTCTTTGTGCATCTAGCCTGGACGTTGCCTCCTGCAGGGAAGCTCACAGCTTGAGCTGGGTGGGGCTCACCCAGGAGAGCCGGTCCTGGAGCTGAAGAGAGGACCCCTGAGCTGGACCTGCTGGTCAGCCAGGCAGCAGGCCTCTGTGTGTCACCCACCCTCCCCGATCTGTCCTGCCTCTGAGGAGGGCGTGGGACAGTCTGGCAGGAGGAAACACGTTGCTGAAACAGCTCCAGGGGCCTCGCCTCCCAGCGCAAGCTCCCCACTCAGCTCCTGGGCCTGCTGGCTTGTGCACTTTCTTAACGGCAGAGACTGACCTGAAACATCTCACCTTCGGCAACTGAAGATGCTCGGGGTTTGTGCCCTTGGGGCTGGAGCTCTGGAAGGTTGTGGGAGCCGGGCGTGCCTCTGGGGAGGTGAGGGGACCCTCCCACCCCAAATGGCCGGGAAGCGAGCATTGGGATTGTTGCAAGACTGACCCCGGGCGACGGCATGCAGAACAACGACCTGGCCCCTTCCTTGGGGACGTTCATCCCCTGTTGTGCTTCCTGGGTGGGGACAGCGACCCGAGCCAGGCCTCACACGTGGCCTCGTCCTCCAGGAGGCTGGCTGCAGGATACGGAGTGGTGCCCTGTGTGCGTGCGGAGACTGGCTGTGTCCTCAGCGCGGAGCCTGGTCCCCTCTGCGGGTCCAGAGCAGAGGATGTCCTCATTTGCCTTCACGGCACCTGTGGCATTTTTAGTGGGGGCGCTTAGAGCAGGCTGTGGACACGTGGTTCTGAACACCTGTAGTTTCTGCTTTCTGGTCTTCCCCTGGGGCCTCCAGGCACTTGAGGGGGTCGAGGCCCAGGAGAAGCAGTGTGAACTGAGAGGTAGATCTTATCCAGTGACCCTTTCCAGAATCTCGAGAAGCCGGTGCCAAAGGCCACCTTCTCTTCCTGTCCTCCCCGCTCCTTCCCCGTCTTAGCTTGTGAAGTAGTCACGGGGGTGGGGGGCCGTTTAGACAGCTGGAGCCTGGAGTGGGGAGAGGAGCTGTTTTTGTTTGTATTTTTTGTTTGAGAGGAGCTTTTAGAAGAAAAATGCATGTTTCTCTGACTGGGACTCAGTGGGGAGCGGGGACGCGATTCAGAGACCCTACAATCAGGTGTGTGGGTTTCACACCAAACTGTTCAAACCCTCCCTTCCCATCACTGGCCATTTTCCCAAGAGGGTGTCTGTCTGTCTGTACGTTCCTGTGCAGGGCTTGTGTCACTCTCCCTCTTTCCTGCTGCCTTGTCGTCGTGTGTGTCCGTGTATGTGTGTGTCTGTGTGTGTGTGTGTGTTTAGAAGGAGGGGCCTGCTGCCCTCCTCCTGAGGACGGCTCTCTTACATCCACCTTCTGGCTTCTTCTCTGGTGGTTGGAGCTGACCCTGAATTTTGACTCTTGACGGCTGGTCTGAGTGCTTATCTAGCCTCTGACTGCCTGAAATGGGTGCATTTACAAAGGAGGCCTGGCCCGACCAGGACCTTGGTTTGCAGGGGCCTTGATGTGGAGAGAGAACCTCACTGTGGGCGGAAGGTGGGGGACAGGCAGAGAGCAGAGGCTGGGGGTCCAGGGGCCACAGACTGGACTTCCAGGGAGGGAGGGGCGGGCAGAGGCTGTGTCTGAGCCGCGGTCGCGGGGCTTCTGCCTCGCTGACCATTGGCTCTCACTCCCCTCCCCCAGAAGCTTCTGGGACCAAGATTTTTAACTTTGCTTATTCATTTTGAGGTGGGCTTGCCCCTCCCCTTTTTCTATCCTGAGACTGTGGGCAAAGCTCTTCATATGGGGGTGGGGAAGAAAGACTGTTTGAACCACGCCAATGACGTTTTCGTTTCTAATACTTGAAATTTATTTTTTTATTATTTTGATAGCAGATGTGCTATTTATTTATTTAATATGTATAAGGGATCCTGAAGATGGAAAGCTGTATAGACTGCGTTTTGTTGGTTGGTGGGCTTGGGCGCCTTTTACATGTGACTTCTGACTTCTCTGTGTTCTATATAAATTTGTTCGAATTAATTACCTGGGATGAAGCTGTGCCAGCTTTCAAACAGAAAGCCTGTCGGAAATTTGTATATTTTGCAGTTGCCAGAACAATAAAATACCTGGTTGAAATACACAGGTGAAGCAGCCCTTGGTCCTTCATGGGCGGAGGGACAGGAAGAATCTTTAACTACACTGGAGGGGCACTACACCAAGTTTCTGCCACTCAGCCCCATCACCTTCCTTTAACCAGGATGTGCAGGGACTTCTCTGGTGATCCAGTGGTGGGTAGGATTCTGCGCTGCCACTGCTGGGGGCACCAGTTCAAGCCCTGGTCCAGGGAACTAAGATCCTAACATGGCTTTCCGCCGAAAAAACCCTGGGAACTTGAAATTCACCTGTATCAGATAAAGTCATTCCATCAAACAGCTGTAGTGCAAATGGCTTAATGATCTTCCGTGATCCTTATCCTATGTGCCCTGGGTAGGGGAAGGCTGTTTCTGTCCACCTGTTTTGCAGATGAAGAATTTGAGGCTTAGCAAAGGTCAGTTACTTCCTCCAAGGCTGCTTAATGGGCAGATATCAAGGATTCAAATCCAAGTGCCTGGGACTCTAAGTTTTGTGTCTTTAACTATCATAAAATTTCCCCTCTGCATGTTCTTGGTCTTGCCAGAGTAATGGAGTTAGCAGTGGAGCCTGTGAGAGGTCAGGTCAAGCTGCTCGCCTGCGGGGCTGGGAGTCGGGCTGTCTTCCAGCCTGCTCCATTTGGGGCCTGGCTGGTGGTCAACACGGTCAGGGTCTTCAGCGGGGAGAACATGGGAGCCCTGGTCTGGATTCCGGAACTCCCTTGGTAAAATCAGAATCCACCTTTCTTAGGTCCTTCCGAGAAACTGACTAGGGCTTTTAAGAGGCAGCAGATTGCACCATGTCATAGAGAGGGGTTGTGGAGTCAGGGCGGGGGTGGGCCTGAGTGTCTAGGAAGGATTGCAGCAGCAAAGTGACCTCTAAGCAAATAGAGCCTGTGGCATGCATCCCGAGGGCAGGGCTGTGCCTGCGTTCACGCCAGGTGTTCCCACCTGTGGATCTGGGCAGGGGGAGGGGCCTGCAGGCAGACTGATACTCATCTCACTTCACCCTTGGCTAACTTTCCACTTTTCCCACCACCTCGGTGGAGACTCTCATAACTTGGAATCACTTAAGCTGTAGCGGGAGAATTGGCCAACTATTTGGGATGAAAAAGCCAACCAAATCATAGAATTGCACCATCTAAGTGAAAATCAAATTTATTAACAAAAGAGAAGAAAATGTCGGTGAATAATTTTTGTTGGACAGAGACCAAGCTTAAAAGCAATAACAGAAACTACAAAGGAAATACTGAGATTCCATCTTATGAATGTTTTAAGTCCAAGGTCGTCAAAAACCTTGAACATGAGCAAAAGCAAAACCACAGGCTAGTGGATATTTGCAACAAATTAGAACGCCCAGTTTTTCTAAAATGTAAATTGGAAACACATCCAGAGCAGTAAGAAAAAACACAACAACTCTTCTAGATCCTTGGACAAAGGCTTGTAGTTAATCCTTACTGTGAACCTTGGCAATTCTAAAGACAGGACAACTGAAGTTTGTTACAGTTAAGTTCTAATGGCTGTTTTATCAACTTGAGTTGGAACTCACTTTTTAAAAAAAAATTTGGCTATACCAGATCTTCGTTGTAGCATGCAGCCTCTTAGCTGTGGCATATGGGATCTAGTTCCCTGACCAGGGATTGAACCTGAGCCCCCTGCATTGGGAGCAGGGAGTCTTAACCACTGGACTGCCAGGGAGGTCCCTGGAGCTCACATTTTTGACACAGTGAGAGCGGTTTGGGTCAAGGCTTCAGCAGCGCTTTGATGGCTTAGGTGCTGTGCTCAGTCGTGTCTGACTCTGCCACCCTAGGGACTGAAGCCCACCAGGCTCCTCTGTCCATGGACTTCTCCAGGCAAGAGTACTGAAGTGGTTTGCCATTTCCTTCTCCAGGGGATCTTCCCGACCCAGGGATCGAACCCGGGTCTCTTGTGACTCCTGCATTGGCAGGTGGGTTCTTTACTACTAGTGCCACATGGGAAGCCCCAGTGGCCTAGGTAATCTTGATATGAAGGCAGTGGTTTCAACCTACAGGTTCTGACATACACCTAAGCTCATGATAAGGAGAACTTGCGTAAAAGCAACAGAACCATGGAGTTTGTAAGATATACAAACTCTCATATATAAAATAAATAAGCTACAAGGATATATTATTATACAACACAGGGAGTATAGCCATTATTTTATAATAATTAATATGTGCTTAGTCACTCGGTCATGTCCGACTCTGCAACCCCATGGACTATAGCCTGCCAGGCTCCTCTGTCCATGGGGATTCTCCAGGCAAGAATACTGGAGTGGGTTGCTGTGTCCTCCTCCAGGGGATCTTCCCAACCCAGGGATCAAACCCAGGTATCCCACATTACAGGCAGATTCTTTACCATCTGAACCACAAGGGAAGCCCAAGAATACTAGAGTGGGTAACCTATCCTATCCCTTCTCCTGGGGATCTTTCTGACCCAGGAATCGAACCAGCGTCTCCTGTACTGCAGGAGAAAGATGGTCTTGGGTTCACCTCTGTCCCACCATGACCTCCGTGTGTGGACCTGGACAAGTTACTTCCTGTTTTTTAACTTGTTCCCCACCCATAAAATGGGGAGACTCATACCATGTTTTTGTAAGATACACCATCAGTTTACTAACTTTTTGTACAAAAGAGAATGAACCATATGCACAACCAATGCAAGACGAAATTCTATTTCTGTTGTGTTAAACCAGGCTTCCCTAGTGGCTCAGTTGGTAAAGAATCTGCCTGCAATGAAGGAGACCTGGACTCAATCCCTGGGTGGGGAAGATCCCCTGGAAGCGAGCATGGCAACCCATTCCAGTATTCCTGCCTGTCAACTCCCATGGACAGAGGAGACTGGCGGGCTGCAGTCCATGGCATCACAGAGTCAGACACGACTTAGCTACTAAACCACCACCCAAATGTAGAACGAAAGTCTCCTTAGAAGTAAGGCAATACTGTCATGAGTTTCCAGGCTTTTTGTGAGGACTAAATCAGATAAATGAAGAGCCCTTGATGGTTCTTGGCATACAGTGAGCACTGAAATGGCCATTATAAGACTCTTGAGAGTCCCTTGGACTGCAAGGAGATCCAATCAATCCATCCTAAAGGAGATCAATCCTGGGTGTTCATTGGAAGGACTGATGTTGAAGCTGAAGCTCCAATACTTTGGCCACCTCATGCAAAGAGTTGACTCATTGGAAAAGACCCTAATGCTGGGTAGGGTTGGGGACGGGAGGAGAAGGGGACGACAGAGGATGAGATGGTTGGATGGCATCACTGACTCGATGCACATGGGTTTGGGTAGACTCCAGGAGTTGGTGATGGACAGGGAGGCCTGGCGTGCTGCAGTTCATGGGGTAGCAAAGAGTCAGACACAACTGAGCGACTGAACTGAACTGAACTGAACTGAATCTACTAATGTGTGCCAGGTCCTTTGAATGCAAAGGCCAGGCTGTGATCCTGGCTTTACAGGTGCGGCTCTGAGACTGGGGGATCTCAAGGAGGCTGCTTGGCTCTGCCCAGCCAGAACTGCGGATCAGCCCCAGGGGACAGGCTGCCAGATTACCCAGCCTAAGAGCCACACCGAGGAGCCAGACCCTGCTCAATGAATCACGGGCCATGGGAATGGGACTCAGTCACATGTTAGTTAGCAAATGGGCTTCTGTGTCCCTGGGGCTGTGGAGAGGTCTGTCTGCTTCCAAAAATGCCTAAAGGGAGGGAGGCTCCAGAGGGAAGGGATATATGTGTACCTACAGCTCTTTCACTTTGTAAGTACAAGAGAAACTAACACAACATTATAAAGCAATTATACTCCAATAAAAGAAAGAAAGAAAGAAAATAGAATTTCTTTAAGGGGTCCTGATTCAGGATGTCCAGTCTCTTAAGAGTCTGTGTTTCCCCTCCCCACCTCTTTTAAACTGGGCCTCAAGCCCATCTTTTGGGGTACCCCATCCTTGGGGTACAGGACGGTTTCCTAGGAGCTCCCCTAATAGGTTAGGGTTAGGTTTTAGGCAAATAGTTTTCCAAATCCATGGCTTCCACATTTGCCCTTTCCAAGGTAGTTTGAGAAGTTTGCTTAGATTCTCAAATAGTCTTTGTCTGCTTTGCAGACAAGGCAGAGAAAGGCAACTCCCCTCTCCCATCCCAGAAGCACTCACTGCATTGAATGCACCCCGAGTGGAAACACCTGCAGGGCACCCAAGAAAGAGAAGCCTCCTTTAATGGTTAACTCAGGCACTACAGCCCTACAGGGATTTCTTTCCTACCTGCTGCTACTGCTGCTGCTAAGTCTCTTCAGTCGTGTCCAACTCTGTGCGACCCCATAGACGGCAGCCCACCAGGCTCCGCCGTCCCTGGGATTCTCCAGGCAAGAATACTGGAGTGGGTTGCCATTTCCTTCTCCAGTGCATGAAAGGGAAAAGTGAAAGTGAAGTCGGTCCGTCGTATCTGACTCTTAGCGACCCCATAGACTGTAGCCTACCAGGCTCCTCCGTCCATGGGATTTTCCAGGCAAGAGTAGTGGAGTGGGGTGCCATTGCCTTCTCCATCTTTCCTACCTAACTCCTGTTAAACATGAGACTCAGCTACTCTTGGAATGTTTTGAATTTAGAACAGTTAATGCAATATAAGTTAGTGCAACAGCTCTCCGGGTTTCTGATCTTA
Source organism: Giraffa tippelskirchi (assembly GCF_054371585.1). NCBI lineage: Eukaryota > Metazoa > Chordata > Mammalia > Artiodactyla > Giraffidae > Giraffa > Giraffa tippelskirchi. Next base: position 55,683,751 of record NC_137287.1, read on the forward strand.
AGACACTTTTAGGGACTTCCCTGGTGTTCCAATGGTTAAGATTTTGTCTTCCAGTGCAGGGGGTATGGGTTTGATCCCTGGATCCCACATGCCTCGCAGCCAAATATACCAAAACATAAAACAGAAACAATATTGTAACAAATTCAATAAAGATTTAAAAAATGGTCCACATCAAAAAAAAAAATCTTAAAAAATAAATGTAAAAAAAGACTCCTTTACACTCTTAAAATCATTTGAGTCCCAAGAGCCCTTGTTTATGTAGGTTATATCTATCATATTTAGTGTATTCGAAATGAAAACCACAAAATTCAAAAACTATTAACATGTGTTAGTAATTTATTTAAAAAAACAAACTCATTCACCTGTTATAACTAACCTATATTTTATGCAAAATAACTATAATTTTTCAAAACAGAGAATATTTAGATAGAATGGCATTTGTATTTTTCAGAAAGGTCGTTAATTGCAGGTTCTCATATTTGATTCGGTATTCAATCTATTGTAATGTGTTGCTTTGGCTGATATATGGGAAGAAAATCCAGCCTCACACAGAAATGTAGATGAAAATGGATGGAGTACGTTAATAGCCTTTTCAAATAATTGTGAAATTCCTTTTTGTCCCAGACTGGACAATTATAGTTAGTTGCAGTGCTGAATCTCAAACCACCTCAGTGAACTTTTAGTACTATGTTACATTAAAATTCATTTGGTGGATCTTATTTTTGGGTTGATTTTTCATCCACACATGATTATGTAACATCCAACATTGGCCATTTGGAAAATATTGACTGACTAAGTTATGGACATCTTCCAATATTGACACATTCCATAACACAATATTTAAAAAAATCACATTGATTAATCTCCCTCTGATCTCATCAAAAAGTTCTCAAGAAAAGAAAAGAACTTCCCTGGTGGTCCAGTGGTTAAAAATCCACCTTCCAATGCAGGGGATGAAGGTTCAATCCCTGATGCAGGTTCAGTCCCTGATTGGGGAACTGAGATCCCCCACAGGCCTTGGGGCAGCTAAACCTGAGCTCCACAATGAGAGAGCCCATGTGCTGCAAATAAGACCCAACACAGCCACATAAATAAATTTTTTAAAAAGAAAATTCTCAAAGTATTGGAAAGCAATGAGCCTTATAGTGATGGATTCAAGTTTTCTATACTTGTAGTTTTTACCTGAAAACTCAAAATGGTCAACAAATACTGTCAGTTGTTTTCCTTAAAGTGATAATCTCACTCATTCATGTTTGAGAAAATATCTAAGTATTATCATTTAAGGCTTTTTAAAGGGAAATCTGCTAATTCCTGTGCATAAATCCTTTCAGTGGCCACCCATTCATTTCCCACAAAAAGGGACAGGACATCAGCATGGCAGGCAGAGCCCCCAAGCCAGGGACCCTTCTGCGGAACTCTACCCTTCTGCTTCAGATTACTTCTTACTTTTCTGTCTTTTATTAACCAAATTGTTTTCCACTTGATTAGTTACAGATCACATGGCTGCCATTCTCATCACACGATATTTTATCAGATGCTGCAGTGGTAGACAATGGATAAAAGGGCTCCCACCCAACTCTGCATTTCTCTTGGAATTGCAACTGTTGTTTAATAAAAAAATTTTTATTGAAGTATAGTTGATTTTCAGTATTGTGTTAATACCTGGTATACAGTAAAGGAATCCATATATATATTCAATATCTGTATTTCCATATATTTATATATATATTTCTTTTATATATTACTTTTCATACGCATTTCTATTATGGTTTATTACAAGATATTGAATACAGTCCCCTGTGCTACACAGTAGGACCTTGTTGTTGATCTGTTTTACATACAATAATCTGTATCTGCTAATCCCTAACTCCTAACGTATCCCTCCCTCACCCTTTCCCCTTTGGTAACCATGAGTTTGTTGTCTATGTCTGGAAATCTGTTTCTATTTTGTAAATAATTTCATTTGTATGATATTTGAGATTCTACATATAAGTGATATCACATGATATTTGTCTTTTTCTGACTTATTTCACTTAGTATCCTCTAGGTCCATCCATGTTGCTGCAAATGGCATGATCTCATTCTTTTTTATAGCTTAGTAATATTCCAGATTATGATTTTCTCTAGATATATGCCCAGGAGTGGGATTGCAGGATCATATGGTGGCTCTATTTTTAGTGTTTACTGCTTGTGGATTTTTTGATGATGGCTATTTTGACCGAAGTGAGCTGGTACCTCATTGTAGTTTTGATTTGCATTTCCCTAATAATTAGCGATGTTGAACATCCTTTCATGTGCTTTTTGGCCATCTGTATGTCTTCTTTGGAGAAATGTCTATTTAGGTCTTCTGCCCATGTTTTGATTGGGTTGTTTGTTTTGATGATATTAAGTCACATGAACTATTTGTAAATTTGTATCTTTTCAAATTAGAGTTTTCTCCAGATATATGCCCAGGAGTGGGATTGCAGGATCATATGGCAACTCTATTTTAAGTTTTTAAAGGAACTGCCATACTATTCTTCACAGTGACTGCACCAACTTACATTCCCACCAACAGTGTAGGAGCATTCCCTTTTCTCCTCAACATTTTTATTTCCCTTTTGTCCAGCATTTATTATTTGTAGACTTTTTAGTGGTAGCTTCGTTGCTAAGTCATGTCTGACTCTTTGCAACCCTATGGACTGTAGCCCACCAGGGTCCTCTGTCCATGGGGTTTTCCAAGCAAAAATACTGGAGTGGACTGCCATTTCCTTCTCAAGGGGATCTTCCCCACCCAGGTTTCAAACCTGGGTCTCCTGCATTGCAGGCAGATTTCCTACCATCTGAGCCACCTTGCATTTCATGTAGACTTTTTAATAAAGGCCATTCTGACCAGCTTGAGGTGATACTGCTTTGTAGTTTTTATTTGCTTTTCTCTAATAATTAGTGATGCTGAGCACCTTTTCATGTGCCATTGGCTGTCTGCTGAATCTCGACTCTTGATCCTCATGTTGGATGGTGATGAGGGAGGGCCATCTACCTAATCTCATCTCCAAGAATCTGGGTTCAATTTTCCTCCTTCCTCCAGTTTAATACCATCTCTGGCCATACACCCATGACTTGTTCAGGACAGTGACATTTAAAATGGTACACAAGTTTTCCCCTGGGGGTTTTAGGGAAGACCTTCTAAGATGTAAGATAAACAGAATCATTTCTAGCAATCCCAGACTTTAAAATCCATTTTTTTTTTTTTGCAAAAGTTACATGTCTGAAAACATGCCTCTTGCCCATGTTAAATCTCACCTAGCTGAATTGCCCTAGTATGTAAAAAAATTCTATGCCACAAAGCAAAAAGTAAGACTTCATCAATTATTAATTAAGATACCCTGAACCCTGGACTTCCTGCCTTTCCCTGCTTTATAGATATTTCGTTAAAAGGAGATTCATTTTGTTACATTATTCTGAATGGCATATGGTAAAAGGAAGTGGAGGAAATAATAATTTTATTTCAGTGTCTTGGCTTCTTTCATTTCTCCATTGGTATCCAAGCATACAGGCTTCCCTGGTGGCTCATCATTAAAGAATCCACCTGGCAATGCAGGAGATGCAGATTCTATCCCTGGGTCAGGAAGATCCCCTGGAAGAGGGCATGGCAACCCATTCCAATATTCTTGCCTGGAGAATTCCATGGACAGAGAAGCCTGGCAGGCTATGGTCCATGGGGTCGCAAAGACTCAGACATGACTTAGTGACTAAACAACAGAAACAGCAATCCAAGGATACAGCCCTCTTGAAAGACAGTCCATTTTGTGCAAAGCAAAGACTATCATAAGAAATACTGAGTGCTTAACATTAAAAAATTTAAACATAAGCAATTATTTTCAATTATTCTCAATATTCTTCTCCATCTGGAGAGAAAAATACCTTTAAAAAGTCAGCAGCAATATAGGTTGTCATAAATATTCTTTAAAACACAGCAGAAATGCTTTCTAGGGCTAAAACAATTTGTAGAAAACATTGGAAAAAGTTTCCTCATATGAAAGTTCTACATCATCTCTTATACTACTGGTTTTGGGGGGTGATGTCTACATACCTATGACTTACTGTAAAAATTGTTGAGTGAAAATTTACCTGGTGAGAGTGAGAATGAATGATAAAGCATATGGGATAAAATGTTAGCAATAGGGAGACTTAGGTAAAAGTTATACATTTCTTTTGGTTTTATTTTTATTTTTGCAACTTTTCTGTACTTTTGAAATTATTTTCAAAGAAAAAGATCAAGATTATATGTTTTCATGTGCTTTTTTAAAAAATAATAAACACATCTTTGCTGATGTCATTAATAAAAATCTGATTACATTACTAGCAAAAAAGTATTTCCTTTAGTTGAAGTTAGGGGCAGTTACTCTCCAAAATGTTAAACAATATCCAACACTAATATCAAAACATTAAATTTTGCATTGTCTTTACCACTTTTGATATTCTGAACAATTTTATTGAGCAAAATAAAATAGAAGATGACATGATTATTTTATCTTCAGGAGTGTCAAGGTCTAAGAATCCAAACAATTTTTACTATAAAGTCAAAATCTGGGAATGTCTAAGGAGTTGCTCTTTTCCCCTCTTGAAATCAGTAGTGTAACAAGGATTAAAAAGATAAACTCTTTTCAGTGCTTCTGACAGAGTAGAAAGAATGAGAACAGAAGCGTGGAAACATGTAAAGGACGTGAATTTCTTCCTGAAGAATTTCCTGAATTCTTTAAAAAGTCTTGTGTCTTTTAATTAGAAGGCTGAAACCAACAGTTACTGAGTCTGAGCTCGCTCCGCTTGCCACATGCCAGGCCAGTGAATCAGAGACAAGGCAATGGAAATCAAGTCAAAGAAACATCCAACATGGAGGCAGAGTTGCTCCTTCTTTGCAATACTGTTCTATCAAATCGTATCATGAAATATTTATTCTGATTGCCACCAATCCTCCTTTTATCTTCAAATGCATAGTGATGTCTACCTCCTTGTAGTTAAAATTAGAATGATGTGCCAGCCACCAGACAGATTAGATTTCAGCCACATTAACCATTCTCTTTTACTAAATCTGTTACATCAGAGAAAAGCCAATTCTGACTCCATGCTGGAACTTTCCTTGACTTGCTTTCTGTTACTTTTGTTATTATAATCATATGTGAAGGCCTGTCTCAGAGAATTCTGCAGCCTCTGCCTGACTAAAGCATCTTTGTCCACCTGTTGATGGAAGGAAGGAAGAAATTAACACATCCCCTTGCCTGAGACTTGCCACTCTAGGAGATATCTGCAAGATTGGGGTTTTTACTTTGTTTCCTCACCTCCCCCCATCTCTGTTCTATAACAGAACCTGGGATACAGACTCTGACAAGATGCTTATTTTGAGACATTAGTCTGCTATCTTCTTGGTCAGCAGGCTCTCAGAATAAAGTCATATTCCTTGCCTCAACAAATATAGATAGAGAAAGTCTAAATTTGGTGGTTAGTGAAAAGAATGGAGCTGCTTCTTGTTTTTATTTTATATATTTCTGTTTTATCTTTTAAAAGCAAAACTTAACATTATTGTTATTTTATAGAGTCAATGTCTATAGGGACTTGCCCAGGACTAGATGGCTAGGATATCTGGGTTCTATGGCCATTAGGATCAAGTCCGTGTAATTTAAGGACCATTTATCATGCACTTACCATGTGCCTGGTGTGAGGATACTGAACATTTTAGATTTCTTACATATAAAATGAAGGGAGTAGACTAGATAGTTTCACAAACACTTTTCATTTTTGAATATTTTTAGATTTACAGAAGAGTTGCAAAGATAGCACAGCTTCCCCTAATGTTAACATCTTATAAAAACACAATACACTCATCAAAACTAAGAATTAACATGAGTATAATACCATCAACAAAACTGTGGATTTTATTTGAATTTCCCAAGTTTTTCTGTTAATATCCACTTTCAGTTCCAGAATCCCATTCAGGATCTCACATGGCATTAAACCTCCTTCAATCCGTGAGTTTCTCAGTCTTTCCTTTTTTAAAGAAATGACTTTGATACTTTTGGAGAGTGCTAGTCTGGTATCCTGTAAAAGGCTCCTGATTTGATTTTGTCTTAGATTTTCTCATGATAGGACTAAGATAATGCATTTGGGGGCAAGTAATTTTCTCATCACACCATTTTGGGGGACAAAATAACAACACAACTTGTTGCCGGTGGTGTCTGCCAGTTCTAACCATTGTCAGGTTGGTATTTTCTCCCTTTCAATTTATAGTTCTTTGGAAATGAATCATAGTCCAGCTCCCATTCAGAGGAGGAGAATTATCTCCATCTCTGAAGGGAGGAGTGTTAAAGAATTTGTGAGCATGTGTTAAAATCACCACAGTAATTGATCACGGTTTGGTGGGGAGACATTTTGAGGATATACAAAAACTCGTTTCTGTGATTTCAGTTTTCATTCTGGAGCAAACTTTGGGAGATAGTGAAGGACAAGGAAGTCTGGCATACTGAAGTCCATGGGGTCACAAAGAATCAGACACAACTGGGCGACTGAACAATAACAACAAAATACCCTGTTTCTTCTTAAAGTTTCACTCCTGGACTTTAGCATCCATTCATGTATTTTCCTTGCAGTTGTTATTACTGTGATGTCTAATGGTAACTTTCTATTTCCTTCCTTTCTTTTACAATTGTTGTTTGTGATTCTTCTGTAAGGAAAATTAGTCACTTCTCCCCATTCATTTACTTATTCAATTATCTATTTATATCACTACAGACCCACGGATATTCCTCTGCAGATAAGTTTTTAAGTTTCTTACCTGCTCTGCAGTTCTTTGATTTCTGTGAACAATTTGCCTTTCACTACCCAGAATGTTTGGTACTTGATAATTCTGCCTGGGATGGAGGTGGTGACCTCCGTTTCCATGCCAACCTGAAGGTCAGCATCACCATCATGGTTCATTCGTGTGCTGTAACTGCTATGAATGATTTCTTTCTGGTGTCTGGGTGGAGCATGCAGGATGAGAATAATCTCACTGTAATGCTCTGAAACAGTGTTTGTTTTCTTTTTCTCTTTTTTTAAAAATTGAAGTATAGTTGATTTACAATGTTGTTAGTTTCAGGTGTACAGCGAAGGGATTCAGTTATACACGTACACATACATCTATTGTTTTCCAGATTCTTTTCCATTATAGGTTATTATACGGTATTGAATTAGTTCCCTGTGCTGTGTAGCAGGAGCTTGTTTATCTATTTTATAAACAGTAGTGCATATCTGTTCATCTCAAGCTCCCAATTTATCCCTTTGTCTCTTTTCTTTCCCCGCAGCAGATTCAGTTACTGGGCAGTTTGAGGGGTTCATGCACCAGAATGTGAAGCTTTCACATATCACTTGGAAGAGGCTTATCCATCCCCACCCCCTCAACAAGTATCTATTTAAAAAAAAAACTTTTTATTTTGTATTGGGGTATAGCTGATTTAACAATGTTGTGATACTTTCAAGTAAACAGCAAAGGGACTCAGCCATACATATCCATGTATCCATTCTCCCCCATACTCCCCTCCCATCCAGGCTGCCACTTAGCATGGAACAGAACTCCATATCCCAACAAGTATCTGCTGAAGGCGTGTTGCGTGCAAGTCACTGTTCTAAGTATTAGAGAAAGAAAATGTTTTAAGATTTGGCAGCATGCTTTCCGAACTAGAGATCTAATCCATTCACCAGGGATGCCCAGATCCTGAGACCCAGGATGTCCAAGGCGGCAGCATGGAGAAGCAGGCAGGAGCTTCACATATTTCATTAAAGAAAGAGAAAGATTCCTTTACAAACCACGCTGCCGTGACCGGAAGTTGGTCCCAGGACAATAAACACATCTTTGGTCCAGTGCTGAGATGTGAGGGTAATTCCATCCAAGACTCTTTACTTTGTTATTAAATCCCAGAACGTCTGAGCAAATGAAGTTGGTGAGGAACGACAGGGATGGAGGGAGGAATACGGAAGAAGAAGTAAATGCACGGTGACAGCTTCAGACACCCCCCTTCACACTGAGGGGAGCAAGGACACAGCGTCTGCCCGACCTGCCTCTGGGTGCGGTCCCTCTGATCTTCCTGTCCGTCTGAGCTGTCATCCAAGGCAGATGTCTTCCTCAGCTGCTCCCTGGGGGCCTGGGACTGTTCTTACTGGGGCTTGTTCTCTTTCTCTAATTCACTTTGCATCTCCCCACGATGGAGTGGAAAAGAGCGTGTGAGACAGATTGTGATTTGTCATTTTGTAACTCCAAGGCTTTGGAGTTAAACACATTAGCCCTTTGTTTTCTCAGCCCATTGAGGGGACATCGTGGCCTCGTCGACTCAGCTGTCGGGGACTTTCTGGGCCCCCAGGTGCCAAGTGAAGAGCATGACACCCACTATTTACCAGAATAAGAAGGCACATACACAGGGAGTGTGAGTCAAGTGTGTCTAGCGCAGATCAAATCCTCTGCTCTCCTTGGGAGTCCGACCACCACCAGCCACAGAAGACGAACTTGGTCAAGAGAGAGGGACTTTCTGGAGAGATGCTGGTCTCTCTGGAGCAATGTGGTTGCTCAGTGTTTTAGGAAGTGTGTTAGCTGCTCAGTTATGTCCAACCCTTTGCAACCCTGTGGACTGTAGCCCACTAGGCTCCTCTGCACATGGGATTCTCCAGACAAGAACACTGAAGTAGGTAGCCGTTCTCTACTGGGAATGGTCATCTTCCTGATCCAGGCATCAAACCCAGGTCTCCCCCATTGCAGGCAGATTCTTTACCATCTGAGCCACCGAGGAAGCCCATTTTAGGAAGACACTAACCATATTCCAGTTCAGACCAGGTCTGGGCACAGAGCCCCCAAAAGCTGTGTTCAGTTGGAGACTCTGGGTCAGAAGGACCTAAGCCCAGTCCAGACTCTGGGCTTTCTTACACAGGAATAGGTTAGTTCTACGGCAAGCAGAGTACTTCTGGACAAGTAATTTTTTTTTTCCTGATTTGGTAAGTTTTTTATGTTAAATTGTAAATTGGAGTTGATTAAAGAGAATGTGGGGTGTTTTTTTTTGCATGTACAAAAATTCTGCTTTTTGGCCTTTACTCTATTGATGTGTTAAATTACATTATGGGAGCTTTCAATCTTATATCATCTCTCCTCTTCTAAGATATACCCAACCTGGTCATTATTTACTTTTAACAGCTTATTGAGCAGAGATGTTTTAACACATCTTTTGTTACTGGAACATTATTGATGGGTGACATTTCAATATTCACTTGTGTAACGAATCACCAGCCATAGGCATTAGTTTCTGCAAATATCCCCTGGTCAATTATGTGTTGAAATATATTGTAGATTTCAATGTTCAGGTAGACATTTTTTAAGAGCTTTATGTATATTTGCTGTAGACTGTGGTCAAGCCTACTCTGGACCCAGTAATGCAATGAAAACACAGTGTTTCAATGACACAAAATTGTGGTCATCATAGTGGAAGAAGGAATTGCTTTATATAGCAGTGGAGAGACCCTCAGATGATGTTATGACCCCTCTCCTTTTTCTAAAGCATAAATGGAAGAAAGCTGGTGACTTGAACTCTTTGATGTGGTAGGCTTCTCATCCTGCCCTCTCTTCAGAGAAAACAAAAGTTGAGGAAAAAAAGAAAACAAAACTTAGGAAGCAGCATGTCTCTGAGAAACTCGGCAGGAGTTGGGAAGCTGTACCCACTTTCTAACTTGTGTCTTTATCTCATATATTTTGTGTTTTATTTGTTTACTGATTCAGCAGGAACCTGAAATGAAAGTCACCAGGAATTAGATTTCAGCTGTCATTCTCGGCAATCTTGAAATCAAAACCAAGCCTTTTTATTCTAGCCTCACAGTATATTAAAAGTGAAATTGGGGACTTCCCTGGTGGTCCAGTGGTTGACACTTCCCCTTCCAATGCAGGGGTGCAGGTTTGATCCCTGGTCAGGGAACTAAGATCCCACATGCCTCAGGGACAAAAACCCAAAACACAGAACAGAAGCAATATTGTACTAAATTCAATGAAGACTTTAAAAATTGTCCACATCCAATGAAGTGAAATTGGCTTGTAATAGTTGTTTCTTATACTGTTCTTTTCTGATTTTGACTCTGACTTATACTCATCTTATAAACATTACTGAAGTGTTTTTCTTTCTCTGTTTCTGAAGCTTGGTGTACTTTGCCAGTAGAATCATTTGGCTTTAGACAAGTAATTCCTGGTCTTTGAACCCACAGGTCACAGAGGATTAGGTGAGTGAGAAGCGGGAAGTTGGCAGTTAAGGACAAAAGCGTATTGCTCTGCTAGTGGGGCCTTTTCAGTCAGAGGCAGAGCTTCTCAGGAGAGAGAAGAGCTGGCATAAATCAGGCCCATTCATTCATTCATTCACTCACTCATTGGGGTTTATGGAGTTCCTATTATGGTCCAAGATGTGCTAAATCCTGGGGGAAACTTTAATAGGAAACGAATGAGAAAAACATTAGTTCCTGTCCAAGAGAATTGTAAACACATCATCATATGAGCTTTTTAGTCTTTGAACCCTGATGGCTTGAGCTGGGGTCGTCAAGGTCCTCTGTGCAGGGTGTCGCTTCAGTCAAGTCTGACTCTTTGTGAACCCATGGACCGTAGCCTGCCAGGCTCGCCTGTCCATGGGATTTCCCAGGCAAGGATACTCGAGTGGGTTGCCATACTCTCCTCCAGGGGAGCTTCCTCACCCTGGGAACGAACTTGTGTCTCCTGCATTGCAGGCAGATTCTTTACCGCTGAGCGACAGGGGAGTCCCCCTTCAAGGTCCTCTAGTTCAACCCTAACGTATTACAGGTGAGGAAACCGAGGCTCACAGAGGGGAAGCAATTTCGGGCATAATAGTAGCCGGGACTGAAACAACTTGACTCCTGATTCAGCTCTTTTTCCAGTGAGGATTACTTCCCTGGAAAGGAGGAGAGAGAAAACAGTACCCCAGGAATTTTCGGAAGTTCTGTGTGGCATTAAAAAAAAAGTTCTAAGCTGCCAGGTACAGCCGCTCCCCTCTACTACTAATGGCTGAGAAGACATCTTCCTTCGTTTTCTGCAAACTGATCCTCTTCCCTCTTCTCAAAGATGCTACCTGGGTCCCTGAGCCTTCTGCTTCCTTCCCTCAGCCCCAGAGCTCTCCTGAGTTGCTTTTTGATGGACTAAAGGTCTGTAGAACCTCCTGTTTTAGGGGTGAATTTGCCATGTAACTTGTACTAAGAAACTCAGGCAGGAATTCCGAAAGAAAGGACTGAAGACGTTTGTACTAAGATTAAAGCCACAGAGCACAATCCTTGAATCTCAGAGCAGACAATCATTTTAGACAGGGACAGTGAGAAGTTCTCAACAGCTCTAGAACTTCAGAGAAAAACCAGTCAATATTGCCAAGCTAGGCACCGAAGAAACCTGAGATGGTGAGAATGAGCACACAGAACCCAGCTGCTGGCAGGGTTACTGCCCATCCTGAGTCTGAGATGCAGTCTGCCCCAAAACAAAGGAAGGGGGAGGGCTGAAGTCATTGTGTAGATGAACCAAAGGTCATCTTTGCTTGTGTTCCTTCATTGGAAGCAGAAATAAGATGCCTAAATGAGTGTCTTCATGCTCTCCTCTGCTAGCTGGGGTCTCAGAGTGTGTGTGTGCATTCAGCCATGTCCAAATCTTTGTGGCCCCACGGACTGTAGCCCACCAGGCTCCTCTGTCCATGGAATTTTCCAGGCAAGAATACTGGAGTGAGTAGCCGTGCCCTTCTCCAGGGGATCTTCCCGACCCAGGGACTGAACCTGCATCTCTTGCACTGGCAGGAAGATTCTTTCCCACTGCCACCTGGGAAGCAGCTGGGATCTCACTTCCTGGTATTTTGACATCCATACAAGTAATGACGGGGACTTTCTGTCTGGTGGAAATCTCTAGTTCAGTCTCTAAGGGAGAAAACATTGTCAGTTAAATGAAAAGGAGGTGAGATCTGTTTTACTTGGGGGCCCAAACTTTGATCTAAAATAAGAAGACTTTGCCTCTCAGCCTGACTGAATCGCTGAGCAAAGCCCTCTTCTTGTGGGGAAGAAAGATGAGAACTCAACAATCAGCCTCTCAAAGTGTAGGTCTGTGAAAACAACCGGAGGAAATCGGCAGAGACATCCATCCACCCACTGCTTTTGGAGAGACTGGGGGAAGGCGAAACATAGGAAAACACATCCGGTTGGTTCAAGAGTTCAGCTCTCCCTTCAGTAACGGAAAAATCCATCTTTCTTCCCTCTGGCCAGTCCAGTCGGTGGCTGCCCTGCTGTGACGTGTCATCTTCCAGATCCGTCCTAACTCAACCCTGTGGTCTTGATGGCGGGCATCGCCCAGCTCTTTTGGGGGCCAGGTTTGTCATTGGATGGTTCCGGGAATCAAAACTATAGGCAAGGGCTTAACTTGATTTTCTTACCAGAAGATATCTGAAGATATATAATAACATATATATATAATTCATAATAATATATATTGTTGTTCAGTTGCTAGGTTGTGTCAGACTCTTTGCGATCCCATCCATGAACTGTAGCACACCAGGCTTCCCTGTTAATTGTCTCCCGGAGTTTGCTCAAACTCATGCCCATTGAGTCAGTGATGCCATCCAACCATTTCATCCTCTGTCACCACCTTATCCTGCCCTCAACCTTTCCCAGGATCAGGGGTTTTCCAATGAGTCAGCTCTTTGCACCTCTTCGTGGACAAAGTTTTGGAGCTTCAGCTTTAGCATCAATCCTTCCAATGAATATTCAGGCTTGATTTCCTTTAGTATTGACTGGTTTGATCTCCTTACAGTCCAAGGGACTCTCAACAACACCACAGTTCAAAAGCATCAGTTCTTTGGGGCTCAGTCTTCTTTATGGTCCAACTCTCACATCTGTACATGACTACTGGAAAAACCAAAGCTTTGACTAGACTGACCTTTAAGACATGTAATATTCTATGATCCCCAAGAATACAAAGAAGTAATACTTGAATGCCCACTATGGCTAGATGTTTAGATTTGGAACATTGCGTTGAATCTTCCCCACAACTTCACTATCTGGTTCTTTGGGAGTTTTATTTCTCACTTCATATTGTTAAAAACAAGGCAACAGGCCCCAAATGGAATCATTTATGCTAAGCTCCACAGCACCAAACCCAAATTTAATTACAGTTTCAGCTCTCCCAGAAATGGAGTCTTAAACCAGTTAGTCAGGAAACACCTTATCTGCTCTGGTTAGGTCACCTCCTGATAGACCCCTGCGTCCCTCACAGGAAAGGAGCCTTGCAATAACCAGCCCAATTTTTTTGCCTAGAATAACTTCCTTGTTTCCGCTCCCTTCTGGCTAGAAGTCTTTCATTTCGCACAGCTCCTTCAGGCAACTTTCTTTCTGCTAAATTGGCTCTACCCCGATTCAAATCAATTTTTGCTCAAATAAACTCAAAAGTTTAATATGCTTCAGTTTATCTTTTAACAATATATATGAGAAAACTCTGGCTCAAAGGTTAAATAATTTGCCCTGGATCACACAAATGGTTACAGCTAGAGGGGGCGTCAAACCAGGTGACCATGGTTACCAGGTGGTCAATGTCTTAGTTATTTTGCTGGATCCAACTTGATTAAACAAAAGTCAGTTTCCAGAAAGAGAAGAAACTGTGGGAGCAATCTTTTGGGATGGGAAAACTGACCATTTCTTTCATTTTCATTGAGGGGATTTCCCTGGAAATGTATCCACTTCCACTTTCCTGGGCTAGTGTGAATTTTTCTGGCTTGGAAATGTCTTTCTCTGTCTCCTATATTTGAAGTGTTCAATTTGAAGCTGTAAGAAATGCACTTGGTGGTCCAGTGGCTAAGACTCCATACTCCCAATGCAGGGGACCCCAGTTGGATCCCTGGTCAGGGAACTAGATCCCACATACTGCAACTAAAAGTTCAAATGCTATAATAAAAGATTCTGCATCCCACAACTAAGACCTGACACAGCCAAATAGATGAATATTTTAAAAGTATGTTTTTTTATATTTATATATTGCTTTTATTATTTTTTGGGAGAATAATCACTTTACAATATTGTGATGGTCTTTGCCATACATAAATATGAATCAGCCCCAGGTATACATGTGTCCCCCCAATCCTGAACGCTCCTCCCACCTCCCTCCCCACCCTATCCCTCTGGGTTGTCCTAGAGCACTGGCTTCGAATGCCCTGCTTCACGCATAGAATTTGCACTGGTTATCTATTTTACATATGGTAATACACATGTTTCAGTGGTGTTCTCTCAAATCATCTCACCCTCGCCTTCTCCTGCTGAGTCCAAAAGTCTCTTCTTTATATCTGGGACTCCTTGGCTGCCCTGCATGAGGGATCATTGGTATTGTTTTTCTAAATTTCATATATATGCATTAACATAGAGTGTTTGTCTTTCTCTTTCTGACTTTTTTTTAAAAAAAGAAATGCAATTTTTTCCAAACGTCGAGTGCCTAAAGACTAACTCTCATGGGCGTGTATTTAATCCATCACCTTGAGAATGTTTCTGGAATACCTACTGCATGCAGAACACTTTGGTGGATGCTGTAAAGACACTGCACCTTTTCTTTTCTTTTTGGTGGCACCACGCTGCATACTGGCCCTTAGTTCCTCAACCAGGGATTGAGCCTGTGTCCCCTGCAGGGGAAGTGGGGAGTCATTACCACTGGACCACCAAGGAAGTCCCTGGATGCTGTAAAAACAGAAAGGTGACTGAGAAGTAGCCTGAACCCTCAGCAGTGGGAAGGAGATAAAATAGTTTAACATGTGAAAATCGAAAGCCTAAGGGATGATACAAGCGGGTGGAATTAAACCAGCGCTTCTTAATGTTGGCAACACCCCAGACTCACCTGGTGAAGTTTAGGAAGCACTGTGGTCTGGGTCTTGCCCGGAGGCTGCTGTTTTAATTGGTCCGGACATCCTCTTGCCCTCCCCCTCCCCCCACCCCTACCATGGGATGTATTTTTAAAAATTCCCTGGTGATTCTAACATGTAGCCAAAATTGAGAGCCTTCAACTAGAATAACCTAAACTATTTTTTCCAGCTCTCACTGCAAAAGTTAGAAGGGATGTTAGCATACCTCGGGTGTCCAGGGTCAAGGGCTGGGGTGGGAGGGAACCAGTGCATTAGTATCTTTGATCTCAGTTAGTCCTCAGAGGGATTATCCATCACCTCCCATCCCTCAGACTCATCCTCCCACCTTTCCCGACTCAGCCACCACCTCCGGAACAAAGTGCCATCTGTGATCACAGGGAAGAGCCCCCGGCTCTCTGTACAGTTTAGTGCATTTAGACTTTTTTTGAATCTGTGGTTCCCAATAACTTTTATTACTATTATAATTTTAATTTTTAATAGAAGGATAATTGCTTTACCACATTGTGTTGATTTCTGCTGGCCAATATCTTTTTTCTTATAATTTTATTTATTTGTCTATTTTTGGCTGTGCTGGGTCTTCATTGCTGTGTGGGCTTTTCTTTAGTTGCAGCGCAAGGGCTTCTCATTGTGGCGGCTTCTTGTTGTGAAGCGTGGGCTCTCCGGCCCTCCGGCCCTCCTGCTTTAGTAGCTGCGGCTCCAGGGCTCTAGAGCACAAGTGTAGGCTTAGTTGCTCCATGGCTTGTGGGATCTTCCCAGACCAGGGATCAAACCCTTGCCTCCTGTATCGGCAGGCAAATTCTTTACGACTGAGCCGCCAGGGAAGCCCTGGCCAATAGCTTTTTAAAAATATGTTTTTGTTAGTTTATTCAGTTTTTGTTTTTCTCCTTTTTCCAGTGTTGTGGGTACGTGTGATGGTCTGTTACGAGCTTCTGTGTTCCAGTGGGATGCAGACATGGAGGTCCTTGGAAGGGAGGGGTGTGGACTGGTGTAGGGGAAGATTGGTCTGCGGGCAGAGGCAAAGTGACTGAGGTTTAGGAGAAGATGGAGGCAAGGGGGCAAGAAGGGGGCACAAGCTGACAAACAGAGGTGTCATGAGAGAATAGGCTTCACGTTGTAGAGACAGATTCAAATCTGTTTCTCACTCCAAAACCTGAACCTTCAGTCTGTGTCTTCTGTGTAATTTGGCTGTAGCGAGCTCCTCCTGCTGCTGTGTGGCTAGTATAGAGTCAGTTCTCTTTGGCTTAAGTTGCTGTCCTGGTGTATTTGAAGGATATACTCTTGGGACTCCTAAACTCAGCTTTGTTTTACGAGAATGAATGAGCTCAGAAAGCTCAAAACTCATGGTATAATTAATATATGGTATAGTTAATAACAGACACCCGGAATGTTCTCTGTCAATTTTCTGTGTGTGGGTGTATGTGTGGTGTTGTGATCAACAGTGCTCTATACTTTCTGATTGATAGTTGGATAATTAAGCATGTAAGACTTTTGTTTTAAAAGTTTGTCTTCAATTCAGTGATTCAGCTTCTAGAAATCTGTCCTAAGACATAAATGCAAATATTTGTACAGAAAATTGTTTATAATATGAATAAATTTAGAAATGATAGAAATGTTTTACCTTAAGGAATGATATATGTCATATATCCATATGCATGGATATATGATTATAAAAATACCTGAAACAACATAAATGGCCATCAATATGGAATTGGTTAAAAAATTATATAATCATACTATGGAAAACTGTGCTACAGTTAAAAATAATGAGATAAACATACACATCCAGTTTTGAAAATATCTCTAATACTTATTATGAATAGTATGATACCATTTATGTCATCATACATAAATTATATATAACATATAAAATATTGTATATAATGCAAAAATAAATATAGTTATGTTAATTATATATAATTTTATATTTAATTAATATAATTATAATTTAATAACATTATAAAATATAATATAAATTATATAAACATGATTTAATAATATAACTATATGGCAATTATATAAAATGCAAAAATTATATGTATATTATATTCCAATACATAGAAATAGACTTGAATGATACATATCAAATTGCTGGTTAGAATGAGTGGGAATGATAAAGCAGGACCTTTACATTTTACTCTATAAACTTCTATGTTTGAATCTTTTACAATGAGAACAATTACTTCCATTACATACATAATTAAGAATTGTAAAATTTTTAGATTTGACTTTTCCTTTTCTTCTTGTGTGTATGCCTTCTCTTATAGCTTGCTTGCTTATTGCAGGGTTAAAAAAAAATGTTATCCTCTTTTCCACAAATCTAAATTGGTAGCAGCAAATTTAACTAACTGGGCATTTGCCCTGAGGCGAATTGCCTACCCGGTGAGGTCGCCCTCTGAGCTGCATGGAGGTGGAAGGCTGTGGGTGGCAGGATGTGGTCCCCTCAGGAGCACGAACTTGTTCCAGGCCAGGGTGACAATGTGTCATCACCTAGCAGTCACTGTGACATGTGTTCTGTGACAGGACTTTTTAGCTCAGAAAAAGCTCCCCCAGCTTTGCTTCTGACATCCTTCTACTGTTACTAACCAGGGTTCTCAGCCTTCCCTGATCAATAGATATTGATCAGAGGCCAGACAAATCCAGGCAAGGCTTTACTGGGGCCTCTGCTGCAGTGAGGGGGCAAGCTTGTTCCTTCCATGGGGTGAGGGTAGGGTTGTGTCTAGGGGTCTGGCTGGAGGGGTGGCTTAGGTAATTTGCCCACCCTTTTGTAGTGCTGAGTGCAGGGGGCACGCTCCGTACCCTGCTTTTGCTCCCAGCACCCTGTTTTTGTTTCAGACCCTTCAAAAGTGGCAGTTGGGTTGTTTGGTCTCTTTGTGTCTTTTGGTCCAGAATTTGCCCCAACTGTGCATGCACACGGTTATTTTTAGTCCCATACAGGTTTTGGGTTTTTTTTTTTGTATTTTGCTGCTTGAGGCAAGCTGTGTCCAGGTGCAAGCACTGCAGTTCTGTCGCGCAGCATCCCAGGTCTTCCCACCTCGGTCGCTGGCATAGAGAAGGGACCGAAAAGGCTGCCCCAGCCTGGCGCTGGGGGTCCAGGGAGCAGGAGAGCAGTCGGTGCACCAGCGAGACGGAGAAGGAGCACAGTCTTTGGGCAGTCAACATGACAAGGGGATGTTTCAAGAGAGACAGGGAACAGAGTATCTTAACTCACATACTCTCAGGTGGTTTGTTTTCCCTCTTCATCCTCTTCTGATTATCCACTCAAGCAAATCCATCTACAATGTGCTCCCTCCTATTCAGGAGTTCAAGAGTGGAATTGCTGGGAGGAACCCTGGGTAGCCCCGTTCAAGCCCCCGGGCAGGCATGGTAGTCCGTAAATGTGTGGAGAAGGGGCCCAGCACTCAGCCTCAGGGCTGGTACCCTCGCCCAGCACCTGCAGCCGGACTGGGGCTTCGACTCCTTCTTCACTGCTGTGACTCCTTGAAGCAGTTGTTAAAGATAACCTGAGAAAAAGGTGGGCCTCCCAGAGAAGGTTTCCTAGTTCTGGGGTCACCTGGCACTTTCAGATCAGTGACAGCTGTGTAAATTGTAAGTTTGAGTGTCTTCACGTCCATGCCTTTGGTGCCAATACAGACCGATTGAAAATGATTGTTTTCCATTAACCTGGCATTTTATACTGTTTGGGCTCCACGTCCAGTGTTACGTTGAGGGTTTACATCTATTTCTTTTCCTTTCTGACCCACATACAAATGAAATACAATTTACTCAACCTCCTTTTCTTAAATCAATTTTAATGCAAAAATGCAATATATATATATATATATTTATCTATATATTTATATCTATAGTCTGGATAATTTCAGCAAGGGTCTCCCTTATCTGACTGTGTAAACTTGAGAGACTTAGAGTACTTTTTTGGCTTAGTTTTGTTGAGTACACAGATCTGGGCCAAGTAAGGTCAAGTAAGTGGTGGTGTTGGATGAACAGGCCTTGCTGGGAGTCAGCTGGGATGTGTGGACTTCAGGAGGTGAAGGCTATGGGTTCTGAGCTTTGTCTGGCTGGTGTTGCTCTGAGTTGTAGGCCCAGAGGGGTGGCCTGGGGGGCACATGATGATGAAGCTGCTGGGGAAGTGATACAGTTGCTTCTTCAGAAATGACATTCTATGATAATAATAACAACAACAATTATTATTATTTAAAAAGTAACTGGCAGGTGATGGGAGCCTTGATGCCTACCTTCTGTTGCCTCCTGTGTTCTTTGTTTCTAATAACATTAACAAAACATTTTGGTGGAGAGATCCCAGGCCAGGATTTGGGAGAACTGGCTGCAACCTCTGACTTGGCCACTGATGGAAGGTTTGAGGTGAATCACCTAAACTCTGAAACATTGTTATTCCACTCGCCTGACTCCCTTCTTAGTCTGAGTCCCTCCCACCCCTACGACTTGAGCACCTGTGCACTCAGAGCTTTGTCTTTTGTTCTTAGCATCAGTACTGAGATGCTTTCCTGAAAAAGTATCTCTTTGTGGATGGTTTGGCCTGGTAGTTATGCCTCCCACCAGGGGATGTAAATTCCCAGAGACTAATTGAGATTTTTTTTTTTTTTTCTTCAGAATGGGAAGGGGTGTGTCAGCAGGAGACGGTGAGAAGTCTAGGTGAGTCAGCCTGTTTTATGAAAAAAAGAAAAAGAGAGTCTTTGCTGGATGTGACTGAAAACACACAGAGGAGATGGCTATGGTTGGACCTCTCTCACCCTAGGGTTGGGAAATGCGATTATGTTTTCAATGCCTTCTCAAATTCTATCACACAACCCAAAGATGGCAACCACAACACTTCTATTCACATGGGGGTTGTGTGTTTTAAGTGGTGTGTGCATGTGCTCAGTCATGTCTGACTCTTTGCAACCTCACGGACTGTAGCCTTCCAGGCTCCTCTGTCCATGGAATTTTCCAGGCAAGAATACTGGAGTGGGTTGCTATTTTCTTCTCCAGGGGATCTTCCCAACCCAGGGATCGAACCCATGTCTACTGTGGCTCCTGTACTGCAGGTGGATTCTTTACCTCTTGAGCCATGGGAGTTTTAAGTGGACTGACTTTATTAATTGTCTCGAAAACTTTAAGAAAGAGGTGGGGCTACTAGCAGGTATACTTAACGTGTTGGAGATTTATTGTCATAATGAAATGTCACTTGGAACTATTCTGTGAGTGGAAATACACAGCCAGAGATGAGAGGGGGCCTTTCAGACACTGAGAAATCAAATTTATGCCCACGAGGAGAGAATCAAGAAGGAATCCAAAGATTCCTGCCTTAGGTTCTGTTATCAAGAGAACAGGGTGGAGGAAGTTTCTATTCCAGCGATTCGCCAGAGAGTAAGATAGTTTAGCTCATTTTTAGAGGTTTCTTAAACAAGAGTTTCAAATAGATTTCCATATGTCCTTGCCGTTCATTTCAAAATGAAATTTTCAACCTACTTGGAGCCTTTTCCTTGTGAAAATTTCACAGTAGCATTGATAAACAAAGGCTTTCCAGCATCAGGATTTCATCTTTTTTAAAAATTTGGGACCATCCAAGGTGTTAGGAGGGGCTTCCCAGATGGCACTGGTGATAAAGAACCCATCTGCCAATGCAGGAGACAGAAGAGATGCAGGTTCAATCCTTGGGTCAGGAAGATCCCCTGGAGGAGGGCATGGCAACCCACTCCAGTATTCTTGCCTGGAGAAATCCACGGACAGAGGAGCCTGGCGGGCTATAGTCCATGGGGTCACCAAGCATTGGACATGACTGAAGCAGTTTAACATGGCACAGCAAGGTGTTAGGAAGAGATTAGACACTGGGATGTAAGACCTTGTAATTTCTCGGACAAAGGACTCTTGAGTCATTGATCTAGAAATACGAGGCCCTGCCTCTGGGAGGGTGTGTGATAATAACCATTGATTACTTAGGAACCTGAGAGCTGAGCAGTTCGGAAGTTGTGTGGGCTGAGTCCTCTGATCCTAACTTAACTCCAGGAAAAATAAACAAGCTTGCTGAGTCATCTGTCTTCTCAGTGGCTAATATTGGTAGTGGGTTCTTTGTTGCTGTGTTTACAATTCTTATGTTTTCTTGGTGGGCTCCTTCTTTTCATTTATTTTTTAAATGGACATATACTTGATTTACAATGTTGTGCCAATCTCTGCTGTACAGATAAGTGATTGTGTTATACATATGTATACATTCTTTTTTATATTCTTTTCCATTATGGTTTATCACAGGGTATTGAATATAGTTCCCTGTGCTATACAGTTGGGCCTTGCTGTTTATCCATTCTGTGTATAATAGCTTGCATCTGCTAAACCCAAACTCCTGATCCATCCCTCCTCCACTACCCCACCTCTGGGTAATCCCATCTCTCTTGGCAACCACAAGTCTATTCTCTATGTCTGTGAGTCTGTTTCTGTTTTGTAGATACATTTTTTTTTTCTTTTTCCGGAAATTGAATTAAGTCTCATTTATTCTAGGGCAAACTCAAAAGGGTTTCTATGTTATTGTTTTTTTTATTTCTGTTTTTTTTTAAGCAAATCCTAGTATATTATAACAAAAACAACAAAAATCTGTACAAATGCCATGATACACTTGAAAGTGAAACAAATAAGATACAAATACAGACATGGTTGTAACATGAAAAAGCCCCCCAAAACCAAAACAAAAAACCCAACCCAGGGGTGTGGGGACCATGTGTGTGTACAGTGCCAGCGTGACTGGTATTTTTCAGAGAATTGTTCTCATTTCCAAATGTCATCCTTAGCAAAGCCCTGGTGGAATTCTACAAAGTCCTTATTTGTTCTCCTTTAATATGTAATATTTTGCTTGATAAATAAAGGGTGGCAGGGAAAGGAAAAGATTTAGGAGACAAATCAGGTGTGTGTGCCTGCATTACCTGCATGACTGAGAAGCTAGTGGGGCTGTGGCAGGTGCCTGGGGCTGTGGTGCCCCAGGAGGGTCACGTGCCTCCCCGGGGCCTCTGGTCTTTCAAGCTTTGATGGCGGGAGGCCAGGCCACTGACTTGGCCAACTCCTAAGAGTAGGGGTGGGGAACGGGGGTGAGGAAGCACTCTGTTGTAGGACTGGTGTGCAGATATGT
Organism: Giraffa tippelskirchi; assembly: GCF_054371585.1. Lineage (NCBI taxonomy): Eukaryota > Metazoa > Chordata > Mammalia > Artiodactyla > Giraffidae > Giraffa > Giraffa tippelskirchi. The sequence continues at coordinate 55,705,777 of NC_137287.1, forward strand.
GTATGGTATGGTCTGGGATAGGTGTAGTCAGGAGGCACACAAAAACCCACTCACAGGAGTCTGGTTGGATGAATGCGCATCCTATACATGAAATAGTATATGCGGTGAGTCATCTCACTCAGACACACTCGCGATGTGACTTACCAGGGATGCGTTCCTAGGACAACCCCGGAAAGGAAAGTGGGGCAGGAGTGGGAGGTGGGGGGAGGCAGGGGAGAAGACACCAGGTCAGGGGGGCAGTTCAGACGAAGCCTCAGTGCATGTCCGATCCCCGTGGGGGAACTCCGGAGGATAAAGTGTACCCCCTGCAGGTGAGGCACTGGGCCCTCTTTTTTAAAAAATCTATTTTTAACTGGATGATAATTGCTTGTGTTGGTTTCAGTCATACATCAACATGAATCAGCTGTAGGTATACAGCTGTATGTCCGGGACTTCCCAGGTGGTACTAATGGTAAAGAGCCTGCCAGTGCAGGAGATGCAAGAGATGGTGGGTACAATCCCTGGGTCAGGAAGATCCCCTGGAGGAGGGCATGGCAACCCACTCCAGTATTCTTGCCTGGAGAATCCCATGGACAGAGGAGCCTGGTGGGCTATAGTCCATGGGGTCACAAAGAGTCTGAAGTGACTTAGCACAGCACAGCATACATACGTCCTTTTTCTCTTGAACCTTTCCCCCACCCCCTAGCCCATTCCCACCCCTCTGGGTTTGTCACAGAGCACCAGGTTGAGCTCCCTGTGTTACAGAACAGCTTCTCACTAGCTACCTGTTTTACATATGGTAATATACATTTCAACATTACTCTCTCAATTCGTCCCACCCTGTCCTCTCCCACTGTGTACGCAAGTCTGTTCTCTATGCCTCTTATGTTCTCTATGACTGTTCTCTAAGGCCCTGGTGCTGGACCTTCTTAATTCTGCAGGCCCTCCTGGTTCTCGATACTTCCAGGAAGAATGCTTCCGAGCCTGGGGCAGGCCTCAGAAGAGAGCTCTGAGGGCAGGAGCTGCAGGAATGCACCTGTGAGCTGGGAGTGAGACACACTGGAAAAACCAGGGACCTGAGGGGTTGTGGTGAGTGTCTGCTTTCCCACGCAACCCCCCGAAATAGTGAAGTGCAGTCCAGAGCCCTTCCCGTGAAAGCTGTTTATGAGAAGCACTGAGCAGAGAAAGCAAGGTGCTGAGTGATATATTCTGGGTGTTTCCCAATACCAATTGGTTCTGCAGCACCAGCCGGGTATCAGTGATTTAACACAGCCCTGCACTAACTGCCTGGCGTTACTGTCAGATGCCGTCGTTAAAGTGCTCAGTTCCACCTGCCACCCCCTGCTTCATGTGCCAGACGCAGGGGCCACTTGTCCTCTGGCTGACTTCCTACAAATCAGGGGGTCCCAGGACCCTCTCTTTAGGTTCAGCGGTTTGCTAGAATGGCTCAGAGTTCAGAAGAGCATTTTACTGGCAGTTGCAGGTTTATTATAAAGGGTACACCCTGGTGGCTCAGTGGTAAAGAACCTGCCTGCCAACGCAGGAGACTCAGGAGATGTGGGTTCGATCCCTGGGTCTGGAAGATCCCCTGGAGTAGAAAATGGCAACCCATTCCAGTATTCTTGCCTGAAAACTCCCATGGACAGAGGAACCTGGTTGGCTACAGTCCATGGGGCTGCAAAAAGTCAGAGATGACTTAGCAACTAAACAACAACAGCTCAGGACAAATAAAAGAAATGCAGAGGGCATGTATGCAGGACAGAGGGCAGAGCATCCCTGCCCTCTCTGGGTGTGCTGCCCTCCCAGAACCTCCTCGTATTCACCAGCCCAGGAGCTCATCATATCTCATTGCTCAAGAGTTTTACCAAGCTTACTATCCAGTCCTCCTGCCCTCTTCCCCTAGGTCAGCAGGTGGAGCTGAAAGTTCCAAGCTTTTCGTTGCTGGGTCTTTCCAGTGACCAGCCCCATCCTGAGGTTATGTGGAGGCCACACCTTGATCACCTCATTAGCATAAACTCAGGTATGATCAAAAAGGGCTCTTTTTGAATTAAAAGAAAAGAGACTCCTCTTACTCAGGAAGTTCCAAGGGTTTTAGGAGCTCTGTGCCATGAATGTGGGACAAAGACCAAATATACGAGTTAGTAGATTATACATATATAGTTGGATATCATTTTTAAAGTAAAAAGAAATGTGTGTGCAAGAAATAAGTCTGAGAGGAAACAGATTCAATCGTAATTGTGTTACTACAGAACTGGCTGGGGTTGGGGAGGGGGATGGAGGGGTAGATGGAGATGCTGAGGGTTCCTGAGAGAGCCTATTATGCCTTATAATTGGAGTAGGAAAAAATGCAATGTACACAACTCTGCCACGTGACTATAGCCTGAGTCTCAACAGCCAACAGTCTTCTTGATCTGCAGTTCTAAGACCCAGACAGCATGATAGTGACTGCTTGGTGAATGTAATGATGTTTTTTTGTCTCTGCGATGAACAGAACCTTGAGGACTACAATTACCTGTAATACTGGTCTGGAAACTGTGGCTTCAGTGGTCTGCATTCCGGATGCCTGGTTGTCATTTTAGGCTGTTATCGGAAAACATGTTTTTAGCCTAGCAAATCCAGGTGCATCGGATGAGCATCAATGTAGCCTCTGCTCCCTGTGGGGGACTGTCTGCCTTCAGCCTAGATTGATAGCCTTGGCAGAATGCTTAATTTGTAGGTAAAATAAATTACCCACTTGATGGCAGATATTATAGATCCTACTTGATATAAGCCCTTTCCCTGGCTAGTAAACAGCCAGGAAAGACCATAAAAAGTCCTGCAAAAATGATCACTGATTTCCCTGTTATCACAAAGCCTAAAGTTTTATTGTATGTGATGTGTGTTAAGCTCTGAGCAAGGAGAACTGCCTGGAGAAAGTCTACACTCTTGGAGCTGCAAAATTTTCATCAGTCTAACTCTCGTTTCAGTTTATCTAACCATCTACCCACCCATCCATCCACACCCTCCTCCTACTTATCTATCCATCCATCCCTCATCCGCCTACCTATCCACCCATCCATCATCCATTTATCCACCCATCCACTCATCCATCTGTCCATCTGTCTATCCATCCATCCACACACCAATCCATCCATCTGTGTTTCTAATAATTATTGAGAAAATGTTATAAAGCAGACATTGTGGTAGGCACTGTTCCCTGTCTCCTGGCATTTATTTGTAGTGTGCATGTGTGCTAAGTCGCTTCAGTCATGTTTGACTCTTTGTGACCCTATGGACCGTAGCCCACCAGGCTCCTCTCCATGGGATTCTCCAGGCAAGAATTCTGGAGTGGGTTGCCGTGCCCTCCTCCAGGGAATCTTCTTGACCCAAGGACTGAACCTGTGTCTCTTGCGTCTTCTGCATTGGCAGGCACATTGTTTACCACTAGTGCCACCTGGAAATCCCTATTTTATACGTTCAGTTCAGTTCAGTCGCTCAGTCGTGTCTGACTCTTTGCAACCCCGTGAACCACAGCACACCAGGCCTCCCTGTCCATCACCAACTCCCGGAGTTCACCCAAACTCATGTCCAGTGAGTCGATGATGCCATCCAACCATCTCATCCTCTGTCGTCCCCTTCTCCTTCTGCTCTCAATCTTTCCCAGCATCAGGGTCTTTTCAAATGAGTCAACTCTTCGCATCAGGTGGCCAAAGTATTGGAGTTTCAGCTTCAATATCAGTCCTTCCAGTGAACACCCAGGACTGATCTCCTTTAGGATGGACTGGTTGGATCTCCTTGCAGTCCAAGGGACTCTCAAGAGTCTTCTCCAATACCACAGTTCAAAAGCATCAATTCTTCAGTGGTCAGCTCTCTTTATAGTCCAATCTCACATCCATACATGACCACTGGAAAAACCATACCCTTGACTAGACAGACCTTTGTTGGCAAAGTAATGTCTCTGCTTTTTAATATGCTGTCTAGGTTGGTCATAACTTTCCTTCCAAGGAGTAAGCGTCTTTTAATTTCATGGCTGCAATCACCATCTGCAGTGATTTTGGAGCCCAAAAAGATAAAGTCTAACACTGTTTCCACTGTTTCCCCATCTATTTGCTATGAAGTGATGGGACCAGATGCCATGATCTTAGTTTTATGAATATTGAGTTTTAAACCAACTTTTTAACTCTCCTCTTTCACTTTCATCAAGAGGCTCTTTAGTTCTTCACTTTCTGCCATAAGGGTGGTGTCATCTGCATATCTGAGGTTATTGATATTTCTCCCGGCAATCTTGATTCCAGCTTGTGCTTCGTCCAGTCCAGCGTTTCTCATGATGTACTCTGCATATAAGTTAAATAAACAGGGTGACAGTATACAGCCTTGATGTACTCCTTTCCTGATTTGGAACCAGTCTGTTGTTCCATGTCCAGTTCTAACTGTTGCTTCCTGACAGTTTTCTGTCAGGTTTCTCAAGATGCAGATCAGGAGGTCTGGTATTTCCATCTCTTTCAGAATTTTCCGCAGTACCTGGGAAACCCTTAATTTGTACCAAATACACTTAAAAGTCACCTCCACCCTGTACCTAGTCTTTAGTATATATTAGAAACCATTTTATGCTCTTTGACAGCTTCTTGTTAGCATTTTGTTTTCTCCTAACCAGGTTCATGATTATTTCTGTCTCTCAATTGTACTACACCTGATAATAATAACAAGCATGTAGTAAATACTTATTACATGATGGGCAGTTTGCAAAGCCTTCTATACCCCTTAGTTCACTTCATTCTTACAATGATCCTAAGAAATGTACATTATTATCTACAGTTTGACTTTTTTTTACAAAATACAACCTACATAAAAAATAGTGCTCAAAAATGAAGTAGCGTTCTATAATTTATCAAAATGCAAAAACCATAAATGAGATTAAAAATAGAACATTGCCAGTACCCAGAAGATCTATTCATCCCCCTATTAATTCTCACCCCTCTTTGCCTCCCAGAGGTAACCACCATTCTAACACATGTAATGATCCTGCTTTTCTTTATAGTTTTACCATCTAAGCCTGTGTCCCTAAACTACTAGAGTTTGGTTCTGTCTGCTGTTTTTTAAAAAACAAAATTATACTGTATATGTTCTTTGGTGTCTGGGTTTTTTTTTAATTCAACATTAAATTCTTAAGATTCATACTTATTTTTGCATTGGTTTTAGTTGATTCTATTTTCTATATAATATTTTCTTATGAATATACTACGATTTATTTTCCATTCTCCTGCTTTTGGACATTTGTGTCTTTCCAATTTGGGACTATTAAGAAAAACGCTGCAATGAACATTCTTGCGTATGTCTTTCAATGACAAAGAGCATGTGTTTCGGTTGGCTATGTAAACAGGAGTGAATTTGCTGGGTGATCGGCATGTGTTCAGTTTTGGTAGGTGATGCTAAACAGTTTTCTACACTAGTTGTACTAATTCACATTCCCACCCACAGAGTACAAGAGTCTGAGGCATGCATCCCTACCAGTGCATGGGATTATCAGTCTTAATTCCAGCTTTTATGATGGTGTGTAGTGATATCTTGATTTTAATTTGTATTCCATTTGTGACAAATGAAGTCAAGTGCCTTTTCATATATTTATTGGACTTTTGGATATTATCTTTTGTGAAGTACATTTTGAAGTCTTTGCTCATTTTTTTTTTCAATTTTATTGAGGTGTAATTGGCAAATAAAATTGTATATATTTAAAATATTTTGTTCATTGGGTTTTCTGCCTTGATTTGTAGTTCTTTATGCCTGGATTGTTGTTGTTGTTCAGTCACTAAGTCATGTCTGATTATTTGTGACCCCATGGACTGCAGCATCCCTGTTCTTCACAATCTCCTGGAGTTTGCTGAAATTCATGTTCATATTCAGTCAGTGATGTTATCCAACCATCTTATCCTCTGTCCCCTTGTTCTCCTTTTGCCTTCAATCTTTACTAGCATCAGGGTCTTTTTCTGAATAGAAGGCCTACTTTTGTGTGTGTGTGTGTGTTCAATGAACAGCAAATATCCCTTACTTGCCTATTAATACTTTAAAATCTGTCTTTTGATATGTTCAATGTAATCTGACTTCCCAAATGTTTTCTTTCTGATTAGCACTTCTGTGTCTTGCTTAGCAAATCTTTCCCTACCCTGAGGTCACAAGAATATGTGTTGTGTGTTGTATGTATCTGTTGAGTTGAGAGAACAGAAATCACATTATCTCAACAGAGTTGAATAAGGAGACATGGTTACTCAGGTTTCAGAAGCTGAAAGCCAAGAAGGAACCTTTGGGTAACAGGGAGATGATAGCTTCAGAAAACAGGTGCTGCCTTGAAGGCTAGAGGAACAAAGGAAAGAAACTGGGGTTGTGAGAACCTAGATGCTCAGGGAAGGGATGCCCACAGCTGAGAAGGATAGATGCTGAGAGGTTGAGGGCGAGGGTGGGCAGGCGATGAGATTGGATCCTGGTGTGCTGAGTGAGGCTGGAGGTTGGAACAGAGCACAGCGCGGGTGAAGGGCTGCAGCCCAGAGATGCTTCTGGACCAAACTGCAAAGTGGGAAGGAGGAAGCCGCTTCTGAGTTCCTCCTGACTCTCAGAATCCCTCTCTCGACCCCTACTGCAGTCTAGTGGGATGCCAAAGGAGACGTGGAGGCCCAGACTTCACTTCTAACACATCAGTTCAAAGGTAAAATTAAGAATTTCACTGTGGCGGGAACAGAGTCTTAACCCAGGCAGAGCGTCCTTCTCAGCACAGGCCCCTGTGTGACTGCATAGTTCACTGGTCTTTTATTTTGGGAGATTTTCTTAAGACTTTTACTCCCAAGGTCCTGAACACACAGCAGAACTCCAGCAGTAGCTTTGCTGCAATTAGGTACATATTTCTCTGCATAATTCTCAGTTCCTCTCTATCCTGGGGGTGCTGAGAGCATTGTGGTTTATTTTTACTCCTTGATAATCTTAAGCTTTATTTTTCTAATTGTTTTTTATTTTTTATCTTTAGCAGTGTTTTGGAGGTTGTGTGGGGCTTTGGTGTTTTTTTTTTTTTTTGAGGTTGTGTGGAGAGTTTTGAATTCAAGAGGCTGCTGTTATCCCTCAGACTAGGATCTTGTGTGTGTGAGTGTGTGTGTATGTTTGAGGATGTTGTAAAAATTATCTTTTTTTTTCCACAACAAAAAACTTTCATTAAAAAAATTTTTTTGGACTGAATGAATGATACATTTACAAAGATCATAAAGAAGTTAAAAGGCATCATTAAAATTTCACTCTTTATTTGCTGCTGTTACATAGGAATAGCAACTGTGTTTTTGAAAATTTCCTTGTACCTTGGGAGCTTGTTAAATTCACTGACTAGCTCTAATAGTTTTCCTGTAGTGTTTTGCTTGTTTGTTTTGGACTCTCTACATAAACCTATTATGAGGTCAGACAGTGTTTTATCTCTTCCTTTCCAATTCCTATCCTTTTCCATTTTCCTTGTTTTATCGCTGTTTACCCCTCCAGTAAAATGTCGAATAGAACTAGTGAGAGTGGGCATTCATCTCATTCCTGATCTGAGAAGGAAAGTACTTCCCTTTTCACCAGGGATATTATGGTTTTTGCAGCTGCTTTAAAATAAAAAAAATAAAAGCCAGGAATTATCTTTATCCCTAGATGTTATGAGTTTTTAAAAAAGAGACGAATATATGCTGAATTTTATCAAATGCCTTTTCTGCAGCTAGTAAGATATCTCATGATTCTGGCTGATTTTTGAATATTAAGCAGTCTGCTATTCCTGGAATAGACCTAACTTGTCTGGGATATATTCACCTATTTATATATTGTTGCATTTGGTTTACCCTCACTTTGCTTTAAGATTTTTATGTCTGTGTTTATGAGTAAGATTGGCCTGAAACTTTTTGTCTTTATAACATTCTTAAGAGGTTTTGGATCATGGTTAGGCTGGCCTCAGAAAATTGAGTTGGAGATGGCTTCATTTCTCTTTTTGAAAAGAATTTGTATAAGGGGAGCATTACTTCTCTGAGTGTTTGGTAGAATTCCCAGTGAACCCATGTGGACCAGGAGCTTTCTTTTGGGGAGGTTTGAAATGATGGATCCAACTGTAATTTTCTGTGTTATCATACCAGCTTTGGTAAGTTTCATTTCTTTGGTGGTTTGACCATCATCTCAATTTTTCATAATTATTTTCCTAGAGTTGTTCATAATACCTTCTTAGGGTATTTTTAATGTCTGTAGGATTTGTAGAGCTATTTCCTTTTTAAATTTTTGATCTTGTATATATGTGCTATTTCTCATGGCACTCTGAAGATACCCTTCTACTGTCTTCCTGTTGAGAAGTCAGCTGACATTTCATTTTAGGTGTTTTAAAGGTAATATGCCATTTTTTTCCCTTGCTGCAATCAAGATATTACTTTTGTGTTTGATTTTCAGTGGTTTTATTATGATGTACCTGGGATGGATTTCTTTTTTTTAGTTTATCCTTCCAGTATTTTTAGAGTGTTTTGAATTTGGGATTCTACGCTCTTCATTGTTTTCGGAAATTCTCAATCATTATTTCTTAAATATTACGTTTCCCCCCATTCCTCTCTCCCTCAAGAATTTACTAAGCACATATACTCAGTTCAGGTCAGTTGCTCAGTCGTGTCTGACTCTTTGCGACCCCATGAATCGCAGCATGCCAGGCCTCCCTGTTCATCACCAACTCCCCGAGTTTACCCAAACCCATGTCCATCGAGTCGATGATGCCATCCGGCCATCTCATCCTCTGTCGTCCCCTTCTCCTCCTGCCCCCAATCCTCCCCAGCATTAGGGTCTTTTCCAATGAGTCAACTCTTCGCATGAGGTGGCTAAAGTATTGGAGTTTCAGCTTCAACATCAGTCCTTCCAATGAACACCCAGGACTAATCTCCTTCAGGATGGAGTGATTGGATCTCCTTGCAGTCCAAGGGACTCTCAAGAGTCTTCTCCAACACCACGGTTCAAAAGCATCAATTCTTCAGCGCTCAGCTTTCTTCACCGTCCAACTCTCACATCCATACATGACCACTGGAAAAACCATAGCCTTGACTAGACAGACTTTTGTTGGTCCGTCTAATAGACATTCTCAATGTTTGTTCTATTTCTGTTTTCAGCTCTGCTGTGTTTTCCATCTTTTTGATACTCTATGCTTCATTTATTATCTTCCTGCCTTCTATATTTTAGTTGACTAATTTTCTCTTAAACCTGTCCCAAGAACTCTTAAATGTGGTTGTTCTTAATACTGGTTATTTTCAGTTCTATAATTTCCATTGGTTCTTTTTAAAGGAAATAATTTCCATTTCTCTGTTGAAATTCTTAGTCTTTTTATCTCATTGAACATATTAAGCATGGAACAGTTTATGCTTGTTAACTTTCACTGTTTATTGTTTCTTCAGGTTTTCAATCATGTGATTTTTTCTCCTCATGTGCCTTGTTATTTTTGGATGAGCACAGGGTATTATTCTTATGAACTTACTTGCAGAAGTCATTCATATGTTGCTATCTTCCCCCAAATATTTTCATTTTCTTCTGCTGGGTACCTGAGGGTGCAGTCTGATTTCATCAGTCCAGTTTCAGTGATTCAGCTCCTTTGAAACTGAGCATCAGTTTCCTATGGGACTGTCCCCTACCCTGTTACTGTGTAGTCCTGTGAGGTTCCAATCTAAAGTGAGGGATTTTCACAATGTCTTCCCCCTCATTCTGTCCCTAGACTCCAATCCCCAAGCCCTTAGCCAGGTGAGGCTACAGCATCACTGCTCAGCCTCTCAGTCAACCCCCTGGAATGAGCAAATGCCTCCAGGAGAAAAATGGTTCTACATATGCATGGGCTTATTTCCTGGGCTTTTATCTTTTCCAGATGGCAATTCTTCACTGCATTTTTAGCTTCCTGCTCTGTCCCAGTAGATATTGTTCACATTTTCTAGCTGTATTATATGTTCTCAGTAGGATGTTTGGTTAGAATGACCTATCTTCCATTGCTGAGAGTAGAGGTCTTACTTCCATTTTACAGATGAAAAGACTGAGACCTGGTATAAAGAACTTCCCCTAAACAAATTTAAGGCTGAGTTATAGACTCAGTGGTCAAGGATGACTTAGACTTGTTTTAGGGAGTAACACGTAACATTTTATTTTCCTGTGCAGGACTCTGGGCTCTCTCTTATCTTTGCTGACGAGGTTATGCTGAAAATGCAATGAACTAATCTTTGCCAGAGGAAAGCCACTACAGTTAAAAAGCTAGGAATGACTTAGTGAAGAGAAATGGGAGAAGAAAGAGGAGAAGTGTGTGGCGAGAGGCGGTCGGAGGCTTAACCATCCCTAGGGGTGGTCATTACGCAGCTTGTATTTCTGGCTACTGGCTGAGTCATTTATACTCACACAACTTTAAGAGTCTGTGTGTCAAATGTATAAGAGAAGGTCATCTAATGTGACTACCAGTGTATTTTTCATCACTTTTTTGAAAATGGCTGTTTAGAGACTTGAGAATGTGTGACAAGAGTCCTACACTTTGGTGTTTTTTCATTTTTTTAAACTTTTTTTTATGTAGACCATTTTAAAAGTCTTTATTGAATTGGTTGCAATATTGCTTCTATTTTATGTTTGGGTTTTTTAGCCTCAAGGCATGTGGGATCTTAGCTCCTGGACCAGGATTGAACCCACACTCCTTGCATTGGAAAGGGAAGTCTTTCTTTAAAAAGTAATTATTTATTTGGGGTGGGCTTCCCAGGTGGTGCAGTGGTAAAGAATCTGTCTGCCAGTGCAGGAGACATGGGTTTGATTCGTGGGTTGGGAAGATCCTCTGGAGTAGGAAATGGCAACCCACTCTAGTGCTCTTGCCTGGAAAATCCCTTGGACAGAAGAACCTGGTAGGCTAAGTCCATGGGGTTGCAAAAAGTTGGCCATGAATGAGTGACTGAGCAGACATGCAATTATTTATTTATTTTGCTGTGCTGGGTCTTGGTTGCTGTGTGTGGGTTTTTCTCTATTGTGGCCAATGGGGACTGCTCTCCAGTTGTGACGTATGGGTTTCTCATTGCAGTGGCTTCCTTGTTGTGGAGCACAGGTTCTAGGGCGTGCAGGCTTCAGTAGTTGTGGGGTGTGGGCTCAGTAGTTGCAGCTCCCAGGCTCCAGAGCGCAGGCTCAGTAGTTGTGGCACCCGGGCTTAGTTGCTCTCAGGCAGGTGGGATCAGGGATCAAACCAGTGTCTCCTGTATTGGCAGGAGGATTCTTTACCACTGAACCACCAGGGAAGCCTGGAAGACAAAGTCTTAACCACTGGACTCCCAGGGAAGTCCCAGGTCTTGCACTTTGGCTTCTGGTACCCTGTGACCTGCACAAGCTGCTTTCCTTCTGTGTGTCAATGTTGTCATCCCCAGAGGAGATATTGGCTCATACGTTTGCCTATTTTGTATGGAAAGTGCAGTATGGCTGACATTACTCACTATTACTACCATGAAGCTAGAGTAACGTTTCTGACGGAACTGTTTGATTGTGTTACCCCGGTGACTGAAGCCCTCCACTGGGGCTTTTCCCGGGCCTGTCAGTCTTTCTTTTCCTATTGCTCTTGGGCTTAGTGACAATCCCAAGAAGCACAGCTTACCACGTACAGGATGGCCTGGCCCTCAGCTGCCTCCCTGGCTTCATCTTAGAACTTTTACTCCTCCAGGGTTGTGTAGACTTTCTGTACCTCTCTTGTCTGTGCCCTTGGAGGGTCTTCGTCCTTGTTAGTGCTTCTGCTCCTTGGTGTCCCTTTCCCCTTCTCATCCAGGGAGCTGCTGATGCATCTGGGGTCACATCCTCAGGGGAGACATCCTTTAGTTGTTTAGTAGCTAAGTCGTGTCCAACTCTTTGCGATTCCATGGATTGCAGCATGCCAGGCTTCCTTGTCCATCACCATCTCCTGGAGTTTGCTCAAATTCTTGTCTATTGAGTTGGTGATGGCATCCAACCATCTCGTCCTCTGTTGTCCCCTTCTCCTTTTGCTTTCAATCTTTTGCAGTATCAGGGTCTTTTCCAACGAGTCAGCTCTTCTCATCATGTGACCAAAGTATGGGAGCTTCAGCATCAGTCCTTCCAATGAATATTCAGAGTTGATTTCCTTTAGGATTGACTGGTTTGATCTCCTTACTGTCCCAAGGACTCTCAAGAGTCTTCTCCAGTACCACAACGCAAAAGCATCAATTCTTCAGTGCTCAGCCTTCTTTATGGTCCAATTCTCACATCCGTACAATGACCAATTTAAATCTCTGTGAAATGCACTCCCTGGACCACATGCATCTTTCCCACAGGATTCCCAGATTTGTCCTTTTACATCTATTAGTGTAATTCTTTGCTTCCCGTCTGCTCTCTCACCAGGCTTAAGCACGTAGGGGTAGGACCAGTGTGGTGTTTGCCCATCAGTCTTTCCAGCATTCAGCCCACTACCCAGGAGCAGGAGGCATCCGATACCTACTTGTCAAATAAGGAAGGAAAGAAATCTTACGAATTTCATCCTAAGTAGAGATTTTTTGCCAGTTTACCCACTTGTTTTCTGGAAAGTAGGTCGGAACAAGAAGTGCCAGAACAGATGGTTTAAATAGTGAAGAAAGTGAAAGATGGTCTTCACATGTCCTTGTCTACAAGTAATTAGTATTCAACTGCTCCCGCTGTCTGGAACCTGGTGGCAATTGCCAAGAGAAAATGTGTTTAGGATTTTAACCGATCCTCCTGGAAACACCAGTAGGAGTGCACTGGCTGGAATCGCCAAGCTAGGCTGTGTGAATGAAAAATCTCTGATCTTCGCTCTTTTTTTTTTTTAATTGTGGGCTCTGTAGTGAGGAGGTACCGGGGGAAGGGGAAGGACACAGGTGTTGGCGGAAGTGGTGAGACCTCCCTGCTCTCGCATCTCTGCTGAGGCCACAGGCTGGTTCTGCTACCATTGTTTCTGGTGTATGTCTGACACTCCAGACAAGCTGGGGCTGAGAGCTGAGCATCGGTTTTGCCTGTTAGTGTATTTCTGGGTTCCTCTGAGTCAGCCTGGGAGGCCCTGCAGCCCTGAAGGACTCAGAAGGCAGCCTGCCTGTGGGGAGCCTGGGACCCCAGAGACAAGCCATCAGGCTTCAGCCGTGGCTGTGGGGCGGCAGCCTGTACCTCGGGCTCGCTGCTCAGAGCAGGGCTGGGGAGCCAGAGTCCTTTCAGAGCCATGAAGCCAGGACCAGGTGGCTGCACCAAGAGCCGCTGAAGCCCAGAGTTTGAATCAGCCGTATCTGAGCTCCCCTCCTGGTTCAGTTCTGGTCTGTTTCCAGATCACTCCTGATACCAGGTGTGTTTTTTGCACAACAGCTCATTCTCTGACACCAGCTGGTTACCAACATTTCAGCTCAACTCTGATGCTCTCTGGGGCCAGTGCAGACCCCCCAGTCTAAGTGCTCCGTCCCATAAGACCACCCCCACCGCGGACACCACCTGCACATCCCAGGTTGTTACCTGGCTTCTGACTCATGGCTATGAAGTCCAATAATCTTCTGGACTGGCTGACAAAGCCCAGGGAAAACCTGTTGTCACCAGTTTATTATAAAGGCTGCAACTCAGGAGCACTTGAAGGAAGAGATGCTCAGTGTGAGGTTTGTCAGAGGGGATGTGGAGATTCCGGCCCCCCACGTGTTCACCAACCAGGAAATTCAGCAAATCTTGTTAAGAGTTTTGATAGAGCTCGATCCGCAGTCCCACTCCCTTTCCCAAGGGTCACTTAGGAGGGCTGAAACTGCCCCATCCTGAAAGCCCCACCCTTTGGCATCTGGGGACCGCACCGGTGTCTCCTCATTAGAATAACTCAGGTATGATCAAAGGGAGCTCCTTATGAATAACAGAAGACACTCCTATTACTCAGGACTTGCCAAGGGTTTTAGAGGCTGTGTCCCAGGAGTGGAAACAAAGACCAAACATGGGACTTCCCTGGTGGTCCAGTGGTAAAGAATCCGCCTGCCAGTGCAGGAGACACCGGTTTGATCTCTGGTCCGGAAAGATTCCACATGCCGCAGAGCAAATGAGCCCATGCGCCACAACTACTAAAGCCTGAGCACTAGAGTCTGTGAACTGCAATGAGAGAAACCTCAGCATGAGAGGCCCAAGTACCGCAGCTGGGGAGTAGTCCTGTCTTGCTGCAACTAGAGAAAGCCCGTGTGTAGCAACATAGACCCAGTGTAGCCAGAAATTAAAATTTTAAAAAGACCAAACTTGTTTCTCATTATGCCACAAATACCATCTTAGCTGCGTGATCTTACACAAGAGTTTCCAAAATAAGATCATTGTGGAAGCAATGATGCAGTGCATATACCGAATCTGAATAGACTGTGTGTGTGTGACAGTCGCTCAGTCGTGTCCATCTCTTTGCGACCCCATGGACTATACAGCCAATGGAATTCTCCAGGCCAGAATACTGCAGTGGGTAGCCTATCTCTTATCCAGGGGATCTTTCCAACCCAGGGATCGAACCCAGGTCTCCCACATTGCAAGTGGTTTCTTTACCAGCTGAGCCAGAGAGTGAATGTCACTAAAGGCAGTTGGGATCCAGTACCCAACTCAGCCTAGGGCTTCTCCAGAGGGAGGGGGGTGGGTGGGCGGGCCTGCAGGGCAGGTGGCAGTGTGCTTTTTCCTTCACATGCTTTTATGTTTTCAAAGCTAAATTTGGCCGAACTAGGGTGACCTCAGAGGGGAGGAAGTGGTACAAAAGGGCAGTAGGTTATCAAAGAGGTGAATGTGGAAGAGGTGGGTGAGGGCATGGTGACCAGGGTCAGTCATGTGTGGGAACCCGTGCTCAGCAGTGAGGGGACGGAGGCCCTGCTCTCACACTGCTGTGACCCAGAAGGGAAGGCACATATGAAGCAGTGATTCTGTGTTTCATCACCATGTATATGTACCTTGTGGCTCAGTGGTAAAGAACCTGCCTGCCAATGCAGGAGATGCGAGAGATAAGGGTTCAATCCCTGGGTCGGGAAGATCCCTTGGAGGAGGAAATGGCAACCCACTCCAGTATTCTTGCCTGGAAAATTTCACGGAAGAGGAGCCTGGTGGTCAACAGTCCATGGAGTCGCAAAGAGTGGGACATGACTCAGCATGCACACACAATGTACCTGATATGGTATGAATATGTGCAGAGTGTGCTGGGGTCCCACGCTGTGGGACTGTAACCAGGCTGGTACACTTGGGTGAATGGCCGATGAGGGGTACTAATTCAGAGATGATAAATGTCCCTGACATCACCCTGGGGCTTACAGGGCATCATCTTACCTGCTACTCCCTTGGTGTACAGGAGGTGATCATTCTGGTTGCCCGATTAGGACATCGAGGTGCTGAGTTTCTTAATCAGACTCTGAATCATCCATCAGATGTATGGATTCTGGCCAGTGTGTTGAAATAGGTCTATGAGGGCCCTGGAAACTCTGCTTCAACTGGTTTTCACTGGGCTGGTTTCGTATCCTGGGTTTGGGCTGGCCAGCAGCTAGGTGAAAAGATTTCCATTCAGTTCTCTTGAGAACAGGGTCAGATGAAGGAGACAGGATTTCAGACTTGGATAATAGGCCTGAGGTCAAGATGGATCAGGAGTCTCAGAGAGAGAGAGGGAGAGAAAATGCTGAGAAAATACTTCCCATTTTCCTAAAGGGTTCAAATGTCTTCTGCATGGTGAGCACCGTCAAGGGTGCAGGCATTTCCACGGAGACCACAAGTGGACTCCGATGTCCCATGGCCTGCCACCTCTTACATGTGCTACAGACCATCATAACTGCTATAAAAATGACAGCTTAGACTCATGGCAGCTGCCAACAGAAAGTAAAAACAATGAACCCAGAATGTTCCTGCTCTTCTCCTGGGGATCAGAGCACTGGTGGCCTCGTGGGTGAAGAGCTTTGTGTACTGACCCAACCTCTCAGGCTTCTGAGAATGTCTACGCAAAGAGCGCTTGCTCCCTGCTCTCTGAGATTTTCCTGCCTTATGTTTAACCTACAATGGTGGGATACAGTTGTATTAATAATACAGTGACATGTGTGCTACTTTAATAATGGATTAAATAGCGAGATGTAGTGGCAAGTTGAAAAACATCTGCGATTTCCAAGTAGAGATTAAGGGTGGCTGGTATTTCAGGATGCACAGCAACCATCGTGGGACATGAGCGTCTTAGGACTTTTATTGGTGGCAGACATCTGTGTCATGCCACATTCACAGGCATTTTTTTAATGCCTGCATTAAAACGCCAAATTATCTACTATGGGTCAGTGGAAGCAAAGATTTTTTTTATTTTCTATCCAAGTGCACCTATTTCTTTAAAATTTTTTAAAAAACTGTTTCATGGAAGTACAGTTGAGTTACAATTATTAATTACTGCTGTACAGCAAAGTGACTTAGCTATATACATATATACATTTTCATATTCTTTTCCATTTTGGTTTATCACTGGGTATTGAATATAGCTCCCTGTGCTCTACAGTAGGGCCTTGTTGTGTATCCATCCTGTATATAAGAGCTTGCATTTGCTAACGCCGACCTTCCACTCCGTCCCTGCTCCAAACCCCCTTTCCCCCAGCCAGCACCGTCTGTTCTCTCTGTCTGTGATTCTGAAGTGCACTTGTTCCTGAGTCTTGTCCGCACCTGGTCTGGGTGGTGTCTGGGTGAGATCTGTGATCGAGTGAGTCCGGACTGGTTCCACTGAGTGGCCAGTTTCTGAGCCTCCTCACCTGGGACGCGCTAACCCTCCAGCCAGGGCTTGGGGGAGCCGGGCGGTGGGGCTGGTGGTCATGACCACACCCTGTCCTTCTCAGGCCCTGTCTGTTGTCAGGGCGACAGGCTTGTTTGGTTTCTGGAAGCTGCTCCCTTGACAGCTGTGGGCCCCAGCATGTTACTGCTGCTCCTAGAGATTTCCCTTCATAGTCAGGTGGTGACTCAGCAGAGGAGGTGCATCAAGAAGGGGCTGGGACCCTGTTCCTTTCAGCAGAGACACCTGGGTCACCGCTGGGTGACTCACCAGCCTTCCTGACCCTTGCACAGGCAGGAAGTAGCTGATTATCTCTCCATCCCTGCCTGGGGACAGGGCCGGTGTGGCTGAATCATGCATGTCCGGTCAGCTGGTCTCCATGTACACCCACACTCCCACATGTGCGCGCATCCACACATGACTCTGGGCTTTGGTCTTTCTGGCAAGTTTCATATGAGTGCATCTCACTGCTACAAATAACCACACACTCTCCTCTTTCCCCACACACATTCTTATCTCACAGAAAGAAACCCTTTCTTTGGACCTTGAGTTTCGCATGGAAGGATTACATCACCGCACGTGGGAACATCTTCCTTGAGGCATTAAGGGAGGCTGTACTTCAGATGTGGGCAGAGGTTGCATGACCTCATTGGAGGTATCTGGATGGAATCTTACAATATTCCATGCACTCTAAGGCATGCCCTTTTCCCGCTCGAATTCCTCTGAAATTCAGATGTGTCTTACAATTCCAGGACTCTTATATTGGACAAAAGTGGATGCATGGAGAGAGCGAGCCTGGAGGGGATTAGAGGGTGCTGGTGAAGACAGGGCCCGTGTTTCTGCTGCCCCGAGAGAAGGCTTTGGTCACTTCGATTGGACCGGCTGCCAAATGCTACTGTTCTTTCGTGGGATTTGGGGCCTTTGACTCAGGCTCATGGGTGGCATGTTTAATAGATTAGGTAACTGATGGGATAATTCTTCAGAAAGAAGCACAGCGTATGAGTGGAAGCGATTGTTACATGTATGGCTCATTTCAGATCATACTTTAGAAAATGCGTAAAAGTGCAAAATGTGTGTTTGTAGATCTAGTTAATAAAGGGACCATGCTTCAGCAAAAAAAAAATCTGCATGTAAGACTGTCATTTGACTGCTGCATGTTAACTGCTGACTTATTTAACCATAGGCCACCTGCATTTGACCTCTGCCAAGACCATGAAACCTTTGCTTTTTCAGGGCAGTGACCCCAGGGCCACAGCAGGGATGTTGCAGCTGCTGGTAGGGTCAAAGTATTGACAAAGAAAGAATACTTGCAGAGTAGTCAACATTTTTTTTAGAAAATTTGAGATTATTAAAAGATTCAAGGAGGTTCCCCCAAAATGCACAGAGAGGTCCTTATGCCTTCACCCAGCTTCCCTCAATGATAACATCTTACATAACTACAGTACATACAGTGTTACTGCCTACATTCTGACATTCTTCCATGGAACTTATCTAGATCTCCTGTTTTATGTGCCTTTGAATATATGTATATGAATAGTTCTATGCAATATTATCACAGGTGAGTATGCTTATTAAAGTGTGAGTCGCTCAGCCGTGTCTGACTCTTTGCGACTGCATGGACTGTAGCCTGCCAGGCTCCCCTGTCCATGGAATTCTCTAAGCAAGAATACTAGAGTGGGTAGCCATTTCCTTCTCAAGGGAATTTTTCTGACCCAGGGATCGAACCCAGGTCTCCAGCACTGCAGGCAGGTTCTTTACCATCTAAGCCCTCAGGGAAGCCCTGCTTATAACTTATGCTAGTAGTTGCCAGTCCAATCAATATGCAGACTGGTTCCATCCCGTCAGGACTCCCTGATGCTGTCCTTGGTGGCCGTCTTCCTCCTCCCCAATCCCATCATTACCCCCTTGGCAAACACTAAGTTTTCTCCAGCTCTTTAACTTTGTTATTTCAAGACTGTTACATAAATAAACTCAGTGTGTTACCTTTTGGTTGACTTTTTCCACTGGGCACAATTTCCTTGCAATCCATGGAGTTGTTTATTAATATGTGTTAAGGTATTGCTAGTGTTGTGTTA
Organism: Giraffa tippelskirchi; assembly: GCF_054371585.1. Lineage (NCBI taxonomy): Eukaryota > Metazoa > Chordata > Mammalia > Artiodactyla > Giraffidae > Giraffa > Giraffa tippelskirchi. The sequence continues at coordinate 55,724,557 of NC_137287.1, forward strand.
CATGTAGCATAAGAGGTACTAGTAGTAATGAGTACATGTAACTAGTAGTAACACTAGTAACATATTACATGTATTAATAGTGCATTCCTTTTGTTGAGGAAAGGAATTCTACCATGTGTGGGTGCCATGGTTTGCTTATGTGCTGAGGGACATTTGGGTTGCTTCTTGTTTGGGGCTATTATGAATCCAGCTGCTATCTTCATAGCAGTTTTAAAGCTAAAAAAGTATACCAACTACTTGACCAAAGATTTGCTGAGGACAGGTTGTGTTTCATACTCATTTTTATCCCCCGGTACTTGGCATGTGTATGCATGCAGATGCTCAGTAAATGCTTCTTCAGTGAGTGGATAGGTGAATAGGTGCCATCTCAAGGAGACAGTCTCAGGGTAGGTGGTTGGTTAAGATAGAAGATTTAGGCTCAGACTGGAACACAGGGCTGGATTTTGTCACCTTGACCCTGGCTGACCTAATGCAGGCCTCTGTTATTCATCTGTAAAATGAGATAATAGTAGGACAGCTATTGGAGCACTCTGGAGAGCATGAAATGAGGAAATACATGGAACTCTTCGCAAAGTCTCTGTTATACAGTGATTGCTTAATAAATGTCAGGTGCGATCACTACTATTTGTAAGGTGATCACGGCTCTCCACCAGGTCTCCACCACATAAAGCTAATAACTTCTTATTGCTTTTACTCCGAAATGCTTTTATCTTCCATATCTACCATTATGTAGTCTATATTTAAGCCTATTTAAGTCTTGTATTCATATATATGTCTCATTTTAAATATCTTAAGTGCTTGCTTCTTAAAATGACAATTCTTGCTTAATATTATAATATTATCTTATGAACATTAATGGTCAAAAATCTAATGCGCATATGCATAGAAATTTGGAAGGTTTGAAATGTTCTTTCTGTGTAGTCATCCAAAGTTCCCATCAAGCTTGCAAAAAGGCATCTGTGCTTATAAAAGTGAGCCATATTTTATTTTTCCCTTTCATTATGATATAAATTCATTTGGAGAAGCACCAAGTGTCTTGGGTCATTTTTTCCTTCTCTTCTTCAGAAATCAGGTTGCTAAGTGCACACCCAGAGGGGCAAGGCCCTCCCACCCCTCACCTGCTGGTGCTCACAGTTGTGTGCTGGGGGTCACGTCTGGAGGGAGTGTCCCTCCTGTGACATCCTGGAATGTCAGCAGAGCCCTGAGTCATATGGAGCCTCCCGCCAGACAGCATGAGGCAGCGAAGTGAGACTGACCATTAACCAGCTACGGGGGCAGGAGTGGGGGTACAATTTCCAGTTGTTTGACAAACACCACATGACTGGCTTCATTTACCATCACGTAAATGAAGCCAGAGTCAGTTGGTATTGACTTATCAAGGTTTGTTTGGAAGGCAGGCATTGCGCCAGGCAGTGTTGTGCTTGTAAAGATTCCTTAGACCTTGGGCTGTACCCTGCGGGGACATGGTGTGTGTAGGGTGGGTTCTTGGAGGAATCTGGGCTTTGCAGGTGGTCAGAATAGGCAGATACGGGGGGTGGGGGGGACAAGGTCTTCTAGAACTTTCCCCTTTGTCCACATCACACACGAGTCACACCTGACTAGTGACCTCCCTGCTGCACCATCTTTGCTCAGCTGCCTCCTCCACCTAAAATGCCCTTCTTTGGAGAAACTGCACTCATTTCACAAGACACAGTTCCAGTGAGCCTTCTCTGCATACCTTCCTTCTTTCTGCCACACAGAAGTCTTTCTTTTTTTTTTTTTGTCCTATATGGTGACAGCCTTTTACTTTTTTTCACTTAGCATAACGTTTTCAAGGTTAATTCATGTTGTAACGTGTATCAGAATTTAATTCCATTTTAAAGGTTGAAAAATGTGTTATCGTATGTACAAATATGTTTGGTTTATTTATCCACCGATGGAGTCTGGGTTGTTTCTCCCTTTGGGCTGTTGTGCATAATGCTGCTGAAACATCAGTGTACAGTATCTATGTGAGTCCCTGCTTTGAATTCTTGTGAGTATAAACCTCAAAGTAGAATTGCTGAATCACGTGATAATTTTAAGCATTTGCAGGACTGCCAAGCAGTTTTCTACAGCAGCTGCATCATTTTATATTCCTACCAGAAATGCATAGGCTTTCAAAGTTTTCTATAACCATTTACTTTTAGCCTATCTGTATCTTTTTGTTTAAAGTGGGTTTCTTGGAAGTTCTCTGGTGGTTCAGTGGTTAGGACTTAGTGTTATCACTGCAGAGGCCTGGGTTTGATCCCTGGTCAGGGTACTAAGACTCCACAAACCATGCAGTGTAGCCAAAAAATAAATATATAAATTTAAAGTAGATTTCTTATAGGCAGCATTTAATTAGGTCTTGTTTTCAATCCACTCTGATAGCCTCTGTTTTTTAATTGATGTACTTAGACCATTCAATTTAAAGTGTTTATTGTTATGGTTAGTTTAATATCTACCATGTTTGTAATTGTCCTCTATTCATTGCCCTTGGTTCTTCATTTCTTTTCCCCCTTTTCCCCTTTCCCTGCCTTGTCTGGTTTTAACAAAGCATTATATATGGTTTCATTTTATCTTTTCTCTTAGCATATCAATTATATTGGGTTGACCAAAAAGCTTGTTTGGGTTTTTCTGTAAGATCTTATGGAAAAACCTAAATGAACTTTTTGACCAACTCAATATTTGTTTTTGTTTTTTTTAACTTTTTTGAGTGGTTGCCCTAGATAATGCAATATATGTTTACAACTAATTCAGGTCCACTTTCAATAACAGTATACTGCTTCATAGATAGTGCAAATATAACAGAGTAATACCAATTCTTCTCTCCTGTATTTTATAACCTTGTTTAGATTCACTCACTTATCCATAATCTATAAGCACCAAATATATTGTTGCAATTATGATTTTGAACAAGGATCAATGAAGAATAAGAAAATACTTCATTTTTACCTTCACTTATTTCTCCTCTAATGCTCTTCCTTTCTTTATGTTGACCTGAGTTTCTAACCTATATCACTATTCTCTCTGAAGAATTTATTTTCATATTCTAGCAAGGCAGTTCTACTGGTGATAAATTTCTTCATCCTTTGTTTTTCTGTGAATGTCTTTATTTCTTTACTTTTAGAGGACAATTTCACTGGAGACAGAGTGTTAGGTTGATTAGTTTCTTCCTGACACTTTCCACTGTCTTCTTGCTTGCATGATTTCTGCAGAGGAGATCAATGTAATTCTTATCCTAATTCCTCTTAGGGTAAGATATTTTTTCTTTCATCTGGCTTCTCTCAAGATTTTCCCTTTATTTTTGATTTGCTGCAGCTTACGTATGATATGACTAGGAGGAGTTTTTGTTTTTTTTTTTTTTTATTTATTTTACTTGGTGTTCTCTGAGTTTCCTGGATCTGGTTTGGCATATGTCATTAGTTTGGGGAAGCTTTCAGATATTATTACTTCAAATATTTTTTTTCTGTTTCTTTTTCTCCTTTCCCTTCTAGCATTCCCATTGTGTGTCTGTTGCACTGTTTGTAACTGCCCCACAGTTCTTGGACATTCTTCTCCATGCTTTTCATTATTTTTTCTCTTTGCTTTTCAGTTATGGAAGCCACCAGTGACACCTCTTCAGGATCCCTGATTCTTTCCTCAGTCATGTTCAGTCTACTGATAAGCCCATCAAAGGCAGTCTTCATTTCTGTTGCAGTGTTTTTTATTTCAAGCATTTCTTTTCGATTCTCTTTTGCAGTTTCCATCTCTCTGCTTATATTACCTATCTGTTCTTGCATGGCGTCTACCTTTTCCGTTAGAACCCTGATTAGTCACTGTTATTTTAAACTCTGGATTTTGGGAGAGGGGTGCTTTTATTATGCCTTGTAATTTTTTTGTTGAAAGTCAGATCTACTGTATCAGAAGGACCTGAGGTAGACAGGCCTTTGGTGTGAGGTTTATGTTCATCAGGCGAGGTGTTATGCTGTGTTTACTGTTTGCTGTGTGTCAGAAGCTAAACTTTCCTTTAATGCTCTTATTTTCATCTCCTCTGTTGTCTTGGCTTTCCTGAAAGACTCCTTAAATAGAGTCTGAGGCTTGCAGTTCTTTCAACTGTAATCCCCTGGAATTATGCAGGAGCCCTGCCGAAGAGGTGGGTGGTATGGGGGAGGGAGAGTGTTTTCTAGGCTTACAATTCAGTCTTTTCGTGAGCCTGACTAGAGCCCAGGTCAGTCTGGTTTTGGTAAAGCCTCAGCTGCTTAACTTCTGAGATAGAGGGCAGGTCTTATTAATGAGAACACAATGTTTTTCCTTCCTTCTGTGAAAAACAAGAGGGGATTTCTATCTGATCTTCATAGTGAGAACTTGTAGAATTCCTGGGGGGAACACTCACAAAAGTGTGGATTAGTTGCTAAGTCGCGTCTGACTCTTTGCAACCCCATGGACTGTAGCCTGCCAGGCTTCTCTGTCCAGGATTTTCCAGGCAAGAATACTGGAATGGGTTGCCACTTCCTTCTTCAGGGGATCTTCCCCACCCGGGGATCGAAACTGGATCTCCTATATTGCAGGCAGGTTCTTTACCAACTGAGCTACCAGGACCCCTCAATGCCTGGATGCCCTTAACATTTTTAGTTCTCAAGCTTGTCCCCGCTGAGCCTCCAGCAACTAGCCCATCACAGCTTCATGTGTCCCTACAGGTGTTGGCTACAACTGCGGGCTTCCCTCCTGGAAAGCTGTCAGGCTCTGTTTCTGCCTGTCTGTCTCTCCAGTTTGGGGGGCAGCAGTTTGCTCTGCAATCTCAGTTCTCTGAGGGATCTAACCAGAATCATCAATCTTCAGTTTGTTCAGCTTTTTTTTTCTTGTTGGGAGGGTGGTGATGACAAATCCCAAGCCCTTCACACACCAGACTGGAGGTTGGAAGTTGGCTTTTTTTAGTATGTCTTTATGGACTGAAATTGGTACTCTCTATAGACTGATCGATAGGTCAGGAAGCAACAGTTAGAACTGGACATGGAACAACAGACTGGTTCCAAATCAGGAAAGAAGTACGTCAATGCTGTATATTGTCACCCTGCTTATTTAACTTATGCAGAGTATATCATGAGAAATGGTGGACTGGATGAAGCACAAGCTGGAATCAAGATGGATGGGAGAAATATCAATAACCTCAGATATGCAGTTGACACCACACTTATGGCAGAAAGTGAAGAAGAACTAAAGAACCTCTTGATGAAAGTGAAAGAGGAGAGTGAAAAAGTTGGCTTAAAACTCAATATTCAGAAAACTAAGATCATGGCATCTGGTCCCATCACTTCATGCAAATAGATGGGGAAGCAATGGAAACAGTGACAGACTTTAGTTTTTTGGGCTCCAAAATCACTGCAGATGGTGACTGCAGCCATGAAATTAAAAGACGCTTGCTCCTTGGGAGGAAAGTTATGACCAACCTAGACAGCATACTAAAAAGCAGAGACATTACTTTGCCAACAAAGGTCCATCTAGTCAAATCTATGGTTTTTCCAGTAGTCATGTATGGATGTGAGAGTTGTTGTGTAAAGAAAGCTGAGCACCGAGGAATTGATGCTTTTGAACTGTGGTGTTGGAGAAGACTCTTGAGAGTCCCTTGGACTGCAAGGAGATCCAACCAGTCCATCCTAAAGGAAATCAGTCCTGAATATTCATTGGAAGGGCTGATGTTGAAGCTCCAATACTTTGGCCACCTGATGTGAAGAACTGACTCATTTGAAAAGACCCTGATGCTGTGAAAGGTTGAGGGCAGGAGGAGAAGGGAATGACAGAGGATGAGATGGTTGGATGGCATCACCGACTCAATGGACATGAGTTTGAGTAAACTCCAGGAGTTGGTGGTGGACAGGGAGGCCTGGTGTGCTGCAGTCCATAGGGTTGCAAAGAATTGGACACGACTGAGCAACTGAACTGAACTGCTAGACTGATCTCTGCGGGTATTATCGGGTATGCCTTGGAAACTACTCCATTTGTAAAAGGAACTCCCAGACCTGAGGCAAAGGGACGATTAAAGACTCGACCTCACCCGTAGAGCACAAAGATATAGGGAAGAGAGCATCCCAGTCTTGAGATGAAGTCTGGATCCCGTATCATCAGCCAGGCTTCCTGGGGCATCATCGGTAAGTGGGTGGTGTTTTGATGCCTGTTGATTTCTCTCTGTGTTCCAGCAGAGCGTGAACTGAGGTTCTGAATTTACTGAATGTGGGGATGGTGACCCCGTGTTCCCAGACCTGCTGTGCATTTGCAGTGGTTGATATGCTTGGGGGGTTGGTGGAAGAGCCTTTCATGGGAGAAATTATTTTGTACAGCTTCCTGGGAGGAACTGAAATATGCTCCTTGTTTCTAAGGAGGGACACAGGCATGACGTCTGAGCACCAGGGAGAGAGCAGATACAAGATGGAAAGGCTCAAGTTTGTTCTTTTTTATGGGTGAATAATACTCCACTGTATATACGTACCACTTCTTCTTTATCCACTTATCAGTCGGTGGACATCTAGGTTGCTTCCATGTTCTGGCTATTGTAAATAGTGCTGCAATGAAAATTGGGGTACATGTATCTTTTAGAACTGTGGCTTTCTCAGGGTGTGTGCTTGGTAGTGGGATTGCTGGGTCACATGGTAGATTTAGTCCTAGTTTTACAAAATATCTCAGTCCTGTTCTCCATCATGGCTATATCAGTTAATATTCCCACCAGCAGTGTGGGAGGGTTCCCTTTTCTTTATATCCTCTCTAAAATTTATTGTTTGTAGATTTTTTTCATAAGTTGAGTCAGTTCTAGTGAGGGGGATGAACCAGTTATACAGAATGAAGTAAATCAGAAAGAGAAAATCAAATATTGTATGTCAATTATGTTAATGCATATATATAGAATCTAGAAAAACAGTATTGATGAGTATTTGCAGGGAAGAAATGGAGACACAGATGTGGAGAATGGACTTGTGGACACAGCGGTGGAGGGAGAGAGTTGGACGAATGGAGAAAGTAGCATCAACATATATTCATTATCCTGTGTACAACAGATGGCTGGTGAGAAGTTGCTGTATAATACAGGGAGCCCAGCCTGGCGCTCTGTGATGACCTAGAGGGGTGGGATGGGGGAGGCAGGGGGGCTCAATGTGTAATTATGGCTGGTTCACATTGTTGCAAGGCAGAAACCAACACAACATTGTAATAGTTAAACAAACAAACAAACAAAACAGGAAAACGTGTAAGGGCTACATTCATGTGACCTGGGGAAGAGAGCAGGGCTGCTTCAGAGACAAGGGGAGCAGGAGACCCTGAGTCAGGAGAGGGTGAGCCAGGGCCCCTCTTTGCAGCACTCTGTGGGTTCAGCGCCCCTGGAAGGAAAACAGGCTGTTTTCTGCTGCAGGAGCTGTGGCAGGATGCCACTGGGAGGGGCAGCTGGAGGGCAGGTGCAGGCAGACCTGTTTCTGCGCACATGCGGTGACGTGCCTCAGGGCATTTGCACAGGAGCCAGGGACTTGTTCTGTGGACGGAGAGTCCCTCCACAATGGTGCATGGGAGGCTGCGGGAGTGGCAGGAGCAGAGCTGTGCCCGCTGCCTTTTCCGCCCATCACATCATTGAGGGGTCCTCTTTCTCCTCTGGGGGTGTTTCTAGCTCTTCTCCAGGCACTCCAGTTTTGTTTAATGCCTGAATCACACATGTGCCTAAAGAGTAGCCCCTCTTCCCTCTGCTCAGAGCATCAGTCTGTTCCTCTGTCCAGAATGTGAATGTACAGGCATATAAATTGTGTTTCAAACCAAAGTGACTCTCAATCACTGGGCTAGTACCATGAGCCACTGGGTTCTATTTAGTTAAGGAACTTACCAGAAGGAGAAGGAGGAGGCTTCTTAACCAGTCTGACCTCGTTAATCAGTCTGACCTCTTGAGCAAAGCTAAAAGGAACTGTGAGTACATTCTGTGACCTGCTTGGGGACATGCGGGCAGAAGCCAAGCCAAACTCAGATCTGTGTTTTGGCCCCATGAGCTGGAGGTTTTTCCTTGCAGGGTGCCAGTTAGAGTGTCCTGGGGTGATGCCCGTGGAGTGGGCTTGAGGAAGAAAGTGGAGGATGGAAGAGGCCATGGTCTATCTGTTCATCCATCAGCACATCCTTCATCCTCACCATCTTTATCAAGCTCAGCACATTCCAGATGTGATGGTCCTAAATGACGGGGGTGATCTTCCAGGGGGGAAGTCTTCTAGGCACCCTAAACCATAGGCTTCCTGAAGGCTTCCCGAATCTGTCGATGCCAAAAAAGAACCCAGCAGTTGGTGCCTCAGTGATGTTGCTCATTTTGAAGAGCTTACTGTGCTGCACCAACCATTGTTTCCATAATCTGTATAATGTCTCATTTCCTCTGCCTCATCCTAGGTTCCCTGAGCATGTATGTGTGTGTTCATCTCTGTATTTGCCATGGAGCCTGAAACCCTTGCTGATTCATACTGATTTCATTTCTTTCTCTGCTAAAGTGAAAGAACCAAATTGTGTTTGCCGCCTCTTTATCGCTTGGCATGCAGGACTTTCAAATTCTATTCTTCCTCACACTCTGATTTGTAGGACTGGGACGGTGGTCTGGACAGCGCTGGGGTCAGCCGAATGCCCATGGCTCATACCCCTCGGGGATACCCAGGTTGAAGACCCGTGCGGGTGCATTCTGCCTGTAACTTTCCAAGGAAGGCTGTGTTGCTGCTGTCGTGAACCAGTTTTGCTCTTGTTTTTTCTCTCCACAGGCAGACAGGGTTTGTTCTGTGCTTCTGTACCTTGCTCCCCCGCTCCATCTCCCTGACTAGGATTGATAGGCAGGTGTGAGCCGGCTGATCACAGGTGGCTGCACTTACGTGGTCAGGACAGAGAGACCTTCACTGGGAGGCCTGGGGTCGCCTCGGGGGCTGCCATGCCTCCTGGGGGTGTCGTTGCTGAGCCACCCACAGCCAAGTCCAGGGCTGCTGAGAGGGAACTCAAGCCTCTGCTGGCATCGATCATCCCAAGGATATTGTCATTCCATCTGCTGGGGCAGGTAAAGGGTAACAATTTACTGGCCCCAAGTCCTCTTCTCTTTGATTTCACCACTTCTGACCCTTAAGCACAATTTGCTCAGCCTTGGCTCCCTGAGAACTTGCTCAGTTTTATGAGCTGTGGGGGTTTCCTCAGCTTAGAACCCCTTCCCCGACCTTGTTTCCCTGGTTAACTGCTACCCTCTCTGTACAGGTCAGCTGAGTGCATGCGTGTGCTCAGTTGCTCAGTTATGTCTGATTCTTGCAACCCCATGGACTGTAGCCCACCAGGCTCCTCTGTCCATGGGATTTCCCAGGCAAGAATACTAGAATGGGCTGCCATTTCCTACCTCCAGGGGATATTCCTGACCCAGGGATCGAACCTGTGTCTCCTGCATTGGCAGGCAGATTCTCTACCACTGCGCCACCTGGGAAGCCTGCTGCTTGGCTGACACAGCGTCTCCTTTCTGAAAATCTCCCAGGTTCCTAGGCAAGGGTAAAGCCTAAAAATATGTCTTTTTTATTGTGCTTAAAAAATATATATAAATTTAACATCTTAACAATTTTATTTTTAAAAAACTTTATTGAAGTATAGTTGATTTATAATGTGTTTGTTTCTGCTGTACAAAGTAACTCAGTTATATATATACTAATAGACTATTTTTCATAATCTTTCCGATTATGGTTTGTTGCAGGATATTGACTAATTCCCTATGCTATATAGTAAGACCTTGTTGTTTATAACCTCTTAACAATTTTAAATGTAGAGTGAACTAATACTAGGTATATATACATCACTCTATAGCAGATCTCCAGAACTTTTTCATCTTACGATACTGATACCTCATATAGGTGGAAGTATGCAATTTGTCTTTTGTGACTGGCTTATTTCACTTGCTGATGCTGTGCTGTGCTGTGCCCAGTCGTGTCCGACTCTTTGCAGCCCCATGAACTATAGCCCACCAGACTCCTCTGTCCATGAAATTTTCCAGACAAGAATACTGGAGTGGGTTCCCATGCTCTCCTCCAGGGAATCTTCCCAACCCAGAGATCGAACCCATGTTTCTTACCTTTGCACTGGCACACAGGTTCTTTACCTCTAGTACCACCTGGAAAGCTATTTCACTTAGCATGATGTCCTCAAGGTTCATCCATATTGTAACATATGATAGGGTTTTCCTTCTTTTTTTAAGGCTGGATAATAGTCCACTGTATATAAATCACAAGCCACATTTATTCTTTGATGGACACGTAGCGTGCTTCTACATCTTGGCTACTGTAAATAATGCTGTAATGAACATGGGTGTGCAAATATCTCTTGGCAATCCTATTTTCCATTCTTTCAGATATATACCCAGAAGTGGGCTGGCTGGATGAAATGGTAGGTCTCATGTTTTGAGGGACTTGTATACTGTTTTCCACAGCGACTGCCCTGATTTACAGTCCTGTCAATCATAAAAATGCTTTGACTGCAGCACTTAAAAACATTGTTTGACAGTTCCGTTTTCTTGGCCTCTTCCTTTACTCTTGAGTGAGCATTTTCAGGCACGAATTTTGACCTTTTTTAAGCTTGTATTCCCAGAGTCTAGCACAGAGCCTGCTTGTAATAGATACTAAAACATTTTTTTACAATGAGAGAACAGTGTAAACCCCAGCTCAGGTCTCACTCAGGCCGATTACCGAGATGGCTTTAAAAATGTCTGGCCTTTTCAGAGTCCCCACTGCGGCAGGCTGTTAGTACCCCTGGTTTGCCCTAATGACTCTCCAGGTATTTCATGCCATGTTTGTGTCTGACGGGATTAGATGCAACCACCTCAGGGCAGGATCTGTCACTTTCACGCCCTTCACATCTGGAATGCCTCTATTTCTGTGTGCAAATCACACAATGATTCTGTCTGCTTTGAATGCTGCAAATGGGAGACTGTATTACATCATCATTTGACATGCGTACTAAGTTGCTTCGGTCGTGTATGATCCGTGTGGGTTGCCATGCCCTCCTCCAGGTCATCATTTGACATAGTGCCTGATACATAGTCAGCTCAGTTCAGTGGCTCAGTCATGTCCGACTCTTTGTGACCCCATGAATCGCAGCATGCCAGGGCTCCCTGTCCATCACCAACTCCTGCAGTTTACCCAAACTCATGTCCATTTAGTCGGTGATGCCATCCAGCCATCTCATCCTCTGTCGTCCCCTTCTCCTCCTGCCCCCAATCCTTCCCAGCATTAGGGTCTTTTCCAATGAGTCAACCCTTCGCATGAGGTGGCCAAAGTATTGGAGTTTCAGCTTCAACATCAGTCCTTTCAATGAACACCCAGGACTGATCTCCTTTAGGATGGACTGGTTGGATCTCCTTGCAGTCCAAGAGACTCTCAAGAGTCTTCTCCAACACCACAGTTCAAAAGCATCGTTCTTCGGCGCTCAGCTTTCTTCACAGTCCAACTCTCACATCCATACATGACTACTGGAAAAACCATAGCCTTGACTAGACAGACCTTTGTTGGCAAAGTAATATTTCTGCTTTTAAATATGCTGTCTAGGTTGGTCATAACTTTCCTTCCAAGGAGTAAGCATCTTTTAATTTCATGGCTGCAATCACCATCTGCAGTGATTTTGGAGCCCCCAAAAATAAAGTCTGACACTGTTTCCATTGTTTCCCCATCTGTTTCCCATGAAGTGATGGGACCAGAAGCCGTGATAATAGTTTTATGAATGTTGAGCTTTGAGCCAACTTTTTCACTCTTCCTTTCTCACTTTCATCAAGAGGCTTTTTAGTTCTTCACTTTCTGCCATAAGGGTGGTGTCATCTGCATATCTGAGGTTATTGATATTTCTCCCGGCAATCCTGATTCCAGTTTGTGCTTCTTCCAGCCCAGCGTTTCTCATGATGTCCTCTGCATAGAAGTTAAATAAGCAGAATGACAATATACAGCCTTGATGTACTCCTTTTCCTATTTGGAACCAGTCTGTTGTTCCATGTCCAGTTCTAACTGTTGCTTTCTGACCTGCATGCAGGTTTCTCAAGAGGCGGGTCAGGTGGTCTGGACTGTGAAGTCAAGTGGGCCTTAGAAAGCATCACTATGAACAAAGCTAGTGGAGGTGATGGAATTCCAGTTGAGCTATTTCAAATCCTGAAAGATGATGCTGTTAAAGTGCTGCACTCAATATGCCAGCAAATTTGGAAAACTCAGCAGTGGCCACAGGACTGGAATAGGTCAGTTTTCATCCCAATTCCAAAGAAAGGCAATGCCAAAGAATGCTCAAACTACTGCACAATTGCACTCATCTCACACACTAGTGAAGTAATGCTCAAAATTCTACAAGCCAGGCTTCAGCAATATGTGATACATAGTAGATGTTCAATAAATATTTGTAAGCATCGAACAAGTAGTGGATTCCGGAGGGTCCATTTTATTATACTAGTGAAGTCCATCCCAGTGTTTTCAGGCAGTGTTCTTTCTGCGTTCCTAGCAAATGCTTATTAACCCCATGCTGACTTGAAATGTCAAACGTGATGTTTTCAGGACACAACTCAGCAAGACTCTCCTGGGCCAGAACAGTTCTAAAACTAGAAGCAAATGAAGCGGCCTTTCCCAAAGCATCTTGTCATGCTGGTTTCTTACTGACTGTCACCCAGAAGCCCACGCTTCAGCAAAGCCAGACTTGTGAGTGGAAATCAGGAGCCACATACAACTAGGTTTCCTTTCTTCCCATATTTGAGTTCTAGATTCCTTGTTGGATTTGGGTTCTGGAAGCCTTGGCTTCTTGAGGGGATTATGCCGTAGGCATTAGAAAGAAGCTGTTGCCTTTGAGAGCAAAGTAATGGCTCAGGAGGGACAGGAATCGGGGGGGTCTGGTGAATAGGGGGACCCTGCTCTTCTCCCTCTGGCAACATCTGGGAAGGTGGGGAGACATCAAGAGGGCATGACCGTGTGGTGTACCATGCAAGCTGGACCTTGGCAACTGAAGATACCATCTTCCTTCTGCTGCTTCCTACACCCAAGCCTGGCATTGGAAGCCACTGGACGCTGGACTTCAATGGGCTGTGTGTGTGTGGACAGGAGATGAGTGTTTAGCTCTGTGTGCCTTTTTATAACCTTGGAGAAGATGTGGAACAGTTAGGAGCATCCACTATTGGACTTTTCACTATTCCAGTGACTTGGAGTTGACTTTGATTTGAAGAAAGAAGGTGATGTGATGACTTAGGCATGCATAGATTGCAAGACTTGAGATTTATTTCTGGCACATATGTGAGGCATGTGGCCTGGTGCCTGGATGTTTGAGGACTTAATAAAGATATTTTCTTTCACCTTTACTTGCAATGGTCAATGTCTCCTCTCTGATTGTTTGAGATATGTAGTTAACAATATTGAGTGCTGGTGAAAATATAGTTTGGGAAACTGACTTGTTTTAAATGCACTAGGGAGGCATGTCATTTCTCAAAGTGAAGACTTCTTGTATAAACAAAATTGTGCTAATCTGGGTTTTCACATAGTTTACTTAAGGAGATAGCAGATGGAGGGAAGCTCCCTTGCATTTTTTGGGAAAATCCCTGATTTGTGTAACTGTGAGTGACCTCTTGACCCAATGGGGCCACAGAGCTGCCTGAAAGAGCAGCCCTGTGCAAAGGTCTTGTGTGGAACTTGTCACGTGGGGTGGGGACAAGCCATAGAGGAAGTGGAGCTCTGACTTATCATGCGGACTCTCTTGATAAGGGAAGCACATTGCTTCTGTTGTGATTCAATTCCAGGAAATGAGAGACCACGTGATTCCAGCACAGGAATCATGGGCTGGGCTGACGATCACTTGCTTCGCTATCTGCTCTGATCTGTGTTTAATGACTGATCCACCTCACAAGTCCCGCATGACGTGGTTTATTGCCACTCGGCTTTCTCTACTTCCTTGTAGGAAAGGGACAGAGGATTGTTTATTATTTATACAAACCTAACTTAGTTGTGATTTCTCCACACCTCTCTTACTCAGGAAGCCAAAGGGGGATTAAAACAATGTCTTTCATGGCTTCTAAATGTTGGAATTTGTGACATTGCATCTATTGGGTACCTTTTTTACAGATGAAAGGAAGCTCAGGTGATGCGGTGTTTGGACCCACCCCAGACAATAGAGCAGCTGAGGCTGAAATCAGTCCTCCTGACAGAGGTCCAGCACGTGTTGAAAAAACAAGCATATGAATGGTCTTGTAAAGCACAAATGCATTGTTTTTCAACAGCTATTTACTTATTAACTCTTTAAAAACTTCAATTAGGGACTGTCCTGGTGGTCTGGTGGTTAAGGCTTTGCACTTCCACTGCAGGGGGTGTGGGATCAATACCTGGTTGGGGAGCCAGGATCCCACATGTCTTGCAGCCAAAAACCAAAACATAAAATGGAAGCAATATTGTAACAAATTTAATAAAGGTTTTTAAAATGGTCCACATAAAAGAAAATTCAGCTTAACGTCTTTAAGGATTTATGGGCCACTATAACCTTCTATGGAGAACGCAATGGCAACCCACTCCAGTACTCTTGCCTGGAAAATCCCATGTACGGAGGAGCCTGCTGGGCTGCAGTCCATGAGGTCACGAAGAGTCAGACACGACTGAGCGATTTCACTTTCACTTTTCACTTTCACGCATTGGAGACGGAAATGGCAACCCACTCCAGTATTCTTGCTTGGAGAATCCCAGGGACAAGGGAGCCTGGTGGGCTGCTGTCTACGGGGTTTCACAGAGTTGGACACGACTGAAGCGACTTAGCAGCAGCAGCAGCATAACCTTCTAAGTGTAATAAATATACCGTAAATTATGTGAGCAATGCATTGATTCAGTTACAAAGCAGAAACCTCATGCAAAGAAAAGAAGAATATAAGAATTGCCTGTTTTCCTTTATAAACAGAAAAGTGAGAACTCAATGAAAATCTGAGTAAATGGTACAATACTCCATCATGCACTGGTGGTTTATATTAAAAGTTTTATTACTTTAAGTATCACAATGATGAGTCCAACCCAAAAGCTCATGACTTTAATAATGCTGAAATGGCACTTACTTACTCCTGATGAAAAGATAAAAGTCCAGAACACGAGAAACAAGGGGCTATAGTGAGTTCTGGCCAGTGGAAAAGGCGCAGAAGCAAACCATGCCTTTTCTAAGGTTTTGCAGACACAGGGGCATCCCCAGGATCTGTTTTCACCTGTTTTCAAATGAAAATGAGGGTCCGGGGGTGGTGGGACCACCAGATGGAAGGGTCCTGGGGCCCTAATGACCCTGTGAACAGAGTGCCTGCTTTGAGCAGTTTATGAACAAGAAGTAAGCCTGTGTTACATTTGAGACCTTATGCCTTTTGGGTGAATGTGTTACCACAGCTAAGCCCACCTCTGTGCTGCCCCCCACTTCATTCCTGCCGGCCTCTGTTTCAGCACACACATCCCCGCCCCGTCCCCACGACTACAATCGGATACTGGTGGTCTCCATTGTGTTCTTCAATCACTCAATACAATTTTAAAATGATGATGTCTTCTTATGTTTACAAAATTTGTGTCTTTTCAAATGTGCTTGGTCATCCCTTAGAGGCTCTGGTTCCTAGCTCTTATGTTCAAGCTTCTCATTAATATCTTTAAGAACAGCAAGCATCATTTAAAGATCAGTTTCAGACCATTCCAGCCTTGGGGACATACTGGCCAGTCTGACCTGCCACCTATGTTTGCTGTCTTCTGTGTTTAGAGGTCCTTTTTTGTGAGTGATGCTTTTCCTGGTTACTTAATCTATGGAATTTCTTCAAGGTCTGGATGGTCATGCATTCCTCCAGAGAATATCTCTTCTGCCAACAGCCTGGGGGTCTCAGCAAACTTGTCCACTTTAAACTTAAACATCCCACTGAACCTTTCAGATCACCGTGGGGAGGTGTGAATTCAGACCCAAATCTGCCTGATTTCTGGTCTCTGATGACAATTTCGAAGGGCAGGTTTTTTTTTTTTTACCCTTTCCACTCAGTGCCAAGGTCGAGATAAGCAGGTTTTGCTGCCTTTTCTTTGTGTACATTGGGAGAGTGCCTCCTTCCTCTTATTTCTGATGATCTGCCCTTGCGGAGTTGGGGGTGGGTGCCAGTTGTAGAGCCCTACCTCCAGCATGAACAGGGTTTTATCTCTGGCCCCTGGCCCCCAAGCATCTACCAAGGCAAAAACTCCGCATATGAGCTGACTTTGAGATCGTCTTTTCTGTCAAAGGTGCATTGAAAACATTTGTTGAAAGTTTAACCTAGCATTTTCATTTATTTTCATTGAGAGGGTCTTTGGTCCTCTGGTGGTGATTTAGTCGCTAAATCCTGTCCAACTCTTACAACCCCATGGACTATGTAGCCCACCAGGGAATTCTCTAGACAAGAATGCTGGAATGCATTGCCATTCCCTTCTCCAGGAGATCTTCCTGACCCAGGGATCGAACCAGAGTCTCCTGCCTTGCAGGCGAGTTCTTTACTGACTGAGCCATGAGGGAAGACCTTAGTCTTCAAGACAGCTGCAAATGGGCTGTTTATGCAGTTTCTCTATGGGCTTCTGGGCCAGGCCAGAAGCCATGGTGAGAGGGGTCCCCACCCAATCAGATCAGCAGGTGGTTGAAGCCTGGTTTGTTTTTCTAAAATGCAACAAGTTTCCCTACACATTATGCCCCCAAACAAAGAAGTAAGCTCTTGGTTTCCAAGCTGGCCCCCGTACAGAGAGGGCAAGGAGAGGCTGAAGAAAGATAGGCAGGTGGCAGTGTGATAAGCAGAGGAACTTACATAGCATGTATTGGCAGTCACTGCGTGAGTGGATCTCCATCCCCACCAGAATCTTAAAGCTTCTAGGGGAGTCTTAGTGGGGCTTGGTCTTGCGTTCTTTCCAGAAGCTCTCAGTAGCCCCTTAGTCTCCCAAGGCCGTGTCCTTGGAGGAGCACCTGCTGTGGGCGTGGGGAGCATGATGTACATTCCGAGGACAGCGGAGCATTGATCGCCTGGGTCCAGCACATAGGTCAATTGGTGGTCACGTCCTCTCCATGACCTCCTCCCACAGGACACAAAAAATCCTCAGAAAGAAGAATGAGATTTGAGTAAAGGGAGGAGGTGACGCCTTCACTCCTGCCACAGAGCCTCTGTTCAGTGTAATAGTTATTTTTCAGGACTTTCCATGGGGGTGGCTTGGGAGAGTGGAGGGCCCAGTGCTAGGCCCAGAGAGCAGGGCAGGTCTCAGGACCAGCCAAAGATGAGGCTCTTCCAGCAGAATGTGGGATAACTAAGCTGTAGCCAGGGCAACATTCTTAGCTTCTCAGAGGGATGCTCGTGTTTATGTATCAACTCCACTGGGCCCTGGAGTGCCCAGAGATGCTGTCAAATGCTCTCCTAGGTGTGTCCATGAGGGTGTTCTTGGATGAGATGAGCATTTACATTGGTGGACTCTGAGTAAAGCAGATTGTACTCCATGATGGGGGTGAGCCTCATCCAATCAGTTGAAGGCCTGAATAGAGCGGACTGACCTCCCCTGAGCAAGAGGGAATTCTCCAGCAGACGGTCTCTGCCCCACCAGTTCTTCCTGCTTCTAGAGCAGGCAGCCTTCAGACATGAACTGGAGCATTGGTCCTCTGGGGCCCTGCAGCCTGCCTGCCCACTTAGTGGATTTTGGACTTTCTCTGTATTCATGTGAGCTGATTCTTTTTATTTTTATTATAAGGAATATTATCTCTCTTTATATATGCATGCTGTTCTCTTCCCTGGAGAACCCTGACTAGTACACTCAGGATGTAGATGACTACCAAGGTGACTCTAAATAAAGGACAATATCAGTGCCCTGAGAATAGACTGGTGACAAATGCCTTCCTTTTCTCTTTCCTTCTTCCCTTCCCTCCCTCTTCCTTCCCTGCCTCCCTTTCTTCCCTCCTTCTTTCTATCCCTCCATCCCTCCCTCCTGTCTTAGACTATTTGGGCTGCTGCAAGAAAAATACCATAGACTGGGTGGCTTATAAACAGTGGAAATTTGTTTCTTATGGTTCTGGAGATTGGCAAATCTGGAATCAAGGCGCTGGCTGATTTGATGTCTGGTGGGGTCTAGCTTCTGACTCATAGATGGTGTCTTCTCACCGTGTCCTCACCTGGAGAAAGGGGTGAGAGAGCTCTCTGGGGAGCTTTTATGAGGACACTAAACCCATCCTGGGGGCTCTACCCTCATGGCCTCATCACCCGTCAAAGGTGCCACCTCCTACCACCTTGGAGGTTAGATTTCAGCATATGAATTTTGGGACAACAAATATTCGAACCATTCCCTCCTTCTCTCCCTCCCTTCCTTCCATCCATCCATTCATTCTTCTTTCCACCATAATTCCATACTTGTACCACCTGGTCATGCCAGAAGCTGAATAATCTAGATTGGGAATCTGAATGTCCACAATTCGGTACCCTAGCTTGACAGCTGATAAAACTCCATGCAGCAGCTTTGCAGTGGAGAAGCTACTGTGGAGCGAGCATCACTATTTGAAGTAGATGCCATTTACTTCACGTAGAGTCTTCTCAACAGCCTGGCACACATCCCCTTAAAACTCTCAGAAAACAGCTTTGTGAGTATACTTCATTGTCATCAGGAAACTATCAGGAGATGTCATTTATACATCTTTAATTTATTTAGGTAATATAAGCAGGTGTTACAGATGTGAGCACCTTTTAAAATGCTGCCTGCAATTAGACTTAGTTCTAAAGTTTCTATTTACTGTGTTGTATGTTAATACGTTAGCACTTAGCCACAAGAGTGAGCTTTATTAGTCACCACTGTACACTGGGCTAGGACACTGTCTTAGCCGTCCTGATCAACATAAATCTTTCTTGTTTCTGGAATCTCCAAGAAAATCACTTAAAAAACATCATTTCAAAAATGCTGGTCAACCACCCTTAGGAAGTGGTCTTGCCAAAAATCAAGCCACAAACTTTACAAGACAGCCAGAGGACATATGAGGATACATCAGCAAGCTACAAACAATGGGAAACTCTACAGGACAAACCACATTTCTCCAACAAAATATTGCAAATGAAAATAAAAGATGTGGGTGAGGATGGGAGCGTGGAATCTAAAGAGAGACTAAAGAGGCAGATTCTCAACCACAATGTGAGAGACTCATGTGGACACTGGCTCAAACATCATAAAAAAAAATGCATTTATGAGACAATTGGAAATTTGAACACCAGTTGGATTTTTGATGACACAAAGGAATTCCTGGCAATTTTTAAGGTATAATAAGTATATTATAATTGTTTTATAAAGAGTTTTGTTTTGTTTTTTTAGAGATCTACTGAAATATTTATGGATTAAATGGTATGATATCTGAGTTCATTTGCTTTAAAAATAATCTGGAAGATGGAAGAGGGAAGGGTGCAGATGAAACAAAATTAGTGCTTAGAAAATGGTTGTTGAAACCGAGTGATGAGAATATGAGGATTCGTTATACTCTTGTTTTTTTTTTTTTAAGTGTATTTATTTATTTTTAACTCTGATGCAGTAGTCAAGAATCTGCTTGTCAATGCAGGAGATGGACACGAGAGACAGAGGTTTGATCTCTGGGTTGGGAAGATCTCCTGTAGTAGGAAATGGCAACCCACTCCGGTATTCTTGCCTAGGAAATCCCATGGACAGAGGAGTATGGCAGGCTACAGTGCAAGGGGTCGCAAAGAGTCAGACAAAACTGAGCATACAGATGCGTGGGTCTTCATTGACCATATGGTGCACGGGCTCAGTGTTGTGGCTTGGGGGCTTAGTTACACTGCAGTATGTGGGATCTTAATTCCCTGCCCAGGGATCAGACCCTCATCCCCTGTATTGCAAGGCAGACTTAACCACTGGACCACCAGGGAAATACCTATACCTTTTTGTATTTATGAATGTTTAAAGCCCACGAGAACGCACTGGTCATAGCAAACACCCTATTCCAACAACACAAGAGAAGACTCTACACGTGGACATCACCAGATGGTCAACACCGAAATCAGATTGATTATATTCTTTGCAGCCAAAGATGGAGAAGCTCTATACAGTCAGCAAAAACAAGACCAGGAACAGACTGTGGCTCAGATCATGAACTGCTTATTGCCAAATTCAGACTTAAATTGAAGAAAGTAGGGAAAACCACTAGTCCATTCAGGTATGACCTAGATCAAATCCCTTGTAAGTATACAGTGGAAGTGAGAAATAGATTTAAGGGACTAGACCTGATAGACAGAGTGCCTGATGAACTATGGACAGAGGTTCGTGACATTGTACAGGAGACAGGATCAAGAAAATCCCCATGGAAAAGAAATGCAAAAAAGCAAAATGGCTGTCTGAGGAGGCCTTACAGATAGCTGGGAAGAGAAGAGAAGCAAAAAGCAGAGGAGAAAAGGAAAGATATTCCCATCTGAATGCAGAGTTCCAAAGAATAGCAAGGAGAGATAAGAAAGCCTTCCTCAGCGATCAGTGCAAAGAAATAGAGGAAAACAACAGATTGGGAAAGACTAGAGATCTCTTCAAGAAAATTAGAGATACCAAAGGAACATTTCATGCAAAGATAGGCTCGATAAAGGGCAGAAATGGTATGGACCTAACAGAAGCAGAAGATATTAAGAAGAGGTGGCAAGAATACACAGAAGAACTGTACAAAAAGGATCTTCATGACCCAGATAATCACGATGGTGTGATCACTCACCTAGAACCAGACATCCTGGAATGTGAAGTCAAGTGGGCCTTAGAAAGCATCACTATGAACAAAGCTAGTGGAGGTGATGGAATTCCAGTTGAGCTATTTCAAATCCTCAAAGGTGATGCTGTGAAAGTGTTGCACTCAATATGCCAGCAAATTTGGAAAACTCAGCAGTGGCCACAGGACTGGAAAAGGTCAGTTTTCATTCCAATCCCAAAGAAAGGCAATGCCAAAGATTGCTCAAACTACCGCACAATTGCACTCATCTCACATGCTAGTAAAGTAATGCTCAAAATTCTCCAAGCCAGGCTTCAGCAATACATGAACCGTGAACTTCCAGATGTTCAAGCTGGTTTTAGAAAAGGCAGAGGAACCAGAGATCAAATTGCCAATATCCGCTGGATCATCGAAAAAGCAAGAGAGTTCCAGAAAAACATCTATTTCTGCTTTATTGACTATGCCAAATCCTTTGACTGTGTGGATCACAATAAACTGTGGAAAATTCTGAAAGAGATGGGAATACCAGACCATCTGACCTGTCTCTTGAGAAACCTGCATGCAGGTCAGGAAACAACAGTTAGAACTGGACATGGAACAACAGACTGGTTCCAAATAGGAAAAGGAGTATGTCAAGGCTGTATATTGTCACTCTGCTCATTTAACTTCTATGCAGAGTACATCATGAGAAACGCTGGGCTGGAAGAAACACAAGCTGGAATCAAGATTGCCGGGAGAAATATCAACAACCTCAGATATGCAGATGACACCACCCTTATGGCAGAAAGTGAAGAAGAACTAAAGAGCCTCTTGATGAAGGTGAAAGAGGAGGGTGAAAAAGTTGGCTTAAAGCTCAACGTTCAGAAAACTAAGCTCATGGCATCTGGTCCCATCACTTCATGGCGAATAGATGGGGAAACAGTGGAAACAGTGTCAGACTTTATTTTTTTGGGCTCCAGAATCACTGCAGATGGTGATTGCAGTCATGAAATTAAAAGACGCTTACTCCTTGGAAGGAAGGTTATGGCCAACCTAGATAGCATATTTAAAAGCAGAGGCATTACTTTGCCAACAAAAGTCTGTCTAGTCAAGGCTATGGTTTTTCCAGTGGTCATGTATGGTTGTGAGAGGTGGATGGTGAAGAAAGCTGAGCGCCGAAGAATTGATGCTTTTGAACTGTGGTGTTGGAGAAGACTCTTGAGAGTCCCTTGGACTGCAAGGAGATCCAATCAATCTATCCTAAAAGAGATCAATCCTGTGTGTTCATTGGAAGGACTGATGTTGAAGCTAAAACTCCAATACTTTGGCCACTTCATGCGAAGGGTTGACTCATTGGAAAAGACCCTAATGCTGGATAGGATTGGGGGCAGTAGGAGAAGGGGACGACAGAGGATGAGATGGCTGGATGGCATCACCGACTCGATGGACATGGCTTTGGGTAGACTGCGGGAGTTGGTGATGGACAGAGAGGCCTGGCGTGCTGCAATTCATGGGGTCGCAAAGAGTCGGACACGATTGAGCGACTGAACAGAACTGAAAGCCTTCCTTAAAAAGATTTAAAAAGACATTGACCAATTCTCATGATCTCCGAATGTATGAAATAAATTACTGTGTATGAAGCAATTCACTTTAGCAGAAGCAAACTAATATACTCTGAACAGCTTCAGAGTGCCAGGCATTAGCACATTTTCTCACCTATGTTACTTAACTTCTTGAAAACAGATGCTGAAATTAAGACTCAATAAAGTCAAGCTCCTTGCCTAGGACTACAGAGCTAGTAACTAGTGGAGTGGGTGTAAGCATGTACCTGTGAGGACACAGCCTCTGTAGACTTACAAGACCTTTATTAATCTTCCTTTGGTTAAAAAAGAAAAATGGAGAAGACCCCGCCTATAGGGGATGTGTACTGATTTTCTATTTTTGCTCTTTTACTTTTAATTGGAGGATAATTGCCTTACAGCATTGCGCTGGCTTCTGCTCTACAGCAACATGAATCCACCATCAGTATACACATGTGCCCGCCCTCAGGAGCCCCCCTCGCCTCTGCTCCATCTCACCCCTCTAGATCATCACAGAGCACCGGGTTGAGCTCCTTGTGATATATAGCAGCTTCCCACTTGACTTTGTTTTTCACCTGCCCATGTTCACTTACCTCCCTGCTCTGCCTGCTCTGTGGGAAGTAGCCGTACATCTGTCTAGCTTTTGCTGTCGGCATGTCCCAGTGCTCTGGTCCTGTCCTGGGACCCTTTGCTTTTCCCTTTGATTCCTTTGGTTCCTTTGATTCCTCTCTGCCTCCTACCAGTTCCCTAGGGAAGCCCTGCCTTAGGGAGCTGCTGCTGCTGCTGCTAAGTTGCGTCAGTCATGTCCTACTCTGTGCGACCTCATAGACGGCAGACCACCAAGCTCCCCCGTCCCTGGGATTCTCCAGGCAAGAACACTGGAGTGGGTTGCCATTTCCTTCTCCAATGCATGAAAGTGAAAAAGGAAAGTGAAGTCGCTCAGTCGTGGCCGACTCTTAGAGACCCCATGGACTGCAGCCTACCAGGCTCCTCCGGCCACGGGACTTTCCAGGCAAGAGTACTGGGGTGGGTTGCCATTGCCTTCTCCACGTCTTAGGGAGAGATGCTATATATTCATGGAGGTGACTTGTCGGGTGCAAATGCACTGTATCCTGTGGGGAATTAGCATCCTCGGGGGTCCCCAACAGTGTTGAGGTTGGTGGTTCTTGGGCTAGGAAACAGTACCTCTGTCTGGATCTGCCCTTGTAAAACATGAGGGCTTCTCGGTAAAGTGGTTCCTACCATGGTTCTCAGGATATCTGTCCCTGAGAGCAGAGGCATGGACGACAGTTTGTCTGTAAGGAGGGGGTGGCAGGCTGAGTTCCCAACCCGTGGAGGGAATGACGAGGCACCCAGAGCAGCCACTTGCAGGAAAACACTGAGGGAAGTGATCCTGGGCACCCAGGCACAGCTGGCATTTCTTCACTCTGACCTGTTGTATCTGTGGTCCCTTGTCACACCCTGCAGATCCTGCCGCTGCATGGGAAAGCTTGGGGCCATCTGTGGGGCTGGGAAGCTTGGCTAAACTTTCCATAGAGAATACAGAGTGAGGGGGGAGCATCCCTCTTTTCTCTATCTGTTGAGGTGATTGATCTCCTGGTGGAATGAAACACATGGATTCTATCAGAACTGGTTTCTGCCTGGGCTCTATCTGCCTGTTTTTATTCCTCACATGATAGATAGATGGATGGATGGATGGATGGATGGATAGATAGATAGACAGGGCTTCTCTGGTAGCTCAGATGGTAAAGACTCTACCTGTAATTCAGAAGACCCAGGTTCGATCCCTGGATTGGGAAGATCCCCTGGAGAAGGGGGTGACTACCCACTCCAGTATTATTAGACTTCCATGATGGCTCAAATGGTAAAGAATCCATTCACAATGTGGGAGACCTGGATTCAATCCCTGGGTTGGGAAGATCCTTTGGAGAAGGGAATGGTTAGATAGATAAATGTGATGGATGGGTAGATAGGTAGATGATAGATGTGATGGATGAATGGATGGACAGAGATGGACAGAAAGGCTTCTCTCTGTTCCTCTCTAATCCAGAGTTTTAGCTGAAATGAGATGCTTATGCTGAGGATGGGGCAATGGGACCTACCTCCCTGGGCACGAGCAACAGTAGGTATGTTCTCTGTAAAAGGATTTGACACATAATACTAGAGTGGACTAAAACTGTGTCTATTATCACCACATGCTAACAGTTCCAAGCAATGTCAGTGATGAAATAGACCTCCTGAAAACAAGTCTTTTGCAGTGTAGATTGTTGCTGTGGTTATGGTTGGGTTTTAGTCATGTAAGTTTCAAGTGAGCAGATTTTTATTTGATGGTTCATAAATACTCTTTTACACAGGGAAGTTAATTCAGAGATCTCCAGTTATACTGTCAGCCCCAGCCACGTATAGACTTAGCCATATGCCTTTGTGTCAAGAGTGAGTTGGTAGTCACTTGGAGTCATTCTGTCCCCTTTGGACAGGGGCTCACTCCAGCCCCTGGAGCAAGATATATTTCTGTATTTATTCAAATAGACCACGATAGCCAGAAACTGGAAAGGAAAAGAAACAGACTGAGTTATTTCACTTTCCTCATTCTATGTGCACACCTTCAAGTGTTCATTAGTGTTTCAATAAAACTTAAACCATGAAACTGTGTGAACTAGAAAGTACATTTTTGTTTTGCAAGAGCCGACGTGAACCTGTGCATGAAATATGGTACTGAATTCAATCTTATCTCTAAAATGAAAACTTTTTCATCATCAACTGCTTTAAAACCAAAGAATGAATCAGGAGATTGTTCTTGACAGGAAGTAGTGGTTGCCTAAGTTCTACCTTTGGTGAATGTTTTGATTTTATGAAACTTTACTGGTTGCTTTTTACAATGGTATCCTCGTATACACACAGCTTAATACAAGGAAAACATCATGTTCTGCATTTCTACTCTGGCCTCTATGATTGTTTAATTTCACGATTGTCACAGAAAAGAAATGTATAGGGTACGTGTGGGTTAAAATGTTCTGGTGTAAGTGTCCATGTGTGAGGAACCCTGCGTTTATGATCCCCACTGCCCCCAGGCTCTCACATGCCTTTGTTCTTCTCTGCATGGATCACAGACATGAACCCAGTTCACAGATCAACCTGTCTGTGAAACTTGCCTAATTCAATGCCACCCAAATTACCAACCGTTGCCTCCTTTTATTTTTATATTTTTGCCTTCACTCTGCTTTGTATACTCGTTTATTCTTGTGGGGAAAGTACTGAATTTTAATGGTTGTTTGGTAAATTTCTCTGCTACTAGATGGTGAGCTAATTAAGAGCAGGGGCTGTGGCTCATTCCTCTCAAATTCCCCAGCTCCAAGCCTAATCCCTGGCATATTATGGATGCTAAGTAGTCACTTGTGGAATGAGGGAAAGAAGGAAGGGAACAAAAATAAGAAAACCACGTGGCTCTTGGTGGCCATTAAATTGGCCTGGCTCATAGACTGTAATCTTTTTATTTACTTATTTATTTAATTTTTGGTTGTGCTGGGTCTTTGTTGTGGTGCTCCGGCTTCTCATTGCAATGGCTTCTCTTATTGCAGCTCCTGGGCCCTAGAGCACAGGTACAATAGCTGTGTGCATGGGCTTAGTTGGGCTTAGTTGCCCCCTAGCAACTGGGGATCTTCTGGGATCAGGCGTCAAACCTGTGTCTCTTGCATTGGCAGGCTGATTCTTAACCATCGGACCATCCGGGCGGTCTGGAAATTGTATTCTTTTTTTTTTTTTTGAACTTTTAATTTTGAATTAGTGTTTAGCCAATTAACAAACAACATTGTGATAGTTTCAGGTGGATAGCAAGGGAGTTTAGTCATATCCATTCTCCCCTAAACTCCCCTTCCATCCAGGCTGCCACATAACATTGAGTAGAGTCTTTGTGCTATACAGTAGGTCCTTGTCAGTTCTCCATTTTAAATAGCAGTGTGTACATGTCCATCCCAAACTCCCTAACTATCCCTTCCTTCCACCCTCCCCTCCTGATAACCATAAGTTTGTTCTCCAAGTCTGTGAGTCTGTTTCTGTTTTGTAAGTTCATTTGTGTCATTTCTTTTTAGATTCCACGTATAAGGGGTGTTATACAATATTTCTCCTTCTCTGTGGAGACTGTATTCTTTATGCACCTTTATTCTGTCCTGTGAGCTCAACACCCTCCCCCTGTTCCCCACTGTCTCCTCCCTCTGCCACACACATCTTCCTCAAGGTGATATGTAGGTGGGTGAGGGGGTCAGATACGGGTGAGAGTAGCGACGGATCCAGACTTCTGGAAATTATATGGTGGCTAAAACCTCTGATGAGGCACGGTCACTTTATTCTTGAGAACTTAAGCTGAGGATGAGTTTGAAGAATTTGTAAGTGGAACAATAGGAATGATCCAACAGGGAAAGTGCAGAATGACTCCCCTCCGTCAACCCCGTCCCATGAACCTCATGTTAGTTGAATACCTGCTGTGCTCCAAACCCATTCTAGGCTACGCAGAAAATACAGAGAAAGAAGCATATGTTCACTGTAGAAAAACGAAGCAATCCAAAGAGATGGAACTAAGATAATAAAAAAAAATGCCTCAAATCTCATGATCCACAGAGAACTGCCATTAGGACTTCAGTCTTATAGCTTTATTGGTCTCTTTCTTTTCTGTGTTTCTGTGCACGTATGTCTGCTCTCCACAAACGAAACAAGAATCCTGCTTTGTGACCTGATTTTTCCGCATGTAATAGTGTGTCATCAGCATTTTTGTGGTGTCACATACTCTTTACAGTATATTTCATAACTTGACTAGTATCGGCCTGTACAATTATAAATTATTTAACCTGCATTCTATTAAGGAATACTGAAGTTTGTTTTACGCTTAATTGTACTATTAAGAACAGCACCTATGCTGTTGATGAATCACTGAGCAAATACTTCATCACATCCTTAAGATAGATTCCCGGAAGTGAAATTGCTGGATAACAGGTTGAGAATTGCTAAGATGTCAGACTTCCCTGTAGCCAACTTCACCTCCCGATGCAGGGGGTGCAGATTCAATCCCAGGTCAAGGAGCTAAGATTGCACGTGCGTCTCAGCCAAACAACTAACACATGAAACAACAGCAGTATTGTAATAAATTCAATAAAGACTTTAAAAATGGCCCACATCAAAAAATAATTTCAAAAAAATTTAAGTAATCAGCAGCCTAACTAGAAGGGTTCCCATGGGTCTGTTGTGCATGCGTGCTAAGTCGCTTCAGCCATGTCTGACTCTTTGGGACCCTGTGGACTGTAGCCTGCTGGACTCCTCTGTCCATGGGACTCTCCAGGCAAGAACACTGGAGTGGGTTGCTATGCCCTCCTCCAGGGGGATCTTCCCAACCCAGGGATCGAACCTGTGTCTCTTATGTCTCCTACACTGGCAGGTGGGTTCTTTGCCACTCGCACCACCTGGGAAGCCCTATGGGTCTGTTGCTATCATTTAACAAGAGACTTCATGTGGATGGATGGGATTCCAAAGTCGATTCCCTCCCCACTGAAGCCATGAAGGACCAGACACTCCCTGTTTCCACTCCGCCGTCTTCTGTGTGTTGGCTACCTCTCCTGTTACAGGTCATGACGCATGCGTTCTGTTCTCACATGATGGAGCCCAAGCAGGAAGGAAAGTGCTGGGACAAAGGGCTTTCTCTTACACTGTCCGCTGTATTGTGAAGGAGGAGATTTTTCTTTAGTTTGTCAGCAACAAAATTTATTTTCCATACCCTCCAAGAAGAAAAACGCAAAATATTTGAATTTACTATCAAAGAGCTCTAGGTATTCAATTGCTAAAATCTATATGTAATAATAGTAACTGACCCTAGAAAGAGGTAGCAGTTTTTCAGAAAAGGCTAATTAACAAAGTTCTATTTTTCTTGGGCTTCCCTTGTGGCTCATCTGGTAAAGAATCTGCCTGCAACGCGGGAAACCTGGGTTCGATCCCTGGGTTGGGAAGATCCCCTGGAGAAGGGAAAGGCTACCCATGCCAGTATTCTGGCCTCGAGAATTCCATGGACTGTACTGTATAGTCCATGGGATCGCAAAGAGTCAGACATGACTGAGCAACTTTCATTTTTCTTGCCGTTCTTTCTTAGAATCATAATATGTTGTTATTCAGTCACTCAGTCGTGTCCGACTCTGTGACCCCATGGACTGCAGCACACCAGGCCTCCCGGTCCTTTGTCTCCCAGAGTTTGCTCAAATTCATGTCCACTGAGTTGGTGGTACTATCTAACCTTCTCATCCTCTGCTGCCCTCTTAGAGGCACTTTATTTTCTTCAGGTGAAGGAGTAGATAAAAATTTACTGACCCCAAATTCTTTCATGGCAGTGAAGTCCTTGGATAAATTACTCCTGATTCCTGCTCCCTTATGGATTTGCCCCTAGCCAATTAATACTGGAGGTATTCTTTTCATCCAACTTATATGAAAGGAAGCTAAGATTCAGAAAGTTTTGTTGTTGTCGTATAGCTGCTAAGTCGTGTCTGACTCTTTTGGGACCCCATGGAGTCTGCCAGGCTCCTCTGTCCATGGGATTTCCCAGGCAAGAATACTGGAGTGGGGGGCCATTTCCCCCTCCAGGGGAAACTCTCCTGATGCATTGTTGTGACACAGCAGCCAAGTTTCTTGACATTTGTTGTCTTCTAGAATGAAAATCAAATTGTGATGCTGGATGTCAGGGAAGCGATTTCAGATTCCTGAGTGGAAGAGGAGAAACTGGACCAGTTTAGATGTCATTGCACAGGGATGAGTGGAGAGTTTGTTTCCTAGCCTGGATCTGGAGAAGAAGGCTTGTGAGCACCCTGGGCTGGTGTTTGGCATGACAATGCTCCAGTCTACAATTCTGATAACTCCCCCCTCCTCTCTTCCCCATCTCACTTGACTTCAGGCCTGGCTCCTCAGCAGGCTGTGAAGGCCTTTGAGAGCAGGAACAGCTGAGGAACAGTGGGTGTCTTCTGTCTTGTTCATTCTCACATCCTTTTCTCCACTTCTCACCTGGCAGGAAGGTAGCCCAATGTTTGCACGTTGTATGTACTTGCTGAGTAAATAATTTAAACTTCCTATTTTAGAAATGAGGAAACAATTTCAATACAGATTTTAAAAAAAGCTTGCTTCGAGCTGCACAGTAGAACAGGTGAGGACTGGAGCCCAGGATTGTTAACTCCATGACTCTCCAAGTCAGTGAAGAGCTTCAGCACCGCTTCATACCATTGAGATGGCTGTCATCAAAGCAAAACCAGAAAACCAGAAAGTGACTAGTGGTAGCAAAGATGTGGAGAAATTGAACCCTTGTGCACTGCTGTTGCGAATGTAAAATGGTGCAGCTACTATGGAAAATGGCATGGTGGCTTTTTCTTTTCTTTTCTTTTTAATTAAGCATAGAATTATTCAGAAATTCCACTTCTGACTATACACTCCAAATAATTGAAAGCAAGGACTCAAACAGATACGGTCCACTCAGTATTGACAGCAACCTTATTTCCAACAGCAGAACGGTGGGACAACCCAACTGTCCACCTACAGACGAATGGATGAAGAAAATGTGGTGGATCCATACAAAGTTGTTCAGACTTTAAAAGGAATGAAATTCTGACACATGATACAGCATGGAAGAAATTTGAGGACAGTGTGCTCAGTGAATAAGCTAGACACAAGTGGACAAATATTGTATGATTCTACTTATATCAGCTCCCTTAAGCAGTCAAATTTATAGAGACAGAAAGTAGAATGGTAGTTGCTGGGGGCTGGGGAGGGGGTGGAATAAGGAGTTATTGTTTAGTTGGTATAGTGTTTCAGTTGGGGAAGGTGAAAAAGTTCTGGAGATGGAAGGTGATGATAGTTGCACAAAATGTGAATGCATATAATGCCACTGAACTGTATGCGTGTGTGCATGCCAAGTCACTTCAGTCATGTCTCTTTATGACCCCATGGACTGTAGCCTGCCAGGTTCCTCTGTCCATGGGATTCTCCAGGTAAGAATACTGGAGTGGGTTGCCATGCCCTCCTCCAGGGGATCTTCCCAACCCAGGGACTAAACCCATGTCTCCTGCTGCTCCTGAATTGCAGGGGGATTCTTTACCTCTGAGTCACCAGGGAAGCCCCACTGAACTGTATAAAAATGGTCAAAATGGTAAATTTTATATTATATATATTTTACCACGGAAACAAAAAAGATAAAAAAAGAACATCAAGAGAGCACTGCTGCTGCTAAATCGCTTCAGTCGTGGCCGACTCTGTGCGACCCCATAGACGGCAGCCCACCAGGCTCCCCCGTCCCTGGGATTCTCCAGGCAAGAACACTGGAGTGGGTTGCCATTGCCTTCTCCAGTGCATGAAAGTGAAAAGTGAAAGTGAAGTCGCTCAATCATGTCCGACTGTTAGCGACCCCATGGACTGCAGCCTACCAGGCTCCTCTGTCCATGGGATTTTCCAGGCAAGAGTACAGTTGATGTTAATTTGGTTGGTTTACAATTACTTTGAGTTCATAAAAATGAATCCTCTTCCTATAAGTATGCACATATACATATGCATAAAAGCTTCAGCATATGGTTTGCATTAATTTTTTAAACAGATCTTTATAATTGTACTTCTTTAATTTTTTTGCTGTGCTAGGTCTTCATTGCTTTGCAGACTTTTCTCTAGTTGTGGAGAGCAAGGGCTTCTCTCTAGCTGTGATGTGTTTCTTGCATGCAATGGGTTTCTCATTGCAGTGGCTTTTCTAGTTGCAGAGCATGGGTTCAAGGGTACACAGGCTTCAGTAGTTGCGGCTCCCAGGCTCTAGAGCACTGGCTCAGTAGTTGTGGCACGCTGGCCTAGTTACTCTGAGGCACGTGGAATATTCCTGGACCAGGGATCAAACCCACGTCTCCTACATTGGCAGGTGGATTCTTTACAACTGAGCCACCAGGGAAGCCCCAGCATATAGTTTTTAAAAATGTTTTGTTTTTAAACTTTTAAAACTGAATGTGTACATTATTGAAACTGAAAAGCACAGAGCAAAGAACATATAAATCGTCATTACATGAAGTTTTCACCTGATGTGACCCTTCTGAGTTCTTGTGTATGTTTAATACAGTTGAACACATATTGCTGAGTGGTTAAGATCCCGTAGTGTGTATCATGCTTTTGCAGACATCGCAAATATTTACCAAAGTCTCAGTCAAAGTCATGAGTTATGTGCGTGTGTGCAACCTGAAAGGATTCTAGTACCTTAGGGTGTGACACCAGGGACCTCAGTATGACTCATGTGGAAAGCCACCCCTCCGGGAAACATTAAATAAGGTTTACCAGTTGCCCTCTAACCTGCAAGATCATAAATCCTTCTAGAAAAATGCAGGGAGGGTTTGATATAGTCCTGAAAAGGGAAGAAAACCCTGTATACAGATATCACAACAAACAGGAGGGGAAGCTTGGCTGGAGAGTTCCCAGAGAGAGAAGTATGAGCCCAGGAAAAGCCATGAAAATTTTGATAACCAAGAATACATGATACCAGCCCAATCAGGGAAGAATGTCCTCTTGCTTTTCATGTAGACAGTTTTGAGAAGATAGAAAGGGCCACAGGACTCTGAATAAAGATGTTGACATCTTTAAACACTGCCTCCCTGAGACTTCCCTGGTGGTTAAGGATCTGCCTTCCAATGTAGGGGACATGGGTTCAACCCCTGGTCAGGAAACAAAGATCCCACATGCTGTGAGGTGACTGAGCCCATGAGCCACAACTAGAGGAGCCCAAGCACCACAACTGAGATCCTTCATGCTGCAACTAAGACCGGACACAGCCAAACATAGATAAACAATTAAAAACAAGCACTGTCCTCCTTTTAATGATCAGTTTAAAGTGGGCTATAAAGCAAGACAACAGTGAGTGTAATCCTTCTGAGAAAGCAATCGGATCATCATATTGAAACATAAACAAGAAGATATGTTTCCACTGGCTTATTTATGTAATCACACAGCACAGCCAACAGAGATACACACGCTCAAGGCTTATCAAGGTGTGAATGTGAACACACCTGTGCGATTCCTTCCTTGAACTTCCTCGGCTCCTCTACTACCAACCTGATGAACAAATCCTGATGTAAGCTTCTCAAAAGTGGCTTAAAATTCCATGTCTAAAGTGCTTCTTTGCTACTAATTGTAATAAAAGGACACCATCTGAGAGGTGGCTGAGCAAAGGTCCTTCCTATAAACTGACAAAAGGACATTTATAAAGGGGTTATTGGACCACCTCTGCTCTGAATATACTAGGGACACTTAGAACTTGTTTGTCCTTTAGATGCTAATAGTAACTGCAATTCACATACAGAACAATAGCTGGGCATTCTTAATTCATCTGAAAACTTAGGTGATGCCCCCTCCTTGTGTACTCCAAGAGATCAAGTTAAGCAATTCCATCTCAGAAGATAATTGTGTCTGTGCATTCACAGAAAAAAAACCCTACAGTGTGTCATTTTACATTCTCTACTTTTAACATGATGCTTACTCCTTGGCAGGAAAGTTATGACCAACTAGACAGCATATTAAAAAGCAGAGACATTACTTTGCCAACAAAGGTCTGTCTTGTCAAGGCTATGGTTTTTCCAGTAGTCATGTATGGATATGAGAGTTGGACTATAAAGAAAGCTGAGCACCGAAGAACTGATGCTTTTGAACTGTGGTTTTGGAGAAGACTCTTGAGAGTCCCTTGGACTGCAAGGAGATCCAACCAGTCCATCGCAAAGGAGATCAGTCCTGAGTGTTCATTGGAAGGACTGATGTTGAAGCTGAAACTCCAATATTTTGGCCACCTGATGCGAAGAACTGACTCATTTGAAAAGACCCTGATGTTGGGAAAGATTGAGGGCAGGAGGAAAAGGGGACGACAGAGGATGAGATGGTTGGATGGCATCATTGACTCAATGGACATGAGTTTGGGTAAACTCCGGGAGTTGGGGATGGACAGGGAGGCCTGGCATGCTGTGGTCCATGGTGTCACGAAGAGTTGGACACAACTGAGCAACTGAACTGAACCTTTAACATGAGTTGTGCAATTCTAAAAATCTCAAAAGACTAGATATTTCAGATGTTCAGATGAAGACCAGAGCAGTGGTGAACAAACTGTGAGACAATGTAATAGAACCCAGGCCATATCTGGAGACAGCCTTCTGGGTAGGAACACTCCAGCCCAGAACCCTTTCTTGTCTCCCTGCTTTCAAGCCGTGGGCAGTCCTATGCATCTGCAACACTTTGAGGGGGCTTTCAGTTTCCACAAGTCCTTTCTCAGAAGACGATATTTACTATGAATTTTAACACAAAATAGCTTACCAACTCTGCTTTGGTCAAGTCCTGGCCACCTCTTTAACATCTAGGAAGACTAGATGCTATAAAATCAGGGCTTACTTTTTTTGTGGTACACACTGCATGCACAGCAATGTGAAACTAAATGCAGACTCAGGGGAAAAGGGCCAATACCTCCCACCCCTGCCTGAGACACACAGGCCCAGAGCCCCCGGCCCATCTCCCTCCTCCCAAACCAGAGCACAAAGGCAATGTGTTCCACGAGACCCTTTGGCCATGCCATTTCCAGAAGACAATACTTCTTGTGGATTTTCATGAAAAGACATTTACAAGGCACGTTACTTTCTTTCCTCTACTTTTATCTCTACATTTTTTTCTCTATACCTATTTTTTCCCTCTACATTTATCAGGCAGTTGAGAACATCAAGAAAGAGTAGCCTTCTCAAAAAAGTCATCATGGTCAACAATCTTCACATCAGTGAAGAATAAAATGCACACAGGGCGATGGTTATCATATGAAAAAGTCTTCTCAATATGGTCAACCTGGCATAGATCCTTTCTTCTGGACTCTGCCTGACCTGCCTGAATCTGGGGCTTCCATAGACTCCCCTGGATCTCATTTGTTTTAAAAAAATTATATTTTTTGGCTGCATTGGGTCTTTATTGCTGTGCACGGATTTTTCTCTAGCTGTGGCAAGCAGGGGGCTACTCTCTAGTTGCAGTGTGCGGGTTTTTTATTGTGGTGGAGAGCACGCAGTCTCAGTAGTTGTGGCACATGGCCTTAGTTGCCCTGTGGCATGTGGAATCTTCACAGACCAGGGGTTGAACCAGCATTGCCTGCATTTCATGGTAGATTCTTAATCACTGGACCAGGAAGGTAGCCAGGATCTCATTCTTGTACCTTCTAGACTGGGGTCCCCAGCCTCTGGAATCTAATGCCTGATGATCTGAGGTGGAGTTGATGTCATAATAATAGAATTAAAGTGCACAATAAATGTAACACACTTGAATCATTCTGAAATCATTCCCTCCCAATCCGTGGAAAAATTGTCCTCATGAAACTGATCCCTGGTGCCAAAAACGTTGAAGACCACTGTTGTAGAGATTCCTGGAGTCCAGGCTTCAAATCTCTCTCTTTAAGATTTTTATGTGCTTCTTACTGGTTCTACCATTGAGTCACTCATGGAGAGAAAGCTTTTTGATGAAAAGAGTTAGCAAAAAGCTTTCTCTCCATGAGTGACTCAATGGTAGAACCAGTAAGAAGCACATAACTAACTCTTTTCATGTTTTCCAAATGGGGCTCTGCCTTCGAGAAGGCCATTTCCAGTGACTGAACTGTCACTTCGCCCAGGGTCTCCAGGAGAGAAAAGCGTTTGACTCCCAAGGCTCCAGCATTTTTGAAAGAGCTCCTGGCCACCACCAGTGGTGCTTGGCAAGTTCTCCATCGCCTTTCTTTCTCTCTTTCCTTTCCCATGGAACCCACTCCTTCCATCTGTCTTTCAAGCTCTGCTTTATAAATAGCAAATGAAGTGGTATTTTCTTCTTGAATGCACTCTCTCTCTGAAAGAGGCTTTTCACCAAGAATGTGGTGTCTGACCGCTCTCTTGCCAATGGGTTCAACAAAGCTCTGTGTGCTGGGTAACATTTTTTACCAACCTATTCACTCATGTCTGTTCTTCTACGCTTGGCTTAAACCTACAACATATTCATGAAAGAAAAAGGGATGAAAAAAATCCTTCCCCAAATGAATTGGGAAGTATCTTTGACATAATTTGATAAAACTATATTTTGCTACTGATTTTTCTGAAAGGCACTAATTCAGATGTGTGTGTGTGTGTGTGTGTGTGTGTGTGTGTGTGTGTGTATGTGCATGTTAGTCACTCAGGCATGTCTGACTCTTTGCAACCCTATGGGCTGTAGCAGACCAGGCTCCTCTATCCATGGGATTCTTCAGGTAAGAATATTGGAGTGGGTTGCCATTCCCTTCTCCAGGAGATCTTCCAGACCCAGGGATCAAACAGGGGTCTCTGCATTGCAGGCGGATTCTTTACTGTCTGAACTAATTGAAATGTTGTTGTTGTTATTCAGTCACTCAGTCATGTCTGACTCTTTGCAACACCATGAACATCAGCACACCAGACTTCTCTGTCCTTCACGATTTCTGGAGCTTGCTCAAACTCATGTCCATTGAGTCAGTGATGCCATCCGATCATCTAGTCCTCTGTCATCCTCTTCTCCTCCTGCCTTCGATCTTTCCCAGCATCAGGGTCTTTTCTAATGAGTTAACTCTTTGCATCCGGTGGCAAAGTATTGGAGCTTCAGCATCAGTCCTTCTAATGAATATTCAGGGTTGATTTCCATTAGGATTGAGTGGTTTGATCTCCTTGCAGTCCAAGGGACTCTCAAGAGTCTTCTCCAGCACTGCAGTTCAGAAGCATCAGTTCTTCAGTTTAGTCCAACTCTCACATCCATACATGACTACTGGAAAAACCATAGCTTTGACTAGAGAGACCTTTGTTGGCAAACTGATGTCTCTGCTTTTTAATACACTGTCTAGGTTTGTCATAGATTTTCTTCCAAGGAGCAAGTGTCTTTTAATTCCATGGCTGCAGTCATCATCTGCAGTGATTTTGGAGCCTAAGAAAATAAATTCTGTCGTTGTTTCCCCATATATTTGCAGGAAGTGATAGAACTGGATGCCATGATCTTCATTTTTTGAATGTTGAATTTTAAGCAGGCTGTTTCACTCTCCTCTTTCATCTTCATCAAGAGGCTCTTTAGTTCCTCTTCACTTTCTCCCGTAAGGGTGGTGTCATCTGCATATATGAGGTTATTGGTATTTCTCCCAACAATCTTCATTCTGGATTGTTCTTCATCCATCCCGGCATTTTGCATGATATACTCTGCATATAAGTTAAATAAACAGGGTGACAAGATACAGCCTTGACGTACTCCTTTCCCAATTTGGAACCAGTGCATTATTCCATGTCTTGTTCTAACTGTTGCTTCTTGACTTGCATACAGGTTTCTCAAGAGGCAGATAGGGTGGTCTGGAATTTCCATCTCTTGAAGAATTTTCCACAGTTTGTTGTGATCCACACAGTCAAAGGCTTTGGTGTAGTCAATAAAGCAGAAGTAGATGTTTTTCTGAAACTCTCTTGCTTTTTCTATGATCCAACAGATGTTGGCAATTTGATCTCTGGTTCCTCTGCCTTTTCTAAATCAAACTTGAACATCTGGAAATTCTCGGTTCACATACTGTTGAAGCCTAGCTTGGAGAATCTTGAGCATTACTTTGCTAGCGTGTGAGATGAGTGCAACTGTGCAGTAGTTTGAGCATTCTTTGGCATTGCCTTTCTTTGGGATTGGAATGAAAACTGACCTTTTCCAGTCCTGTGGCCACTGCTGAATTTTCCAAATTTGCTGGGATATTGAGTGAAGCACTTTAACAGCATCATCTTTTAGGATTTGAAATAGCTCAACTGGAATTCTATCACCTCCACTAGCTTTGTTTGCAGTGATGTTTCTTAAGGCCCACACAAAGCAGGTCCTATACCTATACACGTAATAACTTAAGTGAAGGTATCTAGTCAGGCTGCTTGTCATCAAATGTTAAGTAATCTGAAGGTTGAAAAATGCAGTTCATGACTTATACATGCTGAGAGGTTTCACAAAACTGAGAGAATAGATACTAGTTGATCCTTGTCTCTGGAGTAACAGTAAGAAACTAGGAAGAGTTTGATTCTGCTTTCAACTTTTTTTCTTTAAGGAAATTATGGTGGATGTTGCCCTTATTTGCATGCCCAATGCCATGAGAAATCAACATGAAGAGAGACGTCCACAAAGTCAGCACCTTCAATATCACAGGCTGTGTATTATCTCCTGAATTGGCAGTTGCCCGGCATGCAGGACTAAGAAATGGTCTGAGCTCGGCAGTTTGCTGGTTCTTTGGGTTCTAATTCTGTCACAGCACAGCCAAACCAGAGAATGAAACTGTATGTTTTCTTCCACTTTTCCTTCTGCAGTTTTCTACTTTCTATCCTTTACTCCTTCCACCTGCTCCAAGAGAGCTGACAAGAGCTCCACACACAGGTAGATGAGAAGGCCCATCATCGTTTGTCTTTGAAGGGTGCTGAGAAAGTTCCCCCAGGCCCCAGTCCCCTGACATTCTCGAAGCTCTCTTCTCCAGGAGAGTCACACATGCACGTGTGAGCTAGCTAGTAATTTAGCCTTTCATCAAGCCTCTGAGTTGCCCCCATGTCCCCAGTTCCTCCACACTGTCCTTCCCTTTTTCCTCTGCATCATGTCATCTTTGTATGAAGGTTCTGGAACTTCTCCAGGAAGGACATTTGGTGTAAGGCTGAGTGCCCTCTGAAGCTTGAGAAGAGACACAGTATGCATTCAGGGGAATTTAACACAGGGCAGGATATTTGTTTTTCTCTTTCTGATTGACTTCACTCTGTGTGACAGTCTCTACGTCCACCCACGTCTCTACAAAAGAGAAAAACAAATATCGTATATTAATGCATATATGTGGAATCTAGAAAAATGGTATCAATGGTCTTATTTGCAAAACAGAAATAGAAAACAGATGTATAGATACCATGGAAGGTGGGGAATGACATGAATTGGGAGATTGGGATTGACACATATACACTATTGATAAAATAGCGTGTATAAAATAATGTGTATGAAAGAGATAACTAATGAGAACCTGCTGTATAGCACAGGGAGCTCTACTCAGTGCTCTGTGGTGAACTAAACGGGAAGTAAATCTAAAAAAGAGGGGACGTATGTAAACATATAGCTGATTCACTTTGCTGAACAGCAGAAAATGACACAACAGTATAAAGCAACTATATTTCAATTAAAATTAATTTTTTAAAAAACAGAAGAGGAGGAAGGTGCACCACATCAAGAGATGATGACCTAGATAGGCTAGCAGGTACCACTGATGACCTTGACGTTGCACGAGAGGAAAGTGGCTGTCCAGGCGAGTACCCACCTGTGCAGTGAAGGGCAGTGGTTCTCGCTTTGACCATGTGTGAGAATCATCAGTAGAGCCTGTGATGCCCAGCGCATGCCCCACACAGAATCCCTGGAAGCGTTTGGGTATCAGTATCTACATTTGACCCTTGAACAACATGAGGATTAAGGATGCTGGCCGTCTATGCAGTGGAAAAATCTCTCGATAGCTTTATAGTTTGTCCTGTGTATTTGCAATTTCCCATCCATAGATTCAACCAACCTCAGATTGTGATGTACTATAGAATGTATTTATTGAAAAAATCTGCATAGAAGTGGACCTGCACTCAAACCTGTGTTGTTCAAAGCTCAACTATATTTTAAGCTGTTCAGACAACTCCGATATGCCATCAAGGTTGAGAACTATTGTTTGATGCAAATGTTGTTGTTCAGTTGCTAAGTCATGTCTGACTCTTTGTGACCCCATGGATGGCAGCACACAGGGTTCCCTGTCCTTTACTATCTCCTGGAGTTTGCTCAAACTCATGTCCATTGAGTCAGTGATGCCATCCGACCATCCCATCCTCTGCTGCCCTCTTCCCCTTCTGCCTTCAGTCTTTCCTAACATCAGGGTCTTTTCCAATGAGTCAGCTGTTCACGTCAGGCAGCCAAAGTATTGGAGCTTCAACATCAGTCCTTCAAATGAATAGTCAGGACTGATTTCCTTTAGGATTGACTGGTTTGATCTCCCTGCTGTCCAAGGGACTCTCAAGAGTATTCTCCACCACCACAGTTCAAAAGCATCAGTTCTTCAGTGCTCAGCCTTCTTTATTGTCCAACTCTCACACCTGTACCTGACTACTGGAAAAACCATAGCCTTGACAAGACAGACCTTTGCTGGCAAATGTGTAATTTATTAAGTGCCTTCCATGTGTCAGGTGCTGTTAAGGACCAAAGGTTTGTGTCCCCATTCAATTCATGTGTTGAAGTCCTTACCCCGATGTGATGGTTGGGAGGTGAGGAGGTCATGATGGTGGAGCCCTCATGATAGGATTAGTGTCCTTAGAAGGAGAGAGAGCAGAGAGCTTACTTCTTCTCTGCTCTCCACTCTGTGAGGACACAATGCGAAGATGGCCATGTGCAAACCAGGTCGCAGGTTCTCACCAGAGACTGAATCTGAGATGCCTTCATCATGGATTCCCAGCCTCCAGAACTGACAGAAATACATGTAACATGTTTAAGTATATGGTATTTTTGTGATAGCAGGACAGATGGACCCAGAGGGTTGCTGAGTGTACAAAGATGAAGAAATGGTCCAGGTTCCTGGAGGAAATGACGTTTGGGAGCTATGCAGCAAGGGTTCCTTTTTCATCACATCTTCACCAACGCTTGTTCTCTTGTCTTTTTGATAAAAGCCTTCCTAACAGAAGTCAGGTGACATTTCACTATGTATTTCTTCTACATGCAGAAAGGTGCAAATTATTTGTTTATTTTTTTGCTATGCTGGGTCATCTTTGCTGGACGTGGGCTCTCCCTAGCTGTGGGGGGTTGGGGCTACTCTCCAGCTGTGCTGCACAGGCTTCTCATTGCAGTGGCTTCTCTTGTTACAGAGCACAGGCTCCAGGATGCACAGGCCTCAGGAGTTGCAACACATGGGTTCCGTAGCTGTGGCACACGGGTCTAGTTGCCCAGAGGCATGTGGAATCTTCCCAGGCCGAGGACTGAACCTATGTCTCCTGAACTGGCAAGTGGATCCTTAACCACTTGACCACCAGGGGGAAGTCCAGAAAAGTTTAAATTCAATGACAAATTTATACAAATAAATCACTCCATATACACTTGTTAGTAGGAATATACAGTGCCTTCAGAAACAAACAGAAGTGGACTAATGCACTGATACAGGACACACAATTTCTTCGCGTTTGGAAAACCATATTGACCTACTGTAATGGTTTGGACTCGCATTTCCCTGATGACTAATGATGTTGATCATCTTTCCATGTACCTGTTGGCTGTGTGTGCGTTACACTGAGCCCATTTAACTGCAGGCTAGCTTTGTGTAGAACCACTGTGGAGAACTTGCTGTATGCATCTGCTTGGATCAGAGCCCCTCCATGACGCAGCAAGTTGTGTGGGGTCACTTTGGCCAAACAAAAGAATTCTCTTGACTTCGTTTGATTCCTTGGTCTTAAACTAGATTATCAGATTTAAGGTACAGGAACTTTGGCCCCTGCACATTTTATTTGGCTCTTTTCATTTTTGTTTTAATTACAGTTAAGAATATTTTGGCTGGCACAGAGAAAGCCAACTAGACTAATCTCTGACCTTGGCCTTGAAAACCCCCTCCTAAGAGCCAAGCCATCTGACAGCTCCTCCTGCCTGCTGGACCTAACAGAGGCGGAGGCCCTCCCCACCCTCGGTGTGGGTGAGGCAGGCTGCTGATGGGTTCCCAGAGCTGGGTTCATGGCAGCAGCCACAGGCAACAAAGCCCACCCTAGCCTGGGCTGCCCCAGCCTTGGGGTTGATGGGAGGGGGGTGCTGGTCACTTTGAGGTCAAAGTGACCAGCCTTCAGTTCTCCTCCTGGCTCAGCCTAGCTGGGAATCTGGAGTCTGGAGTTCAGAAAGGCTGTTTGCGGTCTAACCCAAGAAAAGTCTCATCAGTTTAAACCAGTTTTTCCATCCATATAGAAGGAGGATTTTCTAATCTGCTAGTGTTATTCAAAGTTCTCTGGAGAAACAGAGCCAGTAACAGATACACACACATACACACACACAATACATAGACGCACACACTGTATATATACACACACACACAATACATACATGCACACATACACACACACAAATACACACACATTGTATATATATATATATACACACACACACAATACATACACACACACACTGTATATATATACACACACACACAATACATACACGCACACACTGTATATATACAGACACACAATACATACATGCACACATTGTATATACTGCTACTGCTAAGTCGCTTCAGTCGTGTCCGACTCTGTGCGACCCCATAGACGGCAGCTCACCAGGCTCCACCGTCCCTGGGATTCTCCAGGCAAGAATACTGGAGTGGGTTGCCATTTCCTTCTCCAGTGCATGAAAGGGAAAAGTGAAAGTGAAGTCACTCAGTCGTGTCCGACTCTCAGCGACCCCATGGACTGCAGCCTACCAGGCTCCTCCATCCATGGGATTTTCCAGGCAAGAGTACTGGAGTGGGGTGCCATTGCCTTCTCCCATTGTATATACACACACACACAAATACATTCACACACACACTGTATATATATACACACACACAGTACATACACGCACACACTGTATATATATATACACACACACACAATACATACACGCACACACTGTATATATACAGACACACAATACATACATGCACACACTGTATACACACACACACAATACATACACTCACACACTGTATATATACACACACACAATACATACATGCACACACTGTATATATATACACACACACACAATACATACACGCACACACTGTATATATATACACACACACACAATACATACACACACACACTGTATATATACAGACACACAATGCATACACGCACACTGTGTACACACACACAATACATACACACACACACTGTATATACACACACACAATACATACACACACACTGTATATATACATGCACACACTGTATATATACACACACACAATACATACATGCACACACTGTATATACACACACACACAATACATACACGCACACACTGTATATACACACACACAATACATACATACACACATTGTATATACACACACAAATACATACACACACACTGTATATATATATATATACACACACACACAGTACATACACACACACACTGTATACACACACACAATACATACATGCACACACTGTATACACACACACACATATACATGCACATACGCTGTATATATTCACACATACATGCATATTGTGTATATATATATATGCACACACAAACACACACTGTGTATATATATACACACACACACATACACACATGTATACAAGGGTATACATACACATGCATACATGTGTGCATACACACATGAATATATGCACTCATACATGTACACACTGTGTGTATATGTATGTATACACACACACATACTGCATATACATGCACACACACTAGATATACACACACTATATATCCACATTTCCATACATAAATATATACATAATTCAGGTGATTTCCCTGGTGGCTCAGATGGTAAAGAATCTGCCTGCAACCAGGGAGACCTAGGTTTGATTCCTGGGTTGGGAAGATCCCCTGGAGAAGGGAATGGCTGTCCACTCCAATATTCTTGCCTGGAGAACCCATGTCAGAGGAGCCTGACTGGGCTACAGTTCATGGGATCACAAAGAGTTGGGCACAACT
Source organism: Giraffa tippelskirchi (assembly GCF_054371585.1). Classification (NCBI taxonomy): domain Eukaryota; kingdom Metazoa; phylum Chordata; class Mammalia; order Artiodactyla; family Giraffidae; genus Giraffa; species Giraffa tippelskirchi. The sequence continues at coordinate 55,767,519 of NC_137287.1, forward strand.
GAGAAACTAACATTTTCACTTTTACAAAGAATAGAGTAATCTCATGGAGAAGGGGCAAGAATACTAGAGTGGGTTGCCATTTCCTACTCCAAAGGATCTTCTTGACCCAGGGGTTGAATCTATGGTCTCCTACATCTCCTGCATTGGCAGGCAGGTTCTTTTACCACTAGCACCACCTGGGAAGCTACTACTGACTCTAGTATTCTTCCCTGGAGACTCCCATGGACAGAGGAACCTGCCGGGCTATAGTCCATGGGGTCACAAAAGAGTTGGACACTACTGAGCGACTAACATTTTCACTGTCACTTTTTTTCATAAGGAATATATACTAATTATAAGAAACATTATGTACACGCTATGAAAAAAAAGTTAAAGTGTTAATCATTCAGTTGTGTTCAACTCTTTGCAACCCTGTGGACTACAGCCTATCAGGCTCCTCTGTTCATGGGATTCTCCAGGGAAGAATACTGGAGTGGGTTGCCATTTCCTTCTTCAGGGCAGCTTCTGACCCAGAAGTTGAACTGTTGTCTCTTGTGCATCCTGCATTTGCAGGCAGATTCTTTCCCACTGCACCACATAAGAAGCCCAGGAAATATAATGCACACATATATGGAAGAGTCTGAATTTTGAAAAATTAGTTTTATTATATTCATATGGTTGTGTTTATTTAAAAGACCTCTATTTCATACTCCTTAAAGTATGTACTGAATTCTAAGTTCTTAAATGAAATGATATCTTTTTAAATTAAAAAAAAAAGTAATTACCATAGTGCTCTGGCAAGAATTGTTGTGGATTTGTGGAATAAAGAACAAAAATGTTCCTACCAGATTGCAATAATCTGTTTCTTCTACAGAAGAAAAGAATTCTATGATAGGCTGTAATATTGTTCCAAGTAGTAGTTCTTCCTTTCTGGGTAAGTATTGCAATTCCTGTCCACTGTCATCAGGCTTGACCATGAGACTTTGGCCAAAGAAGTCATTCTGGGTGTTCACCATCCCCCCACTTTTCCTTCTGTCTGAAGACAGACAGGGTTTCTCATAGAGGATGCTACCAGCTTGAGTTCTGAACGTGGACCTCAGCCTCCACTGATCTGTATTGGAAGGAAGACATTTTCCTCTACCCTTCTAGATTCTTCTGATTAGCTAGATCCTTCTTAAACTCATATGAGACAGATGAACAGGAGAAAATCGCACTAAAGTTTTATAACATGTGTATGTGTGAGAAACCCAGGAAAACAGAGTAAGTCACCAGAATGGCCCAAACACTCCCCTTAAATACCATCTGCAGCTAAAAACAAAAGAAGATGTTGGGATGGTGGTTTGGGATTTCAAAGGGAAAGCAAATGTTTGGTAGACAAATGTTTGCTGAGCCAAGCAGGGACAGTGTGGTACAGAGAGGAATTTTAATAAGCAGACACTGCTGTTCCTTCCTACCTGAACACCTAGTTCCTAACACAGCGACCTGTGAGAGAGCTCCCTGCCTGGAACAGGTCCTCTGTCAACATTTTTTTTTTTAGAAATTAAAAAAAATTATTTCATGTTTTATTTATTTATTTCATATTTGGGTGTGCTGGGTCTTCATTGATGTTCAGGCCTTCTTTAGTTGTGGTGAGTGGGGGCTACTCCAGTTGTGGCACTCTGGCTTCTCCCTGCAGTGGCCTCTTTTGTTGCAGAGCATGGGCTCTAGGGGGCACAGGCTTCAGTAGCTGTGGCACTCCGGCCTAGTTGCTCCATGGCATGTGGGATCTTCCTGGACCAGGGATCAAACTGGTGTCTGCCTCTTTCCTTCTGCTCCTCCTCTCTCTGTCTCTTATTATGGGAGGCTTCTTTCGGAGCTTTCAATTAGTTTGCATTTCCTGGGCATGCTCCAGTTAGCCCACAAGTGAATATCAATGAGGAGCAAGTTTGGGAATAAATAATCATAGCTTTCCTCACTTTGCTGTACACTTGAAACATCGTACATCAGCTATACTTCAATTTAAAAAAAAGTGAAGCAAAAAATAATAATCACGATTTTCCTGCATATGTAACAACCTCTGAGAGCAAATGCTACTAAAAATGGATATTTCTGTTGGGGAGAATTGAGCACTTCTGGTCTGGGATCAGTCCAGGGGCTACAGTAACCTCCGCCCATGTCTGACTGAAGAAGGGGTGTCTGCAGGGGGCAGTGATGGTGGTGGAGACACTGGATGGAGAAAGGACTCAGAGGCAGGAGTTGAGAGGTGGGCAGGGTTGCAAACAGGGTGGACAGGCTGTTCAGGGGTTGAGACCAGACTTCGGAGCTGGGCATCAGTACAGGTGGGAGGGCAAAGAAGGTCACAGGACCTTAGTGGAAGGATGGAGGAGGAAGACGAGGAGGAGCACTGTGAGTGAGGAGGTGGACGGTGGAGGCAGGAGAACTGACCACCAGGTCCCAGGTCCCTGGAATGAGGTTACGGGGTCAGTGATGGAGGGAGGCGCCCAACACTGAGCCTCCTTGGTGTGAGAAATAGAGTGGGGATGCAGATTGTCCCAGTGCTGGTCCCATGCCACACCACTTCCTGTGGGCACTGGATCTGAGGCCAGGATGTAGGCCGGACCAGAGCAGGGTGAGGATGAGCAGGTCCCACCGGGAGGAGTGAAGCAAGAGGTTGTGGGCGCATAACGCGTGCCAGCCTGTGTCATGTTTCTCTTACACCTGGCCTCTCCACCTGGTGCAGGAACACGTGGAGGCAGGAGCCAAACCAGGTGGTCTCTCAGTGCTAGAAGGTTTGATTATAATGCGTCTCTGCTGCAGAGTGCCCTGGGGGCCAAGGGGCTGTGAGTGGACGGATGAGGGACCCGAATCTCAGCCAGGAAGCACCAGGTCCCCGGGCCGGCCCCTCGGGGTCTTCACTTGGTACCCGACCCACCCAGTTCCGTCAGATCATTGTGGGCTCTGGGCCTCTGTGCAGGAGAACTCAGCTACGTAGTTGGCTCATTTGAATCTGTGATAAATGAAGAAGTAGGAGACAGTCTGGCTGGTCACCCGGTAGGCTTTTCTCCGATCTTATTCTGATCTCAGGGCTGAGCCAGCCAGTGGGTGATGGAGGGGAAGGCCTTTCTTCTTCGTTCATGGTGATGTTGTCTTTTCCTCCTAAATGTGAAGGAATTGTAGAGCATACTGTGCTCCTAGGTCAGTCTAAGAAATGGAATTGCTACCAGAAGGCTTGATTAAAAAAAAAAAAAGATCAACAGTAGAGGGGCTTCCAGGGTGGCCCACTGGTTAGGACTCTGAACTTCCAAGGGCATGGGTTCCATCCCTGGTTGGGGAACTAGGATCCTATATGCCCTGTGGTGTAGTGTGCTTACTCATTCAGTCATGTCTGACTCCTTGCAACTGCATGGACTTTGGGCAAAAAGAAAAAATCAATCAATGGTGAGAAAAAAAAAAGTCAATGGTAGAGATACCAGCCTGGGCGCAGAATCCAGGGTTGCCATCGCCCTTCCTTGCCCAGGTCCCCTGCTCCCCACTTCACCCGTTCATCTCCGTGGGCATGGGAAGATGAGTTTGGAGACTGTGGAGGCAATACCTCACTCAGGTGAAGCAGAGCCCAGCCAGATCGAAAGGCACACTTAGAAACAGAACCTTGCTGGAAAACTGTCTCTGAGGAGATGCGGAGGCCTCTCGGGACCAGAGAGAAGAGGGAAGTGAATGTGGGAAAGGATATGGGTGCCTGTGGAGGAGGATGGAGAGACCAGCATGGGCATCTGGCTCTCAGCAGGCTTCGTGGGGGAAGGACCTGTGTTTGCTTATTCAGTATCATTCTTACCTCACAATCATGGTGTCGAAAATGACCTTAAATGTCATCTCCCTTCTTTTTCTTACTCCTCACCGTAGGACTCTATGAAACTGGCAGGAGATCAAGAGATTCATCCCAGATCATTCATTCCAGATCAGATCATTGATCCCAGATTCCAGATCATCAGAGCCCAGAATTTGGATTGCTGTTGCCAGTGAAAGCAAAAGGGGGTGGAGTTTGGTTTAATGATGAATATGAGGAGTGGGGGTGGAGAGGGTGGGGGAGAAGACTAGTGGAAGACAGACTTGTGCAGGCATGTGCAGTGTCATGATATGAAGGTTAATTGATGACATAAATTAACAATATAATTGATGGCATTAAAATGAATATATTCTTTTGTTTTAAGGCGCTAATAGCTCTGTGCAAAAATGATCTAATTTATTTCTACCACTGCTGCAATGAATTAGAAAACATCATTTTATAGACAGTGACTAAATGGCTGTTATTGCTCAGTTGCTAAGTTGTGTCTGACTCTGTGATCCGAAGGACTGCAGTACACCAGGCTTCCCTGTCCTTCACCATCTCCTGGAGTTTGCTTAAACTATTGTCCACTGAGTTGGGGATGCCATCCAACCATCTCATCCTCTGTTGCCCCCACCTTCTCCTCCTGTCCTTAGCAGGAGGGCAATATTTCCCAGCATCATGGTCCTTTCCAATGAGTCCGCTCTTTGCATCAGGCGGCCAAAGTATTGGAGCTTCAGCATCAGTCCTTCCAATGAATATTCAGGGTTGATTTCCTTTAGGATTGATTGGTTTGATCTCCTTGCTGTCCAAGGGACTCTCAAGAGTCTTCTCCAGCACCACAACTTGAAAGCATCAATTTTTTGGAACTTAGCCTTCTTTATGGTCCAGCTCTCACATCCATACATGACTACTGGAAAAACCATAGCTTTGACTAGGAGTTGGATAAATATACCTGATGGCACTGTGAATTTGGGTGCCAAGGAGAAGAATAAATTTTAGTTCCCCCTGTCATCACCTCTGAGTGTTCTCTCCCCAAACAGAATTGAATTATGATCAATAGTTATGAGAAAGAATTATGAGTGGAATTCTTATAAAGAAAGAGATGATCAAATTAGAGCTGAGAATTCATTATACTCCACAGTGTGAAACACTGAAAACTATTTATTTTATCACTTGGGTAATTGAATGATTTGCCCCAGGAAGAGTTTCTGAGAAATGAACTCACTTTTTCCTTCAAAATATTTGAATATCTGTCTGTCTACTTATTGAGTATTTCAGGCACTGTGCTAAACCCTTTATAGACATAATCCCTATAAGAACCTTGTGCAGTATAATCAGCCTCCATACTGCAAATTAAGAAGTGAGACTAAAAATAGTTAAGCATTTGCCTAAGGTCAAAGAGCTAAAAGCAGAATACGATTTGGATGCATCTGTCTGGTTCTAAACCCTACACACTAAACCGCTCTTCAGGGTTGGCTTGCAGTGGCTTACACGTCTGCATGACAAGCTCAAAGAGAATTCACAGCAGCCAAAGCACACTGATGGCATGGACACAAGCAGGTTTTATAAACACATTTATTCGATGGCCTTCCATAGAAGGTTTTGTGCACAAGCTATTCTTATTTATCTTGCCCTTTAAAAACTTCCTTAAAAATACAGCATCTTAAAAAAGGTGTGATGTTCAGAGTCATCAGGAAAGTTGGATAAGAAGACATCATTTTAGTGGCAAAGACTAATGAAATTCCATCTCCATGGTCAATAGACATGGAATCCTACTAGATTATGACTTATTCTCTCAACCCGAATGTATCCTCTTTCAAATCTTGTCTTCCCCAGTTATAACCATGTAGAAGAAAGCGAGGCAAGTCCCGGTCTTTGCTGCCAATCCTTGGCCAGATTCTGAGTTATAAATTTGTTGTACTTGATGAGTTAGAAGATATTCTTAGTTCTTCAAAGGACATCGTATTTTGGTGTTTAGCATCAAATCAACCTTGAAGGTCCATAACATGTAGAATGGTTATTTCAGTTTTGCATAGGTGCAGTTTTACTTTATTTTTTACTAAAGTATCATTGATTTACAAGGTTGTGGCAATCTCTGCCAGTCGTTGTACAGCAAAGTGACTCAGTTTTAAACATATAAAGATTATATTTTATATTGTTTACCATGGTTTATCCAAGGAGATTGGATTTAGTTTCCTGTGTTATACAGTAGGATCTTGCTGTTTATCCATTCTATAAACAATAGCTTGCATCTACCAACCCCAAAGTCCAAATCCATTCTTCTACCTTCCAAGCCTCCCCCTTTGAAACCACAAGTCTGTTCTCCATGTCTGTGAGTTTGTTTCTGTTTTGTAGATAAGTTCATTTGTGCCATATTTTAGATTTCACATATAAGTGGTATCATGTGGTATTTGTCTTTCTTTTTCTGATTTACTTCACTTAGCATGATAATCTCTAGCTGCATCCATGTTGCTACAAATGGTAATATTTTATTCTTTTTTATGGTTGTGTACTACTCCATCATATACAGGTACCACATCTTTATCCATTCATCTGCTGGTGGACACTTCAGTTGTTCCCATATCTTGGCTATTGTGAATAGTGCTGCTATGAACACAGGGGTGCATATATCCTTTTGAATTATAGTTTGGTCTGGCTGTATGCCCAGGGGTGGGATTGCTGGATCATATGATAGTTCTATCTTTAGCTTTCTGAGGAAACTCTGTATTGGTTTCCATAGTGGCTGCACCGCCTTGCATTCCCAGCAACAGTGTAGGAGGATTCCTTTTTCTCAACACCCTCTCCAGCATTTGTTATTTGTAGACTTTTTAATGACCAGTGTGAGGTGGTACAGGCTTCCCTGGTGTCTCAGTAGTAAAGAATCCACCTACCAATGCAGGAGATGTGGGTTTAAGCCCCAGGTCATCAGAGGTCCAGTTTGACATGATTTTGCACACAGAACGGCTCTATCCAGTGGATTTCCAGGGTTACACATTAAGCTAGTAAGAGGCCCAGAAAACCTTGTTCAACTTTTCAGGTGATAAAAGTATTTCTTTTTTTTTTTTTTTAGAAATATAGTTAGCAATGTGGTATGAGAGAAAATATTGATGATAGCAGAAAAGACAACTTGTGGGATGAAGATATTTCTGAAACTGTGACTCAGTGGGGCACATGATAGTGAAGGAAGTCATATTATTTTGGTTCAATAATTGGGAGCATTCTAAGGGTCTGGAAGTACATCTTTTACCAATGTACACAGTCCATTGTACTCTGGTATGGGAACAAGGTAATTCAGAATTGTTACAAAAATGGTGACATGCTGTCATAAAAATGATGTTTACGTGCATGTCTAGATGTTACTACATATCTTATTACTGTGTGGTGACTTCCTATTTTTGGTTCCTTGTGACAAGCTGACATATAAATGCACCATCAGGCATCTTTGCTTCTTCTGTCAGGGCAGAGTTAGTTGTTTTATCTGAGAGCGATGGATGACATGAATTGTCTTCAGGTGCCACTCACAGAAACTGAGTTTCCTTTGAGATGTGCCTACTCCCCTTTTCATGCCCAGAGCAGAGTGAGGCTCCTCCCTTGCGCCTTTGGACACATCTCACTCGGAGCCTCACGGAGTCTAGAGCAGAGCTGCAAACCACAAATCTATGAAAAAGATTCAAATCAAGAGAAAAAACGGGGGTCTTTGCAGCTGAAGAGCGGTGAGAAAGAACCAATTTTCTTGGAAATGACGTCACCATTTCCCGCAGGGTTGGTTCGTTCTGCTAAAACTTCTCACCCGCTTGTGCAGAAATGTTCCTTGAAACAGAGGTTTCTCTCAGGTGGAAGGCGAAAAAAACCCCTCACTTGGCTGGGCCCAGGTAGCAGGAGAGAGACTGTACCTCTTAATGCCAACTCCCCACCATATGGAAGGGAGGCCCTTGTGGACCGTCTGCCACTGTTCATCGTCACTAGCCTCCTCTGGGCTGGCCGAGGACCACGAGCCGCTTTCAGCTTGATGGCTCGGCATCCTAATTAAGTAAGGAAAAAAAGAGGACAGGCAAGAATGATAGGGCCAGCCCGAAGCCTTGGACTGCCTTCTTTCCCCATCTCTTCCCAGGGTCTGTGCTCTGTTTGAAATTAAACTTCTGTTTTCTTCCAAAACGAATGATGGAGGTGGGGGTGGGGGGGAAGCCACCCAGGGTTGAAAAGTGGTTGCTTCTTACAGCTGACTTCCTGCCTTGGCCAAGAAGGCTGTCCTGTGTCCTCAACTCACCCCTGCCCACTAATCTATGCAAATGAGAAGCTGTTTCCATGTCTGCCCATCTGAGGTTCTCAAGTAGAAAAGAAAGAGAAAAAAGGAAAAAAACCACTGTTACCGTCAACAAAAAAACCCCAAGACCAATTAATTCTAGTAGATTGCAGTCAAGCTGGGGCGCTGGTGAAGACACATCCTGTTTTGCCATTGAGGCTGTCACCCCCATGCCAGGAACCTCCCTGGTGAAAGAAATCGGAGGTGACAAAGAATTCACTACACTTGTGGGATGATTTTTCTAACCTTTGGTCACTGTGAATGCCATTTTCTTTAGGCTAATTTGCTTTGATGGGAAAATGGGAAAAGCAAACCTGAGTCTTAATTATGCCTGAAGATCTATTTTGGGGCCAGACCAAATTGGTCTTTGATCTTGCAAGAACTGTTTGGCCTCTCCACAGCTGCAGGCTGGGGGAACAGCTGCCAGGCAGCAGCGTGCAGACTAAGTTGCTTCAGTCGTGTCCGACTCCATGTGATCCTACGGACGGCAGCCCACCAAGCGCTTCGGTCTATGGAATTCTCCAGGCAAGAGGACTAGCAGGGACACCGATATAAGAAGTGACACCACCCTTCACTCCTGTACGTGTAATACCCTTTGTTTGAAGAGCTGAGCAACCCTCCCAAGTCCAAGTTTTATTCCAGAACCAATACGAAATTTAAAATCCAACCAGAAAAATTCAGATTAGCTGTAGGCCAAGCAGGTATCATGGAGAAGGAAATGACAACCCTCTCCAGTATTCTTGCCTAGAAAATCCTGTGGACAGAGGAGCCTGGTGGGCTGCTGTCCATAGGGTCGCACAGAGTTGGACATGACTGAAGCGAATTAGTATGCATGCATGCATTGGAGAAGGAAATGGCAACCCACTCCAGTATTCTTGCCCAGAGGGTCCCAGGAACGGAGGAGCCTGGTGGGCTGCTGTCTATGGGGTCGCACAGAGTCAGACACGACTGAAGTGACTTAGCAGCAGCAGCAGCAAGCAGGTATCAAACAGACTAAATTTAGTAGAGGTGGAAACAGGAAATGAATCTATCTTCACTCTCTGCTGTCAAAGATGACATCTTGAATGGATTCCTTAGTTCATCCCTTTCCTGTCACTTTCAGCCCCAAGAATAGTCTTTTTTTTTTTTATTATTTAAATGATTAAGACATTTGGGGTTTCATGGTCTGGTCCTGTCTGACTAACATTTCAGCTGCAAAGTAGTAATTTTGCAGGGAGTTTACAGGTGAAGCTGGTAGGATAGCTAATTAGGGGAAATGCCAGAAAATGTTAATACATCTTACCTGTTTATTTTTCTCCTTTTAATTTCTCTTTGATCCATGTTCTAAAGTATACCTACATTTTGGTTCAGGAAGGCAGTTTCAACTTGTACATAAATATAAATCTTTTTGGGGGATGGGCTCCAATTTTTGTGCTTTATGTTTAGGAGGGCAAATAAAATGTTTAGAGTACTTACTGTGCAGCAGAGAAGGGCTTGAAGGGGAGGGAGACTGAGTTCCACAAAAGTGGCCAAGAGGCAGTGCAATGAGCAATCCAAGAGGGAAACCATTAAGTAAGGCAGAGACCTTCACGGTATGAGAAGGACTCCTTAGAGCTGGTGATGGATGGATGTGGGGTCTGGGAGTGGAGGTACTGTGGCAGGGTTTGGCTTGGATGGTGGGGGCCTGGTTTGCTTTTGTTCTCAGTCTGTCCAAGTTCTGTATCAAAATCCCAGTGCTCTGAGGCCCCATCTGACTGCTTGGCAGAATGTCTAGTCTTTTCCCTCCTCAGTCACCTGTCACTTTTTATTTCACCAAAGTATAGTTGATTTACAATGTTGCTTTAATTTCTGCTGTACAGAAAAGTCATTTAGCTATATACATATATATTCTTTTTCATCTGCTTTTCTATTATGGCTTATCACAGGACATTGAATATAGTTCCCTATGCTCTACAGTAGGACCTTATTGTTTATCCATCCTATGTACTAGCTTGTGTCTATTAATCCCAAACTCCTAATTCATCCCTCCCCTACCCCCTTTTACCCTTGGTAACCTTAAGTTTGTTTTCTATGTCTGTGAGTCTCTTTCTGTTTTATAAATAAGTTCATTTGTGTCATGTTGAAGATTCCACATGTGATTGATATCAAGGTATTTGTCTTTCTCTGACTTAGTTTAATTACATTATCTCTAGGTCCATCTATGTTGCTGCGAATGGCATTGTTTTATTTTTATGGCTGAGGACTATTCCATTGTATCTATGTACAACATCTTCTTTATCCATGCCTCTGTCAATGGACTTTGAGGTTGCTTCCCTGTCTTGGCTATTGTGAGTAGTGCTGCTGTGAACACAGGTCAGTCTCCCCATCTTGACTTGTCTTTCGCATCAAAGTTCCTGCCATCCTTCTGCTCTGCTCTCCATAGCTTTGGTCTGTTTCCCGTGGTGCCTTCTTGCCCCCAGGCTGATGCTTGAGTTGTGTTCATCTGAAAAGCTCTGTACTTTCTAGTGCTTTTCTCTCTTCTACTCCAGCTTCTCCAGAGGGGTGCCTTAGAGCCAACTGGGCTTTTATACCGAGTGTCTTCTTCCCATGATGCTGTCAAAAGATGCTCAAACCCAGCTTCGTGCTCCAGGAAGCCCTGTCCTCTCCAACTTCGACACTGGCCTGCTCAGACAGCCACACTTCTTCAAAGGTTATTTTCGCACAATCTCATGCAAATTAAGGGATGTGGCTGGTGGAGAGTCCACAGCATGGTTCAGAGTCCTGAGACATCTCATGAATGTTGCCAAGCCCAGGATCAAGAACAGGCAGAGGACCACACTCCTGAGGGTGTGGGTGAAGTCCATGTCTTTATGGCAACATTTTGCCCTGACCTGATTCTCAGTCCTGATACCCAATTACTGACGAAGGGCATAATAAAGAGTAGGTGTGGGAAACATACACGTGTAGAAATCTGTGAATTCATAACTATATTCAAAACAACGAAACTAAACTCATTTGTTTCCTTTTTAGGAGTGTGTCACCTTTGATTCTGAAAACTAGTAAAAAAGAGGGATAAAAGTCAAGCCTTTATTCTGTTTTTCCTGTATGAACCATACGCACAGTTACAAAGAGTGGACTAGGGCAATGTCTTCTTTATGGAAAAATCCAGCTACTAAATTTAGAAGGAAAGATGGAGTTAGAATATCACCATTTTGAAACTTTTAATGAAACCATTTGTTGTTCAGTCACTAAGTCATGTCTGACTCTTTGTGACCCCGTGAACTGCAGCACACCGGGCTTCCTTGTCCTTCACTGTCTCCCGGAGTTGGCTCAAACTCATATCCATTGAGTCAGTGATGCCGTCCATCCATCTCATCCTCTGTCACCCCCTTCCTTCCCAGCATCAGAGTCTTTTCCAGTGAGTCAGACCCGAAGTATTCCTACTTTTGTGCATGTCTGAACATTTCTGTAGTCATTTAGATTGAGGGGAAAAGGGGTTAGGCCTGACAAAGGAGGAGGATGCAGTGCAGGGGATAAGTCAGGAGGAAAACCAGTATGAAACGGTGCTGCTGAGCAGTGAGGATCCCCACGAACCTGTGAGTTTGGAAGTTTCAGCTGGATGACAAGTTAGCTTGAGAGGATGGAGACCTTAATTTTTACTCCATGTCTGCCTACATGTGATTTGTGTTTGGAAAGATCACACTCCAGCTGTGGGCATTGTCGTGATTGGGCACCCTCTCTCCTATTGTTTTTTTGTCTTGACTAAGAATATCAAGGGCTCAAGAGATAGTGGCTGTTAACCTCACTCACATAGACCCGTGGGTTCAGATCCTTTAAGAGGATTGAGGTTTTTCTCAGGGACCAATGAGTTATTCTAGGCAGCCTGCTTTGTGAAGGGACATCAAGACTTCTGTTTGTCAGATTTAGCAAATTTAAATATGGTCTACTCAAGCTAAATTTGAATTTCAGCTAAATAATTTTGGATAAATGTCAGACAAAAAGTGAATACATTTTTATATAATATGGAATGAGTCATTTCAGATAAATTGATGTCCTGTATTTTATGTGGCAATTTTAACTGGAATATCAATATTAGTGCTCAAACTAAAAAGAGTTTTAGGAAGTTAACAGAGATGCAAACAAATATCCATTCATGTCAACCCATCCACTGATATCCATTCATCCATGTCCGACCATCCATCCATCCACTTATCCATCCTTCTACATGGTCATCCAGAGCTCCTACTATGTACTGGACCCTCTCTGGGGGCTGAGAGTACTGTAATCAGTAAGACAGACAAACCCCCTGCCTTCATAGTGTTACATTCTAGGGGCAAAAGTTCAGCTTAGAGTGATCATAACAAACCCCTTGAGATAACCTTTATGTCCAAATATAGAAGAATGAGTAAATGAATGAAAATATGATGACCCATCATGCAACCATTAGAGACATCATGTTTCTGAAAGCTATTACATATCATGGGGGATTGTTTCCTATATAAAACCAAATTAAATAAAAGTTGCCCACAGAACTACATATTAAGTATCATGTACCATCTCACCTAGAGCCAGACATCCTGGAATGTGAAGTCAAGTGAGCCTTAGAAAGCATCACTATGAACAAAGCTAGTGGAGGTGATGGAATTGCAGTTGAGCTATTTCAAATCCTCAAAGGTGATGCTGTGAAAGTGTTGCACTCAATATGCCAGCAAATCTGGAAAACTCAGCGGTGGCCACAGGACTGGAAAAGGTCAGTTTTCATTCCAATCCCAAAGAAAGGCAATGCCAAAGAATGCTCGAACTACTGCACAATTGCACTCATCTCACATGCTAGTAAAGTAATGCTCAAGATTTTCCAAGCCAGGCTTCAGCAATACGTGAACCATGAACTTCCAGATGTTCAAGCTGGTTTTAGAAAAGGCAGAACCTGTGAGTTTGGAAGTTTCAGCTGGATGACAAGTTAGCTTGAGAGGATGGAGACCTTAATTTTTACTCCATGTCTGCCTACATGTGATTTGTGTTTGGAAAGATCACACTCCAGCTGTGGGCATTGTCGTGATTGGGCACCCTCTCTCCTATTGTTTTTTTGTCTTGACTAATTAAGAATATCAAGGGCTCAAGAGATAGTGGCTGTTAACCTCACTCACATAGACCCGTGGGTTCAGATCCTTTAAGAGGATTGAGGTTTTTCTCAGGGACCAATGAGTTATTCTAGGCAGCCTGCTTTGTGAAGGGACATCAAGACTTCTGTTTGTCAGATTTAGCAAATTTAAATATGGTCTACTCAAGCTAAATTTGAATTTCAGCTAAGTAATTTTGGATAAATGCCAAACTAAGATCATGGCATCTTGTCCCATCACTTCATGGGAAATAGATGGAGAAACAGTGGAAACAGTGTCAGACTTTATTTTTTGGGGCCCCAAAATCACTGCAGATGGTGATTGCAGCCATGAAATTAAAAGACGCTTACTCCTTGGAAGGAAAGTTGTGACCAACCTAGATAGCATATTAAAAAGCAGAGACATTACTTTGCCAACAGTGGTCCGTCTAGTCAAGGCTATGGTTTTTCCAGTAGTCATGTATGGATGTGAGAGTTGGACTGTGAAGAAAGCTGAGCGCCGAAGAACTGATGCTTTTGAACTGTGGTGTTGGAGAAGACTCTTGAGAGTCCCTTGGACTGCAAGGAGATCCAACCAGTCCATCGTAAAGGAGATCAATCCTGGGTGTTCATTGGAAGGACTGATGTTGAAGCTGAAACTCCAATACTTTGGTCACCTCGTGCGAAGAGTTGACTCGTTGGAAAAGACCCTGATGCTGGAAAGGATTGGGGGCAGAGGAGAAGGGGACAACAGAGGATGAGATGGTTAGATGGCATCACCAACTCGATGGACGTGGGTTTGGGTAAACTCCGGGAGTTGGTGATGGACAGGGCGGCCTGGTGTGCTGCGATTCATGGGGTTGCAAAAGTCGGACATGACTGAGAGACTGAACTGACTGACTGACTGAACTCTGTAAATTAAAATAACAAGGGGTGGATTAATGCTGTGTTAATGTCTAGAAGGAGATACACCTGTAAGGATTCTATCTGAGTGCAGGAACTGTGGGTAACCTTTTATTATATCTTCATATTTTATTTTCTCATACCCATTTTCTGCAAAAAGTGATGGATCACTTTTGTATTTGAAAAGTTTTTTTCCCCCCAGAAGCTCCATAGCAACCATGAAAAGGTTAAAGATTAGTGCCAGTTTTGGCTTTGCCATTAATTCTCAGGGCAACTTTGGGCAAGTCTTATCACTGACCTGGGGCTCTGTGTGGATTCAAAATGAAGAAGCTAAGCTGTGATATTTTTGTGTAATTAATAACCAGACTGAGGTTAGAAATGCTCATTTTAATGGAAAGAGCCTTCATCATCCTTTTATATGTCTTAATAAAGTTCACTTATCACTACTGTATTCTTTTGCCTTATCTAGCTTTTTCATGTACATAAAATTTACTTTTTAATATTTTACAATTTAAAATATTTCAGTATGGAAATTGTGTGTGTGTTCCTCATCCTCTGTGGGGTTGTGAGTTAACATTTGAAATACTCTAACTGTTCATACTCTTTGGGAATGGATGTTATTATGTTAGTACGATCAGACTTTAGTGATATTAATCTCTGATCTTTTTGCCTTTTCATACTGTTCATAGGTTTCTCAAGGCAAGAATACTGAATTGGTTTACCATTCCCTTCTCCAGTCCTGACGTGCTGCAGTCCATGGGGTTGCAAACAGTTGGACATGACTGAGCAATTGAACAACAATCTCTGATCAGTCCTAGAGAGTTCCCTAATAATAATTAGGGAATTATTATTCCCTAATAAATTTATGAAGCTATTTTTCAATGGAGAATTAAGTGGTGTCCAAGATGTGTGAGTTGGCTGGAACTATTTAACAACACCCTTGCCAGGGCTTTCTTGGTGGTCCAGTAGCTAAGAATTTGCACTCTCAGTGCAAGGGGCCTGGGTTCAATTCCTGGTCAGGGAACTAGATCCCACATGCTGCCAATTAGAGCTTGCCTGCTGCAACTAAAAATCCTGCACACCACAACCAAGACCCAGTGCAGCCAAATAAATATTTTTTAAAAAAGAAAACATGAATGGGATGTAGAAATCTGGTAATGTTAGCAAATTGCAACCTTTGGGGTGTTGTCTAAGCCAGACACATTAATTTGTCTTATGTATGTTATTAACAGAGGGTTCTAGCACATGGATCCCACTAGTGTGGTAGCTGAACACTACTGTTAGAATGTTGTTGCGTCTGTTTTGAGTTTACATTTCACAGAAAGGTCCAAGCCCTGGTCCTCCATAGAGCTTACAGGAATGGCTGATTTGGTGCCCACTTGCTAATAAATATTTTTGTGTGTGGCAGAATTTGGTCTGGCCTTTGCTGTCTGAATCACACATCTCCTTGGAGCACGGTAATGGATGTTGAGAACTGTAGTTCTTATTTACCTTTAGTTATGGGATGTGCAAACAGTCTGATAATTTTGAATGACTGAGTTGATTCAGGTCACCTGGCATATAAACAGTAAATTTTGTTTTTAGAACTCTTTAACTGAGTTTTTAAAAAATTATAAAACCAATACATGTTTTGGAAAAAATAAAGCATTAAGGAAGAATATAAAGTACCTAATGAGCCCAACTTCTATTCCTACTAATTAAAGTGTATTATGTGTCTCTTATTTTTTGGACAGGGCTGCATCCCCCCTCCCCACTTCTCTTTGGGGGTTTTATGTGCAATAATTGTTAAAAATGGATGCCAGTTTTGTCAAATGTCACCTAATAACAGCAGACAGCTGGCTCTGCCTTTCAGGAGACAGTCAGGGGAGACTTTGGCAAGAAGTCTTGGAAATAACTGGCTTCTCTTACTGCTTTCATTTTGATGAGTTAATTTGTGTTTATTCACATATTGGATTTCACTTAGACACATGGAAAAATTTAAATGCCAAAGGAGGGGAAAATAATATTACATAGTACACATTTTAAAATGCTAAACTCAAACCACTTGAAAGAGTTGTTTTCGGAAAGTTCAAGTCTAAAACTTGACAGTTACCCTGGGTCATCATCCCGGGGGTTAAGCACTGTAATTGCACCCAGGTCTGGACCCTGAGCAGAGGCTGGTCCCTGATAGGGATGGATATGTGAAGTCAGTCCCAGTGACACACGGGGCACACGGGAACTCGGATTCAGTTCAGTACCTGCTGGTGGCCAGCTCTGGAGGTGCAAGTAAATCACAACATCTCTGTGTGGGATGGAGTCAGGACCTGCAGAGCAGGGCACATCACTCTCCTGCCTTCGAGGGGCAAATTCAGCAAAACCTCTTGAGAGATCTTGTCAAGACGTAAGCAGTTGGGAGGGTGGTCATATGGCAGAATTCCCACTCTGTCAGAATTTCAACACCTACTGGTGTGACCTTGGGCCAGTCACTTATTTTCTCCCCCTTAGCTTCCTCATCAGCAAAATGGAGATAAGAAAAAGTGTCCTGCTTGCCAGGGTGGTTGTACATTATAAATGTACAGTCAGTTCACTCATTCAATCCGGATGGTGTTCTGAGTGGCAAAAACCTGTAGGTATGTGAGAGAGTTTCTATCTTTGAAGAGTTTACAGTGGGAAATGTGATCTATAAATAAGCATAACAGGGACTTCCATGTAGGTCCAGTGGTTAAAGCTCCGAGTTTCCACTGCAGGGAGCAGGCTTTCATCCCTGGTTGAACCATCCTGGTTGAATTAAGATCCTGCATACCATGTGGTGCAGCCAAGTACATAAATAACTAAGCAGAACTTCAAGCTGTGATAAATGCTCTCCTTATGGGCCCGGAGAAGAATTTTCAGAGCAGGTGAAGTTTGCTTTTAAGGATATGTGTCAGGTGGAGATGGGACAGTGTGTACTCATACATACTACAAAGCTGTTCTGCAGTATGTTTATTATTAAATAAATATGGTGGTGGTGTTACTGTTGTTCTTGCCTTTGAGGGTTTACAGTATTGAGGGGGGCATGGCAATTACACCTAGAAAATGTCACAGAAACAGCAGAACAAATCCAAGCTGTTTAGAGCTGTGCATCAGAGACTACAGGGTGTTAGAGGAACCATGGCAGAAAAGCAGACAGCATCTCCTGAACATTGACGAGATGTAATGGAGCATACTGTCTTCTACAGGCCTTCCGGGTGAGGGCCCTTATAGATAAGCCAGCATCTCAGACAGCATCTTATTTGTTATAAAGGCTAAGCCAAGGGGCTGGAGTTGAGAAGAGGGTATATGACAGAGATCGAGCCCTGGTCATAGTGAACAGGATATAAGAGAAAAGCTGGCCCTTTTCTGTCCCTGGTGATGCAGTGAAGAAGCTATGTCTGTTCTAGAACTTGCTGCTCAGAGTGTGGTCTGTGGAGCAGCATCAGCAGCTCTCAGGACTCCACCCCAGAATGACTGAACCAGAGTCTGCATGTTAACGAGAGCTCCAAACGATTGCTATGCACAGTCTCATCTTAGAAGCACTGGTCTAACCTGACCATGTGTTGGAAGGATGTGCTATGAGGAGTAGTGGGGTGGGGGATGCTGTGTGGTCCTTCTGGGCAGGAACTGGTTAGAATGGATCTGCTCTGTCAGATGGAGATGTGCTTTGATCCTGGTCATGATGGGCATTGGGGTACCAGGCTCTCAGAACTCCAGCTACTGTCCATCACAGCAGCATTTCTCTAATCCCAAGAGGAGTTCCCTGGTGAAGAAGTCTGTGGGCAAAGGATTGAGGTAATACTGCACATGGCATTTGTGATGGTTAATTTCAAGTGTCAGCCTGACTGGGTCACATGGTGCCCAGATATTTGGTCTAATAGTATCTTGTGTGTTTCTGTGAGGGTGTTTTTGGATGCGATTAACATTTAAATAAATAGATTGAAAAAAGCAGATTGCCCTTCATAACGTGGTGGGCCTTTTTCAATCAGTTGAAGGCCTGAATAGAAAGAAAGGCTGATCGTCCACAGGGTACAGGAGAATTCCTCTTGCCTAATCACTTTCAAACTGGTATGTGGGCTTTTTCTTGCTTTCAGACTTGAAGAGAAGCATCGCCTCTTTCTTGATCATGAGTTTACTGGTCTTTGGATAAAAGGCCCTCATCTCTCCTATACCATCAGCTGCTGACTCACTGGCACACATCTTTGGACTTGTCAGCCCTCCTAATGAGGTTAGCCAATTTCTTATAACAAGTCTTCCAAACATTTATACATGTTTATATATAACATGTATAGGTAACATGCATATATAACACATTTCCTAGTTCTCTTTCTCTGGGGAGCTCTGACTAATATAGGATTCTTTTTCACTGCTAGGAGACTCAGAAGGTGCTTCTGGCTATTAAGGAAGCTTGTTGACATGGTGGAAAGTAAAACAGTGGTTTAAGGTCACCCAGTATCTCTTTGTTGAGCTTTCACGTGTGTCTGGTTTTTCAGGGAGAAGGAGAAATAGACTGACCAGTTCCAATGAGTTTAACTACTAACTCCTTGACTTGCAAACTCACATGGAGGCTGGTTTGCAGCTATAAACTCTCAAGAGGAGTATTTCTTGTTTTCCACTTAGTGCCAGGTTTGAGATAGATACCGTTCCTTATAGTCACCTAGGTCCGAGCTTATTTCTTTTTCACTTTACAATGAATGTTGATTGGGCTGTTTTCTATAGACTCCTTGTCACCTTGGGCTTTCTCCCCATTCCCTGTACCATGGGAACCTTGAATATATAAGCTAGAATCCACTTGGTACAGAAAATGGCATGGAACTTCTTTGGTGGTCCAGTGGTTAAGACTCATGCTTCCACTGCAGAGACCGTGATTTGATCCCTGGTGAGGGAGCTAAGAACACATATGCTGTGCGATGAGGCCAAAAAAAAAAAAAAACCTAATGAACACATTTGGCAATTTTTGAAAAAGGGAAAAAAATAATATCAAAGTGAGAACAGATTTGCCCCCTTGAGTTTCTGATTATTTGGCCTCTAAATTGTCCTTTGTTTTTTGGCCATCTTATCAGTGCTTTTGAAGAGATCTTTGTCAACACTTCTGCTCATCTTCAGTGGGAGAATTGTGAAGATATCCAGTGCTCCATACAGCTGAGAATTAGAACTGTATTACCTCTTTACAGTAGTTGCTTAAGAACAACCTAGTGAGAAAAAGCTGAGAGGATCCCAGAAGCCCAGGGGGGGACCAGGAAGGGGCTGGATTAGATCATTTCATCAGCTCCTTCTCATTGTGTGGCTGCTCTGTGTTTCTTTATAGACTAGACATTCCCAGATTATAGAGATCCTTTTTCCTTTCTTATGCAAAGTGCTTTCTGGAATATCAGTTCCATTATGCTCTTAGATTTTTATCAGTTTGTTGGCCCCATACCAGGAACTGAGCCTGTCTCTAAAAGAAGGGTAAAGATTTTGGCATCATATAGATCTGAGTTTTCATTTCTGATCTGATACTTTCTAGCTTTGTGACTTTCACAGTGTCACTTGACTTTTCTGAGTCTTAGATTCTCTGTCTCGAAGAAGGCAGTTATTCATACTTAATCTTAGGAGTGCTGTGGGGATTAAATAAAAGACTGTCTGGGTACTTCCCTGATGGTCCAGTGGTTAAGTCTCCATGCTTCCACTGCAGGGAGCATGAGTTTGATCCCTGATTGGGGAACTAAATCCCACATGCCTTATGGCACAGCCAAAAAAAAAAAAAAAATCACAAAAGAATATTGAATAACATGAAGAAAATTTACAGTATGTTAAGTGAAGACATCAAACTGTAAAACTGAATGTACGCTCAGAACCTAAGATCCTTTATGCCATCAAAAAAAAAAAAAAAGAACCCACCAAAACTGAACAGCTTGGCATATATTATTTAATAGAAGGTAGCCTTTCCATTGATCTTTATATTTTTTCCAGTGAGTTTAGGATTACAGGATTCTAGGATTAGAAGAGATCATAAGAGCCTGGTCGTAGGCAAAAATTGCATCTAAGCTAACCTAGTGTATTTAATCTCTAGGCCCCATTTTAGAAGACTTTCTTGACCTAGAATTTAATCTAACTGCTCTTCCTTCAGTTCATTTTACTGCTGGCAGCCTGAGATGCTATCATGAAAAGTTAACAAAGACATTTGTAATGGAAGCTTTCCGGAAGGATGTAAGGAATGTAAAATGGATGTTCCCGAGGAACTTAGGCTCAACTGCCTTCAGGGTAAACAGATCAACATCCTATTTTAGGGCCAGAGTCTGGTGTGCATACCAGAGAAACACTGGTATTTTTACCACATCTAGACATTCCTGGATTTTCCCGTAGCGTGTCCTATTCCCAGCCACCTTCAGGAAGCTAGCACTCAAGAGAGCATGGATTGGGTCCAATAAAGCCCAGTCTGGAGCATGACTTGAGTGAGGTCTGACCTCCCGAATGGAATAAACCAGCCCTCATGCACACAGCCCTCTGGAGTCTTCAGACACCGCTTGTCCCAGACTGGGCAATGGGGCGAGAGAGAGTGGAAGATCTTTATACAAAACACAGCGTGCATTTTAGGAAACACCATGAGGACTAGTCGGAGAGTGGAGCCAGATGAGTTAGAAATAAAAGAGGAGGACTCATGGGGTCCAGGGAGGGTAGATAATATTTTCATAACATTGAGAGGATAAAATTCAGCTTCTCTGAGCTACAGGAACACTTTTCCTCTTCCCTCTGTATGCTACTTTTGATTTTTTAATTTGTGTTATACTCCTTTCTATATCAGCCTATTTCTCTTATTAGATTCTAAGCACCTCCCAGGCAAGATCAACACAATCACAGTGTTAACTCAAATTCACGTATCCATGGCTTTCAGTGATTTCTGCTCAGCCTCTCAGTTGTGTCCTGTTCATTACAGCCCCATGAACTGCAGCCTGCCAGGCTCCTCTGTCCGTGGAATTTTTCACGCAAGAATTCTGGAGCGGGTTGCCATTTCCTACTACAGGGGATCTTCCTGACCCAGGGATTGAACCCACGTCTCCTGCCTCTCCTGGTCTGGGAGGTGGATTCTTTACCACTTGAGCTACCTGGGAAGCCCCAGTGATAAAATATACACACAAAAGATGTAGCTGCAGTGTTTGTCACAGCTGTTGATACTCATGGTCAAGTTACTATGGCTCAGTACTCTTGAGTCTCAGAGGAGGTCTTATGGCTCAGACTTTCCGAGTGAAAGTCACTCAGTCATGTCCAATTTTTTGCAACCCCATGGACTATACAGTCCATGGAATTCAGGCTAGGATACTGGAGTGGGTAGCCTTTCCCTTCTCCAGGGGATCTTCCCAACTCAGGGATTGAACCCAGGTCTCCCGCATTGCAAGTGGATTCTTTTACCAGCTGAGCCACAGACTCTCCTAAAAGTGTCTCAAAGGACTCCTGTATGAGAAAGAAATGGAAAGGGATGAGATTTACCTTGGAGAACACGACTAATGCTGTTCAACTGATTTCAACTTAACAATCCTGTTATGTTACAAGGGAAGATTTTTTGTCCAACTCTACTGAAAGAGGATTTTGGAAGACATCTTTTTAAAAAATAATTTTACTTCTTTGCTTTATTTTTAGCTGTGCTGGGTCTTCATTGCTGCACGGGCTTTTCTCTAGTTGTGGCAAGGGGGGCTACTCTCTGGTTGTGGTGTGTGGGCTTCTCATTGCTGTGGCTTCTCCTATTGTGGCCCTGGCTCTAGGGCACGCAGGCTTCAGTAGTTGTGACACATGGGCTCAGCAGTTGTGGCTCCCAGGCTCTAGAGCACAGGCTCAATAGCTGTGGCTCACAGGCTTAGTTGCTCCAAGCATGTGGGATCTTCCCAGATAAGGGATCGAACTCTTGTCTCTTGCATTGGCAGGTAGATTCTTTACCACTGAGCCATCAGGGAAGCCCTGGAAGACATTTTCTTTTGGTACACGTTCTATGTGCTCAATAAATCATGCTATAGGCACCATACTCAGTGTTTCTCCACTCTTACCTGGCTCTGCAGCTGATTCTAGGAGAGTTGCATTTTTTGGCTGTTATCCTGTTCGATGGTTCAGGTCACTGTGAACCAGAGAGGTGTTGAATTCTCCCCCTTTAAATCCCCTTCTCACTTCCTGCTCCAAGTGGCGATAGGAATATGCAGCAATCAGTTAAAATTAATTTATCCATGTCAAAAAGACATTTGCCTAGGAGAAAGCTCCAGGACAATTTCCTGCCAGGAGGAAATTTCCAATCTTAACCATTATTTGAAACAAGCTAGAAAGTTTTTCCATGAGTCTTGAAAAACCTCTTCTTTCTCTCCACAAAGTGTCAATTTTATTTGAAAAAACACCTGCCCCCACTAATGTGTCTGCTCCCACATTTCCATTTTGCTGCTACTGTTTATTTCAGACCTTTGTCATCTCTTATAGGGACTCTTGCAGGAAATACCTGATTCCAGTCACCCCTTCCTTCAGTCCCTGTGCTGTATTGGATCATACGTTGTACCCGAACACAACCCCAAGGAAAACCTTCAGGGCCCACACACAGGGTCAGGTCCAAATATCTTAGCATGATTTTCAAAGCCTTACGTGATCTGGGACCAATGTACTTTTCTGACTTTTCCTCCTGGGATGCCCTTGTGATCCAGTGTCCCAGTCACACTTGACACCTCCCCAGTTCCCTGGTATGTCAGGTACAGTTATGCTCCTGTGACTTCATCCACCTAGGCTCTGACCCTCTCCCTCTTTGCCTGGTGGAAACCATCATCCTTGAAGGTGCAGCCACATGGAATGGAATCTGTACAAACTCCCTTATCTAACTTACCAACACCGGGAATGACTGGTCAACCAAAAGAGTCAAAGAAGGAAATTCGAAAAAATAAAACCCACCTACCGAACCATTCTCACTTAACCATATCAAGAACATTCATTTGTTGACTCTTGGGTGTGATGGTTTCACTGGTCAGAGTTTTCCACTGATTTTTGTTACAAAACACAGTCACAAAGTTTTGTTTTCCAGTTTGGGTCCTTACAAAGGAATGAGAGTTTAAAGGTATTTGAAAAGTAATCTGAATGCAGAGTTCTAGACTTTTATGATTTCATCTGTGACAAAGATTTTTTTTATCGTTGTCTCATTCCTAATTGAGCAACATTAGAAAAGCAGTTTTGCATAATAACACAAAAGTACTTAATGTCACTGAACTATACATGTAAGCATAGTTGAAAAGGTGTATTTGTCTGTTTGGGCTGCGTAACAAGTTAATGTCAGCAGGGTTTACATGACAGACACTGTATTTCCTTGCAGTTCTAGAGTCTGGTAGCCCATGATTAAGGTGCTGACAAATTTGGTTTCTGATGAAAGCCCTCTTCTTGGCTGCTGGACAGTCTGCTTACTGTGTCCTCATGCAGCCTTTCCTCTGTGAGTGTGTGGAGAGAGACAGAGCTCTTTGGTGTCTCTAAGGGTACTAATCCTATCAGACAGAGTCCTACCCTCACGACCTCATTTAACCTTAATCCACTCCTTTGAAGCCTTATCTCCAGATACAGCCACACTAGGGACTGAGGCTGTGACATAAATTTGGGGCAGGGGTGGTACAAATATCCAGTCCATAACAGACATTAAATTTTACATCATGTGCATTTTATCATGATTGGAATAAAAAGAGAAATTGACAAATTGTTTTCCAAAGTAAAAGAAAAAAATATCAATTTACATCGTTGAGTCTCTACAAAGCCCTCAACTTAGTGCTCATGGAAATACCCACGCTGTGTTTCCTCACAAGATGTGGTGGTTTATTGAAATGGCCTGAATGGAGTTGAGAACTACGGTGTTTGACGCTGGTCAGCACCCCTCCACTGCGCGCCTCTGGTCGTGAACTGTCACAGGCTCCAAGCAGGACAGAGTCTGTCTTGCCGGGGATGTGAAGTGCTGTGGTCACCCTTCAGCTGTAGAGGCCACCCCAGGGGCTTCCTGCTGAGGTGCTCTCTTTGCCCTCCATGGACTGTGCGATCCTGAGACCCACAGACAGCCCTGCAGGAAATGTTTCCCTGATGAAGCCTGCCTTTGCATTGGAGTTGGTGTGTGCCCCAGCATCCTTTTCTTTTTAATTTATCTTTTTAAATTGGAGGATAATTGCTTTACAGTGTTGTGTTGGTTTCTGCCATATAATAAGGGTAATCAGCCATAACTATATATATTTGTTGCTTAGTTACTAAGTCGTGTCTGACTCTTTGTAACCCCATCGACTGCAGCATGCGAGGTTCCTCTGTCCTCCACTATTTCCTAGAGTTTGCTCAAGTTCAAGTCCATTGAGTTGGTGGTGCTATCTAACCATCTCATCCTCTGCCGCCACCTTCTCCTTTTTATCCCCTCCCTCCCCCACCATCCCACCCCTCTAGGTCATCACAGAGCAGGAGCTGAGCTCCCTGTACTGTACAGCTGCTTCCTGCTAGCTCTCTGTCTTACACATGGTAAGCGTGTATATGTCAGTGTTGCTCTCTTAATTCATCCAACCCTCCTGCTGTGTCCACAAGTCCATTCTCTACATCTGCATCTCTATTACTCCCCTGCAAATTGGTTCCTCTGTACCATTTTTCTAGATTACACATACATATGTTAATATATGATATTTTTTTCTCTTTCTGACTTACTTCATTCTGTATAATAGGCTCTAGGTTCATCCACCTCAGTTCAGCTGCTTCACATTCAGTCCTTTTTAGTTCCTGGCATCCTTAACACTCTGAAGTCGTTGCAGAAATGTTTCATTTCTTGACTGCGCTAGGCTTTTGCTGGGATTCTGCTATATAACAAATAGCTCTAAAACCTTGGAGGCTTTGTCATAATCATCATTTATTTCACACTCCTAAGTCAGCTGGCTGTCAGTGGCTGACCATAGAAGCCCAACAGAGCTGGGTGGGTGGCCTTGAGGGGCATTCCTCTGGACATATTGGGTTCAGCAAGTGGCTGGAATAGACGTCTCATCAGACTTCCTGGCTTTTCCTTTGACTCTACACCTGTGCTTTCTCTCCCGGTGACACACGCATACCGTGGAGATGATGCTCCCCCACTGTGGGACTTCTGCATAGGGTACCAAGTGGCATACACATGGCCAGTGTACTCCTTTGTTGATCGTGTGCTATCCTCACTTCCACATCCTATACCTTTGAGTGTTTAGCACAGAGTGGGGGGTGTAGACCCACTAGCCTCTGTAGTGATGCCACTAAGAAAGACCCTTTTCATTGAAGAGAAAAATTTAAGTAAAAAAAGGAAGGCGAAGAATTCTTTACTACTTACTTACCTACCTGCCTAAAATTAACCCCTTTCTTTTCATAAATGGGGCAAAGTGCAAAGATCTTGGGAGATGTGATACACTGATTTAAAATCATGTTAAAACATAAGTGATATGTTTCAGATTCTGTTTGTTTTTTTAACATTTTATTATTATTTATTTTTGGTCGTGCTGGGTCTCGTTGCTATGCTCGGGCTTTCTCTAGTTGCGATCAGTGAGGGCTACTCTTGGCTGAGGTGCATGGGCTTCTCATTGCAGTGGCTCCCTTGTTGCAGAGCACAGGATCTAGGACATGAGGGCTCAGTAGTTGTGGTGCATGGCTCAGTTGCTATGCAGCATGTGGAGTCTTCCCAGACCAGGGATCAAACCCATGTCCCCTGCCTTAGCAGGCAGACTCTTAACCACTGGACACCAGGGAAGTCCCAGATTCTAGTTTTTGACCGACAGTTATCAATGGCAGAAGAGAGCATTAAGAAACAGAAAGACCAGAAAAGTGATTTGTTAAAATGCTTCAGCTATTGAGTTAATATATGCAGGCTCTGGGCTGGGAGGCCTGTGAGGGAAGGCCGTGGTTCAGGGAGAGGAGGGGGTGCAGAATCGGGGAGCTGGGGGCCCTTAGTGTCTGTCACCATTTTCACACTGATGCCCATAACCAACTCTGTGTAACTGAAGTCATCTAGTCCTAGAGGCAAGTGGTCCAAGGAGTACGGCACTCGGATGCACACAGTTCCGCTGCTGCACCCAGATTTCTGCAGGTGGTCCTGAAAACAGCTGGGTTCAGCTCTGCATACAGCTGGAGCTCCATACAGATCGATCAACGCAAATTTGGTTATTGACACAGAGTTATGACAGTGTCCTTCCTGAATTTATTCTTCAAGAATATGAATTTTTCCTGGCTAGAAGTACCAAAATTTAAAAATAAAGTGAATGATTTCTGTTTTAGAGGAAATTGTTGGCTATGTTGTAGGCACTTCTGGGCAAAGGAAGAGAACTCTCTTCTGGCTCACCCTTCCTGGCCCATGAGTGGCCCTTGTTGAATGATGTGGATTTTATCCTGTGCTGTGATAGATTGAGTTTTTCTGAGCAGAGTCTTCCACTCACAGGCTATTCATCTTGCAGATAGCTACATTTGTCTACTTTTGTGAGTTTCAGGGAAAATTCATGGAAGTCATAATACTTATAAATTTATTTATTTATTTTAAAATTTTTATTTAATTTTTTTATCGAAGTACACTTGATTTACAGTTTGTGTTAACTTCTGCTATACAGAGGTGATTCAATTATACATATATTTATATGATTCCTTTTTAAAAATATTCTTTTCCATTATGGTTTAGCATAGGATCTTGAATATGTTATCTATGCTATTATATACAGAGGACATTGCTGTTTATCCATTCCAATGTAATAACTTATATCTGCTAACCCCAACCTTATATATTCTACCTCTTTAAGTGACAGCATATGGCATTTGTCTTTCCCTGACTCACTTCACTAAGTGTGATGATCTCTAGGTCTGTGTGTACATGTGTGTGTGTGTTCAGTCATGTCTCACTCTTTGTGACACCATGAACTGTAGTCTGCCAGGCTCCTCTTTCCATGTAATTTTCCAGGCAAGAGTACTGAAGTGAGTTGCTATTTCCTACCCCAGGGGATCTTCCCATCCCAGGGATTGAACCCATGTCTCCTGAATTGGCAGGCAGATTTTTTACCAGTTGTACCACCTGGGAGGCCCCCTAGGTCCACGATGTTGTTGCAAATGGCATTATTTCATTCATTTTTATGGTTCAGTAATACTCCCTTGTATGTATGTACCTCATCTTCTTTATCTTTTCCTCTTTCGTTGGACATTCAGGTTGCTTCCAGATCTTGGCTATTGTGAATAGTGCTGCTGTGAACATTGCTCATAGTTTTATAATTTCAGCAAATGACTTTAGACAGAGATGACTTCAGAAGACATGTGATTACTTCACTCATTGGCTTCCTGTTTCAGATTTATACTGCTGTATAACAAAGCTTCCCAAAATGTAGTGGCTTAGAACAACAACCTTTCTTAGCTGCTGCAAGTCTGTAGGGGTGCCTGGGTTCAGTGGGGTGCCTTCTGCTCCTGTGGGTCCACCAGGGTTGGGACATGCTCCACGGCTTATTCCCATGGCTGTCAGAGGAGATGGGCTGTCAGAGGAGAGCCAGTGGGAGTGGGAACCAGACAGTCTTAGTTCCCCTCCTCCTCCCGGCATCTCCAGGGGCTTCTGACAGTGTGTTGACTAAGTCCCACAAGACGCTGTTCTCAGGGATGAAGGCAGAAACCTCAGGTCTTTCAAAGCCCAGCCTGAGAGCTAGACAGCATCAACACAGCTATATCTATCGTTGGAACCGTGTCACTGGCCAATGCTCTCAAGGGAATGGGACATAGACATCAACCCTTGGTGGAAGAAGTGGTAGAAATGTGGACCATTTTGATCATCCACAGCCCTTGATGACAGTTTCCTAACGGAAGGCATCTTTTTTCCAAAGTGCTCTAGAAGGGCGTTTCTCAATTCTGAGCCTGCCAAGTACTCATCAGTGGTCTTGTTAAAATGCAGATGCTGATTCAGTGGAGCTGGAGGTGAGGCTTGAGATTTTGTGTTTCTCTCAAGCTCCCAGGCAATGTGGATGCTGCGGGTCCATGGACCACCCTTCTGAGCTGGAAGTGTCAAGAACCGGTGTCTTTAGGTTTAATTTTCATCAGAGATCCCTGAAAAGCTGTTAAAACACAGATTGCTCTCTTCCCTGCCTGCCACCCCTGCCATGGGTTTCTGATTAAGTAGGTCTGTGGGGGTGGGGGGCCTGATGGTTTGCATTTCTAATATGTTTCCAGGTGACTCTCATGCTGTGGGTCTGAGGCTTGCTCTTGGAGAACCACCGCTGCAGAAAAATGTTCTCATCAAACCCTGAAAACATGTGGAGGGAAGCAGAAAGAGCTGTTAGAAACAGGGGCTCAGAAATGCAGCCACCTTGATTTCTACAGATTATACTTATGAGACACCGCCACATAGAAACTTCAGTCATTGCTGGCAATTTACAGGAGGAAAATGTAACTATCAGGTGGAAAAAAGCTTGCACAGATACTGAGCATATTTTAAAAAGTGGTTTATACTCATCGCACACTGAATTAAAATTCTTAACGATTAGCCCTGCCATCTTCACCAATCTAACTGAAGTCCCTTCAGACCCTGGCCCTCTTCTGCTTCTTCAAGTCAATTCAGCAAAAATGTATTGATCTCTCATTAAGGGCAAAGAGCTGTACTGGAGACGGTGGGCATAGAATGAAAACCCAGCTAGCACTCACTCTTCAGAGCTTTATGCTTTGGCCAGAAGATGAATGAAATGAAAACCCTAAATCAGTTCATTCAGGGTTTGGTATTACAAGGCTTACTCAGTAATTCGGAGATAGAAATGAAACCTGTATGATTTGGGAGGAATTCAGTGATAGGTAGAATCAGGGAACAAGGATCATGAAAGCCCTCTATAAAAAAGGGTCCTTTTAAGGACTTCCCTGGTGGTCCAGTGGCTAAGACTCTGCGCTTCCAATGCTGGGGTTGAGAGTTTGATCCCTGGTTAGGGAACTAAGATTCCACATGCCGTGCACTGTGGTCAAAAGATAAGAAACAAGTCAAAAGGGTCCTTCTAGAAGAGTTAGGGGTTGCATTAAGATTTTTCCAGGAGAGGCTGGTAGGTGGGAAAAGGAGTTACATGGCAGCTTGAGCAAGAGGTGGAAGGCCAGGCTAAGTGAATGGTCCAGGGATCCAGGGCACTCGCTGGGACTACAGGGAGACGCGTGGAAGGGGAGGATGCTGTGATGAACTGCAGGGCCCCAGGGGCCAAGGTTAGGAGACCTTCTTCCATGTGGAAGATGATGGGATAGCTATTGGAGGTGTCAGAGCAATGGACAGCGAGCGTGACTTGAGCCCTGCTTTAGAGATCTGGCGACCTTTGGTAGGGTGGCTTTTGAGAGACGCCAAGTGGGAGACTGGTCTGGGGATTATTGCAGTGATTCACACAAGGCAACAATGAGGGTTTTAAAATCCCACTAGACCCCAAACTCCCCACCATTTGGGGTAAGCAGATGCAAACTATTATATATTATATATCATATATTAGATATAAGATGGATGCAAAACAAGGTCCTATTGTATAGCACAAGGAACTATATTCAATATCCTGTGATAAACCATAATGGAAGAGAATATGGAAAATATATATACATATAACTGAGCCACTTTGCTGTACAGCAGAAACTCTCTGATGGCTCAAGTGGTGAAGAATCCGCCAGCAATGTAGAAGACGCAGGTTTGATCCCTGGGTTGGGAAGATGCCTTGAACAAGGAAATGGCAAACCACTACAGTATGCTTGCCTGGAGAATCCCACGGAGAGAAGAGCCTGGTGGGCTACAGCCCATGCGGTCAGAAGAGTCAGACATGAATAAGCATGCATGCCAAGCCAAATGCCAAAACACTAACACAACATTGTCAATCCACTATACGTCAATCAGTTCAGTTCAGTTCAGTCTCTCAGTCGTGTCCGACTCTTTGCGACCCCATGGACTTCAGCACGCCAGGCCTCCCTGTCCATCACCAACTCCCGGAGTTTACTCGAACTCATGTCCATTGAGTCGGTGATGCCATCCAACCATCTCATCCTCTGTTGTCCCCTTCTCCCACCTTCAATCTTTCCCAGCATCAGGGTCTTTCCAAATGAGTCAGTGCTTTGCATCAGGTGGCCAAAGTATTGGAGTTTCAGCTTCAGCATCAGTCCTTCCAATGAATATTCAGGACTGATTTCCTTTAGGATGGACTGGTTGGATCTCCTTGCAGTCCAAGGGACTCTCAAGAGTCTTCTCCAACACCACAGTTCAAAAGCATCAATTCTTCAGCGCTCAGCTTTCTTTATAGTCCAACTCTCACAACCATACATGACTACTGGAAAAACCATAGCTTTGACTAGACGGACCACTGTTGGCAAAGTAATGTCTCTGCTTTTTAATATGCTGTCTAGGTTGGTCATAACTTTTCTTCCAAGGAGCAAGTGTCTTTTAATTTCATGGCTGTAGTCACCATCTGCAATGATTTTGGAGCCCCCAAAAATAAAGCCTGACACTCTTTCCACTGTTTACCCATCTATTTGCCATGAAGTGATGGGACCGGATGCCATGATCTTAGTTTTCTGAATGTTGAGTTTTAAGCCAACTTTTTCATTCTCCTCTTTCATCAAGAGGCTCTTTAGTTCTTTTTTGCTTTCTGCCATAAGCGTGGTATCATCTGCATATCTGGGGTTATTGACATTTCTCCCAGCATTCTTGATTCCAGCTTGTGCTTCATCCAGTCCAGCATTTCTCATGATATACTCTGCATATAAGTTAAGTAAGCAAGTTGACAGCCTTGACGTACTCCTTTCCTGATTTGAAACCAGTCTGTTGTTCCATGTCCAGTTCTAACTGTTGCTTCTTGACCTGTGTACAGATTTCTCAGGAGGCAGGTGAGGTGGTCTAGTATTTCCATCTCTTAAAGAATTTTCCACAGTTTTTTATGATCCACACAGTCAAAGGCTTTGGCATAGTCAATAAAGCAGAAGTAGATGTTTATACGTCAATAAATTAAAAAAAAAAAAACACCCTGTAAGCACAGCTATGGTGACTGTGATGCTTCTGTGGGTGTGGGAAGAGCTGTTGGAAGTGGGGGCTGTGCAGAGTGTGATGATGGTAAAAATAATGATTGCAAAGGTTTCCGGTTGCAGGATACTTTTCACACAAATGATCTCAGAATGGCTATGAGAAGGCAGTGGTAATATTATCCTCATTTTACAAATGCATCACCAGGAGGCTTGGCAAGGCCCAGGCAGTGTATGGCAGAGGCAGGAGCCAGACACCAGGGCTCTGAGGAGCAAGGCAGGAGATTGCAACCGGGAAGTGGTACCCGGGGCATGTGCGCTGTCTGCCCTGGAGCTGAACCATGTGTGCTCACCGTCTCCTTCCAGTCCAGGGCGGGTTCTTAAACCGTCTTCCAAAGCCACACACAAGCTAGATGGAACAGCATCCCCCTAATATGCTCTTCTTTTCTGCCCTTTTAAATAAAACTGTCCATGCGGAAGTCTTAGTGATGTCACACCGTGATGCCTTCTGAGCCAACTTTTAGTTGATCATCACTTTCCTTTCCCCGTCAGATATCTCTTTTCTCCTTTCTCTACTTGCTCCTCACTCTCCCAGCTTCATCTCAGCCCTCCTGAGGAATCTGTTAGCCCCCATGTTGACACAAATCCTTGCCAGGCGTTTGCTGCTGGAACCAGGCTCCTCACCAATTTGGTCTAGAGTCATGGGAGCGCTGACAGCTGCAGCAGCGCCATCTGGTGGCTCCCAGGAATATGGTGGGGGGCAAACCCTCCTCAGGGGCCGGGGGTAGTGGGTGGAGTAGAGACCCCTTGAAAGCTCTGGCTGTTTCCCTTAAGTTTTAAAATCTTTTTGGAAAAGTGCATTTTATTTTTTAGAGAAGTTTTGGTTTCAAAATTGAGGGCAAAGTACAGAAATTTCCCATACACCCCCAGCCCCAACTCAGGCACAGCCTCCCTGTGATCAACTTCCTCGACCAGGTGATGCACCTGTTAAAACTGAGGAACCTAGGTCATCATCACCCGACGTCTGCAGTGGACATTAGGACTCACTCTTGATGTGGTCGCTAGGAGTCGGACACGACTGATCGACTTCACTTTCACTTTTCACTTTCATGCATTGGAGAAGGAAATGGCAACCCACTCCAGTGTCTTGCCTGGAGAATCCCAGGGACGCGGGAGCCTGGTGGGCTGCCATCTATGGGGTCGCACAGAGTCGGACATGACTAAAGCGACTTAGCAACAGCAGCAGCAGCTTGATGTTGTACATTCTGTAGGTTTGGACAAATGTATCATGATACGCATCTATCATTGTAACATTGTATTCACTGCCCTAAAAAATCCTCTCTGCTCCATCGACTCATCTCTCTCCCCACTAGCCCCTGGCAACCACTGATCATTTTCCTGTCTGTATAGTTTTGCCTTTTCCAGAATGTCACATGGTTGTAATCGTATAGTGTGCATCCTTTTCAGATTGGCTTCTTAAGTTTCCTCGGTGTCTTCTCTTGGCTGATGGCTCGTTTCTTTTTAACGCTGAATAATACTCCATTGTCTGGATGCACCACAGTTTATTTATCCATCACTCACTGAAGGACATACTAGTGGCTTCCAAATTTCGGCAGTTACGGATAAAGCTGCTATAAACATCTGTGTGCTGGTTTTTGTGTGGACAGAAGTTTTCAGCTTATTTGAGTAAATACCAAGGAATATAATTACTGGATTGTGTGGTAGGGGGTATGTTTAATTTTGTAAGAAACTGCCAAACTGTCTTCCAAAGTGGCTGTATCATTTTGCATCCCCACCAGCCACAAATGAGAATTCCTGTCACTCCACATCCTCACCAGCATTTGATGTTGCCAGTGTTCTGGATTTTGGCCATTTTAATGTGACGGTCTTTTGTGCTAATTTTTAAACCATAAAAACAGAATTTCTCTGCTCACTATTTGTGTTATTGGAGAAAAGGAAGGGAATAAGTAGTGCTTTTTAAGTAAGGAATTTCTCACCTGGGGGCGATACTGATAACATCAGAGTCTGAACTGGAGATAGATCTTTGCTCGATCTTTATGATGTGCAGACACATGGAAGCTATAGTTTTTCTGTGCAACTTCACTCAGTGTTCTTATTTACATGTAATATCTACCATGGGGACTCCAAGGATTGGAAGGATAGAAGAGATAGGTATCAGTCTTTTCTTCCTAGCTAAGCTGAGCTGCCCAGCTCCATGCTGATCAGACTGGGTTTTATCTTGTTGCTTGCAGGGAAGCACCTAAGAAAGTGCCCAGTTGGAGATTTTAAATGTGTGTCACACATAGAAGTAGAATGTTAGCTGCAATTTATCTGAGCATGTAGATGACTGATTGCAATTCATACTAGCATGTAGATGGTTGATAGAGAAAAGGAGTTTCATGGGAACATCTAGAGAGGACTGGTTTCCTGAAATAAAGAGGGATTGGAGGCGGAGATGTGTTGACAGAGTTGGAATGAAATGTGCTCAAGGTAAAAAGGAAAATGGAGGCAGATACAGCCTCCAGTACTCTTGCCTGAAAACTCCCGTGGACGGAGGAGCCTGGTAGGCTGTAGTCCAAGGGGTTGCAAAGAGTCGGACACGACTGAGCGACTTCACTTTCACGCACTAGGGAAGGAAATGGCAACCACTCTAGTGTTCTTGCCTGGAGAATCCCAGGGACGGGGGAGCCTGGTGAGCTGCCGTCTATGGGGTCACACAGAGTTGGGCACGACTGAAGCAACTTAGCAGCACAGCCTCAATGACTGTCAATTTCATTTTTCCTGATGACAAGGACCTAATTTTTCCTGACTGCAAGGACCCAATTCCAGGTCTCCCTTTTCTTACCTCACCTGAAACATCTGCTCCACACTCATGTCCTTCCTCCCTACCCATCCCTACGCCACATCTGCCAAAGACCCATCCTATTCTTTCAAGCTCAATTGCCTTCCCTGGGCAGCACATCAGACTGTATTGGTTTTCTTCTCTGAATCTCTACAGCTTTTTAAATTAGAAACGTCTGTGCCTCGACTTAGGTTATTCTTTCTGAAATTCTTTGTTCCTCTTTTGCTGCCTGGTGAAATCTTACTCAGTTTGAAATACACACCCAGTATGCCCTCTCCTGTGTAAAAGCCTTACCCCAGCCCTTAAGGCAGAAGAATGTGCTTTCTGCTCTAGATCTTCAATTGCACCATCGTTATATAGTGATGTGCTGGCAAACCACCTCAAACATAATCATGTACAAAAGCACACCATAGAAACCAAAGCAGCAATAACAAAACCCGGACCTGAAGTGGTTGCCCATTTCTGTAGTGTAAATTCTCGCACATGACTGATTTCAAGCTGCCCATGTGACATCTTCTGAACACAGAGTTGGGAAGAGATATAACCATTGTTACCTAGACTGTCAGAGTCTTTAGGACATGGAGGCAGGGAGCACATCTTTTTCTCTTTGGTGACTTGTGTCTGGTCCCATGTTCGGCATACAGCCGGGGCTCAATGTGTACCTGCTACTAGATATTTATTAGGTGAAAAACTAGGGGTCACTGTATCTCTCCATGGACTGGCTGGATGGCTGAATCTTTGGAAGGGGAGATCAGTTGCTGCAATTGCCCTGTAGCAGTTGTCATGCAGAGAGGGTGCCTGAAGGAAAGCCACTTGCCCTGTGGGGCGCAGGACAACTATGCTACACGTGCCTCTCTTTGTTCTGGAAGCAAGGACAGGGGTCTGCAGACTTCCATCAATATATCAGGACCTTCCCCCTCTCCCCTAATTTGCTTCTCAGGGTCTAAGCTGCACATCCATCTGAAATGTAGCTTCACCTGACACCAAGGGTATAGGGAGGTCCCATTGGCACTTTGGAAGGTTGTGCAAGACGAGAGGACCAGAAGGCAGTGGCCACTGCTGCAGAAATGAGTTGCCGGAAAACATATTAGGCCACAACTAAGCTTGAGCTCTCCAAGAAGTTGATGTGACATTATTACCCTACAGTGCACCTTTTTCATGGGAAGCTCCCGGGGAATGGCACACATGCCAGATGCCAGCGCTCGCAGGCATGAGGAGGAAGGGCAGTGGCCTGGCCCACAGGGATGTCTGCACAGCTGCAGCCCACAGTGTCCTGCCCGCTCCTTCATTTCTTTCCATTCCTGTTTGGCTCTGGCTCAGGGTTTGGAGCTGGGACTATGGTTTCATGATCCTTGGCAGCTGAGCAGATATTAAACAAGGAGACACTTCTCCCCATGCATGTGGCTTTGCCTGAAGCTCCGTTGAGGGCAAGGTGGCCTCGTGCTGTTGTTTTTTCCTTCCCAGGCACTTAGGTTAGAGAGGACTTGGTCAGAATTTGTCACCAGAGACAAGGGGCTGCTTTGGACAAATGGCTCCAAGAGGATGAGGCTGACATTCTAGCAGGTGAGGTGAGAAAAGAGAGACCTGGAATTAGGTCCTTGTAACTTGTCTTCAGGCAAAATGAACCTGATGGTCATTGAGGCTGTATCTGCCTCTGTTTTCCTTTTACCCGGAGCCCCCTTTCCTCCATCTCTGCCAACATGTTTTTCTCCTCTGGCTTCAGTCTCTCCTTATTTCAGGAGCCCAGTCTTCTCCAGATATTCCCAAGAAATTTCCTTTCTCTATTAACCATTTTACATGTTAGTATGAATTACTATCAATTATCTACTTGTTAGTATGAATTGCAATCAATCATCTACATGCCAGTATGAATTTCAGCCAACCATCTACATGCTAGTGTGAATTACAATCAATCATCCACATGCTAGTGTGAATTGCAGCCAATCATCCACATGCTAGGATGAATTTCAGTCAATCATCTACATGCTAGTATGAATTGCAGCTAATGTCATACCTCCGTATATAACACTACATCCAAGTTGGGCACTTTCCCAAGTGCTTCTCTGGAAACAAGATAAAGCCCAGCCATGTGTAGGTTCTCTGACCGTGTCCCTATCTAAACACAAAAGGTAGGAAGGAGCTATTTCCAGGTGACCATGTTAGACTCCATAAGAAGATACGTTATTCTCCAACTCCTACTCCTTGGAGCTGAGTAAACATCAGCATCCTCTTTCTTAAACCTGTGAGAGTCTGAGGACTGGGGAGCTGGAATTTTTGCACAGACATCTCTGCAGCTAGAACTAAGTTTCTAAAAATGTGGCCTGTTATGTAATCCAGGGGAAGGGATGGAAAAGTACCAGCTG
The DNA here is from genome assembly GCF_054371585.1 of Giraffa tippelskirchi. NCBI lineage: Eukaryota > Metazoa > Chordata > Mammalia > Artiodactyla > Giraffidae > Giraffa > Giraffa tippelskirchi. Next base: position 55,803,702 of record NC_137287.1, read on the forward strand.
GGGTGAGGCTGGAGACTTTCCTGCTTCTGACTCACTCCAGGCAAAAGCTCTTGTATTGAGATGCATCTCAGAGAAGCCAAACAAAACCCATTCATTCTGCAGGGTGACTCTTGGGGGAGCCGGACTTCCACTAGGGGACAGAGCCCCCAGGCACCGCTGTGGACAGTTAAGAGGATTTTTCCTGTGGCCCTCAAGGCCCACTCCCAGGGTCTCCTGCCCCCTCGCAGCGTCAGTGCCCCGCGCCCCTGCCAGCCAGACTGCCTCCCACAGCCCAACCTCCTGCCCTGTCAGTCCTTGCCTCTCCCTTCTCCTGTGGCCTCAGGCTCTGCTCCGGGTCGTGCTCGCCATGTGTTGTCATTCATTAAACATTTAGATGGTTCATTGCCAGTGTGTCAGCTCTGCAAATGGAGAACACCTTTAAAAAAATATTGTTTTAACTCAAAACAGTGCGTAGGTACTTCTGCAGCGACATCACTAAGAATCTAGCATTGTTTAATGAGATCTGTGTCTCATATGAATTTATAACAAATTCTTTTTCAAAAATTTTTCTATTTGGCTGTGCAGGGTCTTAGTTGCAACACAAGGAATCTTTAGTTGCAGCATGGGGGATCTAGTTCCCTGATCAGGGATTGAATCCGGGCCCCCTGCCTTGGGAGTGGAGAGTCTTAGCCACTGGACCACCAGGAAGTCCCCTATAACAGAAATTCTTAACTCTTATGATATTTACAGAGACTGTTGAGTGTTCTTTTGATCTAGAGATCTACTGAGAACCATGCGAAAGTTTTCCTTGTTCACCTGTAAGGAAATCTTAAGTTTTACCCAGGGTGAGGGTCTCTTTCCTTCCAGTTTGGCTATGCCATTTATAGCTGGTACTATATTTAGTACTTGCAAAACAGGACATACCTTACATGGAAGTGAAGGACATTTTAGTGGCCAGCCCTCCGAGTCTACATTTCCCGGATGGGATGGACTTGTACCTCCTAGATTTTAGCGTTCTGACCCTCTCTGACGACTCCTGAATCTCAGAGCAGGGTGGGCTCCGTCTCCACGCTCTCTGCACTGTGTATCACATCCTGCCCTGTCCCTCCCACATGGCTCACAAGCTGAGTCCAGGCAGCCCAGGCGTCTCCTTCCTGTTTTCTTTGATCTTCAGTTCTTTCATTTTGGTTGTGATATTTTCCTCATAGTGAGTTGGTGGCCAGAACTAGCAGAATCCCAGTTATTTGAAGATGAAGCCTTTATGGATACACATTTGAGGGGTAGCCTGCTTACAGCATCAGAGCCCCACTGGAGGATTTCAACAGCACTGTTCAGTCTGTTTTATAAACAGACAACCTGTAGTCTAGGGGAGGCAGCTCCCTGTTTCTGTGGGAGAAGCCATCCCAGGCAACCAGACTTTCAGACTCTAGTCATACAGCCATGAAGGTCATTAGAATCAAAGGAAACTCTGCATTGTGACTGCCAAACTATATGGACCCTGGTTAGAGTGTGTGTTACTCTATCTGAAAGAATTTAAACCCAAGGAGTTCTTGATTTTTGAAAACTGGAGTAACGGACTTTGAAACGAAGTGCTTTCTTTGGCTCGGTCATGGGAAAATAGAATCACAGGATGCCAGCGCTGTGGGAATCTGTTCTCACTCCCTTCTTTACGGAGGAGGATGCTGTCGGGTACCACCCACGGCACACAGCTGTTAGTGCCCGAGCAGGACTAGAAACCAACCTCCCTGACTTCACTTGTAAACTTCCCCACCACCCCTCACAGCCCCCACCCCATATCCACATTCTCAGGCGACTTGATGTAAAGAAGTGTTTTGAATTTTACACGTCATTGCCTAAGCCATGTCCTTTGAAGTATTTATTTTTTTTAAAAAAAGCATCATATGGCTTTTGTAAACACTCCCCAACAGGAATGTAGAGGTTCTGGGCTTGGGGGGAGAGATGATGCTAGTCATTCTAGTTTCCATGTATGATTATCGGGGCCCATAGTCTGACCATGGGTGCTTTGCCTCTGGATGGAATATTCGGTCTTTGGCTCTGCACATGTTGGATTAAGGATTGTGTGGAGGGTTTATCAGGGAGGTGGGGCTGTAGTAGGATGACTTGTGTTCAGAAGGTGTGCAACTGGAACAGATTCTACTTGAGCTGATTTGGGAAGGAATTATAGCGATGCTGAAGCTCAAGGAGGGTGATACTGACATAGTGTGCATTTTGAGTTCAGCTATTTGAACTGTAAAAAGGAAAATGTGTGACTCCAAAGGAATGCACTGGGCTGAATGCAGGCATGCACCCCCCAGTCTCCCTGGTCCCACCTGCCTTCCCCAGACTCTGAGCTGCTGGGCGCTGCAGCTTCTCTGGCTCCTAATCCCCCTTCCCAGTCCGTGGGGCTCATGGTGGCCCTGGCTGCTCCCACTACATCCGGGTCAGATGAAGGGCTGCACTGTGCGGTGTGGGTTCCCAGGTGCTAACGGGAGGGAGGATCAACCAGAAGTGCACGTGAGTTCACGCTCCAGGGGGTGAAGACAGCCCAAGGTGTAGGGTGGAGAGGGGGAGGCTTGATGCCCGTGTAGTGAGCCCTGACCCTTGAGACGGGGGATGTGCCGCAGCTGCTGTGTGAATTCCTCTCCCTCCCTCCCCAGCCCCCTCCTTCCCTGCTCTTGAGGTGTCCCGGGGGCAGTGATGCCCTCTGACCTTCCCTGATAGGTCCCACGTGACGGAACTACCAGCTGAGTTTTCTTTGGAGGCCCTGACGCTGAATAGCACGCCCCTTGTGTGGCTCTGCTTCTCCCGCCCTGTCACTTCCCTTCCCCTCCCTCTTGCTGCCCTGGGATGGCACCCACCTGTCCATCAAGTGTCCCAGGTAAGATCTGACTCAGGTAGTGTTTTTGAGGCAATGCAGGCCAGATGGACATTGACTGTAAAGTTGCTCCAGTTTTGTAAGTGTAACCAGGAAGCTATGATCACATCACACCCAATTTCTCAGTTTGCTCATGAACATCTGAAGTGACCTAGAGGGTGAACACTCTGTGTTTCCTTAACGTGGTGTCTCTGCTTCTCCATCTGTGTTTGGCTTGGCCGCTTCTTCTTCCCCGACTAGTCAACTCTTTCCATATTCTTCATTCTGGGTCTCCTAAAGAGCCAGGCTGATGGGTTTAGCCAACGGCTATCATACTTCTTGGATAAATATTTTGTATGGAGTCAAGTCGCTTCCCTGGTTGCTGGCCAGGGGACAGTGGGGTGATCGTTGGGTTTGTGGCTCTTTTGGGCAAGATGACAGCTGGTGTTGCTCCTTAAACCAGACTCACAGGTTTACAGAAAAACTAGCAGTTACTCAGGCAGAGGAGCAATAGAGGGGTAAGAGTAAGAGGTACAAACTGTTAATGGAGGTGCAAACTATTATGTATGGAATAAGCTACAAGGATAGGGCTTCCTAGGTGGCTCAGTGATAAAGAATCCACCTGTCAATGCAAGAGATGCGGGTTTGATTCCTGGATTGGGAAGATCCCTCGGAGAAAGAAATGGCAACCCACTCTGGTATGCTTACCTGGGAAATTCCATGGATAGAGGAGTCTGGTGGGCTACAGTCCATGGGGTCACAAGTAGTCAGACACAACTGAGGAACTGAGCATGCATCATGCAAGGTACAAGGATATATTGGACAATATAGGGAACAGAGCCAATATTTCATAGTAACTATAGAGTATAACCTTTAAAAATTGTGAGTCACTATATTGTACACCTGTAACTTACATACTCTTGTACAGCAACTATGTGTGTGTTAGTAGCTCAGTTGTGTCCAGCTCTTTGAGACCCCATGGACTGTAGCCCACCAGGCTCCTCTCTCCATGGAATTCTCCAGGCAAGAACACTGGAGTGGGTTGCCATTCCCTTCTCCAAGGGAATCTGCCCAACCCAGGGATTGAACCCAGATCTCCTGCATTGCAGGCAGATTCTTTACCATTTGAGCCACCAGGGAAGCCCTCAACTATATGTCAATTCAAAAATGCGTTTTAAAAAACTAGAGTCCATGGGAAGAACAGAGTCAGAGGGAAGGAGAAGTTGGCCCGGCTTGTTCAGTAGAAATGCCACTGAGGATAAAGGCATGACCTCAGTTGTCGTGGACGGGCTCTCTGGGTGCCTGTTGTAAGATGGTGGTGTGTGTCCTTAGCTACCAGCCCTCTCACTTAACTCCTTCATGCTATTACCCTGGGTGTAGTCCAAGCCTCCATCCCCAGGGGCCATTTAGGCTCTTGGGCTGGGGTGGGTGATACACCCATGATAGCTAAGGTGTGCTGTTGCACAGAGGAGAAGGAGGATGCAGGTGATGATGTCATCTGTCCTTTTCTTCAAGAAGCCGACAGAACGTCTCTGGTGAACTTACGCTCTCCAGACTCTGAACCAGGATGTCTTAAGGAAGATGATGATATGGAGGTAGTTTGGGGGGAGTTACCTGGCTCATGGAGGAGAAGATGTCCCAGAGCTAAGAAGCAAAGTGGAAAAGTAAAGTGGAACAGATCAAATAGTGGCAGGTTGAGCAACAAAGGAGGATGAAGAAAAGAGGAAGCGAATGCCGAGGAAACTGGTTAAGCAAGAGGCCCCGTGGCTGTGTCACAGGGGTTCTAATTGGCAACATCAGGAAGAGGAGAGCTGATAGGGACTTGGAGGATGTGAAAGAAGAAGAATAAAAGCTGCTCATACTTAGTGCTTCTCTTTATCAGACCTTACCCTAAGCACTTCACTTGGATTCTTTCTTTTTAAATTGAAGTATAGTTAATTTACAATGCATGTTAGTTTCAGGTATATAGCACAGTGATTCAGTTATGCATGTGTGTGCATGCGTGCTGAGCTGCTCAGTCATGTCTGACTCTGTGTGGCCTTATGGACCATAACCCGCTAGGCTCCTCTGAACATGGGATTCTCCAGACAAGAATGCTGGACTGGGTTGCCATGCCCTGTTCCAGGGGATCCTCTTACCCAGGGATCAAGCCTGTGTCTCTTATGTCTCCTGCACTGGTAGGTGGGTTCTTTACCCCTAGTGCCACCTGGGAAGCCCTCGGTTATGCATATGTGTATATATATATTCTTTTTCAGGTTATTTTCCATTATAGTTTATTACAGGATATAGTTTCCTGTGCTATACACTAGGACCTTATTGTTTATCTATTCTGCATATAATAGTGTATATCTGTTAATCCCAAACTGCTAATTTATCCTTCCTTCACCCCCTTTCTCATTTGGTAACCATATATTTGTTCTCTATGTCTGTGAGTCTCTTTCTGTTTGTGAATAAGTTCATTTGTGTATTTTATTTTATTTTTTCAAATATCTATTTGGCTACACATGAGCAGGTTCTTTAATTGCAGTTTGTGAACCCTTAGTTGGGGCCTGTGGGATCTAATTCCCTGGCCAGAGATTGAACCTGGACCCCCAGCATTGGTAGCCCAGAGCCTTAGCCACTGGACCACCAGGGAAGTCCCTATGTGTGTCATATTTTAGACGCCACATATAGGTGATATCAGAGCAACCGAATGAGGTTTTACAGGTGAGAACACTGAGCTATAAAAAGGTGAAGTCATTTGCCTAAGGTCCCACAGCTGGAGGAAGGCAGGGTTAGTTAGGGTTCAAATGTTCTCAGGTTCACCCCCACTCTCCCTTCCCAAACCTCCCGAGATGGGAAAATTCGACTAGTGTCGAAAAGAACCCAGGTCAGGCTAGAACATGTTTCTGGCACTTTTATTGTTTCCTCTCTACTGAAGCCTATTACCTTTCTGTCTAGGAACATAGGTCACAGTCATGACCACGACCCACTGCCCAGATCTCTGTGAACCTGCTGGGCCATGCAGCCCATTTCACATGTAGGACCAAGGTTAAGTGTTTTTTTTTTTTAAATTAATGATGCATTTGAAATCCCATTCATTCATCCATCCAATCATCTAGCATGTGCTTATTGAGTACCTTCTGTATACTGGGTTCTATAATGACCTTGTGCTGGGCCCTGAGGCTACAATGCTGGACAGGACAGACAAGACTCCTACCCTTAGGATTCCTTAGAGATGTGCGCTGGGGGCCACTGGCTACTCACAGCTAGCAGGGCTTGATATGTGGTGAGTCCCTATTGAGATGTACCCGAGTATAAAATATACACCAATTTCAAAGACTTAGTACTAAAATAAAAGATAAAATAGCTCACCAATCATTTTTATCTTGATTACATGTTGGACCAGTCATTGAGTGGACATAATGAGTCAATGGACATGGGTTTGGGTAAGCTCCGGGAGTTGGTGATGACAGGGAGGCCTGGCGTGCTGTGGTTCACGGTGTCACAGAGTTGGACACGACTGAGCGACTGAACTGAACTGAATGGGCTACATAGAATGTATTATTGAAATTGACATTACTTGCTCTTTTTACTTTTTAAAATGTGGCTACTAGAGAGTTTATGATTATAAATGTGGCTTGCATTATATTGGGTTGGCCCAAAAGTTCATTTCATTTGGGTTTTTCTGTAAGATGTAATGGAATGAACTTATTGGCTAATCCAGTGTTTCTATTGAACAGCACTGGTCTGGAGAGAAAGCAAGTCCTGGGTAAATAACCAGAACCCTTCTCAGGGGAAGCAAGACATGTTTCTGGGGCAGGAGGCACCAGCACAGAATCGTCGACTCTAGAAAGTCATGGAAGGGTGTGTGGGAAAGACTCTGTGTCTCCAATAAATGGTGGGTTTCGTTATTTTCAGAGTCATTTCTAAGAGTGGCAGTCTTGATTGTGCATCTCATGGAAGGTAGAAAGCGTTCATTTGTTTACCCACCAAGCTTGGTCATGGGTAATGATTAGGTTAGCTCAGCCTTTGTGTTCATTGAGGCCTGACTGTGTTTTGAGAGAGAGCCAAGGATGGTGTTAAGTGTGTGTGCAGAAAGAGGCAGCACTGTTTTATTTTATTTATTTTTATCGATAAACATATTTGTATAGAGCATGCAACCATTATCAAAAATCTATCTAATTTTACCAGTTAACAAATTTTGTTGTTCAGTTGCTATGTCATGTCCGACTCTTCGCAACCCCACGGACTGCAGCACACTAGGCCTCCCTGTCCCTTGCTATCCCCAGGAGGTTGCCCAAGTTCATGCCCATTGAATTGGTGATGCTGTCCAGCCATCTTATCCTGTGCCACTCTCTCTTTTGCCTTCAATCCTTCCCAGGATCAGGGTGTTTGAGTCCAGTTGAGTCCAAAGTAACAAATTTTACCAAGCATTAAATACCAAAGGGCTTTTACAGTTAATTTCCTTTAAAATGTGAATGTGCTTTTACTTATTTATTTTTTAAACTTTTTCTTTTGTATTGGGGTATAGCCGATTAACTGGAGAAGGCAATGGCACCCCACTCCAGTACTCTTGCCTGGAAAATCCCATGGACGGAGGAGCCTGGTAGGCTAAAGTCCATGGGGTCACTAAGCTTTGGACACAACTGAGTGACTTCACTTTCATTTTTCCCTTTCATGCTTGGAGAAGGAAATGGCAATCCACTCCAGTATTCTTGCCTGGAGAATCCCAGGGACGGTGGAGCCTGGTGGGCTGCCGTCTATGGGGTCGCACAGAGTCGGACACGATTGAAGCGACTTAGCAGCAGCAGCAGCAGCATAGCCGATTAACAATGTGATAGTTTCAGTTGAGCAGCGAAGGTACTCAGCCATACATACACATGTATCCACTTTCCTCCAAACTCCCCTCCCACCCAAGTAGCACTGTTTTAATGAGAGTGAACATTCAAGGAGCAATTACATTGTACCTGAGCTATTCATTTACCTGCTTATCCTATACCAGATCATCTCCTCCCAGGATCGACCGTCTGCAGAGGTGTCCTGATCACCTCCTTCCAGGCAGGTGGGTAGGAGTCAGGAAGGGTGAGTGCCAGCTTTAGTCACATCACCAGGACGGGGTGACATCCAGGAATCAAACCCAGGGCATCTGTCTGGAGTGTCACGTCTTCCCAGGTTTGAATTCCAGTCCTGCTACCTGCTGACTGAGATTTGAATCAAACACTCAACTCCAATGAACCTGTTCCATCCTTTAAAAATGAAGGGGAAACCTTTCATGCAATGAGATTTCTTTTTTTTTAATTTTTGTTTTTATTGTGGTAAAAGTCATGTAATATACTATTTTAACCATATTTACTGTGCAGTTTAGTGGCACTAAGTACATTCACATTGTTGTGCAACTCTCACCATCATCACCTCCTGAATTTTTCACCTTCTTCAACTGAAACTCTGTCCCCATTAAACATGAACTCTCACTGAAGAATTTATTTACAGGGCAGCAATGGAGAAAGAGACATAGGAATAGACTTATGGACATGGGGAGAGGGGAGGAGAGGGTGAGATGTATAGAAAGAGTAACATGGAAACTTACATTACCATATGTAAAATAGATAGCCAACGGGAATTTGCTGTAGGCTCAGGAAACTCTAACAGGGGCTCTGTATCAACCTAAAGGGGTGGGGTGGGGAGGGAGATGGGAGGGAGGTTCAAAAGGGAGGGGATATATGTATGCTGCTGCTGCTGCTGCTAAGTCGCTTCAGTCGTGTCCGACTCTGTGCGACCCTATAGACGGCAGCCCATCAGGCTCCGCCTTCCCTAGAATTCTCCAGGCAAGAATACTGGAGTGGGTTGCCATTTCCTTCTCCAGTGCATGAAAGGGAAAAGTGAAAGTGAAGTCGCTCAGTCGTGTCCGACTCTTAGCGACCCCATAGACTGTAGCCTACCAGGCTCCTCCATCCATGGGATTTTCCAGGCAACCTATGGCTAATTCATGTTGAGGTTTGACAGAAAACAGCAAAATTCTGTAAAGCAATTATCTTTCAATTAAAAATAAATAAATTTAAAAAAATGAACTCTCCATTACAAGCTCTTAGGTATCGTTCATTCACTCATTTGTTCACTTATTCACTCACTCATTTGTTCACTCACTCACTCACTTATTCATTTACTCATTCCCTTACTCATTTATTCACTCACTTGTTCACTCATTCATTCACTCGTTCACTCACTTATTCACTCACTCACTCATTTATTCACTCACTTGTTCACTCACTCATTTGTTCACTCATTCATTCACTCATCCATCCATCCAATATTTACTGGTCACCTGCTATGTTCCAGGCATGGAGCATGATGTTCAGGATTTTATTGGGAAGCAAAAGTAGACAGGCGTTTACACCCCTGGATGTGGGGGCTGAGAGGGACAGGCAGACATAAATCAAGTAATCTGGTTTCTAAAATTGAATAGTTCTCTTCAGTCTCCACACCTTGTAACTCATAAGGAAGAGAGTCACCAGTTCCTGGTGGCCTGAGTTAACCAGAATTGGCCTGGCTCACTGGGGCACTTTCCTTGACCCCATTTGATCAACAGCACCTCCCCAGGCAGAAGTCAGGTCCTGATGTGCTAGTGGCTCCTTCCTCCACTCCTGGGCTGCCCTGCATCATCCAGGTCTGTCCTGTGTTTGTTTCAGGGAAGTGGATTCCACCTCCAGGGATGAGCTCTGCTCCCTCCCTGACGCTGGGAGCTGGTTACTGGTCTGCACAAACACAGCATCTCTGTGGAGGCAGCCTTGGCCCCTCCCCTGCTCCTTGTGGCCATCAGCTTGCTGTCACCTTGCTCAGCCTGGAGCCAAATCCACATGGGCACAGCCCTGCACAGGGTGTGAGTTTGTGAGCCGAGGGTCTTCCCTCACCCCTTCTTTTTCAGTGCCACCAGTTCTTGCATTTCCAGCCTCTTTAGTGGATTGAACTCAATTTGGAGGCTCATTTATTTACATAACAGGTACCGGGTGCCTTCTATGTGCCAGGCACTAGCCAGATCCTGGAACACTACAAATCCAACTGTGGGGCTTTCTGTTTCATTAGATGGAAGGGAGAAGTGGAAAAGATCCCTCCTCACACACATTTATGTACACACATACACATATATACACATACACACACACATATACCTACACACACGCCTACATATACACATATGCACACACACACCTACACACATACATACGTACACCATGCCTACACATACACACAACACATACATACACACACACACATATGTATACACATACATACACACAGTCAAAGAAAAGAAAAAAAAACTGGAAAGATTAGTGATTTAGGGAAAAAAGAAGCTTTGATACAGAGTGAAAACTTCTGAGGGTCTACCAACTAGAAAAGACTGAAAGAAAACTCAAAGGTCAGAACATAGTATAAAGAATTAATTATTGGAGGAAAACTGCCTGAGCCTTTTCACTCTGTGAAATTAAAAAAAAAAAGAGTTTTAGATGAGACAAAAAGAAAAAAAAGAACCACATCTGAATTGTGTGGTGAGGAAATTGTTAAGCTTACATTTTTATCAAAGTTATACATGCACCAAGGTTAAAAAGTCAAATAGTCACACAAGGTTCATGATAAAATACCCAGCATTTCTCCATCCAACCCTTCTCTTCTTTGAAGAGGCAGTAACTTTTATTGATTTTACTGCTTATTTCTACTTTGTGTCTTTGGTGCAACACCAGTTTCGACTTCGTTAAAGCTGAGCCTTTAGCTGTCCTTCCCACCAGGTGCTCACAGCCTTCTCATCCTGTATCCCTTCAGGCTCTGGGCAGATTAATTTTTAGTCTTCCCTAGGTTTGAAACAGGTGACCTCAAATAACACAGGTTTGAACTGCACCCAGTTTTGCTCGGATCTCTTTCACTGAATGCCCACGACAGTGCTACACGGTCTGTGATTGGTTGAATCTGATGCGGATGTGGATGCAGAGGGCTGGCTGTAAAGTCATTCTTGTATCTTCAGCTGTGTGGACTGTCGGTGCCCAACATCCGAGTTGTTCAGGGGCAACTGTACATACAGGGCCAGGCAGTGTACTATATCAGTTATCAATTTCTGCTTAACCAAGCACCCCTGACTTAGCAGCTGAGAAGATAAACATTTCACCGTTTCAGTGGTCAGGAGGCCAGGTGTGGCTCAGCTAGGACCTTTGGCTCAAGGTCTCATGAAGGCCATTGTGGTCATCTTGAGGATCAACTCAGGGTGTGGGGGGTTTCCTTCCCAAGCTCACTCACATGGCTGTTGGCTGGAGATACCAGCTCCCTGCCCTGCCAGGCCTTTCTACAGGGCAGCTCACGGCCCATAGCTGCCTGCCCTCAGCGAGGAGATGGTTTGCTGCATGCACTATAATTCCTTTTTCTCCTAAATTGATTTTAGGCATGTAGAAAAGTTGTGATAATAGTACAGAGCTTCCATATACTCCTCCCCTAATGTTCAACCTTAGCTATTTCTTCTTTCTGATGCAAATTTTTGTTTTCTTCAAAAGGAAATCAAGCTTGTTATTTCCTTGGTTTTCCAGGCACCTGTCACTAATGAAACTCCAAGTTCTTTCATCGACATCTCCGCTTAGGACATTGAGAGATGTCAGTGTTCCATCTATTTTGTCCTCCTAAGGAGGTCTCTTCTGGGGCCTCTGATGAGCTGCTCCGCCCCCTTGACCAGCTGAACCCTGTGCCCAGGGGCAGGCTGGCATCTTGAGATCTCGTTCCACCATTTCCCAGGGATGCTCTTACGTGCTCGGATGTAGGATCATCTGTTCCTTATTTTCCATTTTCTCTTTCTCAGATTTTCCTTTCAGTTTTGTGGAGAGTCTTCAGATACCTTCTTGAGAATGGTGCATTGGGAGGTATGGATTTCTTTTTTTTTCTTTTTGTAACCATGAGGGTCCCAAAATGTCTGTATTCTATCCCAATATTTTGAATGATGTTTTATCTGGATGCACTAGTCTGGTTGGGAATTCTTTCCCGTCAGGAGTTTGAAGATACTGCTCTGTGGCTTTCTAGCATCCTGTGATGTTCTTGAGAGCTCTGATGCCATCCTGATTCCCAAACCTTTGAAAACAACATGTTTTGAAGCCTGTAGAGAAGCGGTCCCCAACCTTTTTGGCACCAGGGACTGGTTTCATGAAAGACAAATTTTCCAAGGATTGGGGAGGGTGGGGATGGCTTTTGTTTTTCTCATCTCCTGCTTTGTGGCCCGGTTCCTAACAGACCATGGACAGGTCAACGTCCATAGCCCAGGGGTTGGGGACCCCTGCTTTAGTGACTTCTCTTGTTCCTGGTGTGTTGCAATGATGGGCTAATATATCATGGTCTGGTTCTCTCATCTTTGTGGATATTCAGTGATACCTTTTCATCTTCAAATTGCATTCTTCAGTTCTGATAATTGTCTTAGAGTTACTTCACTGATGATTCCCTCATCTACTTTGGTTGCTTTCTGAATTCTTGTTATTCAGGCATGGGACACCTGAACTGATCCTCTAATTATTTTATCTTTTGCTTCTTATTTATCCATCTCTTTATTTCATTTTCTCTTTGTAGAATGTTTCCTCAATTTTATGTTCTAATTCTTCTCTTGTTTTTTTAATTTCTGTACTCATGTTTTTAATTTTCAAGGATTTTTTTGGGGGGTCATTCTTTAAGTGTGCTTTTCACAGTTCATTTTCCTGTTTCTTCTTTTAGCTCTCCAAAGATCCTAGGGATAGCTTCTCTTCTGGAAGTTTATCTTCCCTTCATATATAGACTTTTTTTTTTCCCTCAAAATTGCTTTCTCTCCCCTGTTTATTTGATTTGGCCTCTGTCTCATGAGAGGTTTTTTCCAGCTGTCTGGTAATCTGTGACTGTTTCCTAGTATCTTAGAGTTGGCATCTGTGCTGTGGGAGAGATGAGTGCACGTAGATGAAGTGTATTAAGTGAACTTTGGAGGAGGGTGGTCTGGCTGAGCTGTTGAGTTTGGGGGGCTCCCTCAGCCATCCTGCTATCCTGCCTTCTTGGCTGGAGCAGAGCCTACAGAAAACTCAGCAGATCTCTTGCCTGGGCGGGTGGAGGTTAAGGCTTGACTGTGAGTTCTGAGAGCCAAATGCAGAAAGTGGACTGGGGTGGGGAGGGTGTTCCCAGCATGTATTTATATCCACTGAATCCCCATTCACCCACACCTCTGGGGTCCTCTGCATACTAAGGTGCAGGGAGAAGTGATGCCTTAGAATACATAGTGACTGCTACAGTCATTATGTAGGATTGTTAAATCTGATTAGCTCATCTGTGAAGACTCTTTTCCCTCTAGCCCTTAGCTTTGGTGGTAGGTAGGGGTTAACACAGCCCTGAGTGATTTTACTTTGACAATAGTCCTTTCCCCATCTGCCTCCTTGTTTATTTTATCTGTTTATTTTTGGTTGTGCTGGGTCTTCCTTGCTGGGTGGGTTTTTCTCTAGTTGCAGAGAGTGGGGGCTACTCTCCAACTGTAGTACACGGGCTTCTCACTCCAGCGGCTTCTCTTGCTGCAGAGCATGGGCTCTTGGACTTCAGTAGCGCTAGCACGTGGGCTCAGTAGTCATGATGCACAAGCTCTAGAGCACAGGCTCAGTAGTCGTGGTGCACAGACTTAGTCGCTCCTTGGCATGTGGAATCTTCCTGGAGCAGGAATCAAACCCATGTCTCCTGCGTTGGCAGGCGAATTCTTTAGCACTGAGCCATCAGGGAAACCTGCCTCCTTGTCTTAGGTTTGGAGGCCTGATATCCAGATTAGATGCATGGTGTCTCCACACTTCAATTGCTGATTCATAGGGCAAGCAGAACACCCTGGATGCCTTGGGGCCTTAAACTAGACTAGTCATTTTTTTTAACTTGCTGCTTGTCTCCTGGAGTAGAGGGGGAAAGAAAGATGACACACGTATCTAAAAATGCAGGAAGAACCTACCTCGGATCCGCTGGCTGGTTGTCAGCTCCAATGAGCCGTGTGGTTCCTCTTTTTGACTGCGGACACAGCTTGGCAACAGTGGTGGTCTGTACCTGGGGAAATGGTTCCTCACTCAAGTGTTATAAATACATGTACCAGGTTTTGCAATGGGCATACACACTGGAGAGTCTGTTGAATTAGTGACTTAAATGACTTTCACTCAATAGCTGATTCAGATAAGAGGTAATTACAGCTGAAAACCTAACAGGAGAAGGAGAATCTATGTTGCTTCCAAGAACATGGGTAATTTTATGATATGTTTTCTCAAAAACAAGTCAGGATAGGATGGGTCAAATACTTGAATTTTGTTCTCCAGAAATACCTCTTTCATTTTTAAAAAACTTTTAATTTTGTATTGGGGTACAGTCAATTAACAATGTGACAGTTTCAGGTGAACAGCAAAGGGACTTAGCCATACATACACATGTATCAATGTTGAGCACTTTCCTGTGCTATACAGTAGGTCCTTGTTGGTTATCCATTTTAAATATAGCAGTGTGTACATGTTGATCCCAAACTCCCTAACTATCCCTTTCTTCCATCCTACCCTCCTGGCAATGAATAAAGTCATTCTCTGAGCCTGTGAGTCTCTTTCTGTTTTATATGTAAGTTCATTTGTATCATTTCTTTTTAGATTCTACATATAAGGGATGTCATACGATATTTCCCCTCGTCTGTCTGACTGACTTTACTCAGTATGATAATCTCTAGGTCCATCCATCCACGTTGCTGCGAATGGCATTATTTCGTTGTTTTTAACAGCTGAGTAATATTCCACTGTATATATGTACCACATCTCCTTTATCCATTCCTCTGTCCATAGGCATAGGTTGCTTCCATGTCTTTACTTCTTTCATTTCTCTTTGTGAATATCTCCGAGGATCTTCCCTGTGCCATGTCAGTGCTGCTCTCAGTGCTGTCAACATCCTTGAGGTGCTGGCTATTGGTGCATTATGCTGAATATATTTTTCAGAAGTTGTCCTTTTGATTCCCCAATTCCCACTTTTTTTTTAGCTATCATGACAGGTTTAAATAAACCACCATGATGTTTCCTTAATTCTCTCTATCAGTAAGATACATGCAGAGTTAATGGAATCCCCATGTAGTAAGACCTTCCAGATCAAGGGACAAAACTTTTAGCAGATATTAGAACTGCCTCATATCAAATAGCTATTGATAGTGATATTATTTCTGCTCTGGAATCTAAATGCTAATATCACACTTGAATGAATAGTTCATTTAAAAAGTCACCTCTAGAGCTCCCAAATCAGTTCTACTTCTTAGCTAAAAACAAGTTTTCGATCCCTAAAAGTTATTTTTTAAAATATTTATTTTATTATTTATTTGGCTGTGCTGAGTCATAGTCGCGGCATGTGAATTCTTTGTTGCAGCATGTGGGATCTAGTTCTCTGACCAGGGGTCAAACCTCAGGCCCCCTGCATTGGGAGGGAGGAGTCTTAGCCATTGGACCACCAGGGAAGTCTCCCTAAAAGTTATTTTTTAAACAACCTTTATTGAGCTCTAAGTCATATAATCACTCCATGTACGCTTCTTAATTGCAAAATTCAAACTTGGGGGTATATTTACAGAGTTGTGCAACCATCACCACAATCTAATTTTAGGGCATTTTCATCACCCTGAAAAGAATCTCTAAATCCGCTTGCTATCACCTGCCCGCCTGCTCCATTCCCCTAATCCCTAGCCTTAGGCCAGTATGTTTTTGGTGTTTAAGAAATCATTACCTAACTCAGGGTCATGAAAATTTACTCCCAACTTTCTTTCTAAATTTTCTAGTTTAATTTCTTTCATTTAGGTCTGTGATCCATTTTGAGTTAATTTTTGTGTATGGTGTGAGGTAGGGAGTTCTGATTGATTCTTTTCCATGTTGGGACATCCAGTGGTTCTCAACGCCAATTATTGAAAAGCTCTGTTCTTTCTTCATTGAATTACCTTGACTCCTTTGTTGAAAATAAGTGGCCACTAATGAAAGGCTTATGTCTGAATTCTCCATTCTGCTTCATTGATCTCTGTATCTCTCTGGATGCTAGTACCACACAAATTGATGATTGTAGCTATGTAGTAAGTTTTGAGATAAGGGAATATGACTCCTCTAGCTTAGTAATTCTTCAAACAATGAGGCCTGTTTTTAAAGAAAGTGTTGTATGCCTTATCGTTTGTGAATTCATACATACTTTTAGATTTTGAAGGGTTTGGAGATATCAGTTGATGTTCTTTGGTAAGGTCCACAGCTTTACATGCCCAGCTGTCCAACAGTAAGGACGCTGTATGTGCTGTACTCTCTCATGCATCTGCAACAGCACATGAGTCGGCTTTTGGCTGGTCTTGGAGACCTTCCTGAAGAATCTTATTTCAGAAGTTGATTTGTTCCACAGACATTTACCTGGCCTCTCCCACACATCATGGCATGTGCTACAAGCTGGGGAGAGAAAAATAAACAGAATAGGGCTCAGTCCCTGAATTCAGTTTGCTCACAGTCTGGCAAAGAAGTGGCCGGACTATCATTGCTGCCTTTCTGGACACTGTCAACTTAAACTCCTTTACTTTATAGGTATGAAGAAAAAGCCTAGAGGAAGAGATTTGCATGAAAGCTATGGTGTCCACAAAAGTAAATAACCGTGAACACTGTGCCTTGCACATAGGCCCTCAAAACATTTGCTCTGATTTGCTTACTAGATGGTGTGAAGCCTGGTGGGGGGCACAGTTCACCATGGAAGGCTGAGAAAGTGCTCAAACTCCTTCTGGGGGTGACGCTCACTTTTAAAGATTCCTTTGTGCTCCCTGCCTGGCCTCGGTCGGGCTTTTGACAGTACTCTTGGCAGCAAGCTTTGCCCTGGAGCCTGTTCTTACCCTTTCTTTCTTTCTTGGCCCAGGGTGTCTGGAGACAGGTTGAATAAGCACCCTGGAGTTCTGCCAGAGTCACAAGATGAGGAAGGGCAAGGACTCAACGGGAGACGGAGAGCAGGGTGGGGAGGTGCGGGGCATGCAGAGGAAGTTGAGCATCATGTGGTTTCCATGGCTCAGCCCTACTCAGAGGCCAGAATTAGTTTAAGCAGTTGAGAGGTCCGAAAGCCTAGCCCTTCTCCTCAGGGTTATGTGTTTCCTCCTATCTGGTGGGTTTATCTGGCCATTTCCCCAAACCTACAGAGTTCTTGAGGCAGAGCCTTCATTCCTGCAGGGCAAGCAGGCAATTACAGGGGCCCCATGTGCAGTGTGAACTCAGCTGTGACCCAAAGCAAGTCATCAGAGGTGGCCAATGTCTGGTGTGGATGGAGGCTACCGAGTTGATGTCCAGAAAGGGTGACTCGATTTTGTGTGCTCCTCTCTGCTACTTACGGAGGAAATGTATTTGAATGTAGTGCAAGGTTAGGGGCACATCAGAACTGAAAGAGAAAACAGCGACAAAGTTAAGGGCAACAACTGGAGACAGATGACCTTAGGTGGAATTGAAGCCATGTGCATGGTATTTCTGTGCCCAAATGCCCTCATTCAACACTCCCCAAATCTCTTTCTTTTATCCACAGCACTGTCACCTCTTGGTATGCATGTAATATATTTATTGATTACATTTATTGCTTACTCCCACCCACAAAGGACAGGGGACTTCCTCAGTGGCTCAGTGGAAAAGAATCCAGCTGCAATGCAGGAGCCGCAGGAGACATGGGTTCAATCCCTGGGTCTGGAAGATCCCCTGGAAAAGGAAATGGCAACCCACTCCAGTATTCTTGCCTGGAAAATTCCATGAGCAGAGGAGACTTGAGGGCTACAGTCCATAGGGTTGCAGAGGCTGGAGTGATTGAGCACACATAAAGGACACATCATTGTTTTTGTGGTTGTTGTCTTTTGATGTATTCTCAGACTCTAGAAGACTTGGGACATGTAGAAGCTACTCATTAAATATTTGTTGAATATGGTTGATCATTGTACCAACCTCAACTGGATTACTGTGAAGTTAAGTGAGTTCATACTGTATTATATTCAGGGCAGTGTCCACCTCATAGTAAGTGTCACATAAGTAGAGTAACCACGTGTCCCATGTCCACTTGGCTCAGGACAGACCTGCCTTGGTTCTGTTTCCTGGAGTAGTTACTAATAATACTCCCTTTCATAAGAAGAAGGAGAAGAAGAAAAGACTTAGATATTAAATTGTATAGTTTACCTGCATAGAAGTGTATTTACTTTTTCAAATAAAAAATCAAATTTATGTCCTGTTTACCAGGTACCATGTTAGATGCTAAGAGAAGCAGCCCTAGTTCCTTCCCTTCTATTATAGAACTTACGGTGAGTAGACAACTCACGGCTTGAACACATGGGTCACAGTAATAATTGGATCTATATCCAGGGACTTCTTTGTTGTTTTATGAGTGAAGTTTTCCTTTTATCAGTTTTTACAACAAAAAAACAAGGCAGAAACAATGTCTCTTACCCTTTTGATGACGAAAAACTAATTTCTAAGAAGACAAATAACTCAGTGAGGGTTGCATAACTAGAGAGAGCTGGCTCCAGACTCTGGTTCCTACATGTTCTCCTGCCACTGCACAGCAGCCGCTGAGAGGGTCGACCAGATGACCTGACAGCCCTTTCATGACATGGATGCAGCAATTCTGCATTGCCCTGTGGTACGCAGCTTTTTTCTTACTGATTCTTTAAAAATGTGTAGATTATACTTCAACCTCTAGGTCGGAAAGATCCCCTGGACAAGGAAATGGCTACCTACTCCAGTATTCTTGTCTGGAAAATTCCATAGACAGGAGCCTGGTGGGCTACAGTCTATGGGGTTGCAAAGAGTTGGACATGACTGAGCAACTAACACACACACACACATGCTGACTAAAGGTGGGATTCATGTTTCAAATTAAGGGGAAGGCAGAACTGACACTTCTGACTTCTAATCTTGCCTGGTCTGTGAGATAAATCCATTCCCTGCCCTGATTAAGTCTGACAGCACTGTGTGTGTTGGCAGTAACTGCAGCTTTTCTCATGTTTCTCTGTCTCCCTCTACAGACTCAAGTCCAGAATTACGATCTATATTATTCTTTATACCAGTGTCATTATATTCTAAATGTATTATAATATACCAGTGTCGGTGGTAAGGGCTTCCCTGGTGGCTCAGTGGTAAAGAACCCACCTGCCAATATAGGAGACGTGGGTTTGATCCCTGGGTTGGAGTAGGAAATGGTAACGCACTCTAGTATTCTTGCCTAGAGAATCCTATGGACAGAGGAGTCTGGTGGGCTAGAGTCCATGGAGTTGCAAAGAGTCAGACATGACTTAGTGACTAAATTAGTAACATGTATTATATATTGTACATATAAAGATAAAACAGTAATGTAAATATATATATACACACACACATACACACACAAACACTTTTTGCAGTAGGAAGTTATTGCAAGAACACAGGAACTACAAAATAAAAAAAGAAGCAAAGCCTTATCTCCTTCCTTCCTTTTCTCAGTTCAGTTTAGTCGCTCAGTCGTGTCCAACTCTTTGCAACCCCATGAATCGCAGCATGCCAGGACTCGCTGTCCATCACCAACTCCCGGAGTTTACCCAAACCCGTGTCCATCGAGTCAGTGATGCCATCCAGCCATCTCATCCTCTGTCATCCCCTTCTCCTCCTGCCCCCAATCTTTCCCAGCATTAGGGTCTTTCCCAGTGAGTCAGCTCTTCACATGAGGTGGCCAAAGTATTGGAGTTTCAGCTTCAACATCAGTCCTTCCAATGAACACCCAGGATTGATCTCCTTTAGGATGGACTGGTTGGATCTCCTGGTAGTCCAAGGGACTCTCAAGAGTCTTCTCCAACACCACAGTTCAAAAGCATCAATTCTTCGGCGTTCAGCTTTCTTCACCGTCCAACTCTCACATCCATACATGACCACTGGAAAAACCATAGCCTTGACTAGAAGAACCTTTGTTGGCAAAGTAATGTCTCTGCTTTTAAATATGCTATCTAGGTTGGTCATAACTTTCCTTCCAAGGAGTAAGCGTCTTTTAATTTCATGGCTACAATCACCATCTGCAGTGATTTTGGAGCCCCCCAAAATAAAGTCTGACACTGTTTCCACTGTTTCCCCATCTATTTGCCATGAAGTGATGGGACCAGATGCCATGATCTTAGTTTTCTGAATGTTGAGCTTTAAGCCATCTTTTTCACTCTCCTCTTTCACTTTCATCAAGAGGCTCTTTAGTTCTTCTTCACTTTCTGCCATAAGGGTGGTGTCATCTGCATATCTGAGGTTACTGATATTTCTCCCGGCAATCTTGATTCCAGCTTGTGTTTCTTCCAGCCCAGCGTTTCTCATGATGTACTCTGCATATAAGTTAAATAAGCAGGGTGACAATATACAGCCTTGACGGACTCCTTTTCCTATTTGGAACCAGTCTGTGGTTCCATGTCCAGTTCTAACTGTTGCTTCCTGACCTGCATATAGGTTTCTCAAGAGACAGATCAGATGGTCTGGCATTCCCATCTCTTCCAGAATTTTCCGCAGTTTATTGTGATCCACACAGTCAAAGGCTTTGGCATAGTCAATAAAGCAGAAATAGATGTTTTTCTGGAACTCTCTTGCTTTTTCGATGTTCCAGCAGATGTTGGCAATTTGATCTCTGGTTCCTCGGCCTTTTCTAAAACCAGCTTGAACATCTGGAAGTTCACGGTTCACGTATTGCTGAAGCCTGGCTTGGAGAATTTTGAGCATTACTTTACTAGCATGTGAGATGAGTGCAATTGTGCGGTATTTGAGCATTCTTTCGCATTGCCTTTCTTTGGGATTGGAATGAAAAGTAACCTTTTCCAGTCCTGTGGCCACTGCTGAGTTTTCCAAATTTGCTGGCATATCGAGTGCAGCACTTTCACAGCATCATCTTTGAGGATTTGAAATCGCTCAACTGAAATTCCATCACCTCCACTAGCTTTGTTCATAGTGATGCTTTCTAAGGCCCACTTGACTTCACATTCCAGGATGTCTGGCTCTGGGTGAGTGATCACACCATCGTGATTATCTGGGTCATGAAGATCTTTTTTGTACAGTTCTTCTGTGTATTCTTGTCACCTCTTCTTAATATCTTCTGCTTCTGTTATGTCCATACCATTTTTGTCCTTTATCAAGCCCATCTTTGCATGAAATATTCCCTTGGTATCTCTAATTTTCTTGAAGAGATCTCTAGTCTTTCCCATTCTGTTGTTTTCCTCTATTTCTTTGCATCGATTGCTGAGGAAGGCTTTCTTACCTCTCCTTGCTATTCTTTGGAACTCTGCATTCAGATGGGAATATCTTTCCTTTTCTCCTTTGCTTTTGGCTTCTCTTCTTTTGACAGCTATTTGTAAGGCCTCCTCAGACAGCCATTTTGCTTTTTTGCATTTCTTTTCCATGGGGATGGTCTTGATCCCTGTCTCCTGTACAATGTCACGAACCTCTGTCCATAGTTCATCAGGCACTCTGTCTATCAGATCTAGTCCCTTAAATCTGTTTGTCACTTCCACTGTAGAATCATAAGGGATTTGATTTAGGTCATACTTGAATGGTCTAGTGGTTTTCCCTACTTTCTTCAATTTAAGCCTGAAGTTGGCAGTAAGGATTTCATGATCTGAGCCACAGTCTGCTCCTGGTCTTGTTTTTGCTGACTATATAGACCTTCTCCATTTTTGGCTGCAAAGAATATAATCAATCTGATTTCAGTGTTGACCATCTGGTGATGTCCACGTGTAGAGTCTTCTCTTGTGTTGTTGGAAGATGGTGTTTGCTACAACCAGTGTGTTCTCTTGGCAAAACTCTATTAGCCTTTGCCCTGCTTCATTCTGTACTCCAAGGCCAAATTTGCCTGTTACACCAGGTGTTTCCTGACTTCCTACTTTTGCATTCCAGTCCCCTATAATGAAAAGGACATCTTTTTTGGGTGCTAGTTTTAAAAGGCCTTGTAGGTCTTCATAGAACTGTTCAACTTCAGCTTCTTCAGTGTTACTGGTCGGGGCATAGACTTGGATTACCATGATATTGAATGGTTTGCCTTGGAAATGAACAGAGATCATTCTGTTGTTTTTGAGATTGCATCCAAGTACTGCATTTCAGACTCTTTTGTTGACCATGATGGCTACTCCATTTCTTCTAAGGGATTCCTGCCCACAATAGTAGATATAATGGTCATCTGAGTTAAATTCACCCATTCCAGTCCATCTTAGTTCACTGATTCCTAGAATGTCGATGTTCACTCTTGCCATCTCCTGTTTGACCACTTCCAATTTGCCTTGATTCATGGACCTAACTCCAGTACTCTTGCCTAGAAAATCCCAAGGACGGAGGAGCCTGGTAGGCTGCAGTCCATGGGGTCACGAAGAGTCGGACACAACTGAGCAACTTCATTTTCACTTTTCCCTTTCATGCACTGGAGAAGGAAATGGCAACCCACTCCAGTGTTCTTGCCTGGAGAATCCCAGGGATGGTGGAGCCTGGTGGGCTGCCGTCTATGGGGTCGCACAGAGTCGGACACGACTGAAGCGACTTAGCAGCAGCAGCAGCAGGATGGACCTAACATTCCATGTTCCTGTGCAATATTGCTCTTTACAGCATCGGACTTTGCTTCTATCACCAGTCACATCCACAGATGGGTATTGTTTTTGCTTTGGCTCCATCCCATCATTCTTTCTGGAGTTATTTCTCCCCTGATCTCCAGTAGCATATTGGGCACCTACCAACCTGGGGAGTTCATCTTTCAGTGTCCTATCTTTTTGCCTTTTCTTACTGTTCATGGGGTTCTCAAGGCAAGAATACTGAAGTGGTTTGCCATGCCCTTCTCCAGTGGACCACATTCTGTCAGACCTCTCCACCATGACCCGTCCATCTTGGGTGGTCCCACAGGGCATGACTTAGGTTCATTGAGTTTCACTGAGGACAGCTCCAAGGCATTGTCAAAAGAGGGAGGAGTGGGTGGTTTCCCAGTGGTTGGGATCATCTACCCACTCATTAGCATATGAATTCACCCCTCTCACAAAACCTAACCAGGCTGCATTCCATTGCCTGAGCCCTTGTCCTAGGCAATGGCCCACACCCTCAAGAGTGGGCTTCTCTCTGAATCCTAACAAGTCCCACCTCTTACTTGTCCCTTTGTCTCTCACTGAATTTTTGCAATAAGATATTGGAGCTTGAGCTTCATGGGTTTTGACCGGGCTTGAGTCCTGGGAGAGAGCTGAAGGACAGGAGGAAAAAGCAGTGGGAAAAACATGCCAAGGGTTCCCCTTCACAGCCTGCCGAAAATCTGCTAAGTACCTGACCTGTGCTCAGTTTTCATTGGCCTGATCCTTGGCACAGGGAAGAGTAAGGACAGAGGAACCCCCACCGGCTTGGGGAACAGCTACTGGGGCCTAGCAGAGAGTGCCTTTGGGACATCCTGTTCTCATTCATGCCTAATAAAGTGAAACACTGTAGTAACCACCAAGGGCACAAAGATAATAGCCTGGCTCAGGTTTCTACCTCTGTGTTCTTTATTCCCACTTAGGACACTCTGGCCACCCCTTTGTACCAAAGGGAAGAAAAAAAAAACAAACCCAAACCAAAACAACAGCAACAACAACAAAAAGAGGATTTAGAATTTCAAAGGAAGAGTGAAAGTAAAATTTCAAAGGAACTGGAATTCCCTGGGGGTCCAGTGGTTAGGACTCTGTGCTTTCACTGCAGAGGGTAAGGATTGAACCCTCAGGCCCTGCAGTGGACGGGGAATTAAGATCTCGCATGCCTTGTGGTGTGGCAAAAAAGAAAAATCAAAGGCAGAGTGGAAGCAATCACTCTTCCCATTTCTGATTTTCTCATATAGGGTTAAGAGTGATTTTGCACTTGAGACTCCATAAAGGGGCTGGGGCAACTTTTTCTACACATTCTCTGTATCTATCTATAGATAGATAGCATGACTGACTCTATGGACATGAGTTTGAGCAAACTCCGGGAGATGGTGAAGCACAGGGAAGCCTGGCATGCTGCAGTTCATGGGGTCACAAAGAGTTGGACATGACTGAGCAAGTGAACAACAACAACATTATATCCTGACCACATTCACCCTTTCCTTCCTCCCTCCTTCCAGCTCCTTCCCCTCCTGTCTCTAATCTCTCACTACTGCTTCTGTATTTCTTGTTTTATCTGCCCTGCCAGGGACACCATGAAGCAGGCTCATCCCTGAGGGTTGCTCTCTCGCCTACAGAGATCACTCACCTCTGTGCTAGAACATTTTGTTTCCAGCAATTTGCAGATGGTAAACACTCAGAGACAGGGTAGGGCGGCAGTCAGACTTCTCAGTGACACTGTCATCAAACAAACACTGAGGAATTTGCTACCAGCCAAACATGGCCAGACTCAGTCTTGGTGATGCCTGCCACTCAGAGATCAGAAAAGGAAGGGAGGGGTTCTAGCATGTTCACTTTACACCAGGATTGAAGTAGCTCGATTCTACCATCTTCTACCCAGAGTCTAGCTTAGCATCCAGGTTTCCATTACTACTGTGTTGTTGCTCAGAGCAACTCAGTGTCACTGGACCAAGAGTTCCTGGGTCTCTCCCAGCTTATGGCTGGCATTGGTGTATCTCAGACGAGGTGTTTGATAGCCAGAGAAACAGTGCTTCTCCCCATGCTAGGGACTTGAGGGAACTTGGGGAAGCTACCATATGAATGTTTCGTATAGAATGCAGGGTGATTTTTATCTGTGTACTTCTTAGGATTGTATCCAAGGGCACTGGACTGCCATTAGTGTTTCTCTCTATAGCCACGGCTGAATTATGTGAATTTATTTTTGTGTCCCCTATGCCTGGGGCATGGTTCATGCTCAATAATTGCTTATATCAAGAATGAATGAACGTACTATAAAACTCCAGGAGGAAAACAGGCAGAACTTTCTTTGACATAAATTGCAGCAATATTTTTGGGATCTGTCTCATCTCCTAGAGTAATGGAAAATAAAGGAAAAATAAACAAATGGGACCTAATTAAATTTAAAAGCTTTTGCACAGCAAAGGAAACCATAAACAAACTGAAAACACAGCCTATGAACTGGGAGAAAATATTTTAAAATGATGAAACCAATAGAGGCTTAATTTCCAAAACATACAAACAACTCATACAGTTCAGTATCAAACAACCTAATCAAAAAATGGGCAGAAGATCTAAATAGACATCTCTTCAAAGAAGATATACAGATAGCTGGTAGGTGCATGAAAAAATGCTCAACATCATTAATTATTAGAGAAATACAAATGAAAACTACAATGAGGTATCACCTCATAGTCATCAGAATGGACATCATTAAAAAGTCTACAAATAACAAATGCTGGAAAGGGTGTTGGAAAAAAAGGCACAAATATTAATTGTTTTCTGAGTCTAGTTTCTAGGCCAACAGATGCATGTGATATGAAAGGTTTTGAGGAAAGTCTTCATGATTTTGTTATTTTTATGGTGAGAAATTGGACATAAAGGTATGTATGAAGAAAAGACAGAAGATACTTGGTTACAGATGCAAGAAAAAAAAACAAAAGAGAAACTTTCTGATAAAAAGTACCCATAGATCTGATAGCCTAGAGACAATTTTCAGCCATTATGGTTACAGTTTTAGTAGTAAGAATGAAAAATACAGAATTTTACTCGTTTTTTTTTTTTTTTTTTTTTGCCAATGTTGCATGCATGTCTGCTCAGTCGCTTCAGTCATGTCCAACTCTTTGTGACCCCATGGACTGCAGCCCACCAGGCTCCTCTGTCCATGGAGATTCTCCAGGGTTGCCATGCTCTCCTCCAGGGGATCTTCCTGACCCAGGGATCAAACCTGGGTCTCTTGTGTTTCCTGCATTGGCAGGTGGACTCTTTACTGCTGAGCCACCACGGAAGCCCTTATCAAGGTTAGTTAAAGGCAAAATCTTTGCTGTTATTAAGGAGAAAGAGCATGACCTTATAGGGAAATGGAGGCAGATAACAAATGGAGGACTTACTCAAATTCCTGCATAAAGTTTAGATGAAAAGTTCCCTTTAGTACCAAACTCTAAGACAGTGGATTGCGTCTTCCATATTTATGTGTGGGTACAGAGCAGATCTGCTTGTACTCGGCAGTCATTTTCCTTCTGGCAAGTCTGTGCATTGGATAAATCTGTGTTTGGCTTTTCCTTGGGCTTTCACAAGCTGTTCTTCTCGTCTGTGTCCTGCTCCGCCCTCCCCACCCCCTGCCCCCCGTCCCCCACCACACACACACCTCATCCCCTGTAGCCCATCCCTGGGCTTTGCCTGTACTTTTTCTGGCAGGTCTTCACTTAACACACTGAAGATAACTAAGCGTTAATTACCCAATGCCATCGGCATCTCAGCCTGGGAGCTCTCAGCCCCGGAGCTCTCGAAAACTTTTTGATCCACGAAGTTAGCTAAATTCATTATGGTGATCACATGAGTTTGCAGTGTATACACATGTCAAGTTGTTATGCTGTACAAATAACATGGGTACAATGTTTGTTTTTTGAAAATATTTATTTGGCTGCCCCAGGTCTTAGTTGCATCATGAAGGATGTCTTAATTAAAATATGTGGGATCTAGTTCCCTGATTAGGGATCAAACCTGAGTACCCTGCATTGGGAGTACAGAGTCTTAGCCACTGTCACCAAGGAAGTCCCTAACGTGGATACAATATTTTATGTCAGTTATAGCTCAGTAAAAATAACAAACAAAAAAGATGTTTAATAGTGAAATGTTAAACTGGGTGAGTAGGAAGGCAGAATTTTGGGAAGACGGAATCTGTCTAGTGTCTTCTGAACCACTCCTAGTAGGTGACTCAGGTTTTCATCCAGCTTTTCCAAAAAGGCATTTGCAAGATTCTGGGTTGAGTGTAGGGGGAGACCGCTACTCCTGGGGGCACCAGGCTCTGAACTGACATTGCCGGAGTACCAGCTACTTTCCCAGACTGCCCATGCTCCCCACTGAGCCCCTGGGAACAGCGACAGCCCCAGCATCTAAGACATCCATTGCCAAGGAGACCCTCTGGCTGGAACAATGACTTCAGCTCGGTGGCATTCCAGGTCAGGCACATTGGCTGCTAGAGCTGGCATGGCCAGGGGCCATCTTCCAGGGAAGCTTGACCATTTGTTGTGGGCCTGTTCACATTTTATCAAAGTGGAGAAAAAGCATTAAAGAGAACTGTGCCCTTTGAAGCTGAGATTGGTTTGTAAAACAGCAAAGTCTGAAGCATGGTATGGACTTAAAATGTACATTTCAGAAGATTCTCGGTTTAAAAAATCACAGCAGATGGGGACTGCAGCCATGAAATTAAAAGATGCTTGCTCCTTAGAAGAAAAGCTATGACAAACCCAGACAACATAATAAAAAGCAGAGACATTACTTTGCCAGCAAGTGTACATATAAAGCTATGGTTTTTCCAGTAGTCATGTATGGATATGAGACTTGGACCATAAAGAAGGCTGAGGGTCAAAAAATTGATGCTTTTGAACTGTGGTATTGCAGAAGACACCTGAGAATCCCTTGGACTGCAAGGAGATCCAACCAGTCAATCCTAAAGGAAATCCTGAATATTCATTGAAAGGACTGATGCTCCAATACTTTGGCCACCTGATGGGAATAGCCAACTCATTAGAGAAGACCCTGATGTTGGGAAAGAGAAGGGGACGACAGAAGATGAGATGGCTGGATGGTATCACCAACTCGATGGACATGAGTTTGAGCAAGCTCCAGGAGATGGTGAAGGACAGGGAAGCCTGGCATGCTGTAGTCCATGGGGTCGCCAAGGGTCGGACACGGCTGAGCAACTGAAAAACACCAACATGTTAGAACTGAAAAGACTTTAGAAGATACTTATATCAAACACCATCCTAGGATTATTCTTTTAAGTTTCAGAATTGTGTTG
Source organism: Giraffa tippelskirchi (assembly GCF_054371585.1). NCBI lineage: Eukaryota > Metazoa > Chordata > Mammalia > Artiodactyla > Giraffidae > Giraffa > Giraffa tippelskirchi. The sequence continues at coordinate 55,831,413 of NC_137287.1, forward strand.
TAGTCCAGTCTCCAGGTTACTTTTTAGGGCATCTCGAAAAGGCAAAGTTTCCACAGTGGAGCTCAGTGTTTTTTTGAGCCTGAACCTGTGAAATAATGTTAGCGTAAGTCTCCCTCTAGTGTCTAAAATTATAATTGCAGAGTCAATTAACTCGGAATTTCTGGATGCAATAAGAAACCTAAATTGTACAATAACACAGTGATCACCCTTTTAAAGGGGCTTCCCAGGTGTCGTTAGTGGTAAAGAACCTGCCTGCCAATGCAGGAGACATAAGAGACGTGGGTTCAATTCCTGGGGTGGGAAGATCCCCTGGAGGAGGGCAAGGCAACCCACTTCACTATTCTTGCCTGGAGAATCCCATGGACAGAGGAGCTGGTGGGCTACAGCTCACAGGGTTGCAAAAAGTCAGACATGATGGAAGAAACTTAGCATGCCCACCCTCTTAAATGAAATAATGCAGGTGCAACAGTCGGCACCCAAGCCCTCAGAAAATGGTGGGATTATTTCCACACACAGTTTAGAAACGTTGACGAGTGTTGACGGTGAGATTTCGTTATCTAGAGTTATATCTGACCACCTAAGTCACAGCACCTTTAATGCAAATTACACTCCTCAATAATTTTACGAATTTATACCCTTAAAATTATTTTTTAACCTTTTTATTCTGTACTGAGGTGTAGCTGCTTAACAATATTGTGGTAGTTTCAGGTGAATAGCAAAGGGACTCAGCTATACACATACATGTGTCCGTTCTCCCCCAGACTCCCCACCCATCCAGGCTGCCACGTAACACTGAGCGGAGTTCCCTGTGCTGTACAGGAGGTTCTTGTTGGTTATTCATTTTAAATACAGCAGTGTGCATCTACACTCTTTCGAACAATGTCCAAGAGTTCCCGTCTCCTCAGATACTCACCAACACTTGTCTGCTTAAATTTTTCATGCCAGTCTGATGTGAAATGTTACTTTATATTTTAAAATCAGTTCTCCCCTCCTTAGTAGAGAGGTTAAGCATGTTTTCATACTTTTGCCATTTGAGTCTCCTCTCTGTGAAGAGCCTGTTCCAATCCTTGTTCTAGTTTCTACGGATTCAGAGTCTCTCTTATTTGTTTGTATGAGTTGTTTATTTATAATATATAAGAAATCTCCAGTGGCTGTACACTTTCTTCCAGTGTGTGACTTGTCTTTCGCTTACTTTTTAATGTAAACAGACTTTTTAAAAAAGATTTTTTGATGTGGATCATTTTTAAAGTCTTTGTTGAATTTGTTACAATACTGCTTCTGTTTTATGTTCTGGTTTTCTGGCTGTGAGGCATGTGGGGTCCTAGCTCACCAACCAGAGATCGAACCTGCATCCCCTGCAATGGAAAGCAAAGGCCTAACCACCGAACCAACAGGGAAGTCCCTCAAATTCATATGTGTATATATATATGTTTTTTCCTTTATGGCTTGCTTTATCTTGTGATGTGTTTAAGTAATCCCTTTTTAACTTTTAAGACAGATGAATATTCTACTATTTGCTCTTGAAAGTTGAAAAGAATTTTCATCTGCAATTAATATTTGTGTATGACGTGAGGCTGGGAACTAATTACACTTTTCTATGGATAATCACTTACCCTAGGTCCATTTATTAAATAGCAAATTCCTCCCTGTCGAAGGCAATGGGCCATCGGGTCAGATTGCCTGGGTTCAAAAGCTGGCTTCACTTCTGGCCAGCAGTGTGATTTCACGGCCCCTCTTTCATTTTCAGTTGAAAACCCGCGTGTAACTCACCTCTATATGTGTGAGTCCTCCATAGCCGAGGCTCCTCGATTTCTCTGCTGCACCATCCATGTATTCCACCAACCAGGATCCTGTAAATAGTACTGTAGTATTTACTACTGAAAATATCTGTTTGTATGTGAACCCATGACATTCACACCTGTGTTGTTTGAGGGCCAGCTGTACACCAGAGGCTTTCCTTCTCTTTTGTCGGTTGTGTGACTAGTCAGCCTCTCTAATCTCATGAGCCAATCTCTCATAATAAATCTCTTCCTGTATATCTGTACACATCCTGTGGGTTCTCCTTATGAAGAGAATCCTGGTTAATACAAGTGTCATGACACTAACAGATAGCTCTGCGCAAGGCTAGTAACAGTGTTCACCCGAGGGACCAGCCACCCCAAGCATCACTATTAGAAAGGCTATTCATTCATCAATGCCAAGGCAGATGAGAAACTAGAATTCTTTTTAGCAGCACTTTTCTAGAACAATATGCAAATGGTTGGTTGACTTAGTATAAGATTAATGAGGATGTTTCATGCAAGTTGGGAGATATTCATTTTAGGTTTGATGATTTAATCACAGTTAATTACTTGTACTTGCAACTACAAAGTGGAATGAACAAGAGACTGGAACAATTGCTTTGATGAGATGACAGTCATAAAGTTGAAAGAGACGAATACGCATTGAACATGCAAAATGGTGTAACTTTTATTTTCTCAGAGGTAAAATGAACGCCCTGTGAAAAGATAGATGAGTGAAGTTTAAAAACCGCAGGCATCATATATTTTACAAGTCCATAAAGAGTAATCATTTCTAACAGATGACTCCGAAGGATTTAATAGTTCACCCACCCAACTGTCCGTTGCACACATTCACTGAGCACCTCCGTGGTATCAGGCATTCTGTCCATCCCCAGATGCACATGCATTTTCAGGCCAAGAATGGCAAGACAAAGTTGAAAAAAGGACAGGGCTGGGCAAGGGATGATAATGGTGAAACTAGACATCGAGACACATTTATAAAAGTGTGTGTGCATATGAAGGGGGGGAGGGAGAAGGAAGGGAGAGAGAGAGAGAAACAAAGAACAAAGGGAGAGAGCCACTGGAGGGACCTGTGTATGTATGGAAACTTGGTAAATGATAGAATGGCCTTATAAAGCAGTAGGGACACATTTAATGTCTGTAACTTAACCAGAGTGGACATATGCATACACCTCTGAAACCATTACCACCATCAAGGTAATAAACATCACCTCAAAAACTTCCCTCTTGCTCCTCAGTCATCATTTTTGTTTGGTTGGTTTGGTTGGTTTTGATTTCGTTTGAAGAACAAAACATGAGACTTACCTGCTTAGCAAATGTTTAACTACATGAACCAACTGAGAACACCATGTTTTTAACTGTAGGCGCTATATTGTACATCAGATCTCTAGGACCAGTTTTTAAATTTTCACCCCAACTCTTTAATCTCCAGGATCACCTGCTGACTATTATGAACATCACTACTTGCTCATCTTGCTTTCTCACCCCAGACCTCCTCTTTTCCTGGTTTAAGTAATGATCCCTAACATCTGCTCATGCCAGAAGCTTGGGACTTGCTCTTGGCATCTCTCTTTTCTGCTTTGACTGTAGTCTATCACCAAATCCTGTAAATTCCCTCTGTAACATATAATCCAAGTTTGTTTTTTCTGTCTTTACAGTTGCCTCCCCTCTGTCTGGACACTTGCTTCCTGTCTGATTTCCAAGTTTTATTCCTCTCCTCTCCAGACTATTGTCCCTATATCACATGGAGAAAGCTTTTATTGTTGTTGTTCAATCGCTAAGTCGTGTCTGACTCTTTGAGACGTCATGGACTACAGCACCCCAGGCCTCCCTGTCCCTCAGCATCTCCTGGAGTTTGCCCAAGTTCATGCCTATTGAATCGGTGATGCCATCCAACTATTTCATCCTCTGTCACCCCCTTCTCCTTCTGCCTTCACTCTTTCCCAGCATCAGGGTCTTTTCCAATGAGTTGGCTCTTCGCATCAGGTGGCCAATGAATTGGAGCTTCGACTTCAGCATCAGTCTTCCAATGAGTATTCAGGATTGATTTCCTTCAGGATTGACTGGTTTGATCTCCTTGCTGTCCAAGGAGCTTTTATATATGCATATAAATCTGATCTCATTATTCTCATGCTTAGAACTTGGAGTAACTTCCCATTGCAATAAGAAATAGCATTAGCTTAATAGAAGCTAGAAGCCACTACACATTGTGCCCCGTTTGTATCTTTTAACTCAAGCTCCAGCCACACTGACCTTCTTCCAGATTCATCAGTGTGCCACCCTCTTTTCCACTCCAGTAGCTTCACAATTGCTCTTTATTTTGGTGGACAAACTCTTCTCTTTTTAAAACAAATCTGATAAATTCCTACTTGCTCATCAAGTCTCTGTATCACTTCCTACTTGATCTCCTATTTAAAAAATCTTTTCCTCTTATTCTTTCTCATAAATCCCTCTTTCTCCTCCTCCTCCTCCTTTACAAAGCACTGAATGTGATCACTCACTGTACATGCTTCTGTTTGCTTTACCAGACTGTAAGCTCCATGTGCACAGAAAACCAGTGTCTGTTTTGTTTAGGGTGGGTCCTTGTGTTGTTTAGTCAATGCGCTGTTGTAAGAGAAGATCTCTAAGTGCCAACATAATAGAACTTCCCTTTTTTGGGCTCATGTTAAGTTCAAAATGTATGTTCTTTTTTTTTAAATTGAAGTACAGTTGGCTTACAATGTTGTGTTATATTCTGCTGTACAGCAAAGTGATTCAGTTATACATACATACATACATACATACATACATATATATATATATATATACTTTTTTACATTCTTTTCCATTGTGGTTTATCACAGGATATTGAATGTAGTTCCCTGTGCTCTATAGTAGGACCTTGTTGCTTTTCCATCTTTTATATAATAGTTTACATCTGCTAACCCCAAATACCCAATTTATCCCTCTCTTACCCTCCCTTGGCAACCATAAGTCTGTTCTCTATGTCTATGAGTCTGTTTCATAGATAAGTTTGTGTCATATTTTAGATTTCACAAATAAGTGATATCATACAGTGTGTCTTTTTATTTCTGACTGTTTAGTATGATAATCTCTAGTTGTATGTTGCTGCAAGTGACAGTTCGTTCTTTTTTTATGGCTAAGATTCCGTTGTATATATGTACCATATCATTTTATCCATTCCTCTGTTGATGGACATTTAGGTTGTTTCCAGGTCTGGGCTATTGTGAATAGTGTTGCTAACATAGGGTGCATGTATCTTTTTTAAAAAATATTTATTTATTTGGCTGCACCAGGTCTCTGTTGCAGCTGTTGGGACCCTTCATTACAGCATATGGGATCCAGCTCCCTGCTCAGGGATCGAACTACAACCCCCCACATTGGAGAGTGCAGAGTCTCCGCCACTGGACCACCGGGCAAATTCCCATGTATCTTTTTGAATTATGGTTTTGTCTGGAAATACGCCCATTTGTGGGATTGCAGCATCATATGGTGTCTCTGTAAAATGTGTTTTCCTGATGGAGAGTTGGTTGGCTGGAAAATTGCACTCCATGCAGTATCCAAAAAACCAGGTCAGTAGAGGCACTGCCATATTTAATGTGTGATTTTGGTAGATGCAAATGTCATGGTAGACAGAAAGAAGAGAGTGGAGGGGGGCGGACCCAAGATGGCAGAGGAATAGGGCGGGGAAACCACTTTCTCCCCCACAAATTCATCAAAAGATCATTTGAATGCTGAGCAGCTTCCACAAAACAACTTCTGAATGCTGGCAGAGGACACCAGGCACCCAGAAAGGCAGCCCATTCTCTTTGAAAGGAGGTACGACAAAATATAAAAGACAAAAAGAGAGACAAAAGAGTTAGAGACAGAGACCCATCCCAGGGAGGGAGTCATGAAGGAGAAGTTTCCGAACAGTAGGAAACCCTCTCACCGGTGGGTCTGTGGGGAGTTTTGGAATCTCAGAAGGCAACATAACTGGGAGAAAAAAAAAACAACCCACTGAATATGTGCCTAACCGCAACTCCCAGCAGAGAAGTGGCCCAGACGCTCGCATCTGCCACCAGCGAGCAGGGGCTGAACAGGGAGCCGTGGGCTGCATGCTTAGGGTAAGGACAGGGCCTGAATGCCCTGAGGACAATCTGAGGGAGCTAACGTGAGATAGCAGCCCAACTGTGGGATAGCCAGAGAGGAAAAAAAAAAGAACTTTCTCATGAAAGGCTCTAACCTAACGGGCAGCTTGTCCAGCTCACAGAACAAAGGATTGAGCGAACAGCAAAGGAGAGCTAGCCGGCTGTGTACAGGCCCCTCCCCACCGCTGGAGGCAGAGAGGCAGGCAGGTGACAGCCAGAACCAGAAGGCAAGGGGCAATCTTGGCCCCAGAGACCAGAATCCTCCACCAAACTGTGAGCAGGCTCCCAGTTGCTAACCAAGTCTTCCTGGAATCCTGGACGGTTGACATCCACCAGGAGGGTCACAGCCTGAGATCAGCTCCCCAGAAGGGAGACACACAGCACATCTGAGATAGCACTCTTGCAGCACACCCAGGAAACCGAGCGGCCAGGACCTAGGAGGTGATAAGATGCACTGCACCTGGGGAGTGTGTGCTCGCCAAGCACTGGTCACCTGGGCTGCTCAGACCTGGGAAGGGCACAAAAAGCACACCCAACTGAGTCTGTGCCCTTGCAGAGTACCCGAGAGGCTTAGACCTAGGAAATACTTGAAACGCAGGGCCTGCTTTGGACAGTACCCTGCAGAGAAACCTGGAGCCTGAGCAGTGTAGACTGGGAAAGCACATGCCACCTTGAGCTGGGGCAAACCCAGTGTGGTCCATACACTGTGAGCACTCCCCACACACGCTAGTAATATTTGTTTGCAGTGTACCTCCTTCCCCACAACACAACTGAACAAGTGAGCCTAAATAAGAGACCACCTTTGCCCCCTTGTGTCAGGGTGGAAATTAGACACTGAAGAGACTTGCAAACAGAAGAAGCCAAAATAAACTAAGAAGAGTGAACCGCTCTGGAAGTGACAGGTGCAACAGATTAAAACCCTGTAGTTAACATTGACTAAGCATTGGAAGGGGCCTATAGACCTTGAGAAGAAGTAAAAGCTGGAACAAGGAACTATCTGAAACTGATCTGACCCCACACTGCCCACAACAGCTCCAGAGAAATTCCTAGATATATTTTTACTACTATCATTTCTTAATTTTAAAAATTTTTTAATTTTTAAGTTCTTTATTGATCCTTTAATTTTCATTTTTATAACCTCTATTACCTTGCATAGAACCATTCAACTTCAGCTTCTTCAGCATTACTGGTCAGGGCATAGACTTGGATTACCATGATATTGAATGGTTCGCCTTGGAAACGAACAGAGATCATTCTGTCATTTTTGAGATTGCATCCAAGTACTGCATTTCAGACTCTTTTGTTGACCATGATGGCTACTCCATTTCTTCAAAGGGATTCTTGCCCACAGTAGTAGATATAATGGTCATCTGAGTTAAATTCACCCATTCCAATCCATGTTAGTTTACTGATTCCTAAAATGTCAACATTCACTCTTGTCATCTCCTGTTTAACCACTTTCAGTTTGCCTTGATTCGTGGACTTAACATTCCATGTTCCTATGCAATATTGCTCTTTACAGCATCGGACCTTGCTTCCATCACCAGTCACATCCATCCCTGGGTATTGTTTTTGCTTTGTCTCCGTCTCTTCATTTTTTTCTGGATTCGTTTCTGCACTGATCTCCAGCAGCATATTGGGCACCTACTGACCTGGGGAGTTCATCTTTCAGTGTCCTATCTTTTTGCCTTTTCATACTGTTCATGGTGTTCTCAAGGCAAGAATACTGAAGTGGTTTGCCATTCCCTTCTCCAGTGGACCACATTTTGTCAAAACTCTCCACCATGACACATCTGTCTTGTGTGGCCCTACATGGCACGGCTCATAGTTTCATTGAGTTAGACAAGGCTATGGTCCATGTGATTATATCCATTAGTTTTCTGTGATTGTGGTTTTCAGACTGTCTGCCCTCTGATTGAGAAGTATAAGAGGCTTATGGAAGCTTCCTGAAGGGAGAGACTGAGGGGGAAACTGGGTCTTGTTCTGATGGGTGGGGCCATGCTCAGTAAATCTTTAATCCAATTTCCTGTTGATGGGTGGAGCTGTGTTCTCTCCTTGCTATTTACCTGGGGCCACTATCTGAAGATAATGGTGACCTCCTTCAAAAGATCCCATGCATGTACTGCTACATTCAGTGCCCCCAACCCTGCAGCAGGCCACCACCGGCCTATGCCTTCTCTGGAGACTCTTTGACACTCACAGGCAAGTCCGAGTAAGTCTCTTGTGGGGTCACTGCTCCTTTCTCTTGAGTTCTGGTGCCCTCCAAGAGTCTATTTCCCAATCCTGTGTAAGGTCTGGCAGCTCTATGGTGGGTTAGTGGCGACCTCCTCCAAGAGGGCTTATGCCATACCCAAGTCTCCTGTACCCAGAGCCCCTGTCCCTGCAGCAGACCACCGCTGACCTGTGCCTCCACAGGAGAGGCTCAAACACAGTTCTGTCTGAGTCTCTGTGGGGTCCCTGGGTCCTGGTATGCACAAGGTTTGTTTGAGCCCTCTGAGGATCTCTGGCAAGAATGGGTTTGATTCTAAATGCGAATTTGCCCCTCCTACCATCTTACTGGGGCTTCTCCTTTGCCCTTGGACGTGGGGTATCTCCTCACAGCTGCTCCAGCGCCTACCATCGTATTGGGGTTTCTCTGGCCTTGGACGTGGGGTATCTCCACACAGCTGGTCCAACGAAGTACAGCTGCTGCTCCTGACCTTGGGTGTGGGGTATCTCTTACCCCACATGGGGTATTACTTTGCCAACAAAGGTCCATGTAGTCAAAGCTATGGTTTTTCCAGTAGTCGTGTATGGATGTGAGAGTTGGACCATAAAGAAAGGTGAGCACCAAAGAATTTATGCTTTTGAACTGTGGTGTTGGAGAAGATTCTTGAGAGGCCCTTGGACTGCAAGGAGATCCAACCAGTCCAGCCTAAAGGAAATCAGTCCTGAATATTCATTGGAAGGACTAATGTTGAAGCTGAAACTCCAATACTTTGACCACCTGATGCGAAGAGCTGACTCATTTGAAAAGACCCTGATGCTGGGAAAGATTGAAGGTGGGAGGAGGAGGGGACAACAGAGAATGAAATGGTTGGATGGCATCACTGACTCAATGGACATGAGTTTGAGTCAACTCCAGGTGTTGGTAATGGACAGGGAGGCCTGGCGTGCTGCAGTGCATGGGGTCGCAAAGAGTCGGACATGATTGAGTGACTGAACTGAACTGAGAACAAATAATTTCACAATTTGTATAGAAATACAAAAAGCCTCGAATAGCCAAAGCAATCTTGAGAAAGATGAATGGAACTAGAGGAATCAACCTGCCTGACTTTAGACTATTCTACAAAGCTATAGTCATCAAGACAGTATTATACTGGCACAAAGACAGAAATATAGATCAATGGAACAAAATAGAAAGCCCAAAGATAAATCCACGCGCCTATGGACCACATTATTTTGACAAAGGAGGCAAGAATATATGATGGAGAAAAGACATTCTCTATAGCAAGTGGTGCTGGGAAAACTGGTCAACCACCTGTAAAAGAATGAAACTAGAACACTTTCCAATACCATACACAGAAATAAACTCAAAATGGATTAAAGATCTAAATGTAAGACTAGAAACTATAAAACTCCTAGAGGAAAACATAGGCAAAACACTCTCTGATATAAATCACAGTAGGATCCTCTCTGACCCACCTCCCAGAGTAATGGAAATAAAAGCAAAAATAAACAAATGGGACTGAATTAAACTTAAAAGCTTTTGAACAACAAAGGAAACTATAAGCAAGGTGAAAAGACATCCTTCAGAATGGGATAAAATAATAGCAAATGAAACAATTGACAGAGAATTAATCTCAAATATATACAAGCAGCTCCTGCAGCTCAATACCAGAAAAATGAGTGACCCAATCAAAAAATGGGCCAAAGAACTAAACGGACATTTCTCCAAAGAAGACATACAGATGACTAACAAACACATGAAAAGATGCTCAACATCACTCATTATCAGGGAAATGCAAATCAAAACCACCATGAGGTGCCATCTCACACCGGTCAGAATGGCTGCTATCAAAAAGTCTACAAACAATAAATGCTGGAGAGGGTGTAGAGAAAAGGGAACCCTCTTAACAAGGTTGGTGGGAATGCAAACTAGTACAGCCACTATGGAGAACAGTGTGAAGATTCCTTAAAAAACTGGGAATAGAACTGCCATATGACCCAGCAATCCCACTGCTGGGCATACACACCGAGGAAACCAGAATTGAAAGAGACACGTACGTGTACCTCAGTGTTCATCGCAGCACTGTTTACAATAGCTGGGACATGGAAGCAACCTAGATGTCCATTGCAGACGAATGGATAAGAAAGCTGTGGTACATATACACAAAGGAATGTTACTCAGCCGTTTAACAGAATGCATTTGAATCAGTTCTAATGAGGTGGATGAAACTGGAGCCTATTATGCAGAGTGAAGTAAGTCAGGAAGAAGAACACCAATAGAGTATATTAACACATATATATAGAATTTAGAAAGATGGTAATGATGACCCTATATTCGAGACAGCAAAAGAGACACGAATATGAAAAAGACTTTTGAACTCTGTGGGGAAGGCGAGGGTGGGATGATTTGAGAGAATAGCAATGAAACATGTATGTTACCATATGTGAAACACATCACCAGACCAAGTTCGATGCATGAAACAGGGCACTCAAAGCTGGTGCGCTGGGACAACCCTGAGGGAGAGGATGGGGAGGGAGGTGGGAGAGGGGTTCAGAATGGGGGACACATGTACACCCATGGCTGATTCATGTCAATGTATGGCAAAAACCACTACAATATTGTAAAGTAATTAGCCTCCAATTAAAATAAATTAACTTTCAAAAGTTAAAAAAAAAAAAAAAGAGTGGAGAGTCTTATGGGAGGTTTCATGGGCCAGGCCTAGAAGAAACTAACATTATTTTCTCCCACATTTTACTGGCTAGGACTTAGGCAGACAGCCTCATCTAACTGCAAGGAGCACTGTGAAGTCCAGCCTAACTGTGTGCTCAGGAATTAGGAAAGAGGAATTAGAGAATGGATAGCCAGCTCTGCCATGACACTCACTATAGTTTTTTAAACTTATTATTTTGTATTGGGATATAACTGATTAACAATGTTGGGAAAGTTTCAGGTGAACAGCAAAGGGACTCAGCCATATGTACGTATGCATGTATCCATTTTCCCCCAAACTCTCCTCCCATCCAGGCTGCCATATAACACTGAACAGGTTTCCCTGTGCTGTACGGTAGGTCCTTGTTGGTTATCCATTTTAAATACAGCAGAGTGTGCCTGTCCATCCCCAGTGCCTAACTGTCCCTTCTCCCCATCCTTCCTCCGTGGGAACCACAAGTTCAGTCTCTAAGTCTGGACACTTGGTACATTTTGTTGAATAAATTAGTAATCAAAACTTCACACATAAACATGGGATTTCTTTTCTTTCTTTCTTATTTTTTTACATGAGTTTGAGAACTACTGTGGAAGGCAGTAGTCTTTCAGTCAATAATCCTCAGTGTAGACAAGACTTACAATTCCCTTGGAAGTACAGGGATTCATTCTTCATTCTGAGGCTTACCCTGAGTCAGTAAGACAAATCGAACTTTAACTCAGGAAACTGCACAGTACAGCTTAGAGATATTTCTGTCAAAAACAGTTATAACGTCTTCTGGTATTTGTATAATTAACTCACAGGAATCAGTACGGCTCTGTTTTCTGGTATGAATTATCCCCTGAAGGTTCTGAATAGGTTATGAATCGTGAAACATTAAAAAAAAATCCTTGGCATGCTAATCTTTAGGAGGTCTCATTTAAATTTGGCAAGCTATACACCTACTTCTCAGTTAGCTTGTGATGTTGCAAGGCTCCTAGGGTTGGCGATGTGCTGGTGGTAAAATATTTTGATTTCTTTAAAGAATTTTTAAAAAAATATATAACAAAGAGCATATAAACTACAAGTGTACCATTTAGAGAGAAAAAAAATCCATATGTTCACCAAAAAGGCCAATAAGTGAAGCATGACTATATCTCAGGAATCCTCTGTGTCTCTCCCTCATCTCCCATAGGTGACCACTATCTGAGCTTTAATTTCTTTCCTTTTATTTTTTTAAATTAACTTTTTATTTCTTTTTTACTTTTGTTCATGGGCTTTCCACATATGGAATCAGTGTATATATTCACTCATGTCTTAAGTTCTTTAACTCAACCCTGCGTCTTTGTGATTGAAACATGCTGATGCATGAAATGTACATTGTTTATTTCAACTTCTATATTTATATTTCACTGAATAAATAAATACGTAATTGTTTCAACAACTTTTTTATTACATGGAGAATTCCAACCATACACAAATACAGAGTGGTGTCATGAATCTCCATGTACTCACTAGGTTCAATAATTACCATTTCACAGTCAATCCTGTTTCATCCAAGTTCCCACCTGACCCATTCTCACTGGTATTATTTTGAAGCAAATCCTGTATATCATCATCATTTCCTTGTGTCTCTAGATACATGAAATAGTGTATATGTATTTCTAAATTTCTCTAAAGAATTAAAAGAATAAAAATGTACTATTATCATGCCAAGATTAACAATAATTCTTAGTACTGTCAGATCGTCCATGTTCAAATTCCCAATGACTCATGTCACTTCTGAGTGTATTTTTTATAGTTAAAAAAAATCCGAATCCAGATAGGGTCCATGCACTGTGATTAACTGACATTTTTGGTGTCTTCTTAAATCTATAGTTTTATTTCCACCCTGCCCCTTGCCATTATTTGTTGAAGAAAACGTTTGTTTTATAGAATTGCCCACTTTGAATCTTGCTGATCACGTCACCAGGATATACTTTGACACATTATTCTGTGTTCTGTATTTCTTGTAAATTAATATTTGGATATAGAGCTTTATCCAGACTCAGATTTTATTTATTTATTTACCTGTGGCCAGGCTACATTAGACATAGTGTTCTGTTCTTTCATGACATAAAATCTGGTTATCTTTCCCTTGGAGTTGTGAGAAGCTGTTGATGGTTAACATTCAGGTCTATTCAAGTAGGTGTTACTATTTATCCTTTCAAATGTTGATGAGCATTTAGGTTGTTTCTAGGTTTTTGCTACTATGAATAATATGTATTGTTATATACATATCCCTATACTTCGTATAATATGTTACATATCATGTATATTGCTATTGTTAAATACATTCTTATTCTTTCTGGTTAATAACTTAAGCAAGAATTTTTCTAGAAATGGAATGGCTGAGTTGCAGGGCTTATTCAAGTTTAACTTTATAGTCAATGCCTAAGTCTTTTCTAATGCAATCCTACTAATTTACACTCCAATCAAGAGTAGGGGAACACATGTAAACCCATGGCTGATTCATGTCAATGTATGGCAAAAACTATTACAATATTGTAAAGTAATTAGCCCCCAACTAAAATAAATAAATTGATTAAAAAAAAAAAAAAGAGTAGGTGAGAATTCTTGCAGTATCATTGCTTTCTCCAACTTAAGCTCGGTCCATCTGGTAGATGTGTAACAGTATTTCAGTGCAGTTTTCATTTTCATGATAATGGAGGCATTCAGTGTAAGGGTCATACATGACCAAGGACATTTCCTACCAACCAAACTGAGCTGGCTTAAAGAGGACTCATGGAAGAAAGATTAAATCCAGATGTGTGTTTCTTCTTGCTGCTGCTGCTGCTAAGTCGCTTCAGTCGTGTCCGACTCTGTGCGACCCCATAGACGGCAGCCCAACAGGCTCTGCCATCCCTGGGGTTCTCCAGGCAAGAATACTGGAGTGGGTTGCCATTTCCTTCTCCAGTGCATGAACAGGAAAAGTGAAAGTGAAGTCGCTCAGTCATGTCTGACTCTTAGCGACCCCATGGACTACAGCCTACCAGGCTCCTCCGTCCATGGGATTCTCCAGGCAAGAGTACTGGAGTGGGGTGCCATTAGACCCTCATAAAACAGAATTTAGTACAGGTGTTCACCACCTCTCCTCTGAAAGGGGAGTATTTATTTCTTGTGCATTTTACATATGTTTTCTGACATCTCTAATTGGAAATTCACCTTAGCTATTTCTGAAAGAACTTTCCCACACCACAGTTTTGATAACCATCATATATTCTCTGGGCTTCCCTGATAGCTCAGTTGGTAAAGATTCTGCCTGCAATGCAGGAGACCCTGGTCATATCCCTTACAATTATACAGTGGAAGTGACAAACAGATTCAAGGGATTAGATCTGATAGAGTGCCTGAAGAACTATGGATGAACGTTCATGACATTATACAGGAGGTGGTGATCAAGACCATCCCCAAGAAAAAGAAACGCAAAAAGGCAAAATGGCTGTCTGAGGAGGCCTTAAAAATAGCTGAGAACAGAAGAGAAGCTAAAGGCAAAGGAGAAAACGAAAGATATACCCCTTTGAATGCAGAGTTCCAAAGAATAGCAAGGAGAGATAAGAAAGTCTTCCTTAGTGATCAATGCAAAGAAAAAGAGGAAAACAATAGAATGGGAAAGACTAGAGATCTCTTCAAGAAAATTGGAGATACCAAGGGAACATTTCATGCAAAGATGGGCATAATAAAGGTCAGAAATGGTATGGACCTAACAGAAGCAGAAGCTATTAAGAAGAGGTGGGAAGAATACACAGAAGAACTATACCAAAAAACCACAATGGTGTGATCACCCGCCTAGAGCCAGACATCCTGGAATGTGAAGTCAAGTGGGCCTTAGGAAGCATCACTGTGAACAAAACTAGTGGTGGTGATGGAATTCCAGTTGAGAAATTTCAAATCTTGAAAGATGATGCTGTGAAAGTGCTGCACTCAATGTGCCAGCAAATTTGGAAAACTCAGCAGTGGCCACAGGACTGGAAAAATCAGTTTTTTTTTAAATTAATTTTTATTTTTTAAATTAATTAATTTATTTTAATTGGAGGCTAATTACTTTACAATATTGTAGTGGTTTTTTGCCATACACTGACATGAATCAGCCATGGGTGTACATGTGTTCCCCATCCTGACCCTCCTCCTACCTCCCTCCCAATCCCATCCCTCAGGGTCATCCCAGTGCACCAGCCCTGAGCGCCCTGCCTCATGCATCGAACCTGGACTTGCAATCTGTTTCACATATGGTAATATACATGTTTCATTGCTATTCTCTCAAATCATCCCACCCTCGCCTTCTCCCACAGAGTCCACGAGCTGCTTGTATATTTTTGAGATTAATTCTTTGTCAGTTGCTTCATTTGCTACTATTTTCTCCCATTCTGAAGGCTGTATTTTCACCTTGCTTATAGTTTCTTTTGTTGTGCAAAAGCTTTTAAGTTTAATTAGGCCCCATTTGTTTATTTTTGCTTTTATTTCCGTTACTCCGGGAGGTGGGTCAGAGAGGATCCTGCTGTGATTTATATCAGAGAGTGTTTTGCCTATGTTTTCCTCTAGGATTTTATAGTTTTATAGTTTCTGGTCTTACATTTAGATCTTTAATCCATTTTGAGTTTATTTTTGTGTATGCTATTAGAAAGTGTTCTAGTTTCATTCTTTTACAAGTGGTTTACCAGTTTTCCCAGCACCACTTGTAAGAGAATGTCTTCTCCATTGTATATTCTTGCCTCCTTTGTCAAAGATAAGGTGTCCATAGGTGCGTGGATTTATCTTTGGGCTTTCTATTTTGTTCCATTGATCTATATTTTTGTCTTTGTGCCAGTACCATACTGTCTTGATGACTGTAGCTTTGTAGTATAGTCTGAAATCAGGTAGATTGATTCCTCCAGTTCCATTCTTCTTTCTCAAGATTGCTTTGGCTATTCGAGGCTTTTTGTATTTCCATACAAATTGTGAAATTATTTGTTCTAGTTCTGTGAAAAATAATGTTGGTAGCTTGATAGGGATTGCATTGAATCTATAGATTGCTTTGGGTAGTATACTCATTTTCACTATATTGATTCTTCCAATCCATGAACACGGTATATTTCTCCATCTATTTGTGTCATCTTTGATTTCTTTCATTGGTGTTTTATACTTTTCTATATATAGGTCTCTTGTTTCTTTAGATAGATTTATTCCTAAGGATTTTATTCTTTTCATCGCAATGGTGAATGGAATTGTTTCCATAATTTCTCTTTCTATTTTCTCATTGTTATTGTATAGGAATGCAAGAGGTTTCTGTATGTTAATTGGAAAAAGTCAGTTTTCATTCCAATCCCAAAGAAAGGCAATGCCAAAGACTATTCAAACTACCACACAATTGCACTCATCTCACACACTAGCAAAGTAACACTTAAAATTCTCCAAGCTAGGCTTCAACAGTATTTGAACTGAGAGCATCCAGATGTTCAAGCTAGATTTAGGAAAGTCAGAGGAACCAGAAATCAAATTGCCAACATCTGCTGGATCATAGAGAAAGCAAGAGAGTTCCAGAAAAACATATACTTCTGCTTTATTGACTACACCAAAGCCTTTGACTGGGTGGATCACAACAAACTGTGGAAAATTCTTCAAGAGATGGGAATACCAGACCACCTTACCTGCCTCCTGAGATATCTGTGTGCAGGTCAAGAAGCAACAGTTAGAACTGGACATGGAACTCCTTTCCAAATTGGGAAAGGAGTACATCAAGGCTGTATATTGTCACCCTACTTGTTTAACTTATATGCAGAGTACATCATGAGAAATGCTGGACTTGATGAAGCACAAACTGGAATCAAGATTGCTGGGAGAAATATCAATAACCTCAGGTATGCAGATGACATCACCCTTATGGCAGAAAGCAAAGAGGAGCTAAAGAGCCTCTTGATGAAAGTGAAAGAAGAGAGTGAAAAAGTTGGCTTAAAACTCAACGTTCAAAAAACTAAGATCATGGCACCCGGTCCCATCATTTCATGGCAAATAGATGGAAAAACAATGGAAACGGTGACAGACTTTTTTGGAGGGGCTCCGAAATCACTGCAGATGGTGATTGCAGCCATGAAATTAAAAGAAGCTTCCTCTTTGGAAGAAAAGCTATGACCAACCTTGACAGCATATTAAAAAGCGGAGACATTACTTTGCCAACAAAGGCCTGTCTAGTCAAAGCTATGGTTTTTCCAGAAGTCATGTATGGATGTGAGAGTTGGAGTATAAAGAAAGCTGAGTGTCAAAGAATCGATGCTTTTGAACTGTGGTGTTGGAGAAGACTCTTGAGAGTTCCTTGGACTGCAAGAAGATCAAACCAGTCAATCCTAAAGGAAATGAATCCTGAATATTCATTGGAAGGACTGATGCTGAAGCTGAAACTCCAATACTTTGGCCACCTGAGGTGAAGAACTGACTCATTTGAAAAGACCCTGATGCTGTGAAAGATTGAAGGCAGGAGAAGAGGACGACAGAGGATGAGATGGTTGGATGGCATCACTGACTCGATGGACATGAGTTTGAGCAAGCTTCAGGAGTTGGTGATGGACAGGGAAGCCTGGCATGCTGCAGTCTATGTGCAAAGAGTTGGACACGACTGAGCAACTGAAATGAACTGAATATATTCTCCTTCATGTAGGTTAAAATGAGTAAACCTACAGAAGGGTATATATAATAGGAAGAATGTTGATCTAATGAAAAGCTATACTTTTCATGGAAGGGGTGAAATCACTAGAACTAAGGTAGCAGACCAAGATGAAGTTTCTTTGTTCATGCAATTCCTCCAAAGGCAAAATTACAAGTATGAATGTAACATAGAAAGGTTCGTTCATCCTAATTTTGGTGAAATGTGTTAAAAAACTGGTGGATGCCATTACAAACACAAAATTTAAGAGAACTCATTTAACTTCGGGTTACCCTCCATTAGAAGAAGTCTGGCAGTAACTCATTAACTGTGGGAGAAAGTTGTGTAGACATAGCACAAGCTGGCCTCTTAACACTTTTTGGGTACTCAGTTCTCATTAAAGGTCTTCATGTATGGATTGGTTGATTTTGAGATGATTTGTAATTTGTTCTTATTAAGAAATATTTATGAGTTATTTAATATGTTACCACTTTGGCAGGATATGTGCCTTTAAGGGATATAAATCCTTAAGTAAACGAACACAGCTCCTAAATTGGAATTTCAGGTGCCAGAGACCACAGCTAGTTCTCTGTTTGGGATTCTTCATCATAGTGGCTGAGTGAGGCTGACAAGAAGATACCTTTTTCTTCAATGCTTATTGCCCTTCTTGGGAGGAAATCTAGGACAGAAGGTGAAGCTATGTTTCTTGGTCAACAACTGCTAAGATTGACCCCAAACAGCAGCTTTAAGTGGCAGTGGGGTTTGGAAATGCATAGGGGCATTTTTGGTTTTTCAAAATGATCTCAGGAATGGTGGTCTTCGGCATTGTTGGCATTTAGTGTTTGGGGAGCCAGGGGGGCAAAATGTCTTACAATAAGTTGAGCTGTTTTATCCAGCAAATAATGGTCCTTCCTTAAAAGCCAATAACTCCTCTTGAGGAACACTACAACTTATTAGAGGGACTAAGTGCTTGGTCTTTGTATTTTATAGAAAAATCCAAAGGTTTTTAGGCAATAAATACTCTTTTTTTTGGGGGGGGGAGTGGAGGTTTCCCTGACAACTCAGTTGATAAAGAATCTGCCTGCAATGCAGGAGACCCCGGTTCGATTCTTGGGTTGGGAAGATCCCCTGGAGGAGGGATAGGCTATCCACTCCAATATTCTTGGGCTCCCCTTGTGGCTTTGATTGTGTGATAACAAAGCCTTTGACTGTGGAAAATTCTTCAAGAGATAGGAATACCAGACCACCTTATCTGCCTCCTGAAAAATCTGTGTGCAGGTCAAGAAGCAACAGTTAGAACTGGACATGGGACAACAGACTGGTTCCAAATTGGGAAAAGAATACGTCAAGGCTGTATATTGTCACCCTGCTTATTTAACTTATATGCAGAGTACATCATGAGAAATGCTGGGCTGGATGAAGCACAAGCTGGAATCAAGATTGCCGGCAGAAATATCAATAACCTCAGATGTGCAGATGGCACCACCCTTATGGCAGAAAGCAAAGAGGAGCTAAAGAACCTCTTGATGAAAGTGTAAGAGGAGAGTGAAAATGTCGGCTTAAAACTCAACATTCAAAAAACTAAGATCATGGCATCCCATCACTTCATGGCAAGTAGATGGGGAAATAGTGGAAACAGTGGCTGACTTTATTTTTTTGGTTCCAAAATCACTGCAGATGGTGACTGCAGCCATGAAATTACAAAAGGTGCCTGTTCCTTGAAAGGAAAGCTATGACAAACTTAGACAGCATATTAAAAAGCAGAGACATTACTTTGCCAACAAAGGTCTGTCTAGTCAAAGCTATGGTTTTCCCAGAAGTCATATATGGATGTGAGAGTTGGACTGTAAAGAAAATTGAGTGCCAAAGAATTAATGCTTTTGAACTGTGGTATTGGAGAAGACTCTTGAGAGTCCCGTGGACAGCAAGATCAAACCAGTCAATCCTAAAGGAAATCAGTCCTGAATATTCATTGGAAGGACTGATGCTGAAGCTGAAGTTCCAATACTTTGGCCACCTGTTGAAATGAATCAATGCATTTAAAGCATGTAGAAGGTTTCTGAGCCCATGAAACCCTCAAAGATGTTAGCTATCATCATTGTTTTCCCTTTTCCCCTTAGGAAAAGTTGCCATTGCCCAGGAGTTATTGCAGAGACATCACTCTGACATGGGGATCCTCCAAGAGCAGGGAATCCTCACCTGAGGGTGAGACAAATTCCTATGACGCCAAGTCACTGTAAAAAAGACAAAAAGGATCGTTGTAAGACAACAGAGGGACATCATAAACCAATGTGACTGACTTCCTGATTTTGTCTGGGGGATTGGCAACTGCTAGTCCTTAGAGAAACTCTGTTTTGTAAATAAAGTTTTAATGGAACACCTGTTTGTTTTTAGATTGGCTCTGATCTCTTTCCTGCAGCAGAGTTGAGTAACTGCCATCCAGACTATGGCCTGCAAAGACTGAAATATTTACTATATACTAGTCCTTTACAGGAAATGTTTCTGACCTCCCTGGTCCAGCACATAATTTACCTTATATGCCTACTTATCAGTGTTACCCAGTTGCTGTTTCTTAACATAGTTCAAAAAGATGCAGCAAAGGTTTTTTTTGTTTTTAATTTTTTATCTTATGTTGGAGTATAGCCAATTAACAATGTTGTGATAGTTTCAGGTGAACCGCAAAGGGACTCAGCCATACATGTATCCGTTCTCCCCCAAACTCCCTTCCCATCCAGGCTGCCACATAATACTGAGCAGAGTTCCCTGTACTATATAGAAGGTCCTTGTTGGCTATCTCTTTTAAATATAGCAGTGTGTACATGTCCATCCCAGACTCCCTAACTATGCCTTCTGATCCTGCCCCCGCTCTGTAACCGTAAATTTGTTCTCTAAGTCTGTGAGTCTGTTTCTGTTTTGTAAATAAGTTCATTTGTATTATTTCATTTTAGATTCTGAATCTAAGGGATGTCATATGATGTTTCTCTTTCTCTGACTTACTTTACTTGGTGTGACAATCTCTGGGTTCATGAATGCTACACCCAAAGGTGTAGCACTTTATATAGTGATAATAAGGCTGATGACAATGGCTAACATGATATTTACCTACTATAGCCAGGCATGTTTCTAAATACAAGTATTAACCCTTTTAAATAAGCATCTATAATAATGCCTGATGTCTCAGTATCTGTCGAGTGTATTCAGTTAATAACAGTAAAATCAGCCTATGAACACAGGCAATAGCTGGATGGTGAAAAGGCTTTTAAATGTGATAACTTAATGGTAAGAAGAGTGTAAGAAGCCATATCCGAGCAAAGGAGAGTTTAGTTATCTTGGAGTGTGCTTTACAATGTAAAAGAAATTCATTGCCCTCAAGTCAGTTTATTTCAGTGCAATCCCAATAAAAGTGGCAGTTTTAAAAGGGTGATTAAAGCTAACTTTAATTTGTAATGGTAAATATATAAGAATGGGCAAGGAGTATTTGAAGGAGTGATTACCTCGCAAGATATCAGCATGTTATAAAGTGATATAAATTTAAACAGTTGGTTCTTGGTAGAAGAATGAATAGCTCAATATATTACAACAGAGGGTATCCAAAGTTATGTGTGACAAGATAATACACGGCATAGAATTTTAAGCCAGTGGGGAAAGGACAGATTTTTTGTTATGTCATTCAGTTACTCACCTGAAATTCCATACTGGGATTGGTGGGTCACAGTATAGGTAGGGCTACATTGTTGACAATTGTCTGCATTTTTCTCTTTTGAAAAAGAGATGGACCAGTTTCTAGTCTACTTGGCAGACTTCTCAGATGGTGCAGCGGTAAAGAAATGTGCTTGTCAGTGCAGGAGATGCAAGTGGCCTGGGTTCAATCCCTGGGCTGGGAAGATGCCCTGGAGTAGGAAACGGCAATCCACTCCAGTACTACTGCCTGTAAAATCCCATGAACAGAGGAAGCAGGCAGGCTACAGTCCTTGGGGTTACAAAGAGTCAGACATAACTGAGCATGCACAAACATGGCATTGGCAAATATACCTTCTAGGGGAGTAAAATAGTCACCATGATAAAGCAATTTTGATTCTTGATATTGTTGACCAGTCAGATCATGAGTGCAAAATGCAAAAGATTCTTATTTTTATTCTACTCTAGAGTGTAGCTGCTTTAGGATCAAACCCAGATGTTGTTCAGTCACTCAGTCATGCTTGACTCTTTGTGACCCCATGAACTGCAGCATGCCAAGCTTCCCTGTCCTTCACCATCTCCCAGAGTTGCTCAAACTCATGTCAATTGAGTTGGTAATGAATTTATTTTCCCCTTGATAAATCGCCATCATAGACGCCAACAGTGTAATTTATTCTTGAGGGAAATACCATTTAGGAACACTAGAGGTCTCCACCTTACCATGCAACAAATGACATCACGGGGGAAAACCTTAGGAGAACAATTTCCATGGCAACAATGAGTGGGTATCTTGTCCTGGGGGAGTTGGTGCCCTGTAAAACCTGTGTGACCCATGGGGGCAGTTCATAATGAGTAGTTTCTAGTTTCTGTTGATGAGTGGATGTCATCTGTTGATGTTTTGAAATACAGACTGAAATCTGAGTAGGCTTTGTTGGACTTAGATTTTCCACTTGTTTTTCAGATTTGTGTCTTTGATTGGATGCCCAAGGCTGCTTAAGGCCTGTGGCACTGGAAAAAAAAAAAAAAGTGTGGTCATTACTATGAGCCGTGGCAAAGAAATCCTCTTCCAGTTTGGATTTTAAACTTGACTTTTTCCAAATAACAACATCCTGTTTTTAAATTAATTGCATGCTGCTGTTTGTATTGTAAAGGATCACATGTGAATTCAAAGAAACTTTGGGTTTATTAAAAAGAAAGGAAAAGATGCAGCCCCCAAATCTGTGAGGCAGAATCAGACTTTGAGTATGAAAAAATTTTAGGATGGTAACATTTCTTGGTATTTGTCTCTTACTGGAGAATGCTACAACCTGAGAACTCACAGGTATGCTTAGAGCACTCTCTGGTGTAAACCCCCATGTACTCCCTCTCCCATCGCTCAGGGCCTCTCTGACTTCCTTAAAAGAAACAGGAAGAGAGTAAAGCCTGCTTCCTTCCCTCTCCTTTTCTCTCCCCAGCTCCTTGGGCTACTACAGGCAGCGGGAGGGGAACCTGTCTGCTACTCCTTACAGGGTGCTCACCAACCCTCCACTGTTGGCACTTGATTCCAGAACCTTCTTCATCCAAACTGTGTTAGCTCCTTATAGAATCTTGGAGTTTATAGGGAGATTTGGTGACTGGTCCCATCACAACAAGAATCTCAAGTTTGAAAATCCTCTAAATCCCTCCGAAAAAGTGGCTATACATTCTGCTTGATTAGTCCCAGCTCCAGGGAACTTCCTACCTCTCAAGGAGCCTGCTTCTTTCTTTCTTTTGTCCTTCCTGCCTCCTGTCCTCTCTTTCTTCCTTTCTTTTTTTTCTTTTTTAAATTATGAAACTAAGATAATAATTTGCAGGAGACTTGGAATATACAGAACAAAGTTACATATAGTTCCACTCTTTCTTCCTTTCTTCAAGCAAATTTGAACATAAAATTCCATACTTGGAATATGGAGATTTGGTGAGTTATTGAATTATGTGTTCAATTTGTTTTCTCTCAGGGTTTTGAAGACATTGTTCCATTGTCTTATAGCTTTCAGCATTATAAACAGTCAGCAATTGTAGGTAGCCTCTTTCTTCTCTATGGAAGGTTTTTGGATCATATGGAAGGTTTTTGGATCAATTTTCTCTCTCCCTCTCCCACCCTCTCTCCCCAGGTAACCCGTGTTCTGAAATTTCTTTATTATGTGTTCTGATGAGAGGTTTTTTTTTCTTCCATTAATTTTACTGGGTGTCAAAATAGTCTGTTCAAGCTGGAAACAGTATTTCAGCTCTGAGTTATTTTCTTGTACTATTTCTTTCAGAACTTCCTCCCTTTTCATTATTTCTCCTTCTGTAACTCCTTTGTTTAGACACTGAACCTCAGCCCTGAAACATTTTTTCTAACATTTCTAAGCTTTCCTTTTTCTGGGAGATTTAGCTTTATTTTTAACCTATAAAGTTTTTTAAAAATTTCTCTTAGCAGTGTTTTAATTTCCCAAATAGTTTTTTCTTCTCTGAATGCTATTTGCATTTTTATAGCATCCATTTTGTTCATGGATGTACTATGGACACAATGCTTCCTTTTGTGTTTCTGAAGATAATAATTGTTGTTATTATTTAGTTTTCTTCTGTTCCTTATATCTGTTGTTTTTTGTTTTCCCTCAGTTTTTTTTTTTTTTTTATAAACCATGTTATTTCAGTTTCTGCCTTTTAGGCTAGTGCTTTTGTTCAAGTGCTTGGCGGTTTAGTTATCTGTTTATATTTTGGTGAAACACTAAGATGATGATTGGGAAGTCTGAGATCTTGGAATGGGCTTATACATTAGTAGGCTCACTTAGCAGTAAACGGGCCCTTTACCCTCCGTGGAGGTCCCTAAATGGATGGATCTCCTGACCTTTTCTCTTGGGCTGATCAGTTTTCTCAAAAAGGAATCCTATAGTGTCCAGCCACGGGAGAAATAATTACTCTGGAAATGAACTGAGGGACTGAGGTGGGGGATGGTCTCCCCAGTAAATCTTTGGGCTTTAACTTAATCTCCCACTTTTTGTTATCATGACTTCTCTGCATCCTCCACTGTGGGGTGGGAAGGGTTTGTGAGTCCAGATCTTCTCAGTCAAGGTCATCCTTTCTAGTAGAGCACATCTCTAGTTCTCTGCTGGCTCTCAGGGTAGAATCTTGGCTTCGTGGAGAAGCTGCCCAGAAAATCTTACTCCCTTTAAAGAGTTTCAACCTTTACCTCCAGCTTCATCTCCACCTTATACCTAAAGGATCTTTTGTCCAATTCACATTTCTGTTCCCTTCTGATATTCTATGGAATAAATAGGTCTCAGGTTTAGGATTTCTGTCTTCACTGTGCCAAGTCTCCTTCAACTGTTTTCCAGCTTCCAAATTTGCTAACATCTCTCACCTCTGTTGCTTCTTTCCTTGTTCACTTTGTTCTTTTAAAGAATGTATCTTTCTTTTAAAAATTAAGTGACATTAAGAAGGAAGTGAATGAGGACTGTGTTCAATGCACCCTGTGTCTTTATTCATATAGACAACATGGTCACTAGAAGTCTTTCTTTTCAGTTTTGGTTGAGATACAACCCACATATGTTATCTCAAGCTGATCACAGTCGATCTCATTTTCACTCGTGCCAGTGTTCTGTTTTCTCTAACTTCAAGTGAACTGAAACGTGAACGTGTCATTTTTGCTTCCTGTAACTGCAGCCTCCAAACATTTGTCCACAGGACCATAGCTTTTCCTTTCCTTCTCTACACTGTCTTCTCCAAGCCACACGTCTCCAGTTCTTTTTTTTTTTTTTTTACTTTTTGGTGTCCTAAATTGCTTTAATTTTTCTTGAACTTTTTATTTTATATTGGGGTGTAGCCAATTAATGACGCTGTGACAGTTCAGGTGAACAGTGAAGGGTCTCAACCATACATATACGTGTATCCATTCTCTCCCAAACCTCCCTCCCATCCAGGCTGCCACCTAACTTTGAGC
The DNA here is from genome assembly GCF_054371585.1 of Giraffa tippelskirchi. Classification (NCBI taxonomy): domain Eukaryota; kingdom Metazoa; phylum Chordata; class Mammalia; order Artiodactyla; family Giraffidae; genus Giraffa; species Giraffa tippelskirchi. The sequence continues at coordinate 55,856,513 of NC_137287.1, forward strand.
AGAGTCCCCTGTGCTATACAGTAGGTCCTTATTGGTTATCCATTTCAAATATAGCAATGTGTACATGTCCATCCCAAACTGCCTAACTGTCCCTTCCCCTCAGCAGCCATGAGTTCATTCTCTATCACTGTTTTATAAATTCATTTGTAGCATTTCTTGTTAGATTCTGCATATAAGGGATATTAAATGGTATTTCTCCTTCTCTGGCTTACTTCACTCAGTATGGCAATCTAGATCCATCACATTGCTGCAAATGGCATTATTTCTTTCTTTTTAATGGCTGAGTAATACTCCATCGTGTATATTTACCACATCTTCTTTTTCCATTCATCTGCCCAAGGACATTTAGGCTGCTTTCACACCTATTGTAAAATATTGGTGCAGTCGACACTGGGGTGCATGTATCCTTTTGGATCATGTTTTTCTCTGGAGATATGCTCAGGAGTGGGATTGCAAGGTCATATGGTAGCTCTATTTTTAGATTTTTAAGGAGCACCCACACTCTTCTCTGTAGTGGCTGTACCAATTTACATTCCCACCGACACTGTAGGAGGCTTCCCTTGTCTCCACACCCTCCCATTTTATAATTTATTGTTTATTGTTTGTGGATTTTTTGATGAAAGCCATTCTGGCTGGTGTGAGGTGATATCTCATTATAATTTTGATTTGCAGGTCTCTAATAATTAGCAACATCTCTAGTTCCCTGATAGCTCAGTTGGTAAAGAACCTGCCTGAAATGCAGGAGACCCCGGTTCAATTCCTGGGTCTGGAGGATCCTCTGGGGAAGGCATAGGCTACTCATTCCAGTATTCTTGGGCTTCCCTTGTGGCTCAGCTGGTAAAGAATCCACCTGCAATGAGGGAGACCTGGGTTTGATCCCTGGGTTGGGAAGATCCCCTGGAGAAGGCAAAGGCTACCAACTCCAGTATTCTGGCCTGGAGAATTTCATGGACTGTATAGACCATGGGGTCACAAAGAGTCAGACACGACTGAGCGACTTTCACTTTCTAGTTCTTTTGACTTTTCTGATCTGACTTAATTTGATTTCTCTTTACTCTTTTGCTAACCCTCCTCTCAAAGAGTATTAGTTCTTTGAGGTCTCTCTTAAAATGTAACCCCCAAGCTCCTGGCATAGCCTGGTAAATTCAGAATATGGCAATATTATTAGATTCTCTACCTCTGACCCACTACCAGGTCTGGTTTGGGGAGAAGAGACCTTGGCATCTAGGGCTGGACCTGAATGAATCTTCCCAACAGAAAGAATACAGTGTACTATAGTGTAGCATCCTGCAAACTGGAAAATTATCAGCGGTCTGAAGATTCTTGCTACACATTTGAAAGTTTTGTGTCTGTACACACATATGTATGTATGTTATTCTGGTAGGTATATGTATAGTTTTTATATAAATTATGGATCATACAGATGACTACCTATAACTGAGTACCATCCTCAGCCACATTTCAAGCAATAGCTAGATATGACAATTGGCTGTCATTTTTCACAGCACCTTATACATTTCTAAGGTTGCAGAAAGTTACATCAGGTAGTGTTGCAACACACAGCTTGTGGTGCATTTTGTTCATGGGTATGTTGGCCCCAATGGAATTACTTTGTCATGTGCAAAAGAGCTGAAGTGTGCTTGTGAATTTATGACAAATGAAGGTCAAATGCATCAAGACACATAACCGATTCCTCTTTGATAGTTGCAGTAGGGAAAAGCAGTGGATGGACTGAGTCATCACACTGTGTGCATGAAGTCATATAACCACGATAAACGCAAAAGATTTTACACTGTGGTCAACAGGACACAGTTACATTGGGAGTGTTGATTTAGTTTCAATCTCTCGATGTCATCATCATGTAAAATTAGTATTGTTAATTTGAATATTGTTTTTTACAGTTTAATTGCATTAACTTTCACAAACCACATCTTTGGTTTTATAGTTATGTACCATCAACGAGGTTGAATTTATGGGGTTTTTTTGTGTGTGTTTGTTTGTTTATATTTAAGTTTGGTCCCCTCCTTTGGTGATAGAATTCAGATAGAATTAATTTAGATAGAAATAATTCTGATAGAATTATTTTTCCTATAAAAGAGATCTCTAGATTCTTCGTTGGGAATATTATAACAATAATGTAGTATTATAACAATAATATAGTATAATAACAATGTTGATGGATTAGTGGCTGCCTAGTATACATTAGGTGGTCTTCTAAGAGCTCTGCAAGTTATATCTCATTTACTTCTCATCATGTCCCCATTAACATTGGCCCTGTTGTTGTCCTCATCCTAGACATAAGGGCACTGAGGCCCAGCATTTAAGTGACTAGTTCTAGGTTATGTAGTGGTGAGGCTGGGATGTGAATTGGTCAATCTAACTGCAGAACCCACCTGCTTGGCCCTGATGCATCCTCTGATAGAGGGCACAGGTGTTGCAATCAAATGGTCTCTCTTTCTCTCTCTCTTTTTTTTTTTTTTACAGACTCTGGGCAAAATATAGAATCTTTCCAAGCCTCAGTGTCCTTATTTATAAAGTGGGAGTGATTATGCTGTCCTTATAGGGTTGTTCTAAGTGGAAAAAATGTCCACAAAGCCCTTAGCACAGTACTTGGCAAGATTTTTCCATAAGGAAATCTTTGACTCCCAATTTGCCAGCTAGGGGCTGGCCCAACAGCCATGTCAGCCAGTGAAGTGACTACATTCTCATGATGGATTCTACTCCCGCAGCTTCATCAGCCAGAGAAATGATACAGAAGGCAGAGGACTTGGAGATGGAAATACACTCCTTTCCTGTTTCCCTGGGGGATGTCACCCCACCTGCCAGATGGGCCCCCAGAGTGACTCTGAGTTGCTCACCCTGTGAGCGCGCTTCTCTGACAGTGAGTCCTGCCTCGGGGGGTGCCTACTCCAGCCCCAAGGATCTCCGGGCTCTGGTTGTTCAAGACTGCTTTCAACTCTTGTTAATTTAAAAGGCAGAAGGTGGAGGGAGCGTCCTCAAGCAGTGTCTCCTGATGCAGCCACAAAGGCCTCGTGCAGGAGGATGGAGCTTCAGCTGAGCCTTGCGGGGAGGTCAGTTGGTTTTGGGGTTGTTTAAAAGATGTGAGAGGGCCTTTCAGGCTGGTAGGAGAACATGAGTGAAAGTGCTGGGCCAGGAATACACAGTAGGTATGCAGGGAACCGTGAGTCAGCCTATCTGATGCTAATAGCTGTGTGGTTTGATGTGTTAGGACTTAATCAATCTCTTTCCCTCACTCACATACACACACCCCCACCCTAGAGACACACACAGGACTCTCTGGGCGCAGGGCTTTGGGGGAAACATGGAGAAACAAGGCAGCCAGGACTCTTCCCTGTTGTCAGCCTTCATGGAGACCAGCCAGCATCACTGCGGGAATGGCGGCGTCCAGGCGGTTCAGTTCCAGGCCCGCCTTCTGACTGGGGACCCCTCCTCTGTCAAGATGGCTCCCTGAGTGAGTGAGAGTGGGTTTGGTGAGTTAAAGGGCCTACACAGGGTTGACCCCAGGACTGCCTTCAAAATACCCCGTAGCCTACGGACCCCTCGATAACCCCAGGATGTTAGAGCAACTCCAGGTGCACACAGGACAGGTTATTAGCTCTTGGTCCCAACTCCAGGGGTTATGGGAACAGACCATGCCCTCCTCTATTGCCTCTTTGGGTGCTCTCTACCTCCCAGCTTCTGCTATTCACCCCTTTTGCTCCCTCGTGGCCTCTGGTTTGACATTTCCTCTCTTGCTCCACTGGTTTCTGCATCTTCCTAAAATTCCCCAAGACAGAGAATCTGATACCAAAGATGAATCAGTCACTGTTCGGCAAAATACTTCCCACCAAGCCTTCTTGTCAACCAGCCACACTGATGGGTGATCATAGGTGGGTGCTCATCTATGGTCCAATGCATTCCTTCATTGAGCAAATATTTATTAAGCCCCTTCCAGGGTGGCAGGGTCGGTGACAAAAGGCAGGTCACTGATGCAGCCGACATCTTTCATGAGTGCTGTGATGCCAAGTGCAACCTTATCTTGGCTTCAATACATGTTTGTGTATAAAGAGAAGGAACTCAGGGTAAAACAAAACAAAAACCATTTCTTATTATTTTTGGCCTACCATCCATTCAAACCTGCTTTGTGGGGCTAATTCTTCCAGCTTCTGAAATCTCCTAGGTCCTATGACTTTTCTGGTTATTTTTAGGTGATTGAAAATGTCCTCTGGTCTCTTCTTGTCTTCCCTTGAGCCTCATTTCAGCAACTTAACTGTGTGGTGTCATGCATGCGTGCTGAGTGTCTTCAGTTGTGTCCAACTCTTTGTGACACCATGGACTGCAGTCCGCCAGGCTTCTCTGTCCATGGGATTCTCCAGGCAAGAGTACTGGAGTGGGTTGCCATTTCCTCCTCCAGGGGATCTTCCGGACCCTGGGATCAAACCTGAGTCTCTTACATCTCTTGCACTGGCAGACAGGTTCTTTACCACTAGTGCCACCTGGGGTGCCACGTGCTGTGTGCTGTGCTTAGTCACTCAGTCATGTCTGACTCTCTGCGATCCCGTGGACTGCAGTCCGCCAGGCTTCTCTGTCCGTGGGGTTTCTCCAGGCAAGAATACTGGAGTGGGTTGCCATGCCCTCCTTCAAGGGATCTTCCCAACCCAGGGATTGAACCCAGGTCTCCCGCATTGCAGGCAGATTCTTTACCATCTGACATGAGATAATCACCAATCTGTTCAGAGCATCTGTTCTCTCTCCTCTGGTTCAGGTGGGCAGAGCGCGCTGCGTGGGTGAGAAGGAGAGAAACAGGCAGGCTTCCTCTCCAGGCTTCGTCACTTCCCCAAGCTTCCATCATCTTTTCTGGCTCAATAACCATGGTTTCTGCCCCCAAATCGGAAGAGGGTAAGTAGAGAGGAAGGACTGGCAGGAGAAGTTTGCCTCATCTTGGGCTGTCTGAGTGGATCCTGGCATTTCCTGGGCTGGGCAGGTGATAAAAGCTGATGCCTCTTTTGGGAGTCCTTGGTGAGTCTGCCCAGGACAGACGCTCTGAATCCTGAAATCTGTGGCTGCACTTTCTGGACACGTGCAAAGACCCGTCCCCTCTGGCTGCCCGTTTCCGGCTGCCACTTCCACACCTCAGCATTGCTGGGCAAAGCCCCAGCCCAGCAGCTGCGCCAGGTGGTCCTGCTAACAAGCAAGTTAAGAAACTGGCGCAGCATCACCAGCCCTGGACCAAGAATTCTTGAAGCACTTAACAAAAAAATACCAAAACTCCACAACTTCCAAACCAAGGACCAAACCCTAGAGAGTAACTTCTTTAAGAACCCCTTTCTTTTGGTATAAAAGATGTAAAGTTTTTTAAACTGTACTTTTTAAAAAATTTATGTATTTTATAATATAATTGCTTAACTTTTCACACCTAAAAATAGCATCACCCTTAATGGCCCACATCTTTTGCACAGGAGGTACCCATGCCTCCTCATTTGTCCACATGAGCAGGGAAGGCTCCCTTAGAACAGCTGAATTCTTGAGTCCATGTCTTCCTAAAAGAAACCCAGATGTCCCTTTCCCAACACCTTTGACCGGGGCCCAAGGAAAAGTTCTCACTTCTGTTGGCAAGATTGAGTCCATCTGGAAGGAACAGCGTGGGAGGGAATTGGGGGTGCTGGTGAGAGGGCCAGGCCTGCGTGAGACTTTCTCTCCATGTTTCTTTTCCATAGACATGAAACAGGTGAGACCAGGTGTGACTTCTGAACCTGAGAGTTGGTGTAAAAGTCTTTCTAGCCCTAAAGGGGAGATACAGCAGGAAGGCTGAGTATAATCTGGAACAAAGCAAGATTGGATGCTGAGAGATCTGGGTTCAAGTCTCCATTTGGTGACTATTTTCTGTGTCTCTGAGTTTCAGCTTCCTCGCTTTTTTTTTTTTTAATTTAGTTGGAGGATGGATAAATGCAGAGTTGGTTTCTGCCAAGCACCAACATGCATCAGCTATAGGTATACATATGTTCCCTCCTTTGTGAACCTCCCTCCCACCTCCCGCCTCCCACCTCCCACCCTTTTAGGTTGTCAAAGAGCACCAGGTTGAGCTCCCCCAAATATTTATTTATTTGGCTGTGCTAGGTCTTATTTGCGGCATGTGAACTCTTAGTTGCAACATGTGGGATCTAGTTCCCTGACTAGGGATTGAACCCAGGCTCCTGCATTGGGAGCGTGGAGTCTTAGCCACTGGACCACCAGCGAAGTCCTGATTCCTCACCTATCAAATAGATACATTTGCAGTCCAATTTCAGAAGGCTTTTGTAAGAAAAGTTTGATGTGTCCTTTGTACACTCTAAAATAGGAAGTAAATAGTAATATCATTTGTCATCCAACAGATTCACTATTTATTAAAACTCGATTATGAATTTGACATGATTTTGGCCACCGTGGAGGGGAATGCAGAGTTGGATGTTACTATTTCTGAGAGCCGACTCTCAGAAGTGTCTCCTGCTGGGGTCCTTCTGGGGGTCTCTGGGCAGCAGGTGAACACTGGGTACCTGGGTGGGGTGTGCGCAGGGGCCCAAGTTGAGGAAGGGGGTGCCAAGGGGGGAAGAGGGGGCCCACAGGTGCCCTCATGCCTGCAAAGGGTGGAATCGGAGTGTCTGTGTGTGTGGAAAATATTGCTCACCAACCTTTGTGGCTGCTCAGGATTTTGACTCAGATGAGAACCAGAAAGTGCCCAAACTAAAAGGGCCCTGAGATAGCATCTTTCTGACCCTCCCTCATTTTGAGGCCCCTGAGGACTGAATAACTTGTTCAGAGTTTCACAGTGAACTGGAAGCAGAGCCATGTCAGAACCGATGACCCACACATTTCCAGTCCTCCGTCTACACGCTTCACTTCCCGCCGTGGTTGCCAGCAGGCCATCCTCCACCCTCTTCCTCCTCCAAGTGGGCGCGTTTGGCAAACATCTCAGCTTTTCATCAGGAGCCAGGAAGGAGCAGTATTGTCTTCCCAAGGATCTAGAGCTCTGGAGTCTTTACATTATTTTCAGAACAAGGGACCCCAACGTCTGCACCTGCGCTTCTGAGAACAGGCACCTATTTTCTCCTCATTAGATGAGGTTCTCAGTGTTCATTACAGCAGAGTGTCCATTTTAAAAAAAATACCACAGTAGCCTCAATAAGGTCATGATCATTTCACAGCACACCTGTCAGACCATCAACCTACTTTTATTATGGCCTTAAGGTAACTAGTGCATCCCAAGGCCTTGGGCCCTGCAGTATTTCGTTCTCCTCATCAGACTTTTCATAAGTCTGCTGTTCGTAAGCATTTGTAGGTTGCTCTTCATGTAGGCCATTGTGGTACAAAAAATGCAGGAAAAAAAAAAAAGCAAATCATCAGAGTGGCTGCATCATAGGTTAGTTTGAAGCTGGAGAGGCTAACTTTACCTGATTGTTCCTTCATTTTAGTCATTTTTTTAGGTTTTGACCCCCAGCACATAATTAACCTGGCTTTCTCCGCATATTCTTTCCCCAGCCCAAGATCAGACAGACCAACACAGTTTTCCCCCCTCACTTCGCCTCCCTCACTGAGCAGGGGGTGGGAGCATCCTAGTTATGGATAAGCAAATGCTTTCAATGTCTTCTTTACTCTTCTGAAATGAAACCCTACATAAATAATCCATCCCCTACAGAATTCCTCATTTCCTCCAGTTTGATGGCCTGCCACTTCGTCTTGGCAAGTCACCTCACTTTTAATTAAGTATTTCCTTCTTTGTTTTGTCTTATTCAAGACTGGTCTGATTTAGAAATGTAAGGTGCTAGACGTTTTTTCTCTTATTATTATTTTTGTTTAAATATTTATTTTTATTTACTTATTTGGCTGTGTCAGGTCTTAGTTGTGGCATGTGGATCTTCATTGTGTCACGCAGGGCCCAGGCTTAGTTGCCCTGAGGCATGTGGGATCTTAGTTCCCGCATCAGGTATCGAACCCACGTCTCCGGCATTGCAAGGCAGACACTTAGCCGCTGGACTGCCAGTGAAGTCCCACCAGACTTTATTTTAGATAGAGTGTCAGAAGAATTTCCAGTTGCACAATGAGTTAGGGTAGCAACTTAGAATCACAAGAAACACATCTTGTATCACAAAATCCCACCATGGAGAAGGAAGTGGCAACCCACTCCAGTATTCTTGCCTGGAGAATCCTATGGACAGAGGAGTCTGGTGGGCTACTGTTTGTGGGGTCACAATGAGTCGGACACGACTGAGTGACTAAGCACCACATTCTGAAACCACGTATTTGGCAGGGAATAGAAATATGATTGGAAAAAAGATAGTAGGATAATAATATCTAGAGAAATTGGGTGGTGGACTTCTGGTGGGAAAAATCTGAAAACAATGCATAGACACCCCCCTCCCCCCCACACACTAGTTGGGTGATTTGGTGGCATGGATTTTTATTGTTGTGCTCCACAATTTTTTAGAAAAACACATGGGATGGAATCATCTGAAATATTTTTATAACAGCCAAGATACTGACATTGACTTCCTCCTCCACTGTTAAACGTGTCAGCAGGTTCTTCGTTCAGTGTGTTGCCATTTTGATGTGGTCTGTCTCTAGGGGGATGGTGGGGTACCCTCTGAGTGGCGTAGTAAGGTGGTTTTGGAGGAGAATGGTAAGCTGATTCAAAACAGGATTAGTAATTACAGGACTGCTGGTTCTGTGCTCATTTTAAAAACAGCTGTGTTATCTACTTTTACATGGTTTGTTAGATTCTAAATTTTTAAAATTAATTTTTATTGGAATATATTTGCCTTACAATGTTGTGTTTTTGCTGTATAGAAAAGTGAATCCGTTATAATACATATACATAAATGCCCTCTCTTTTGGGTTTCCTTCCCATTTAGGTCACCACAGGGCACTGAATAGAATTACCTATGCTGTACAGTAGGTTCTCATTTGTTACTGATTTTATATATTATCAGTAGTGTATATGTGTTAATCCCAATCTCCTAATTCATCCCACCCCTTCCTCTTACCCCCATACATTAGTTCTCTACAACTGTGTCTCTATTCACAGTTTGCAAATAGGTTCATCTGTATCATTTTTCTTGATTCCATATATATGCATTGACATACAGTATTTGTTTTTCTCTGACTGACTTTGTATTATAGTCTCTAGGTCCATTCATGTCTCTACAAATAACCCAATTTTGTTCCTTTTCGAGGCTGAGTAATATTCCATTATAAATATGTACCACGTCTTCTTTATCCATTCCTCTGTTGATGGGCATTTAGGTTGCTTCCTAGATTCTGAATTTTAATGATTGAAGAAAGGAAACTTACAGGCCTTTATTGCCAAGTGGGTATCATTTCTCCTTCCCATTTACCCACATTCAGGATTGAGGTTCAAAATATCTAAACACCCTTCAGCATGGGCACCGGCCAATCAGAATGGATGCAGTCTGCAAACAGCCCTTGTAAACTTATGGGGATTTATCGACTGAACACCAACCCCACACTGGGTAATGCACTCCTCTCTGTCATAGATGAGCTTGGGTGCAAAGCCCGCAAAAGACACATGAAAAGGGGTGACTATCTTTAGTTAGACTCAGATGCTGCCGGGAGCCATCTGTGGGCATGCAATCAGGTAAAAGTGAACAACAGCAAAACTAGCTTTAAGAGAACATTTAGCAGTGTTATTGATCAGGTTTGCCCCTGGAGAGCTGGTTCTGACGTTGGTTGTGTCATTGAGTTGCTTGTTTTAGTGGGAGTAGGGGGTGTTCCCTCCTCCCTCTTGCCCTGTTCTTAGACATTTTTGGAGAAGTAGCCTGGAACACATTTGGAGACCAGGACAAGAATGCCCCCATCCCCCACATTTCAAAGGGTAGCAGATGGTTCCCCTGGGACTGGCAGACACCTGGGCAGCACCTCTTTGCATTGCTCAGAACTCGAGTGGTAAATCTACAAGGAAGGTCAGGAGACTAGGCCCATTTACACAGCACAAACGGAGGTGTTCACACAGCCAAGTCACAGCCCAGGCCATCTGGCTTCTCAAAAGGAAGTATTTGATGTTATAACCCTCTGCTCTTTCCTGCAAGACCTTCCACCAGCAGTCCCCTGACAAGTGTGTTAGATGTCTGGGACACCGTTTTCTTTTTTCAGAATTTTATTTTATGTATAGTTGATTTACTTCTGTAAAGCAGAAGTTGATTTACTTCAGTTACTTCTGTACAGCAAAGTGATTCAATTATACACGCATATATATATATATATACACACACATTCTTTTGCATATTCTTTTCCATTATGGTTTATTACAGGATATTGAATATAGTTCACTGTTATACAGTAGGACCTTGTTTAGTCATTCTATATAGAAGAGTTTGCATCTCCTAACCCCTACCTCCCTATGCACCCATCTTCTACTCCCCTCTGCCTTGACAACCACCAGTTTATTCTCTATGTGGACTTCTTTTTCTTAATTCCAGTTATTGCAGGAACCAAAGAACCATGATGTCTACCTTGTTGAAACTTTGGAGCAAGTGTCTATCATGAGTGTGTTTTTCTGGCCCCTCTGACTCTGAAAACATTGAAAGGGATTAGCCAACATATAGCTCAAGGAGTTGAATTCTTATAAAAGTATAAAAGCTTTAATATAGAGAAACTTCTGATCTCTTGCTGGACTCGAGCTCAAAAGAAATAAAGTGACTCTGAGTTGGATGTCTTTTTAAACCAGAAGGGAATGGCTAAGCAGGCTCTGACGGGTTGGTGAACAGGACATCTGTGTGTGTGCTAAGTTGTGTCCGACTCTTTGCGACCCCATGGACTGTAGCCCGCCAGGCTCCTCTGTCCATGGAATTCTCCAGGCAAGCATGCTGGAATGGGTTGACATTGCCTTCTCCAGGGGGTGTTCCTGGGATCAAACCCGCGTATCCTGTGTCTCCTGCATGGCAGGCAGATTCTTTACCTGCTGAGCCATTGGTGAACAGGGCACATGCGACTACTTTTTCTTGCTAAGTAAGTGCCAAGGGTCGAGAGTTCTGGGTAAGTCTCTGAGGGCAGTGAGGATGGTTCTGCTGTGTGCTATGAGGGTAGGATTGGCTGAGGAGGTGAGTCGTAGGCTCAGGATAGAAATGTTGATAGTGTAACATGCAGGCAGAGGGGAAAAGCTCCCATGTGCAAAGAATATACGTCCATAAAAAGTGACTCAACCTTTCTAGCCCTGATGCCTCGTGGACCTGCTGGTGTAAAGAGTTTAAGAAACACACATGCTCCTTCATTCATTAAATAAAACTTGCTGACACAAAATAAGCAGCTGTATGAAGTACGTATGTTGTTGTTCAGTCGCCAAGTTGTGTCTGACTCTCTGCAACCCCATGAACTGAAGCATGTCAGTCATCCCTGTCCCTCACCATCTCCTGGAGTTTGCTCAAGTTCATGTCTGTTGAATCAGTGATGCCATCCACCATCTCATCCTCTGTCACCCTCTGTCTTCATCCCAATTCCCAAGAAGGGTAGTACTAAAGAATGTTCCAACTGCTGGCCATTTCTACTCGTTTCCCATGAAGCATGTATAAGTAAGTAAGTGTTAATCGCTCAGTTGTGCCCGACTCTTTGCGACCCCGTGGACTGCAGCCCAACAGGCTCCTTTGTCCATGAGATTTTCCAGGCAAGGACACCGGAGTGGGTTGCCATTTCCTTCTCCCGGGGATCTTCCCAACCCAGGAATCGAACCCAGGTCTCCTGCACTGCAGACAGATTCTTTACCGACTGAGCTACAAGGGAAGCCCGTATGAGGCTCGTTTAAAATATAGAGATTACTTACCTCATTGTAATTATATTTTGAGTTTTTTTTTTAAAGTAAAAATATTCTCCAGCTTTATTGAGGTATAATTGACAAATACTGTGTGCCTGCTGGGTGTGCAATTTGATGTTCTGGTACACGTGTACCTTGTGGGATGGTCACCAGTTGAGCTGACTAACTTACCCATTTTCTCACATACTTACCTCTTTTTTGTGGTGAGAACACTAAAGATCTACTGTCTCAGCAAATTTCAAGTGTGCTATGTGGTACTCTTACCTATAGTCACATGGCTATACATTAGATTTCCACAGTATATTCGTCTTGCATGACTGCAGCTCTGTACCCCTTGTCCTGTATCTCCCCATTTCTCCTCCCCCAACCCCTGGCAACCCTCTGCTTACTCTCTGCTTCTATGAGTTTTGACTATTTTAGATCCCACATATAAGTGAGGCCATAGAGTGTTTGTCTTACTTCACTTTGTATCATATCCTCTCACTTCATCCATGTTATTGCAAGTGGCAAGATTTCCTTTTTTAAGGTTGACTAATATTCCCTTGTATATGTACACCATACTTTTCTTTATCCTCTGTGGACATTTAGGTTGCTTCCACATCTAGGCCATCGTCAGCAATGCTGCAGTGAATGACAGAGTTCAAATATCTCTTCAAGATACTGATTTCATTTCCTTTGGGTATATACCCAGAATTGGAACTGCTGGATCATATTCTATTTAGTTCTATTTTTACTTTTTTGAGGAGCCTCCATACTGTTCTCCAGAGAGGCTACACCAATTCACATTCCCACCAACAGTATATAAGGGTTCCCTTTCTTCCACATACTTGCCGACACATACTTCTTTTCATTTTGATGACGGCCATTCTGACAGGTGAGGTGATAGCTCTTTGAGGTTTTGGTTTGCATATCCTTGATGATGAATGATGTTGAGCATCTTTTCATGGACCTGTTGGTCAATTATGTGGCTTCTTTTGGGAAATGTCTATTTAGATATTTTGCCCATTTTAACTTGTTTTTGGCTATTGAGTTGTATGCAGTTCATTGTTGTTCAGTTGCTCTCGTGTCCAAATCTCTGTGACCCCATGGACTGCAGCACGCCAGGCTTCCCTGTCCATCACCAACTCTTGGAGCTTGTCATGTCCATGTCCATCGAGTAAGTGATGCCATCCAACCATCTAATCCTCTGTTTCCCCCTTCTCCTCCTGCCTTTGATCTTTCCCAGCATCTGGGTCTTTTCCAATGAGTCAGTTCTTCACATCAGGTGGCCAAAGTATTGGAGCTTCAGCATCGGTCCTTCCAGTGAATATTCAGGGTTGATTTCCTCTAGGATTGACTGGTTGGATCTCCTTGCTGCCCAAGGGACTCTCAAGGGTCTTTGTTGTATGAGTTCCTTACGTAGAGTGTTTTGGATGTTAACCACTATCCCCCTGCAGTGGTGGGGTGGGCCACAGGCCCCCAAACAGAGAAGCTGTGTCTGCAGGGATCCTCTTGGTGCTGAGCGGCACCCGTCTGAGGAGGGGAGCCATGGTTAAACACCTTCCGTAGCTTTCTGTGTGGCCATCCCCAGTTTCCCCAGTTTCCCCCTCCACTGGCTTTTTACAGCTTCAGTGACACCCACTCCAGTGGTTTTTTTTCCCTGGAGAATCCCATGAACAGAGGAGCCTGCCAGGTTACAGTCCATAGCGTCACAAAAAGACGTGACCGAAGCAACTTAGCACATACACACGGCTTGTTATGGCTTCTTAATTGTACCCTGGAACTCTCCAGAGCTCTTTTCCTCAATGAGTAGTTGTTAGATTCTTGTTTTTGAGGTACAAGGGCTGAGACCTCTTGGTCCTCCATCTTATTGATATTTTCCAACTCAGATAATATGATCTTATATATAGAAGAAATGGGTCTTCATTGCAGAAAATTCACTTCCAGGTTGGCAGAAAACTTGTTTATTTTAATTTAAAAATTTAAAATGTATGCTTCTGGTGGCTATGCTTTGAGGATTTTGTCGTGCTTTGTTGGCATAATTTCAGTGTCTCCAGTTTGCCTGTGGAATGACCTTCAAACTCTTTATCCAAGTGTTTGCAGCATCTGGACATTTGACGCTCATGTACTTTTCTGGTCAGTGACACTAACTTCTCTATTTATCCATCCGTTCATCCATCACACCTATTAATATCTATCAATATATTGAAATATTTATATCAGTAGCTGAAGTATAGATATATGATAGATAGATGTGATGGGTGGATGACTGGATGGATAGATAGATAATCCTCCGTCACGTTCATGATCAACTTGAAAATTTCCAGTGACTCTCACTAGGAAGCATCCACTGACTCCCCCCGCTGTGCAGGAGCATCTCCCAGTCTCATAATGGACAATGAGCTCAATTTTATGGGCGCGAAAACCTTATCCAGGAAGTTAAGTGAGGCTAGGAAGTTTATCATGGCAGAACTGGGGCTTGAACTCAGGTCTCTCCGGTTCCCAATCCTGCGTGCTCTCCACAGTTCCTCATGCTCCCAGCATGTCTCAGCTGACACATGGGATCCTGGGAACCGATCTCTTCTCAACAGACATATTCACAGCAGGGAGCGTAGCAAGCTCTCAGGACTGCGTGGAAGTAGTTCTGGCATCGAGAGGAAGGCTGGACTGGTGGTAATCCCAAAGCCCTTGCGGCTGCAGCTAGGATCTTTGCTCTAAATGCCAACAGAGACTCTCTCCTTGATGATACTGTACTCAGCCTCCCTGAAATCTTTTTCAAGTAAGCATGACTTTGGGGCTTCTGTGTTTGTCTCTGCATCGTCCAATTTTGCAAGAATCTTGCGACATCCAGAACCCCCACTCTTGACATCTGATCCCTTACCCCCCAGGTGAGGTTTGCTCACCTGGCCTGCCTTCCGCAAGAGTCCCGCTAGGTCGGATCAGCCAGAAGCCCCCCTTCCCCCTGCTGTTTCCTCTTAGTAATCTTCCATCCACTGCCCTGCCCCCCTGTTTCTTGTCTGTAAACCCTCACTTTCCCATGCAGCCCCCCTCCCCATGCTGGCCCCTACGCCCATCGCGATGGTCCCCCTTGAATAGACAGCCTTCCTGCACGTTCACAAGTGTCTCTGAGTCTTTCCTCTGACGATATTGACAGGTTTATAAACCACAGTGCGGATGTTCCACCGGCAGGAAGAAACAGCTGCCAACTCACAAATCGAGAGCCGGACAGAGGCCTCTTCCTGTGTGTGTGGAAAAACCACGAGCTCTGCAGTCAGAGAGGATCCTGGAGGCCAGGGAGGGAAGAAGCCGGCGAGAGAAACGAGGTGACGGGAGAAACACGCAGGCAAGAGTCAGAACCGTGACAAGGAGCTGAGCGACGGTGGAGGTGTTGCTGCAGGAGAAGGGATGTAAGGGTCTGGCAGGGGTGGGGAGGGTCCTGTCTGTATTGGAGACAGGATGGCCTGAACCTCACCACCGCCTTCTCCCAGCGCACCCACTGCTGGCTTCTGTGAACAGTGCATCCATTTCCTGCGGCTGCTGTCATAAGTGACCATAGGCTGGATGACTTGAACACGACCCAAATGTACTCTCCCTCAGGTTGGGAGGGGCCTGTATGTGTGCTCAGTCGCTCAGTCATGTCTGACTCCTGCATCTGCTGCATTGGCAGAAAGATTCTTTACCACCGCTCCACCCAGGAAGCCCTCTCTCGGTTTGGGGGCCAGATGGTCAGCCAGGGTGTTGGCAGGCCACGCTCCCTCCATAGGCTCTAGAGGAGGCTCCATCCTGGCCTCTCCCAACTCCTCGCAGCCCCGGGTGTTCCTGGGTCTGTGGCTGCCTCACTCCTTCCTGTCTCTGTCCCCAGCTGCCTCTTCTCCCTGAGTTTCTTATAAGGACACCCAACGTTGGCTTTCAGGTCCAGCCCTACAAAATCTAGGATGCTTTCATCTTGAGATCTTTAACTTAAAGACATCTGCCAAGACCCCTTTTCCAGATAAGGTCACATGGGCAGGTACTGGGGGACATATCTTTTGAGGGATCACTATTCACACACTGTGCCGTACATTCCTTACTCAACTTGCCTGACAGCTCTTTTTGAGCCTGAATATACAAAGGAAATGTGGGAAGTGAGACAAACTAGATAGAGATTTTGCCATCGGGGGTTTACAGTCTAGAAACAGAGGCAAAGCAGATGCTTGTAGAGCTTGATGGAAAATGATGGGTGTGTTGGAGATGTGGAGAGAAATACAGTAGAATGGAAGCTTAAAGTGGCAAGAGATACACCAGCTTGGGTTGGGGACCAGCAAGGAAAAGAGGGCTCCTCATGGCAGACCTGATACATAAGTGGATTTTGAGAAACAGGAGGACATGAACTTGTGGACGGGGACAATCTGGGCAGAAAAACTAGCCTCAGGAAAGCCCAGAGGCAGGAAGTAATGGGGGTTCACAGGCAGTGCTAAGAACTCTCTGGAGTGATGGGAGCACAGCTGAGTGGAGGGCAGAGGCAAGAGCGGATGGTAGAGAGGGTGTCTGGGGACAGGATGGGGGGCCTTGAATGGGGTTCTGCCAGGGAAGACTGCACAACATTGTGAATATAAGGGTGTGGTATAAAAACCTTGATTTCTGAAGATAATACTTGCATATTTCATAAATAGTAAAAATTATTTTTTTCATCAACAGTAAAAATTATTTTAAGCTAAAGATATTTGAGATGCAGTAGATGCAGAAAGAGGCCTCTCTGGAGCTTCCTTTAGCTGACTCAAAGCAGACACTTCAGAGAAGTGACAACCACCATAGATTCCTTCTTTGGTGTGTGTCTGATTCCAGGAGTGAGACTAAGAGCAAACCTACCTCTGCAAACTCTCTTGTCTCCTGAAATCTATTTGCTCTTTCCATTGGAGACTTTTCCTTTTCCTCCCTTTCCTCTGGTAAGTTAGCTATTTAAGCCCCAAATCATAACCACTGCTTTGAGTGCCTCATCACAGAGCTCTCCCACATGTACGCACATTACACGCATAGATAAAAGTATGCTTCTTTTGCTCATTGGGCTTTTGTCAACTTAATTCACAGGCCCTTGGGCACAGAACATAAGAGGGTAGAGGAAAAGTTATTCCCACCCTACGGTTTACATATTGTACATGCGAATTAAAATGTAGACAGAGACTTAAGATGGGAACACTGGTTCATAGACTATTAAATAATCCAGGCACGATTAGCAGGGGAGAAAGGAGAGATAAGTATGTATTTGGAGAGACTGCAGAGGCAGATTCAAAAGGATTTTGTAGGAGGGAGAGAGGGAGTGAGGTTAGAAAGGGAGAGCAGATAGTTGACAAGAACTCTGTGGCCCTGAGCCTGGATGACCAGGTCCATGATGGTGCTGTTATTAGAATTAGGAAGTAAGAGAAAGATCTTAAAACAGGACGTGTTAATGGAACCTGCGTGAAGCCTGGCAGAGAGCCTAAACTGGAGATGAGGATTGAGATGATTTGCACTGAGGATCCTTAAAGGCATGGGGTAGGAGAAAACTACGTTAAAAAAAAATGTGAGGAGGGGAGGGGCCTCAGAGGTGATCTGGGGAAGAAGGAAGGAGTGAGGCCAGCTGGGGGTGGGGGGTTAATCAAAGGTGGAGGTGGTGAAAGAGGAAAGGTCAGGATGTCCGTGGGGCTGGAGATCAAACAGAGCATCTTCCTTTGTATAAAAAATGGCAGAGAGGTAGATAAGGATCTAGAACATTCCGTAAGAACCGGAAAGAAGGCTGTCATAGGAGGAAGCAGTGTCAGGGGAGAGGGTGGGAGGCAGAGCTGAATTCGGGGGTTGGAGATCATTCCTTCAAAGAATCTTATTGGGAAGAGCATTCCAGGTGCTGAGAACAGGAAGTGCAAAGGCCCTGAGGCAGAACTACATCTAGCGTGATGAGGAGACCACTATGACTCAAGTCATTGGAGCAAAGTTGAGAGTGTGAGACTAAAGACCTGATCCCACAGGTCCTTTGAAGCCTCTGTTGGGAATTCTGAATAAAGTATGTTGGAAAGTGAGTGGAAAAAAAAGAAATCTTGTAGGAAAGAGAAAGAGAAATATAATACCAATAACTTCAGGGTTATCTGAGCCTCTCTCCTGGTTGGGGATTTTGAATGATTCTCAAAATTTAAAACATCACCTCAATGCTACCTATATTTTGATGATAACCCAAACAGAACCAAGTTGGGAGTGGGGGGGAGGATGAGTAGGGAATTAAACTATGAAGAGGCATCTTTCTTTCTTTTATTCCATTTTTATGCATCCATCTCTTTGTCATGAAGTCACAACATTTTATCAAAATATACAAACAGCACAGATACTTTAAACATGTATAGCTAGAATTCTTTTTAAATAAGATCACTGTGAATAGCATGCATGGGTGTTCATTTATCCTGAAAGATGTCTCTCTCAAGAGTCTTATGAGTCATCAAAACATCCGTAATGGTATCAGAAAGGAATGGGATTTCTTTTCTCTAGAAGAATTACACATTTCATTTTTTTTCTCCTGTTCTAATGTGAGGATGATAATGAGAAACTGCCACTGATACTGAAATCAACTGAGAATGGATGGGTGGAAAAGTTTTATTGGCAGGAGTAAAACGATTCTATGATCAAATCTTTATTGGATTCTAATTTCTACATTGACAAGGTAACGAGAGTAGGGGTCGAGTCAACCTTCCATATCAATGACCCCAACATTCCCCACCTTCCTTTCTCCCATGCATTTCCTCACTAATCAGAATGAATGGATTTGTAAATCTCGAGTTATAAGCTATGTTTATTATGAAGAGTTCCCGTAAGAACCTATTCAGGGCTTCCCCCACCCTTTCCCCCTTATACTTGCACAGGTATGAACAGAATGAAATGGGTTAGTGGTGACTTGTCTGTGGCTGAATGGAATCCAGTGCTACGCCAGGCAACGTGCCGTCTTCGGTCTTGAGAGGTTCGGACTATGCTCCTTGAGTCAACACATAGGTCATGCACCAGGAGTTGGTGCCCAGGTGAAGAGTCATAACTCAGAGCAGAGTTCAGTTTTCAGATCTTTCGCAGTATGGAGAACCATCTTCAAGTAAATAGCTACAGTGAGTAAGGAGCTAACTTCAAGACTGGCCATGGTCATCAGTGAAGCAGAGCTAGTTTCTGCTACAGACACAAAGTTGCTGAGGAGCTCCAAGGGGCTCAGCCTGTATGGTTGAGTGTTTCTTTTCTTTTCCAAGTTGAAAAGGAACCCAAGGAGTGTCCGCTTGAACGAGTTCACAGAGGGAAGAGGACAAATCCTCTGGAGAGGTGAGGTCAGGATATCAGCTTCTCCATCCCTGGATTCATGAAGGAAAAGTTCCGGAACATGTTCTGGTCCATGCTGTTGATCAGTGCCCTGTCTGCGAATGACAGCCGGGGCTTCTCATTCAGGAATTCCTTGTCGAAATTGCTGCAGTCGTATGGCGATTTCTAGATCAAAGTTTAAGTGGTGGGGAGAAAAAGAGAAGAAGATCAGCCACTGAATTCATTATCTCTGTTTTCACCATCAGGGCAATAACTTGCATGTGAAAAAGCTGGCATCTAAACTAAGTAAACTAAAGTAACACTTGTAGGTGATCATATGGGAGTTTTATTGACCGTCTCTCAGATCCTGGATCATCACTGTTATCAACAGTATAATAAATACATATAGAGGGATTCTATGACTTGCACATTCAAATAAGTTTACGTGAAGCAGGCTTGGCAACCTTTGGGAAAATGGTCAGACCCAATCTGACCTCTGATCTGTTAGTCTACAGGGGACCATGGGTGGAGGAGTGGTGGGAGGTGGGGGTTGGGGTTGGGAGGGGAGGAGCTTTGCAGATTATACATCCCTATTCTGTCAACATCCTTCACTACTGTTCATTCCCTATCCAGAGTCATCTTATTTTTAAGTCATTTTATTTAATTTTTTATTAAAAATTTTTATTGCTGTATAACTGATTTACAATGTTAGTTTCAAGTGTACAGCAAAATGAATCAGTTATATATATATATATTAATACATAAAATTACTCTTTTTTTAGATTCCTCATAAGGACCTACTGTATAGCACAGGGAACTCTACTCTTTAATGGCCTGAATGGGAAAAGAATCCCATGCTAATTTTATTATTAAATATCCTGGGCTGTCTTCCATAGACAA
This sequence comes from Giraffa tippelskirchi, assembly GCF_054371585.1. Classification (NCBI taxonomy): domain Eukaryota; kingdom Metazoa; phylum Chordata; class Mammalia; order Artiodactyla; family Giraffidae; genus Giraffa; species Giraffa tippelskirchi. The sequence continues at coordinate 55,876,467 of NC_137287.1, forward strand.
GACAGATTAGGGTGACCTCCCTTCATGCCACCTGATGCATTGGTGCCCATGACCAAAAACAGACCTATTCATAAATACTGTTCAGTATGGTGTACACTTCTAGTTTCTAAGATTAAGAGCAACCATTATGCAATGTCACCCTTATACGAGCATGACTAAGAGTCAGCCCTTCCCAAAGAGGCGCCCAGAGCTGCTGAGGCCAATGGTTCTTTGGCCTATGCCTACAAACAGTTGCTTAGACCACAGGTCAGGGAAATAAATGTCCCACAAGGAAAGAGTAGATCAAAGGTCTGATTTTTTTGTGCAGAAAATATCAAGTCTATCATAGTCCATCACGGAAGTCGAGACAAATGACATCGCCCTGATGAGCTGAAACAAGGCAGAAATTACTATCTCTAAATTATTAACCCGTGTATTAGAAATGGTGCTGTTACAAATAAGAAGACTGCTATGGGTCAGCCCTGTAGGACCCTCAGAACATCCCCAGAGCTTAAGAAAATGTTGAGAATAACTAACTCTTCCTGGCCCGGGGACACTCTTCCCCAACTGGCCATCCACCACCACAAGTAACAACAGAAGACATTTTCTACAGTGAATGCACTGCTTTGAAATCCACAAGCCTATGCCACCTCTGTGCAAAGATGGCTCATATCCACCCAGGTCATTGCCATCTTATTTTCAGAATCACCAGGAATGGGGGTAGAGCTGGCAAATCCACCACTTTGCTTTACTCTTAAAAAAATTGTGATATATATGTCTATCCCAATCTCCCAGTCTACCCTACTCTCCCTACCCCCTTGGAATCTATATGTTTGCTCTCTACAAATACATGGGTCTGTGTTTCTGCTTGCAAATAGGTTCATCTGTACATTGTTGTAGATTCCACATATTTGCATTAATATACGATGTTTGTTTTTCTGGCTTCACTCTGTATGACAGTCTCTAGTTCCATCCATGTCTCTGCAAATGACACAGTTTCGCTTCTTTTTATGGCTGAGTAATATTCCATTGTATATATGTACTATTAGGGAGTTTGTGTTTAACAGGGACTGAGTTTCAGTTTAGGAAGGTGCAAAACTCAGGAGGGTGGATGATGGTGAGGGTTGCACAACCTTGTGAATGTCCTTAGTGCCACTGAACAGTGAAATGTGGTTAAAATAGTATGTTTTATGTTATGTGACTTTTACCATGATAAAAAAAATTTTTTTAATTGTGGTAAAATGTACATAACATGAAAGTGACCATTCTAACCCTTTTTAAGTATACAATTCAGGTGCATTCATGTGTTCAGTCACCATGACTACCATCTACCTCCAGAACATTTTTTATCTCAACTCTGCCTCATTTTACAGTGACCCAGGAAGTTCTGCCCTTGCTCAGGGAGGTTGGTGACTCTTGCCAGTGGAATTTAGAGACCTGTCTTTTTCTAAGCACCAGCTTACTTCTTATATGAAAAAACATCTACCAATTACCATTAGGGTATGTAGTTACATGACCAGATGACACATGTCAGAGAAAATTTCATAAATATCATAGAACGCATGGCTCCAAAATTCCTGTTAAAGGAGGCAGGGTTTATGCTCAGGTTTGGGTCACACAAACTTGACCCTGAAAGCCTAATGCATCTGTGCAAAGCTCCACATCACATCTGAGGGTCACCCCTCCACACACATATTCAGTCTAAGGCCTGTATACTCAGTGATCCATTCTTCATGCAGCTACATTTGCTGACACAGCAAATGAGTAACATCTCCCTCCCCAGCCCCATAGCCTGATTATGGTTAAAAAAGACTTTCTTCCAAGAACAGCACCCCAGAGGGTGGGTGAGGAGTCAGGGTCCAGGCAGCCTGAGTGTGATGTGAGGACGGTGCTGGCAGGACCTCAGGGTCCCAGGGGCCCCTTACCACTTTAGGCCTGAATGGCGGGTCGATCTCCTTCCTTTCCAGCTCTTCCCAGTTGATCTCCCGAAACAAGGGGTGCTGACGGATGTCTCCCCTCACCCCCAGCCGCTTCTCAGGTTCTCTTACGAAGAGCTGAAAGGGAGCAGAAGGGGAGAAGTTACTTCTTCTTTTTTTTTTTTTTTTTTACAATTCAATGGTTTTTAATATGTTCAGAGTGCAACCACCACCACAATCTAATTTTAGAACATTTTCATTACCCCAGAATGAAAGAAAGAGAAGTTACTTCTAATGGGATGAACCAGGCTCCTCAGGTGCAGGGAGCCAGGACCGCATGACTTGACTCCACTAGGAGAGGAGTTTGGCTCTTGCCACCTGATTTCAGAGCCTGCTTTTTCTACAACTGTCTTAAACTATCGACTCAAGTCAAACTAGTGGCAACAGGTCTACTGAATATTCCAGAGTCTGAGCTTTGCTCTAGAAATGCTATTTTTTGAATTATCTAGACCTCGATTGAAATCAGCTTGGCCCTGTGTTATTCATGAGGCCACCAGCAAGTTACAGATGCTCTGAGTCAGAATCCTCATCAGTAAGGTGAGTGAATCCTCCTTACAGGACTGTTTTGTGAGTTACAACAACAACAACAACAACAACAACAACAACACACACACACACGAAGGTATGCGCTATTTTCTGGTCTGCAAAACACACCAGCAGAGAGTAAGTGACCAGCGTGTTTGTTGTCTGGTTGACTGCCATCAACCGAGTTTGATTTCTTACAAAGCTGCTTTCTTAGGGTCACAGTTGAGTTCTAAGGAAAAGCTTAGCCTCGTGCTGTTATAATTAAATGCTTCAGGGAATCGGGTTAGAAGTATAATAGCTGCCTGAGGCCAAGTGTGCACACACTAGTTTTCTGTTCATTTCCCCCAGTAACATGGGGCATTTGTTCCAAGAGGATCATGAGAAAGAGTTTTCTGAACCTAGCAGATGTACCTGTGAAATGTAAAAAAAAAAAAAAAAAAAAAAAATTTAGACAATAAAAGGAATAATGAGAAGGTAATATGATCTCCAGCTTCAGGACTCAAAATCCTTTCTAGTTTTGCACAGATGAGTAAATTATCATCTTTTCTGCCCTGCAGCTGATCATCCCCACCCTGGTCCTGAAGATGCCCGTTGACCTTGTGGGAGGTCATTGTCTCTGCCACAGGGGAGGCTGCACCAAAGGAATAAATGTTTACAGAGAAAGACTTGATTTTGTCCATAAAAGCTGCCATAAGTGTGGTTTACATTTGTAGGAAAAAGGACATCTCTTACATAAATGGCCAGGATGCAGCTGGAGTTTGTTTAAATGTATTTGACTGTCTAGGCAAGAAAGCAGTGCTAAGACGCTGCAGATGTCCCCCTCCCCTCCACCCCCAGGCTTAGCATCTGCCACTGGAATCTCCCCTCCAACCTCAGTCCCTCCTCAGACGGCTCTTTCTACTAAAGGGAGAGGTATTTCTGTTTGGGATCATTAGTTTTTCATCATTTTCCAAACAAACGGACAGGACACCCTGGATGAATAAACGAGGAAGAAAGGGGCATGTCTCTGACCACCGTCAACTGGACAGCCATGTCCCAGCTGTAATTCTTTACACCTTAAAAAAGACATTTCACACAATTTTTAAAGTTTACTTTTCACTTAGTTATTACAAAACATTGGCTGTATTCCCCATGTTGTGTAATACATCCTTCTAGCCCATCTTGCACCTAAGAGTTTGTGCCTCCCCTCCCCCACCCCATGTTACCCCTCCCTCCTCCCTGCTGGTAACCACTAGCTCTCTGTATCTGTGAGTCTGCTGCTTTTTTGCTATATTTACTAGTTTGCTGTACTTTTAAGATTCCACATATAAGTGATATAGTATTTACCTTTCTGTGAAAGTGTTAGTCTCTCAGACCTGTCTAACCCTTTGCGACAAGGTCTGACTTATTTTCACTTAGCATAATGCCCTCTAAGTCCATTCATGTTGTTACAAATGGCAAAACTTCATTTTTCCATATGGTTAAACAGTTTTATATTGTGTGTATGTATGTGTGCATGTATATGTATGTATTACATTGTGTGTGTATGTATATATGTGCACACATACATACATATATATATATACATATATAAAACATCTTCTTTATTCATTTGTCATTGATGAAGTCCCAGGTTGCTGCTTCCGTGTCTTTGCTATTATAAATATTCTTAGTTTTTTGAGGAACCTCCATGCTGTTTTCCATAATGGCTGCACCAGTTTACATTCCCACCAACAGTGTCGGAGAGTTTCCTCTTTACTTCCTCGCCAACGTTTTTGTTGTCTTTTTGCAATAGACATTCTGACAGGTGTGAGGTGATATCTCATTGTGGTTTTGATTTGTGTTTCCTTGATGTTTAGTGATGTTGAGCATCTTTTCATGTGCCTCTTGACCATCCTCATTTCTTCTTTGGAAAAGGTCTTCTTCCCATTCTTAAATTGGGTTATTTTTCTTTTGATGCTGAATTGTGTGAGTTGTTTACATATGCTGGCTATCAATCCCTCATTGATCAGACCGTCTGCAAGCATTTCCTCCCAACCAGTAGTCTGTCTTTTCGTTCTGTCAGTGGCTCCCTTTTCCAGCTGTGATTCTTGCTGGGGCACAGCCTCTCCTGATGTGCATTTGTTCAGTGAGCTACATGCATCCACGCCCTTGCAGGACTACAGAGGATAGAGGCCAGTGCAGACACCACTGCCGTTACAGATGCCAGTGAATACTCTGTCCAACTTTTTCAGAGGACCCATTACTTCTGGGTCTTACAACAGTAGGTGTAACTCCCTAGAGGGAGTTTCTCTCGAAATGATTCATTAGTATACCTTTGGTTTTTACAGAAAAGGGAGCTCAAGGATGTGAAGGCTGTTGGATTAAAATTATAGAGCAAAAGAGACACAGAGATGAAACTAGAGGCCAGTCTTACAAGCAGCACATCGCAAAATGGAAACTAATTTTTATCAGCCCAGTTCCTAGAACCTGGGAGATCTTCCCGCGGAGCAAGAACATGGACATTTTACTTACTCACATGAGAAAGAATAAGCCCAGATTGCTCCACATGGATTTAAAACCTCTTTAAACAACTGGTTCTTTTTCTTCCCCTGCTTTATACTTAATTATCTTTGTTTCTGCTCTATTCACCAAATAATTCACTTTCTACATTCACAGCAAATCTTTTCCCTGCCACTGAAACTCTGCAGATGACTTTTTTTTTTTTTTTTTTAGGGGGGAGGAAGGTATTTGCTAGAATTTAGCTTTAGATTTAGTTTTGTTTTTAAATTTTTATTTTGAAATAATTATAGTGCCTCAGTCTGCTGTAACAAAATGCCCCAGACTGGGAGGCTTAAATAGCAGACGTTTATTCCTCATGGTTCTGAGGGTGGGAAGTCCAGGATCAAGGTGCTGACATGGTCAGTTTCTGGTAAGACCTCTTGTCCTGGCCTGGAGCCAGCTGTCTTCTTGCTATGGGCTCATGTGGCCTTTTCTTGGCGCACGTGTTTGGAGGGAGAGATCTCTTTTCTCTCCCCTCCGTCTTTTTGTAAGGACACTAATCCCACCTTGAGGACCCCACCCTCATGACCTCATCTAAACCTAATTACCCCTCAAAGGCCTCACCTCCGATAACATCACTTTGTGAGTTCAAGGACTTAAACATATGATGACCTGGGAGTATGCAAACATTCAGATCATACATGTAGATTCACAGGAAGTTGAAAAGAGAGTACAGACAGGTCCTGTGCACCTTTTACCTGGTTTCCCCTAGTGCTTCCATCATGACAACAGTACAGGAGACTGACATGGGTACAACGTACGTGTCTTGTCCTGTGTCACTGTGTCACATGTGGAGGTCTGGGTAGCCATGAAGACAAACAGGATACAGAACTGTTGTATCACCACAAAGATCTCCCATGGGGTTCCCCTTGATAGTCACTCCCCTGCCTCCATGATCCCTAACCCCCGGGAACCACTAATCCGATTTACAACTCACAATGTTGTCCTTTCAAGAATGTTACAGACGTGGGCTCATACAGTACGTGACCTATAGAGATTGACTTTTTCTTTTTTCACTTTAATGTCCTTGTGATCCAACTTGTTTGGTGAATCAATAGTTCTGTCCTTTTAATTTCTGAGTAATTAAAAGGTGGAAACTTTAAGTTAGTAAGTAAAAGGCCCATGCCCTTTCTCTAGATAGTTCTCCCAGGTCCTGGGAGCTGAGCTGATAAAGTTAGTTTCCATCTTGCACTTTCCACTGCATCCTTTCTCCTCCAACAGGAAGCAATCATTTCTTCCTCCTCAATCTTCCTCTCCTTGGAAACCACCCCACCCCCAGTGTCTTTCTGTGGACTTACTTCCATCATCTCCACCTGGTCTGGGTTACACCCTCACTGTGCCCTTGCTGGGACGTCTCCTCTGCTGAGCTGGGAGGAGCTGGGTTTGGAGGCACAGGTGTTCAGCTTTATGGAAAAGGTAGCTGCAATGTCAGCTTCAGACCCCCCAAGCTTTTTCCTCACTTTCTTTTTCTGGTGAGTTCTGCCAGTCCAGGCCTTTGGAGTGCAGCCTTCATGCTATGGATTGAACCATGTCCCTTCAAAATCTGTGTATTGAACTCCTAGTGTGAGTGAACTGGGAGTAAGGAGATGCTTAAGGTTAATGAGGTCATGAGGGTGGAGCTGATCTGATAGGCGAGTCCTTATAAGAGGAGGTGTCAGAGCTGTCACGTGAAAATACAGTGACTGCAAGCAGGACGGTTCTCACCAGAAACCCACCCTACCAGGCCCAGACCTTGGATTGCCAAGCCTTCAGAAATGTAAGTAAGTAAATTTCTGTTGTTTAATTCACCCAGTCTACAGTGTTCTGTTACAGCAGCTGGAACCAACTAACATACCTCAATTAAGTCCTTCCAAGAGCCAGAGTGTAAAATAAATGTAACAACTGTCACAGTGCCTGAAGTTGCCATTATGGAAAGCGAAATCATTTACATTCCAATCCTTGTAACTTATTTTTACTGTTGTCATATTTTTTTTAAATTGGTTAATTTTGAAATTAGCTTTCATTTTATAGATGTGTTGTTCAGTCATTAGAAGTGAACTTAATTGGTCATTTGGGGAGTTTTCTAAGTTTACTGCCTGTTTGGATCCATCAGAAAGTGCAAGCTGAGGGTGTACTGGTTCAGATTTTTAAATACCATCAACCTTGGGCTGGGTCTCCTCTCGGGGCCTTGTCAGCAGTTCAGATTCAAGACCTTGATTCCTCAGGGAGAACTCCGCAGCCGCCTCTACGTATGAAACATCCTAGACAAGCTGACAGTCAGATGAGAGGCAGAAGTGTATCACGCCGTTTAAATTTAATTCTGAGTAGTTCTTCATGAGAAAAAAGTAGACTGGTGAAAAAAAGATAGGCCAGATAATCTTCGAAGTTTGGATTTAAAACCACTGATGGCATCTGTTGTTGAAAGATCCTATTCTCATCCCCTTTTCATTATAAGAAGAGCAGAGCTAAAAATTGTTTCCCTAAATGACTTTCTTTTTAGCTAGCTGATACGAGTTGTCAGAAATCAAAACCCTGTTTTGTTCAAAAACACCTGTATTTGCAGTTCTAAGATCTGCTGCCTCTTGGTAACACTTGTGGGTCTTTTTGATCCACACAGTCGCTGGAACAGCTCAGCAAATGTAGGTGCTTATCATGATATGTAATTAGCATGTTGTAGGAGCATGAGTTTAATTATATTTTTTTTTTACAACTTACTCCAATCACACTGTAATGGTATTTTGCATCTTCAAAAGAGGTAAACTTGGACTTAAAGTTTAAATCTTTAATGACAGCTTTCCAGTGCACCGTATGTCTCTGCAATGGACTGGCTGCCCTGGGCGCTCCTGGTTCACGGTTAGTGATTCTTGGAGTCTGTAGCACTGGGTTCTGGTTCTTTTTTTCTTAAGTGATTTTCTTATTTTTATTTATTTTTGGCTGTCCTGGGTCTTCATTGTGTAGACTTTTCTCTAGCTGCAGTGAGAGGGGGTACTCTCTAGCTGTGGTGCGGTGGCTTCTCTTGTTGCTGACCATGGGCTCATGGGCTCAGCAGTTGTGCTGCATAAGCTCAGCTGCTCCGCGGTATGTGGGATCCTCCAAACTGGGAATCGAACCTCCGTCTCCTGCATTGGCAGGTGGATTCTTTACCACTGAGCCACCAGGGAAGTCTGCCAAGGCTTAAGTCTGCTCTATTGCAGGTGAGGTCTGACTCCTGCTTTGATAGTAAATTCTGGAGATCGCTGCTAAGATGATAAGAGCCTGCAGTATCAAGGGTTCTGGGTGAAAAATACACCAATGTCTCCTGTGGACACGGGTCAGGAACGTGGCAGGAGGGCTGGTCTGCATCCATTTGGACAGCCCGTGGACTCTGCTCAGCAGGAGTCTCACCCAGATGGAGTGTTGCTGGATTAAGGTTTCATGCAGAAGTTGGTCTGAGGGATGAATTTAACAGCCTGAACCTCAAGGGCTTCAGTGCAAATTGTCTCCAGTTACAGGCATTTCCAAGACACCTGGTAGAATCCCATACAAAGCCTTGGCTTCATCTTTCGGTTTTTTTTTTTTTGGCCATGTCATGTGGCTTGTGGGATCTTAGTTCCCTGACCAGGGATTGAACCTGGGCTCTCTGCATTGTTAATGCACCGAGTCCTAACTACTGGTCCGCCAGGGAACTTTCAAAGTCTTAGCTTTAAAACCCACCAGATTCAAGGAGCAGGAAGCCCCCAGTCATATAAGAGCAGTTCTTTCTCTTCATAATCTCTCTGTTCTCTCGCTGTGTTCGGTCTGAAGCAGAAACCCAAGAGCTGGAAAGGTAGGAAATGCACACACAGTTGGTACTCTATAACTACACTCTCTTCTCCAGAAGCGAGCAGCTGCCAGCCATGAACCTGGCCAGAGGAAAGGGAGCTGGAATTCTTTGCTTTCGAGTTAAGACTGATGTAATGACTTATATCTGGCCAGAACAGCTTCAATTTCTCAGCAGAGACAGTGTTTTCTGACATAGGAGTGACAAGAACTTTTTCTTTTATCTAAGAATGAGCAGAGAGCCACACATCTTATCCACATCTTCATCCAGGGTAAGGGGAAGATTTTTAATTACGTTTCAGGATCAACGTTATAATTCGACATCTGTACACATCACAGAGCGATCACCACTGAGGTCTAACTACCACCCATCATCATATAGTTGACCCTCCCTCATCTATTTTTGCCCAATACCCTAGCCCTCTTCTCCACTGGTAATCACTAATCTGTTCTTTGTATCCATGAGTTTGTTTTTATTTCATTGTGCTTGTTTTGTGTGTTTTCTTAGATTTCACATGAGTGAAAGCACATGGTACTTGTCTTTCTCTGTCTGACTTATTTCACTAACTAGAATACCCCCTAGATCCATCCATGGTGTTGTAAATGGCAATGTTTCATTTTCATGGCTGAGTAATATTCCATTATACACATCTCACACACACACCATATCTTCACCTGTTCATCCATGGATAAACATTTAGGTTGTTTCCGTATCTTGGCTATTGTAAACAATGCTGCAGTGAACATAGGGGTGCATATATATTTCCCAATAAGTGTTTCCATGTTGTTTGGATGAATAACCAAAAGTGGAAGACCATATGAGTGCATGGCAGTTATATTCCTACCTTTTTGATGAACCTCCATACTGTTTTCCATAGTGTACCTATCGATTTACATTCCCAACAACAGTGCATGAGGTTCCCTTTTCTCCACATCCTCATCAGTATTTATCTCTTGCCTTCTTGACAACAGCCATTCGGACAGGTACGAGATGACAGCTCATTGTAGTTTTGATTTGCGTTTCCCTGGTGAGTGATGTTAAGCATCTTTTCATGTACATATTAGCCACCTGTATGTCTTTGAGAAAACTGTTTATTCAGATCCTCCTTTGCCCATTTAAAAATTGGGTTGTTTGTATGTATTTTGGATATTAATCCCTTATTAGATATATGATTTGCAAGTATCTTCTCCCATTCAAAGTTTTCATTTTGATGATTTAATTTGCTGTGCAGAAGCTTTTTAGTTTGATGTTGTCACGTATTATTTTTTTGCTTTTGTTTCCCTTGCTTATAGAGCCAGATCCCCCAAAACATCGCTAAGACTGATGCTGATGAAGTCTGTTTTCTTCTAGGAATTTTATGGTTTCAAGTGGACAGAATAGACTGTATAGGGATTGTTGCTGGAGATTTCTTTTGTAAATTATGCTGTGAGGGTCTATCTTACACTCATTTTGACAGCTCATGTTCATCCTATTGGTGCCTCAGTTAAAACAGACAGCAAGCATCCCCTTTAAGGCTGGCTCAGAACAATTATTGTTTACTACGTATTGGGTTGGTCAAAAAGTTTGTTCCAGTCTTTCCCTAACATCTTACGATCAGAAAACCTAGTAGTAATCTTACAAAAGTCTCCTTGACTTCACTTCTTACCTTCACTAAAAGGTCCTTTGCCTCTTTCTCGAGCCATCGCGGGTAAAAGGGATTGTCCATGCGGATGGAGTGGAAAAGCTCCTCTTCATCCTGCCCGTGGAAAGGTGACTGGCCTACTAGCATCTCGTAGAGGAGGACACCAAAGGACCACCAGTCCACAGAGTGGTTGTACTTCTGACCCAGGAGGATCTGTGTGACCAGGAGGCAGAGACACAGAGAACAAAAATGAGGTTGACTAGAAAACCTTGCATGGACTTTTCAAGGCTACCCAGGATATAACTCACGAGGACAGAGCATGGTTTTAGCAAACATTACACTGAAAACTGTATCTTTTGAGAAGTTAATGATCAGATAGAAATGAGTCGGCAGTGCCCAAACTAAGCAAATATTTTTGAGATAAACCTCTTTTTTTCCCCCACCTAAGTGAAACAACTAAATTGTACCATCACCCTTCATCTGCCCATCTGTGATGGGAGCATGTGGGTGACAGATTCAGCCCTAGGAGAGCTGGTGTGTATCTATGCCCTTCAGTGCCTCTAAACCAAACCCATGCATTTTATGGACTTTCTGTTAAGTGTTGGGGCTTCCCTGATCGCTTGGTAGGTAAAGAATCTGCCTGTAACGCAGGAGACAAAGGAGACATGAGTTCAGTCCTTGAGTTGGGAAGATCCCCTGGAGGAGGAAATAGCAACCCACTCCAGTATTCTTACCTGGAGAATCCCATGGACAGAGGACCCTGGTGAGCTACAGTCCAAAGATTCACAAAGAGTTGAACATGACTGAGTGACTAAGCAACCTAAGCAAATGGTCCTGAGTCTTTACATAAAGTTTTTGTAGCTAACCAAGCAGCCAAGGAGGTTGACCAAGTCCACCCCTTAAACCTAAGCGGTCATGGTTATGAAAAGTCAAATTTTGTGACTATGCTGAGAGAGACTAGGACAACAAGCTGATAGATATTTACAAAGAATAAAGATCAAGTTGCAAACAGAATTTTTCAATCTGCCACTGACTTCCAGGATAAAAATGCTATCTACTGGCCTTAATATTTGAACACCAAAGTTAATCTTAAATTAAAAAAATAACCTTAAGGAATAGTGTAAAAGTAGACCTAGGGAGAATGATGAAATAAAGATGAGTGCACACAGCACCATCTTAGTTCGGCTGCATTTGCCTTAAGAGGGGCCTGGTTCAGATGCAATTCCCAGAACATGCCACAAGGGGGAGCCCAGGGCAACCTGAAGCCGCTCTGAGCATCACATCCTGGTACGCAACTTCATTTGCGTTGGATTAACGAAAAGAAATTTGGAGGACAGGAGACAGTTAAGGTGGAAATTCAGTCTGCCAGGGCTAGGTGATAAAGAGTTTCAGTCTTGAGCTAGGAGAAAGAAGCATAATGCCAATTCAGTTATTCACGGTATGAACAGAAAATCTGTAAACGTCTGTGATGGGTACTGGGCGTTTCCCCACACTTTGTGTGTTACTTACAAGAACGTCTGGGGTAGGTCCTCTTATCCCTATTTAACAAAGGACAGTAACTGGACCTTGGGAGGTTACATGTCTTCTTTAAGGTCTCCTGGTTAGTTAAGAGCTATGTTCTGAACCCTGGTCTTTTGGGGTCTTACTATTCAATGTTCCTTTTCTATTATAATGTCTCCAGGATTGAAACTTTGCTCTAACTTGGCCATGCTCAAACTAGTCTATATTTTTAAAGAAACTGGTGGAGAAACACTGGCTGGAGTGGCCCCTTTTGAATCTCATACCCTGAGATCTTGGCCATGCTGTCTTTTGTCCCGTGTCCTCCCCATCTTTATTCAAAATAATTCAGGTAATCATGATGTTACCACTTCATGTCAGAGTCCCTCTTTCTCTTAGGGCAAAGGAGAGCTGCAATTCCATCTGCCTTGTGGAGCTAGTAATCTGAGGTCTGTACATGGCTCACTGGGTGATGTACACAGCAGAGAAAGGGTCCTTAGAAAACCGAGTGACCACCAGTGCCTCTACTCAGCGTGTCTCCCGCCTTCTCCAGGTGCGGCTTCTCTGTATTAAAATTCCACCTGACTAAGTGGCTGGTAGATGTTAGAAAGTAGGGGGTCTCCTTATTTTACTGTTTTCCTATTCTTTGTCAAAATGAGTGTAGACCTCCAATTATACATCAGACCCTTGGTCTTGTAACAGTGACAGGGGACAAGGGAGGTTTTGAGAGGACCCCAGGAGGCATGGATTGCTGGGACTATTCCCTGGTTTGGAGGAGCACAGTCTGCTTTTTCATGCATCATTCCTGACACTACACTGAATGCCTTAATTTCTTCTGTTTTGAGATCTCTGCCTATATCTTTGGGGTCCCGGGGGAGAGTGAGTGAGATGAAGGAAAAACTTCACCAAGGCCCGTGGATGGTGTGTGTGTGGAGCTTTGGAAAATGGGTAGGGTTTTGATGGAAAAGGGAGAGGCTAAGGAGCTTGCTTGTATAAAAGAGGTCCAGAAGTGGGGGAATCCAGCACAGGTTTAGAGTTAGGCATTTGGGGTTCAGGTCTGGGTGCAGACATCCAGGGAACAGGTGACAGGTGCTTTGAGTGGTGGGGGAGGAGCCTAGACATTAAGGTGGATAAATCGTGGTCCTTAACGGTGTGAAATTCAGTTTATTGGCAAATCAATTACATGTGAGCTGTGGTAGCACAGAGGAGGAAACAACTGATAAGTGTAAGAAACCAGAAGCCTCTTCAGGGAAAAGATGTCTCTGGAAGTGGGGGTGATCAGACCCAGGATGCCAAGTGCCCAGTTCAGGGCCACGAGAGATGAGGGAAGATGGACTTCTCAGGACATACGGTTAAGGACCTCCACTCGGGATTTTGGCTTGTACCAGATGATAACGGGGACCTCCTGAAGATGTTCAAAGTTGTGGCATGACAGGTTTTCCCACTAGAAAGGGAAATCTGGTGATGTGGTGGAGGAGTGGCCCTCAGTTCAAGGCACTCCAGGGGTCACCTAGACGATGCCACAAGATGTAGGAAGAAGATACTAGATTTTGTATTTCTGCGAGTTTAAAAAAATTCTGAGGGACATCGGTGCCCTCATTTAGAGACCTGAACAAGGACTATGTTTCCTGAGAGGGGAGTGGGAAGCCTCATCTCAGGAGGAGCTGGTGGTGTGTCAGCTAGGGCATCTGTTTTTAGCACATCATAAGGTGTATTCGTTGTGATGACTCACTATCCTTAGGTGTGGCATCACCTCTGTCCTAGGCCTGGTTAAACGGATTGGTGGGTTCTGTTTGAACTAAGCTCATTTTCACAAAATGGCGGGTCCTTAAAAAGTTATCTGCAAAGAGACTTGGGATGAAGACCATGCTAAGTGATGTAAAGCCAAAGATGGCAGTGCAGAGGCCTTACTCCTAGTCCCAGCTCTTTATCACTTTATCATCAGGCTGAAAACGATCATCTCATTAGTTATGGTAGGAAGCTGGCTAAATCAGGTGTATCAAAAACACTGTTGTAAATTCTGGACTTACATCCTCTATTCTTAACCATGAACACTGCCTTGTATACACCTTGTAGCATCTATCTTACCCTGCGTCTTTCTGAGGGCTCTTTTTTAGCTATGAGCCACTAAAACCAGAAACTGAAAGAAACTAACCACCCGAATGCCGAGTTCCTAAGAACAGCAAGGAGAGATAAGAAAGTCTTCCTTAGTGATCAATGCAAAGAAATAGAGGAAAACGATAAAATGGGAAAGACTAGAGATCTCTTCAAGAAAATTAGAGATACCAAGGGAACATTTCATGCAAAGATGGCCTCAATAAAGAATAGAAATGGTATGGACCTAACAGAAGCAGAAGACATTAAGAAGAGGTGGCAAGAATACACAGAAAAACTATAAAAAAAAAAAAGATCTTCACAACCCAGATAAACATTCTGGGGTGATCCCTCACCTAGAGCCAGATATCCTGGAATGTGAAGTCAAGTGGGCCTTAGGAAGCATCACTATGAACAAAGCTAGTGGAGGTGATGGAATTTCAGCTGAACTATTTCAAATCCTAAAAGATGATGCTGTTAAAGTGGTTCACTCAATATGCCAGCAAATTTGGAAGATTCAGCAGTGGCCACAGGACTGGAAAGGTCAGTTTTCATTCCAATCCCAAAGAAAGGCAATGCCAAAGACTGTTTAAACTACCGCACAATTGCACTCATCTCACACACTAGCAAAATAGTGCTTAAAATTCTCAAAGCTAGGCTTCAACAGTATGTGAACTGAAACTTCCAGATGTTCAAGCTGGATTTAGAAAAGGCAGATGAACCAGAGATCAAATTTCCAACATCCACTAGGTCATCAAAAAAGCAAGAGAGTTCCAGAATAACATCTATTTTTGCTTCATTGACTACGCTAAAGCCTTTGACTGTGTGGATCACAACAAACTGTGGAAAATTCTTCAAGAGATGGGAATGCCAGACCACCTTACCTGCCTCTTGAGAAATCTGTATGCAGGTCAAGAAGCAACAGTTAGAACTAGGCATGGAACAATGGAACTACATGGTTCCAGATTGGGAAAGGAGTATGTCAAGGTTGTATGTATATTGTCACCTTGCTTATTTAACTTACATGTAGAGTGCATCATGCAAAATGCCAGACTGGATGAGGCACAAGCTGGAATCAAGATTGCAGGGAGAAGTATCAATAACTTCAGATATGCAGATGACACCATCTTTATGTCAGAAAGCAAAGAAGAGCTAAAGAGCCTCTTGATAAAAGTGAAAGAGGAGAGTGAAAAAGTTGGCTTAAAACTCAAAATTCAAAAAACTAAGATCATGACATCCAGTCCCATCACTTCATGGCAAATAGATGGGGAACAATGGAAATAGTGATGGATTTTATTTTTGGGGAGGCTCCAAAATCACTGCAGATGGTGACTGAAGCCATGTAATTAAAAGACTCTTGCTCCTTGGAAGAAAAGCTATGACCAACCTAGACAGCATATTAAAAAGCAGAGACATTACTTTATAAACAAAGGCCCGTCTAGTCAAAGCTATGGTTTTTCCAGTGGTCATGTATGGATGTGAGAGTTGGACTATAAAGAAAGCTGAGCGCCGAAGAATTGATGCTTTTGAACTGTGGTGTTGGAGAAGACTCTTGAGAGTCCCTTGGACTGCAAGGAGATCCAACCAGTCTATCCTAAAGGAGATCAGTCCTGGGTGTTCATTGGAAGGACTGATACTGAAGCTAAAGCTTCAATACTTTGGCCACCTGATGGGAAGAACTGCCTCATTGGAAAAGACCCTGATGCTGGGAAAGATTGAAGGCGGGAGGAGAAGGGGACAAAAGAGGATGAGATGGTTGGATGGCATCACTGACTCGATGGACATGAGTTTGAGTAGGCTCTGGGAGATGGTGATGGACAGGGAAGCCTGTTGTGCTGCAGTCCATGGGGTTGCAAAGAGTCAGACATGACTGAGCGACTGAACTGAACCAGTATTTTGAGTGCCAGTCACAAAGTATTAAGCCAAGATTTTAAAAAATTATTGAGTCTCATGATTTTAGTAGAGCATAAAATGTACTATGAATACTCACAGTTATTTAAGACTATTTCATCTTAAGTTCAGCCAATTCCTTTTTATGCATGTTTTAGAACATACACTGTACTAGCTGGTGATACTATATAATAAATACACATATGCTGGCGATGCGTTTTTAACTGATGAAGGATGACCTAAAAGTGAAAATATGTAATGATGCACTGGCTGTTGGGTGGTCCTGGAGCAGAAAACCAGGTCAAAAGGTGTCACCGGGGTCCAACCAGAGGTGCCGAGGCCCTGGACAGGGATTTTCTGCTAAATTTGTTTTGCCCCAGATGAGGACGGACTGGAGAAGCTCAGATTTGATTCACAACGGGATTCACTCTGAGCATCAAAAAGAATCAAGGTGAGGGGGGAATCTTAATTCACAAGACTGGGGAGGGATGAGAATAGATGTGTGAAGTCCTGAGGTCTAAATTTAGAGGGTCTTGGCATTTGGATTTGGGAGGGTCAAGAAAGAACAGAACTGGTTTGGGACCTGCTATGTTTGAATGGCCTGTGCCAGTTGGAGATCTCAGCAGGAAAACAGATATATTGGTCTGGAGCAAGAAGTCTGGGCTGGCTGTAGTGATGGGAAATCACAGGCATACATACAGCTGCTGCTCACGGAGAATGTACGGGAGGAAAAAGGACCAGGAGTGGAACTGTGTGAAGACAAGCATGACTGAAGATGTGAGAATGAGACTGAAGTTGCAGAGAGAAGCCAGTCTCTGAGGCTAAATTCTGGAAGATGCCAAAGAAAACAGATTGAAAAGGAAGGACTGCCCAAGATAGGGCATGGCATAAGGCATGGGTAGACAGGACAGTTCCCGGAGAAGGCAATGGCACCCCACTCCAGTACTCTTGCCTGGAAAATCCCATGGACGGAGAAGCCTGGTAGGCTACAGTCCATGGGGTCGCTAAGAGTTGGACACGACTAAGCGACTTCACTTTCACTTTTCCCTTTCATGCACTGGAGAAGGAAATGGCAACCCACTCCAGTATTCTTGCCTGGAGAATCCTAGGGATGGCGGAGCCTGGTGGGCTGCCGTCTATGGGGTCGCACAGAGTCGGACACAACTGAAGCAACTTAGCAGTAGCAGTAGTAGCAGCAGACAGGACAGTTAAAGCCATAGTCTGCCCACCAGAGGCCAAGCTTGCATTTAAAAAAGGTGCAGTCAAGACTAAATACAAATGTGCAGGGCACAGTCTCCTGTTTCCTAGACTGAAGATGCTGCTGTTACTTTGGCAGTGATGATAGGGATCTGTCACTAAATTTGTTTTACCTTGGAAACCAGAGGCCCATCACTGTTTATCAAACAACCAGTCAGCACTCATGGACTTCCCTGGTGGCTCAGATGGTAAAGCGTCTGCCTACAATGCAGGAGACCTGGATTCAATCCCTGAGTCGGGAAGATCCCCTAGAGAAGGAAATGGCACCCCACTCCAGTACTCTTGCCTGGAGAATCCCACGGACAGAGGAGCCTGGTAGGCTACAGTCCATGGGGTCGCAAAGAGTTGGATACAACTGAGCAACTTCACTTTCACTTTTCACTTTCACTTTCAGCACTCACACATTTATCAACAATTCTTCATTCACTCTTTGAAAAGGTATCTATTAGCACCTTAATGTGCCAAGCCTTGTGCTCCATCCTTGGATATAAAAGTGCATAAGAATACACTGACCTACACAAGTGACAAGACGAGACAGAACCATATACACCTGTACCAACATCACTGTCCTGGTTTTGCTATTGTACCATAGCTATTTAAAATGGAATTGGCAGGGGAAATGGTGAAGGGTAGATATGGGTGATGTTTCTTTACTACTTTTGGCAACTGCTTGTGAGTCTGTAATTATTCCAGAATAAGGTGTCTAAAAAGTGAATAAACAGCAGTCCTGGGACTTCCCTGGCAGTCCAGAGGCTGAGACTCCCCACTCCCATTGCTGGGCACCCAGGTTCAATCCCTGGTTGGGGAACTAGACCCCACGTGCTGCAACTAACAAAAAAAAAAAGATCCTGCATGCTTCAACTAAGGTGTAGTGCAGCCAAATAAATATTTTTTAAAAAGAAAGAAACGGCCACTGGCATTAGAGCAATCATCCAATGGTGCAGAGTGATTCCAAGAAAAGCCATGATGACAAGTTTATGGTACGAGAAGGACCACATGGCAAGGGGGTGTCTCTCTCATCTGCCCGGGTGGGCAGCTGGCATAGAATCCAGAAATGGGGGGAGCAGGCAGTGGGCAAACCAGGATTGAAGGATGCCTTTTGAGCAAACGCTGCACTTCCAGGGGCTCAGAATACAAGAGCAATGGCTTATTTCTGTTTTAAACATTCAGAGGCTCTTCCATGTGACAAGATAGCACAAGACAGAAGTGTCCTCATTTTACACGAGAATGTGGGGCTCTCCAGGCTCACATGGGACACAGCCTGGAAACCACAACTTGGGTGTTTCTGGTCCCAAATGAAGCCACTGAACACAGGTGGATGCCCCATGAGCCTGTTCAGGGTCCACCTGGCTCTTCTCCAGTGGCTGCTTTCAGTTGGTCTGAGTGGGGTGAATACATTTTAAGGCTGGGGTGGGGGGAGCCAGGACAGGATGGACCTGCTGAGTCTTTCACGTGTGGCGAGATGCTGCAGTCAGGGCTGCTACCATCCGCCAGGAGACAAGAGCAGCGCCTTCGTGCAGCTGCGTTTGTCAAATATTTGGATTAACAAACACACCTCCTGCACCAAAGCACTTTATAAAGTCTTGGTTTTTCAGGGGAGGCAGAGACAGCGGTGCTGGCCCGGGGCATGCTGAGGTGGGGAGGGGCCAGGGGTGCACCCTACCTCTGGCGCAATGTAGTCAGGGGTCCCACAGAAGGTGTTGGTCCTGGCGTCTCCCAGCATGTTCTCCTTGCACATCCCGAAGTCCGCAATTTTGATGTGTCCATCTTTGTCTAAGAGGATGTTATCCAGCTTCAGGTCCCTGAAAAACAAAGCAGGTTCTCACTTTAATAAGGCAGTTTTGTTGACAGGGGATTGCCGTGTAAGACAGGACACAGCCGGACACGGTGGCCTCTGTGTCCCGTCGGGGTTTTCAAATCAAGATGGCAGAGTAGAAGGACCTGCGTGCGTCTTCTCCCATCACAGCTGGAAAGGCCACCCGTGGGTGCTTTGCTGGTCCTCCTCCCTCCTTTCAGCCCTTCATCCCCAGCACGGCTCAGGGGCTCACTGCTTCTCCTCCATGGTGTTTCCTCCGTGACCAGCGTCTCTGCCCAGGACTTGATCTATTATAGCCCCTCGCAGCTAGGTAAGCTATTTCTGGGCCCAGCTCTGACAGGCTTCCCTGGTGGCTCAGATGGTAAAGTGTCTGCCTGCAATGCAGGAGACCCGGGTTCAATCCCCGGGTTGGGAGGATCCCCTGGAGAAGATCCCCTGGAGAAGGAAATGGCAACCCACTCCAGTACTCTTGCCTGGAAAATCCCATGGACAGAGGAGCCTGGTAGGTCACAGTCCATGCGGTCGCAAAGGGTCGGACATGACTGAGCGACTTCTCTTTCTTTCTTTCACTCTGATAGAGTTCTGTATCTTCTATGCCCAGCACAGTGCCTGGCCCATCTCAAGAGCTCCATCCGTATTTCTTGTAGAATGGCTGAGCAGGTGTCGAGATGGGGATGCATAAAGGTCGTGTGTCATCTCTGCAAAGCAGCACCCCTCAATATTAAGAGGGGCCTTCAAGAAATGAAGCCTGGTGTGTCTGGGGTCGGGTGGTATTTAGTATTAAACAACAGTACATGCGTTCACTTCTATGCAGATAGGGGTGCAGATAAACCTGACTCATCAAGGAAAAGGCTGGCTGCTACCCATTTCCCTTTCCCACTTATTAAGGAGTAGTTGTTACTCAGTCACTCAGTTGTATCTGACTCGTTGCGACTCCATGGACCGTACAGCCCACCAGGCTCCTCTGTCCATGGTATTCTCCAGGCAAGAATACTGGAGTGGGTTGCCATTTCCTTCTCCAGGGGATCTTCCTGACCCAGAGATCGAACCCACATCTCCTGCATTGCCAGGTGTATTCTTTACCACTGAGCCACCTGGGAAGCCCATTCATTCAGTGAGACCTAGCTTCTGCTTAAGCAAGAGTTTGAGATTTTACGTTGCTTGTAATCGGTATCCACATTCTAAAGTTCCATCGCTATTTCTCTCTCTTGTTAAACTCTAAGCTTTATGAGGGTGGAAATACGTATTGTTACTTGCTGTACAGCAATGCTCTGACAAGAGTGTGGCATGTGGCAATCGTTCCATAAATATTTGTTAAATGAATTCATCACCAGCCGGTGACTACCTCACCACTTAATTTTCTGCTCTAATTAAGCCCTGAGAATGGTTCCCTTTCAGTGCTTTCTCACCTTGTGTGAGCGGATCAGCCAGGAACAGAGAGCAGGGGATACAGTTCTGTTCTGGTGGATGGATGCTGCTAGCAACTGTCCCCAGAACTGACGTCTTACATCTGGACCAGTGTGCTAACCTCTGGCACCAATGCCTCGTGGACAGTCTGTCTGACCAGTTGTGTGGATGCTCCCACGGTACAGGAATGTGTATCTCACATTCACATCAGTATCAGTTCTGTTTCTCCCATCCTAACTCAAATGCTGTCACGCTCTCATTAATGAGGACTACAAACTTCCGATATGTCTGTCTTCTCCTTAGGCAGGCCTTTGGCTTTGTTCCTTAGTTGTAATTAAACCCACTTTCATTGTGATGTGTTGCCTGTATTTAGACTTGGGGGAAATGTCAATTAGAGTCTAGTGAAAAAGAAAACTTTTTTCTCTCACCCATGATCACAGACCTCTCACATTCTGCCTTGGACCCCAGGCTGAGCATGTCTGTCTGAGAGTCTCCCTCTTCATTAGAATCTTATTCGCTTGGACTTTCTAAGAGTTTTCTGTTCATGTCTTTTCATGTCCTTATATTTTACCTTCAAAAAAACCCCAAAACCCCAAACAAAGTAAAAACCCAGAAAGTGACTTCCTCAGGTATCCAGAGGCTGGACTTCTATAGCTTCAGTATCCACCATGATGCTTAACAGAGGCTGTGTGTTCAGTGGGTGAGTTACCAGGTGTGGTGGGTTTAATGGAACCCCCCACCCCAGCAACGATGTTTCTATCCTAACCCCCAGGACCTTATGAATGAGATCTTATTTGGAAAGAGAGTATTTGCAGATGTAATCAAGTGAAGGATCTTGAAATGATATCATCTTCGATTATCCGTTGTTGCTCAGTTGCTTAGCTGTGTCCGACTCTTTGTGATCCCATGACCTGTAGCCCACCAGGCTCCTCTGTCCGTGGGATTTTCCATGCAAGAGTACTGGAATGGGTAGCCTTTCCCTTCTCCAGGGAATCTCCCTGACCCAGGGATAGAACCCATGTCTCTGCGTTGGCAGGAGACCAGTGAGCCCCCAGGGAAGCCGTGGTTTATCTGAGTGGTCCCTAAATCGAATGTCACGCAGGGAAGAGACACAGGGAGAGGAGAAGGCTGAGGGACGATGGGAGGGACACCCCAAGCCTGGGAACCCCCAGGGCCGCCAGAAACTGGGAGAGGTCAGACGGACCCTCCCTAAGAGCTTGCAGAGGAAGTGTGGCCCTGTGGACACCTTGATTCTGGACATTGGGACTCCAGAGCTGGGAGGGAATAAATTCTGTTGGCTGAAGTCATCAAATATGTGCTAAATCTTGTGGCAACCCTTTGAAACCAATCATCAGTGGACAGAAAAAGGGAACTAATAGAATCTCCTTGTTAATTCAGTGGCCCAGTGAGTGTCAGTGAGTAAGGTTACAATGCACCTTGTAGGTTAAAGATTTTCTGAAGGCCAATCTCAGTGTCCGTGCACCTGCTAGATGTCATCCCTCAGTTCAAATTATTCAGTGACTTCCCAGGATCTCCTACAATCCTGTGAGTACACTGCTAAATAAACATAGTGTTCTTTCTTAGAGGCGCATAGCACACTTCAGAAAACATGATTTCCCATACAACTTATGATATTAAAGACACTTATGGACCCTCATTGTCTTTTTGTCCTGAGTGTTAATTTACAAGAGATGAAAAGATAGAATGTGGAGAAGCAGCCTGCACTGGGGCATGTGGGGTTTGGTGGCATGAGGTCCCTTTCAGCTCTAAGAGCTCTCTTTCTCTTTGATCTTCCTTGTTTTTCCTCCCTCTTTTCCTATCTGTCCATCCCACACAATCTAGAGGGCCTCAGTATAGGTATACTTTAGGGATATTGCAGGCATTTCAGATAGAGGAAAACAAACCACGGAATCTGATCAGGGTTTTCACTATCCTGGTGGTCAGATCTCAGTTTCCTGAAGATTAAAGAATGGTGTCAGATTTTTAACCTATCGTTTTGTAGACAGACCCCCACCCAAAACAAAGGTATATCCAAAGGATGTCAGAGAGACTGCTTAAGGAAAATGAGTGCTGAAACCTCCCCTGAGTCTCTGGTTTGGCAGGTCTAAACAGGGTGCCCACGCTTGGCTGCACCCTCTGGAAGTAGAGAGGTTTCTCCAAGCAGAGTTTCAGTCTACTCTGTAAACACTGGTACAGACCATCCTGGATGGAATGCTTCTGGACCACATTATACACAGTTTGCTGTCTTCAGCAATTTGTGCGGAGCATCACTTAGCCTTTCCTAATGACTCAGGGTCCTTCCTGTGAGCACTGGTCACGGGAGAGCAGGTGATCCCCTTCTCCTGGGGCCGTGAGCTTGTCCTGCTTTCTCCCTTTATGTCGGGTCCTCAGCTGTCTCTTCTCACTGTGGTCACTGTGCAGGCCTCCAGCTGCTCAGCCGGCATCCTGTCTAGCTCCTTTCTTTTATATATAAAAAAAATTATCTCTCCTTCTAATCTGCAGTGAGTTGGAAACTAGATAACTAAGCCTTTGAAGATTTGTATGTTAAATGAGTTCAAGGGTGCCTTGAGAAATGGACACTGAAGTACATTAGCTTTTATCCAAGATGGTTGTGAGATGATGGTGTACAGTAAGTTCTGGATGGATATCCGCTCGAGAAAGGGGATACGTGGTGTCCTGGGTATGGTGACTAGGTGTAGGCACGTAGGTTTTAACAGGCGTGTTCGAGTGTTCAAGGAAGAACTTCCCTCCGCCCTCACCCAGGAGGGCACTCAATATGCAAATACAGGCAAGAACGAAAAGGAGACAGAGAGAAAGCAACAGTAAGATGCCAGAGAGAAAGTAACGGGAGGGAATGAGACAAAGGGAGGCGAGAGGGAGAAGAAAAGGAAAGAAAGAACAGAACGATCGCAGCTCCTCGGCTTTGAGATGGGAATTTCCTCCTTGGTTGTTAAATCAGTATCCGTGATAACTTTGCACCACAAAAGCACACTGACCACCTCCCCCCCACCCCCACCCCCCGCCGTCACCTACTGCTAAGTCGCTTCAGTCGTGTCCAACTCTGTGCGACCCCATAGACAGCAGCCCACCAGGCTCCCCATCCCTGGGATTCTCCAGGCAAGAACACTGGAGTGGGTTGCCATTTCCTTCTCCAACGCATGAAAGTGAAAGGTGAAAGTGAAGTCGCTCCGTCGTGTCTGACTCTTAGCGACCCCATGGACTGCAGCCCACCAGGCTCCTCCGTCCATGGGATTTTTCAGGCAATAGTACTGGAGTGGGTTGCCATTGCCCGTCACCTAAGCACGATGATTAAACCATCCAGAGCAGGGAATCCCGATATCCCAGGGCTTGTTCCCAAAGAGCCAACTTACCTGTAGACAATTCCTTTGGAATGAAGGAACTGCAGACCGAGGATGATTTCGGCAGCGTAGAACCTGAGTGAAGGAAAATTGAGGTTCCACATGAAATGTTTAGTGGGAAAAAGGTTCCCCTTTAGACAGAGTGAGCGTGTGGCATTCTGCTAAATGTACATGTGGAATTTTGTTTAATCCTAACAAAAGGAAGACCGCATCCATTCTACACAACCAGCTTCAGCCCTGAGAGAATGAAACAGAGCTGGTATCTAGTGCTTCTTCTTATACTGTGAACTAGAATGCTTGAATTATGATTTTGGAGGGTTATGAGAACATTCAAAAACACTGAATGTAATAATAATGTAATAATCTTGCCTTTTATTTTTAAAATCTACCTGGACCCCAGATTCCACATGGACCTGACTTGTTAACATGTAAAAGATGCAGTTTGAGAGGAGGAACGCATACAGGTAGACCTCAGTGATCCCACAGGTTCGGTTCTAACCACTGAAGTAAAGCAGACCTTTTTTTTTTTTTGGGTTTTTGGTTTTCCTATGCATACAAAAGTTACATTGATACTATACTAGTCTATGAAGTATGCAATAGTCTAAAAAATGCACATGCCTTAATTAAAGATACTTGCTATGAACTATACGTCAATAAAAATAAATTAAAAATACAGCTAAAAGATGCTAACCATCATCTAACAGAGTTGCCACAACCTTTATTTATTAAAAATAAATAAAACACAGGGTATATGCAAACCATGATAAAATGAAGTGCAATAAAAGGAGATATGCCTGCATTATGGGGTGATCCTGTGCTCTCCACCTTCAAAGATGAGTGATTCATCTTTGGATGAGTGAGTTTAACCATCACTAGTAGGATTAGATATAAGGGAGAATTTCCCGCAAGTGCGGTCTGCTGGATCTTGGAGAGGAATGCAGGAATCCCTTCCTGGGAGGCAGTGAGGACAGACAGACAGTGTGTCTGTGGTGCCTCCCACACCTAACAGATCTGGAGGGGACCAGGAGAACCCTTTTAGCAGAAAAATGCATGAAGATTTCTGTGCTGCAGAAATCCCGTAAAATTATCCCCTGGCACTTGGCTGACGGGTCCTGGAGACCACGAGATCAGCAGCGAGCTATCCACTGGATGTGACAAGACGGACGTTTCAGCCAGGCTTTCTGTAGAAGCTGCTGGAAAAGTCTGTCAATGCAGCTTGACATGAACCACTCT
Organism: Giraffa tippelskirchi; assembly: GCF_054371585.1. Lineage (NCBI taxonomy): Eukaryota > Metazoa > Chordata > Mammalia > Artiodactyla > Giraffidae > Giraffa > Giraffa tippelskirchi. Next base: position 55,901,419 of record NC_137287.1, read on the forward strand.
GAGTGTTTGTGAGGAGCGAGTGGGAGATTGTTGAGCATTCAGCGAAGAAGGCTGGTGTATACCCACACCTTTAAGTGGGCCTAGGGGCACAGTTTTTGAAGGTCTCAGGGGTTTGATGACTCAGGAAAGAAGGCTGGAGAGAGGCAGGATGCAGAGAGTTCTGTGGGCTCTGCTACAGTCCCCCTAGTAGCCCACCTTGCTTGATTTCGCCTGCATCCAGGCTGTGTGTGCATTCAGTCGCTCAGTGGTGTCTGACTCTGTGCGACCTCATGGACGGTAGCCCACCAGGCTCCTCTCTCCTTGGTATTTTCCAGGCAAGAAAACTGGAGTGGGTTGCCATTTCCTACCTGAGGGAATCTTCCTGACCCAGGGATCAAACCTGAGTCTCCTGCTTCTCCTGCATTGGCAGGTGGATTCTTTACTACCAGAGCCACCTGGGAAGCCAGCTTCTAGGGTGGCTTGACGCCAAAGAAGGTGGAGATTTATTCTCGAGAGAAAGCAAATGTCTCTTCCTGTTCTCCAGTTCTCCTGCCCCCAGAGCTGAATGCTTGATGCTTTACTCTGAGCTTCCCTTGAAAGGGCCCTGTGGACATCCCACCCATGACCCCTTTCCCATCTAAGTTCCATCTGACTTCCATTCAAGGGGCAAATCTTCCTTCTACGTTCAGGTGACATAGAAGGCTGATGAATTGGGGTGGTTCCTTAAACTAAGTACTTGATTTCGAGGCAGAACAATGAAATAAAATAACTGAATGGAAGCTTTGGGAGCTGGGAAAACAGGTGCCTCATTGGATGTGTTTCTGGGGTCACCTCGCCCTGGAGTTTAGGTCCACTGAGTAAAGCATGTGGGAAAAAGCAATGTGCAGGCACAGTGGACCCCAGGCCCCGACCAGACAAGGGGGAGCCCCAACCCTACAAAGGGCTCTTACGTGGCTCTGCAGAGGTCGAACTTGTGGCAGCTCTGGATGTGGTACATTAAGTCTCCTCCGTTGAGATACTCCATCACAAAAAAGAGGTTCTCCTGCAGAAAGACACAACAATCCCACTGTGAGCTGCTTTAAGACAAGAAGACAAGGACTATTTTTTTTATTGGGGTATAGCTGCTTTACACCAACGTGTTTCACATGGTTTCTGCTTTACAACAACGTGAATCAGCTGTGTGTATACCTATATCCCCTCCCCCTTGGACCTACCCACATCTCATTCCTCTAGGTCATCACAGAGGACCAAGCTGAGCTCCCTGTGCTATACAACAGCTTCCCACTAGCTATCTACTCTACACAGAGTAGTGTGTATATATCAGGCCCAATCTCCCAATTCATCCCACCCTCCTCTTCCTCCCTCGTGTCCCTATGTCCATTCCCTACGTCTGTGTCTCTGTTTCTGCCTTGCAAAGAGGTTCATAAGTACTATTTTTCTAGATTCCACATACATGCATTCATATACGATATTTGTTTTTCTCTTTCGGATGTTACTTTACTTTCCAAAGGAATTTCATTATTTCAGAGGAACCAGTTCTGTCTTGAAACCCCTTATAAAAAGGCTAGCAAGATAATTTAGTTGATCTGCAGCATTTCTGAACCCCAAGAAGTCTGGGAAATTGGGGGTGGTGGTGAGTGTGATGTTGGACGCCTGAATGTGCCGATGCAGTGGAGCAGATGGGGGCACAACATGAGGGAGGGGCCACCTGGACTTGCCCACCTGACTGCGGGGTGGTCTCTACCTACTGAAACTGACAAGGGTGTAGGATGGTAAAAGTGGGGCTGCCTTGGTGGCTCAGATGGTAAAGAATCTGCCTGCCAATGCAGGAGACATGGGCTCCATCCCTGACTCAGGAAGCTCCCCTGGAGGAGGAAACGGCAACCCACTCCAGTACTCTTGCCTGGGAAATCCCATGGACAGAGGAGCCTGTTGGGCTACAGTCCATGGGGTCGCAAAGAGTCGGACATAACTTAGCAACTGAACACGCACGCATGAGCATCCTGATTTTGAGAGTCCTCATGAACCACAGAATTAGTAATCTATTCAGTGTGGGGATGGCTGGCATGTCTGCACATAAATTTGCACCTGTGAACCTCACCTGGATGACTTTTTTTTTTTTTAAACAGAATTAACTACCATGACACCTGTAAGAAGGTCACAAAATAGAGGTCAGAGGGCTTCCTCCTGTTTAAGTCATCTACTGGTTTTGTCAATGGAGCTCAGCCTAGGGGCAAATACCTCTGTGAGCCTCGTCCTGACTGCCTGAACATCTAAGTCAATGCCACCTCGAGCCAAGGGCTGAGAAGCAGAATGGGTTAGGACGGAGTGGGCTGGTGTGATTCTGAGCTGACGAGAGTGCAGGTGAATCACTTTTCGATTGGCCTTTGTATTTTGTTTCTGAATCGTGTGTTTTGTTCTCTTATAAAGAACTCAAGCAGGCCTGCTCAGAGTGTATTATTTCTGATTTCAGAAAGAGTCCAAACAAAGAATTAGAATTCAATAACCTCTAGGATTTGCCCCCTAGTCCGAGCATTCGGTGAGTCTTTCATTTTGCCTACTTAGCTGGCAAAACCACACCGTTTTGTCAAGTAGCTCCATGAAAAAGTGAATTTTATGAGAGGAAGGTTGCCTTACTTAGGATGCTCCCTCCAGCAGGGGAGTGGCAAAGGTTCTTATTCATGACACAAGAAAACATTGAGCATCTTTCCATCCGATCAGTGAAGTCAGTTTTATTTTTCATTTAAAACCTTTTTTTTTCGGCTGTGGTGCATGGCTTGTGGGATTTCAGTTCCCTGACCAGGAATTGAATCTGGGCCGTCAGCAGTGAGAACGCAGAGTCCTAACTGCTGGACTGTCAGGAAGTCCCTGAAGTCCGTTTTCATTGGGGTTTGCCAGTACCCTGATTATGGGCACTAAAAGAAGTGATACAGTGAAGAACCTCTGGCTAACAAGAAAGCATTTGATACATCATTCAATAATGTTTATCTCTCAGCTCCCCAGTTTGCAAATATATCGATGGAATACATGCTGTTCTGTGCCTGGCCCACAAAAGCAAGAGAGTCAGAGTTAGTTTCTGCTTTGCTGTGGTTCTCTGACAACTGAAGGCAATAATTAATGTTGATATGCTGGCAAAGATTGAAGGCAGGAGGAGAAGGGGACAACAGAGGATGAGATGGTTGGATGGCATCACTGACTCAATGGACAATGAGACTGAGCAAGCTCTGGGAGATGCTGAAGGACAGGGAAGTCTGGCGTGCTGCAGTCTATGGGGTCACAAAGAGCGGGACATGACTGAGCGACGGAACCACAACAACATGCTGTGAACAGGCTCAGGAATAAAGAATCCTCCCGCAGCGCAGGAGCTGCAAGAGATGTGGGTTCCCCCTGGAGGAGGCAATGGCAACCTACTTCAGTATTCTTGCCTGGGAAATCCCATAGACAGAGAAGCCTGGTGGGTTACAGTCCATGGGATCACAAAGAGTCAGACACGACTGAAGTGACCAAGGATGTGTACACACATGCTGTAGACAGATGGGTATTCAAAGCTCTGTGGTCCTCTCTTTTTTCCCTTTAAGAAAGGTCTTTATTCTTGTAGAGTCATTTATTTTTTAAACTTTTTATTGGAGAATAGTTGCTTTACCATGTTGTAAAGCAACAATGTTAGTTTCTACTGTATAGCAAAGTGTAAAGTCAGTTAAATACTGAGTACTTTCAAAACTTCAGAACAGCAAAGGATTCTGTGTGTTTGTGTGCAAAGTACTGTATATTCCAGAGCATCTACAAATATCTTTCATCATTTGGCTAATGGGATGTATTTTGTTCTCCTGTGTTTTGGGTTGACTAAAAAGTTCGTTCAGGTTGACCCGTGAGATGTTATGAAAAAACCCAAATGAACTTTTTGCCCAACACAATACTCATAAAAATATGAGAGACTGATTTAGGGGGCCTCTAACATCTAAATTCCTTTGTATTCATCTTCTTTGTGAAATATTTATATAAAATTTAGCTGTAAAAGCACTTTATACTACTAAAAAGGAAGAAGGCAGGTCACAGCTATATACAGGAATAGAAGTACTTAGACACTTTGCTAATCTAAGAATTGGAAAAAAAATCATTTTTCATGCGAGAGATACGTATTCATCTCAGTGGTTTTCAAAGCCAAATCCTTGAAATCATTAAGGTCTAAATTTAACCTAGATATTGCACTTGAATCTCCACCTTGGTGGATCGCACCCTTGTTACTTACTCTGTCGATGCCCTGAGTGTGGACGAGAGTCAGGGTGGAGGCGAGTCCCCTTCAGAGAGCTGACTACCTCTGCAGAGATTTACATCTTTACTTCTACTTAATGTCCCCCCAAAAGCAAGGTTTCGGTTTGGAATTACAGACTGAGCAAGTTGCTTCCTGGACATCCGCATCTCTGGGGTGGGGAGGAAGAGTATGGAGCCGAGGTCAGGGCTGCCCATGCCAGGAGCTCATAGAACCAGTGAGTGACCCAGCCTAGGGCAGAGCTCGCATCGCCGAGGCACACCTGCTCAGCACCTGGGCAGGGCTCACCCACATGCCCTGTGGCTCCACGCACACGCTTGCATCCGTGTGGTCAGGAGAACACTCAGTGTCTTAGGTATGCTTGTAATTTAGAAGACTGGAGTCACTCTGAATCTGGAGTACTTAATTTATTCCTTAGTTGTTTACCGAGCCATAAGCTAAAACATCCTAGGAAACAGGTTTATTTCCTTTTTTCAAAAAGAATAAGCCAACAAAGAAACCCAAAGATAATCACGTGTACTTCTGATATCTAAATGTTGGGTGCGTATGTGTGTGAGGGAGGCAGGGCTCCCTGCAGGACACAGACTCATTCATTACGTACGGCCTATTTATATTTCTACTGTAAGTTCTAATTAGTAAAGCTCACTGCCTTCCATAGATTTGTTAAAATGTGTCAGAAATAAAGTGCCCAAGTTTCTAGAGGCTTGTACCTGCACCAGAACTTGGGCTCAGTTGTTATTTTCTGGCTTAATTGTCCCACAGGGTCATCTTGTAGTAACTAACAAATTCTCTTCTTCTGTAACATGTGCTAGCAGGGATTCAGTTCATGAATTCTAAAATTGTTTTCCCTGATATGACTGGGTCTCTGCTAAGAAGAAATAGTGTAGTTAGGCTGATGGACGTTGCTCCCAAACTGCTGCCCTGCTTGACAGTTGTGTGACCTCTGGCGTCTCTGTGACCCCTGCAGGGGTGACCTCGATTTCCTTGTTTGTAAGACGGGGATGATAATAGTCTCTACTTTAGAAGGCTGCTATGAAGAATAAATGACCTAAAATACATAACATGCCTAGAAATGATTTAAAATATGCAACATGCATAGAACATGGACTCACACACAGTAAATGCTTTATAAACATCAGCTGTTATTTATGACTGTAATTATTATACATAATATACATGCATGTTGAGAAATATACATTCACAAGCACAGAAGGGTTCCTGGAACAGACTGAATTTTAACACAAAAGACAAGTTTTAAGGAATACGGTTTTGATGTGAAAGTGATCTACTCTGTTGAAGATTTAAAAGTTATCTTTCCCCCCTTCATAGCAATGAGAAATTAATACTGAAAAAAGATGAAATACTAAAAAATCCTACCTCTGGGTACCTTTGAATGATATAACTAGAAATGACTCTCTTCTTTCATGCTTTTGTGTATTCTCCAATTTTTAAAGTATATTTTGGTGTAATTACTTTTATAACTAGGGAAAATACTAATGAAATTTCCATAAGAATTTATGAGTGAGTGAGTTTTCCATCACCTGATGTTTGTATAGTATAGATTCTCTGTATTTACCATGGGGGTTTGCTATTTGGCATGGACATCTCGATTCAGTGTTTGATGTAAAGTAAGATGCTATCTTTTTTAGCTCAACTACATTGAAACTGGTAGGCTTAGCATTATGAAGACAGCATGACCAGGTACAGGGAGTACCCAATACTCCCTGATAAAATCTGAGTCATCTGATAAAATACTTCTTACAACATTTTAATCAAAATAATACAAATTTTAAAAAAGAATCGATAACAAAAACATCTAAAAGGGAAAACCTCATTAAAGTAAAAGTTTACATTGACAATGTGAAAGATGATTAAATGTAAGATTAAAGTGACAGATTTAAGAAAATGACTGTGTTTGCATGTTAGTGTCCTTTGGAGGAATTACAAGACCCAGGGCTCTCAACACATCAGGACTTACAACATGAGCTTATTCTTTAAAAGACATTTTGTGAATGAACATTCTAGAATTGGTAAAAGGGAAATGTAAACTTATCCTAACATGATCTGGCTTCTACCCGATTTCTCCTTAGAAGGATTACATTTGCTTTCCACAGGACAATGAAAATAAAGAACATGGGAAATTATTCAGTAACGATGACTAGCGAGTCAAGTACTGAACCAATAAGGGAACAGTTGCCAAATGTGCATAATTATCAGCAAAGCGAAAACTTTTTAGCATTAGAGATTTTATGATTTTATCAAACCTGTAATAATTTTGAGACTACATGGAGAATGTGGCAAATATCATGCAAATAAGATCAGGAATATAGATTCCCTTTCCAGAAAAAATAAAAGGAGGAAAAGAATAATTACAGTCATTTTTTCAGGTTTCTTTTTCTCCCAAGGTCTAGTGAGTTAATGTAATAAACTTTATATAAGATTTGCATGTTTGAAATAATTAGAATTCAAATATTTATTAAAAATGTCCAATACAAGGACTTTTCTGGCCATCCAGTGGTTAAGACCTTGTGCTTCCAATGCAAGGGGCACAGGTTCAATCCCTGGACAGGGGACTAAGATTCCACATGCCCCACGGGGTGGCCAAAAAGAAAAAATCCAAGTATACCAGTATGCTTTTCAGAGAATCATATGTTTGAAGCATACGTAATAAGTGCTGTAACATCCAAGATGACAGTATAACAATATGGAAACTAGAGAACAGACTTCAGCTCAACATTTGGGTATGTCCTATTACAGCCAGTGGCAAGTGTGGGACGGTGCACCCTGAAGAATGAAGGGCAGTTGGTCCATATCTAAAAGGAAATTCTCCAGATCAATATTTAGCCCTGTGCCAAAGAGTAAGAACTCCATATATAGTTACCTTTATTATGTGTATTGTTAGTATTTTGTTAGAACAAATGAAACATGTTCTATATTCCTATGTGTTCTCTCTCTCTCTCTATATATATATACATATATAGAGAGAAATATATATATAGAAATATACCTTCATAACAACCAAGAAGGTATGTGATGTCTTTAGAATTCTTCCAAATCTCGCTCCAGTTAAGTGGCCACATGGGGAAAGCACGCTACCCACTTCAACCCCTAGCCTCCACAACGTTGCACACGTTTCCAGCTAAAAAAAGAAAGCATGTTTCTTGATATCAAGGGAAAGTACGATTTACATGGAGAAATGGAAAGATGCATACGAACGCAGTTACAGAAAGGCAAACCACAGGAACACAAACCACCTTTCTGGGTTTTATCAGCTGAGAAGCCTGAGGAGGTGAAAGATAATGGCAATTAAGTAGGATTTGGTGAATCTGAAAGATTTTTATGGGGGAGGTCCTCTTTGAGCCTTCAAAGGAGGCAGAGTGGATTAGCAGTCAAGAGGTTCTTTCCAGATACGCTCGAAGGAGATGCAAAAGGCTGGTGTTTTGTGGGAAGCTGGTGTCTGGGGCTTTGGGAGGATAGCTAGTGCAGGAACTGACTGACAATATGGGCACGTGAGCCTCGAAGAAGAAACGTTACACAAATCACATCAAGGTGAGAAAACATCAGTGAGCTTAAGAGCAGGTGTGTGGAAAGGGCATGGCATTTTCAACTCAGCAGGCAACACATGCAGGCAGAGTTCCTGCAAATGTGTGCATTAATTACCTGTTACCATCAGCGTCTTGGGAGAAGGTGGGAGTTTTGAGGCTAGAGTTTTGAGTACAACAGGAATTTACTATACACCCACTAAACTATTCTTTTTTTTTTTTGTAAATTTTGAATCGAACATCTGCTGAGTCAGTTTAGTTGCATAGAAAGGGCATCTGAAACACGTCAGAGTGAAGGGCAATTTCTGAAATAACAGTTTTCAAGCATTCATAGTATCAAAACCTGGCAGAGTCCTGTAAAGAAAAGAGACATATGCTATATAACACAGGAGTCCAGCTTGGTGTTCTGTGATGACCTAGAGGGGTGTGTTGGGGGACGGCAGAGAGAATCAGGAGGGAGGTGAAATATGTATAATTATGGCTGAACTGCGTTACCAAATGGCAGGACCCAACACATCATTGTAATTTTCCTCCAATTAAAGAATAAATAAAAAACATTAACTACTTTATGAAATTTTTTAAAACAGAGTTACCTATGAATGGGGACAACATAAAAAGTTAATTCTCATCTCAGTTCATGGATAAGTGTTTTTGAGGATGTGGTTTATGTGGTTTTCTTTTCCTTGCTCAAACTGTGATCATTGTCAGCACTCCTAACTCAACTGGAGGGTTTATGGATTAAAGCGTTTTTGCAAGCTTTAGACGAGGGAGTTTCTGAATGAAATGCTTGACATTAAAAACCTTCCAGCAGTCTTAATGGGTTTTACCTTCAAACTATGGGAATTCTCACGGTTTGACCTTTTTTTTTTTCTTTTTAAACTACCATGCTGAAGGAGTTTTTCTTCTATTTCAGATAATAACTTGTAGTTCATATGGCACTTTTCTCCACAAAGGATTCAAACTTCTCTGAAAATGCTATATATTCTTTAATGTTGTCCCCTTGGAGGCTAAAAGGGGGAGAATCAAGGTTACAAAGAAATGTTAGGTGATTTGTTGAAAGTCACGGGAAGTGTCAGGCATCAACTCTCGCTCTGAATTCGTGAGCGGAGGAATGACTGTGGCAAGGCCAGCCTTGTGTGTTCTATTATGAAGGGAAAGTGAAACTCAGTTTTCTGTTTCATAAAAGAGACATTGCAAGGTAATATTGACAGAGAAGAGTCACCTGGTTCAGACAGGGTGTGCGGAAGTGGAGGGCAGTGGCGTAAACACATGAATTCTCACTCCTTATGTCAAATTGAGGACCCTGCATTTGGACACCTGCAAAACAGCTGAGCGTTCACTCACATTCGGCCTGAAGAAGGGGGAGGGTCCTGGAGATATGCTCTGTAATCTAAAACATCTCGTAGGTGCGACATTGTAAAGCTACTGAAACTACTGTGTTGGCTAAAAAGCGCATTTGGGTTTTGTCTTAAGATCTTACAGAAAAATTGGAATGCACGTTTTGGACAACCCAACACTTGAATACAGATGGGCCTTTCAGGATTCAAAGGAGACACAGATGAATGTAGACCACAGTTTATTTTTCATTTCTAAGGAAAGATTATTTCCTTAAAAAAAAGAAAAAAACAAACCCAAAGTGTTAGATCCTGTGGAGTCCCATACCAAGGTCACAGGTGCAGAGCCCGGAACCAAGATCATCTCTGGAAGTGACTGAGCCCCATAGTAACTGTTGCCATGAGCCCCTCATCTAAACTGGCAGCTCCCTGACCCCCTATTAGGTAAAAATGCCCACCCTAACCAATCCCTAACTAATGCCACCCTTGCAGCAGGAACTGTCTTTGTCTTGAGGCTATAAAAATTGGCTACTAACCCATGAAAGCATTGGCTCTCCCTTGAGCCAGCCTGCTCTACTTGCTGCGCCCTCGTTATTTCTGCTCTTTCTTCTTAACAAACTCACTCCTTTCTGAATTACCCTGTGCCTGGAAGTGTTTTAACTTTTTAAAAATGTGTAATTGAAGGATAATTGCTTTACAGGATTGCACTGGTTTCTACCAAACATCAACATGAATCAGCCATAGGTTTACCCATGTCCCTTCCCACTTGAATATCACTTCCACCTCCCTCCCCACCCCTCTAGGTTGATACAGAGCCCCTGTCTGAGTTCCCTGAGTCATACAGCAAATTCCCATTGGCTATCTATTTTACGTATTGTCATGTATGTTTCCATGTTACTTTCTCCATACCTCCCACCCTCTCCTGCTCCCCTGTAGTCGTGTCCACAAGTCTGTTCTCAATGTCTTTGTCTCCATTTGCTGCTCTGCAAATAGGTTAATCAGTACCATCTTTCTAAATTCCATATATATGTGTTAGCATACAATCATTGTTTTTCTCTTTCTGACTTACTTCACTCAGTATAATAGGCTCTAGGTTATTCTGTAATGTGGAAATTCTTTTCCAACCCATGCTTGGACCATGACAGAGGCATCTTTTCCTTTTTTTTTTTTTTTCTTTTAAAGAGACAATAGTACCCACATAGAGTCACCTGTGCTAAGCCCACATCACCAGCTGAGACTTAACACCTAATGTATTTGCAGTTCTAATCTTCCCCAGCGATGCAGTCTCAACTGGTCAATCTGGAACTTTCTGGTCAGTGTGAGTGAGGTCAGCTGCCTGATACAAACCCTCTTGTCCCCTAAGGGAAGGTGGCCTTGCCTGAAACAATCTGCCTTTTCCTTGTCCCTCCCCAATTTCTGCCTATAAAGGCTTCCACACTCCTCAGAAATCCTTTTTATTTGCTAATTGAGATGCTGCCCAATTCAGGAATCACTGAATAAAGCCAATTAGAGTCCTAACTATACTCAGCCCAGTTTTGTGTTTTAACAAGTTTGGTGACAGGATTTGAAGGAAATTTCTGATAGCTTTGAGGAGAACGAGAAACACAGGTAGGAAACCACTGACTTCTCTCTCCCACCATTACAAAGGCTGTGGGTGAGTTTCCCTCGGTTTTGAGCTCTGCTCTTTGCATGGAGCGCCTGATGACATTTAACTGGCTTTCCAGTCCCCTGTTTGCTTGGAGCCCCTAGTTCTGTGCTGGGACCTGCTGGTGGTCTAGGCTGGAGCTCCCCATGTGCTGGAATCCCCCTGCAGATCCCATGCTGGGAGCTCCTGGTGGCAGTTGTGTTTCTCCATTTTTGGGGTTTGCTGGATCACTCCTTCCCCCAGTCCCAGGTTCCATGTTGGGAACTGTTGGTGGTATGTGAGGTCTTTATCTTGGCCAGGCTGCAAGGACAGCTCTTGGTTATTCCTGGTGTGTTAAGGTGCACATTTGTTTGCCTTATGTAGATAAAGGCTACTGTTGATGGGAATTTCAGAGGCAAGAAAAGCCACAAAATTGGTGGGTATGGATCGAGTACTCAAAAGCTGCTAGAATGCTCACCACCTTGCCCAGAGACTCCTGGGCTAGGACAGGATAGTTATGGAATGGGTTAGAGTGACACTGAGTCACCTGCCCACCTCAAAACATCCACGCAATGAGGTATGTGCATTGTATAAAAACCACACAAGCCCCATAGCACACCCCTCTTCTCACCCATCTCTGAGAGACCCAAAACGCTCAGCCAGAAAAAGATGGGACCTTTAATTTCTAAAAGAGTTAAGTGTGCCACCTGCTTATTGTGTCAGGTTGGGGGCCAAAATATGGCTGGACAGAAATGTGGCTGAATTACCTTTATGGCTGAGGGTCCTACCAGCCCTCAGGGAAATGATCACAGCCATTATGGAGAAAGTTAGTTGAGATTATTTAAAAAGTGCACTTGAAAATAAGACCTTCCAAATCAAACACACAGAATGGGGATACCTGTTTTAATACATTATCAACTGGGTTTTTTTTTTTTTTTTTTTTTTGCAGAAACTAATGCCTGTGGCTGGCAATTCGTTACGTAAGTGAATATTGAACTACCTGCATTTGGGTAAATATCAACAACTTTTTAATTTGGACTTAATGTATTTATTTGAAATTTTGTACATGTCTTACTACAGCATTCGAATGCTTCATGAGAGGGTGACAGGCAGAGTGTAGCAGACACTGCAGTGTAGGGGACAGAACATCTATTACAAACATACTGGTTTTCACTGCAATTTCCCCTGGAAAAGCAGACTGCTGGATGCATTTTTTTTTGGGGGGGGGTCCTACGGGTGTTATTTCCTCTTGAATATGTTCTTCTATTTTACCTGACAGTCAACAAAGTGGATCTTTGCGTGAGGGCGGGGGGTGTGCTCTTTAGAAATAAGAAATATCCCAATGCATCATTTTTGAAAATGTTATGGTAATAAACTTGTGTTTATAATATACATAAGGTTGGAACAAAAGCCTAATGGAGCCAAACGTGAATGATAATGACAATCATGTTGTATAATGAATCTTTGATCAGCTTTAAGCTCTTAACAACTCTGCACAGTGAGGTTAATTGTATCATGCTCTAAAAACATATTGACATGTCTCTGTTCAATAATATTCAGGTAACAAAAGATGGATTAATATGTCTCCTGTTAATGATGTGTTAGCTGGATGCAGAAGCCTTCAAAAGGCTTCAAGATGTTAAAGGAGCTTCATTTAAAAAGTTGTTGCAACAGGCTAATGAAATACTCAAGACACAGGAGGTACCTAAAACAGACTGTAAGACAGACATTACCTAACCTTTACTGCTCCCCTCTGTCCTCCTTTATTTGGACACTCATTCTAGTGATCTGATCTAAATTGCCTTTCTACTCTAAAGAGACCACAAGATCATAAACAAAAGTCCACCAAGTCAGTGGACTTACAGACAGCCCCATGTCTACCCTCAATGGAAGACCCCCATAAAGGCCCCACCCAGGATTGTTGAGACTCTGAGGGATTTTCTGGTAAATTGCTACATTATTCCCTTAAGCAGCTAAGGCCAACTAAAATTTAAATTAATGAGAAACAATGACCGAGTTTTGGTAGATTCCAGAGATACCCTCTCTACTGTATACCCCACTTCAAGCCTGCAGATGGGATCCCAGGAAAACTGGCAGAAGGCAGCTCAGGAGAGAATTCTTCCCTGAATCAGCTCTCCTGGATCTTTATCAATCCATGAGAAAGAGAGGAAAAGACAGTAGCTTTTATATCCACTTTGGGGACACATCTTAAGTACAAAGGAATGGTTCAATATTGCAAGAAATATTTGCTGTTTGCCCCGAATGAAAACTGGTGAGATATTTACAAGGATTTTTTTTGTTAATAGCTCAGTGATAAGAAGTTGGTCAGAAATTGGCAGTTGATACTGACAGCATCATGGAAATTTTTTCTTTTAGGCCTCTTCCCTTAAGCCAAAATAAAACGATGTACCCCCCAGAGGGAAAGAAAAACCTATAGCCTTTGTGACAGGATTTACTAAAACATTCCAAAGGTAAACAGCTCTAACTCCAGAACACAGAAATCTTTTGATATCCATTTTAGTTAGAAATCTTCTCCCTGATATACAAGGAAAAAAAGTGAATTAAGGATAATCTAGTTGGATGGGGGTGGATCAATGTAAGCTGTCATTTAGGCTGCAGCCCAATTCTCTGAGGAATTAAGAGCTACTGTCATGATCTCATAAATTTTGCAAAACTAGAAGTTCAGCTCTAGAGGCAATTCAAAATCCAACTATTCCTTCCACCAAGGCCACAAACCTCCCCTATTTATCTCAAAAGCCCTGTATGTATTAATAGTATAAAAATTCTGGCCTTAGGAAACCAAAATCCTTCTTGGAGGAACCTGCATTCTATCCCCATGCCTTTGAAATGTAAACGTTATCTAAACTTTTTTATCAGTAAGAAAATAAAAGGGGGAAGGTCATTTGAAACTTGAGTTCAGTCCCTCAGTCTCAGTCCTGTCAGACTCTTTGCAACCCCATGCACTGCAGCATGCCAGGATTCCCTGTGCATCACCAACTCCCGGAGCTTGCTCAAACTCATGTCCATTGAGTCGGTGATGCCATCCAACCATCTCACCTCTGTCATCCCCTTCTCCTCCTTCCTTCAATCTTTCCCAGCATCAAGGTCTCTTCCAATGAATAAGTTCTTCGCATCAGGTGGCCCAAGTATTGGCACTTCAGCTTCAGCATCAGTCCTTCCAATAAATATTCAGGACTGATCTCCTTTAGGATGGACTGGTTGGATCTCCTTGCAGTCCAAGGGACTCTCAAGAGTCTTCTCCAACACCACAGTTCAAAAGCATCAATGCTTTAGTGCTCAGCTTTCTTTATGATCCAACTCACATCCATACATGACTACTGGAAAAACCATAGCTTTGACTAGACAGACCTTTGTCAGCAAAGTAATGTCTCTGCTTTTTAATATGCTGTCTAGGTTGGTCGTAACTTTTCTTCCAAGGAGCAAGTGTCTTTTAATCTCATAGCTGCATTCACCATCTGCAGTGATTTTAGAGCCCCCCAAAATAAAGGCCATCACTGTTTCCATTGTTTCTCCATCTATTGGCCATGAAGTGATGGGACTGGATGCAATGATCTTTGTTTTTTGAATGTTGAGTTTTAAGCCAGCCTTTTCACCCTTCTCTTTCACTTTCACCAAGAAGCTCCTTAATTCCTCTTTGCTTTCTACCATTTGAAACTTAGGTGAACAAAACAAAACAAAAAATCTCCTACGTGTCTTCCCCACAAACTTTAGTGAAAATGCGTTAGCCATCTGAGCAGTTAACCTTAACTTATTCCTCTACCAGGTAAACAACTTAGATTCAGGCTCTTTTGTAAATGGTAAATTTCTTACTACTGTACCTGATTCATGCCATTAATTTTAAAATGAAAGCTATAAGGTCTCTGTCTGCACCTCTCTTTATGTTTATGTATCTGTATAAATGTGTTGTATGTGTATGGTATTTTTCTTCTCCTAATGGTATTACTAAAACTGTTAAGAAAAAAAAAGTTCCATTTAATTGGTTTGAAGAGAATTAAGGACTTATATGAAATAAGTATTCCTAAAACTCCCAGAAATACACAGACATACTTCAGCAATATTACAGGTTCAGTTTCAGACAGCTACAATAAAACCAATATCACAATAAATCAAGTCATATGAATTTTTTTATTTCCTAGTGCATATAAGGGTTATGTTTACACTATATTATGGGCTATAAGTATGCAATAGCATTATGCTTTAAAGTGTATATACCTTAATTAAAAATACTTTATTGCTAAAAAAAAATGCTCACCATCTGAGCCTTCATCAAGTCATAATCTTTTTGCAGGTTGAGGGTTTTACGTCAGTGTTGGTGGCTGTAGACTAATCAAGGTGGTGACAGCTGAAGGTGGTATAGCTATGCTAATTTCTTAAAATAAGACAACAATGATTTATTGACTGACTAATTTCATGAATGACTTCTCCAAAGTGGGCAATGCTATTTGATAGCATTTTATGCATGGGACGTCTTTCAAAATTGGGGTCAATTCTCTCCAACCCTGCCACTGCTTTAACAATTAAGTTTATATAACAGTCTAAATGCTTTGTTGTCATTTCAACAATCTTCACAGTATCTTTACCAAAATTAGGTTCTAAGTCAAAAAAAACCACTCTTTGCTCATCCATTGAAGTCAGTCCTCATCCATTAAAGTTTTATCATGAAATTGCATCAATTCAGTCACATCTTCAGGCTCTACTTCTAATTCCACCACATCTGTAATTACTTCCTCCACCAAGGTCATGAATGCCTAAAAGTCATCCATGAAGGTTGGAATCAACTTCTTTCAAACTCCCGTTGATGCTGATATTTTGATTTCTTCCTGTGAATCACAAATGTCCTCAATGGCATCTAGAATGGTGAGTCCTTTCCAGAAAGTTTTCCACTGACTTGCCCAGATCCATCAGAAATCAACATCTGTGGTGCAGAGCCTTACAAAATGTATATGTTAGAGAATAACACTTGAGAATTGAAATCACACCTTGGTCCTTGGGCTGCAGAATGGAAGTTGTGCTAGCGGATATGAAAACAACAGTAATTTCATTGTACATCTTCATCAGAGCTCTTGGGAGACCACATGCATTATCAAGGAGCAGTAATATTTTGAAAGGAATCTTTTTTTTGGAGTAGATCTTAACAGTAAACTTAAAATATTCAGTAAACCATGCTGGAAACAGAGGTGCTGTCATTCAGGCTTTGTTGTTCCATTTACAGGGCACAGGCAGGGTAGATTTAGCATAATTCTTTCTGGAGTGGTAAATGACCATTGCTTTCAACTTAAAGTCACAGTTGCATTAGCACCTAACAAGAGAGTCAGTTTGTCCTTTGATGCCAGGCACTGAGTTCTCTCGAGCTATGAAAGTCCTAGATGGCATCTTCTTCCAATAGAACACTGTATCATCTGCACTGAAAATCTGTTGGTGTAGCCTCCTTTGTTAATTAGCTAGACCTTCTAGATAATTTGCAGTAGCTTCTACATCAGCACTTGCCACTTCACCTTACACTCTCATGTTACGTGTATGGCTTCTTAAACCTCACAAACCAGCCTCTGCTGGCTCCAGACTTTCCTTCTGACACTCCCTTCCTCTCTTGGCTCTCATAGACAGAGCGAGTAGGGCCCTGCTCTGGGTTAGGCTTTGGCTTAAGGGAATAGTGTGGCTGATTTGAGCTATCCAGACTATTAAACTTTCCTCTGTAGCCGTCACAATGCTGTTGCACTTTCTTATCATTCCTGTGTTCACTGGAGTCGCACTTTTAATTTCCTTTATGTTCATACCTGGGCTAATGGTTGGTGCAAGAGGCCTATCTTTCGACCTATCTTACCTTCCAACACGCCTTCATCCCAAAGCCTCATTATTTTTGCTTTGCTGCTGCCGCTAAGACGCTTCAGTCGTGTCCGACTCTGTGCGACCCCATAGATGGCAGCCCACCGGGCTCCCCCGTCCCTGGGATTCTCCAGGCAAGAACACTGGAGTGGGTTGCCATTTCCTTCTCCAATGCACGAAAGTGAAAAGTGAAAGTGAAGTCGCTCAGTCGTGTCGGACTCTTCGCGACCCCATGGACTGCAGCCCACCAGGCTCCTCCGTCCATGGGATTGTCCAGGCAAGAGTACTGGAGTGGGGTGCCATTGCCTTCTCCAGCTTTTGACTTAAAAGTGAGTAATGTGTGTCTTTTCCTTTCACTAAACTTTAGAGGCCACTGTAGGGTTATTAACTGGTCTCCTTTCAACTTTGTACCTCAGAGACTAGGGGGACCCAAAGAGAGGGGGAGAGACAGAGAAACGCTGGTCAGTGGAGCAGTCGGGACACACTGAGCATGTGCCAATTAACACGTTATCAACCGGGGGGTTTTTGCAGAAGCCAGCACCCCCGGCCAGAGATTTGCTATGTGAGTGATTGAAACACTCACGTTTGAGTAAAGATCAACACTTTTTGTGCACTTAATACATTTATTGGAAACTTTGTACGTGTCTTATTAAAGCATTCTGATAGTGGAGGTGATGGAATTCCAGTTGAGCTATTTCAAATCCTAAAATATGATGCTGTGAAAGTGCTGCACTCAATATGCCAGCAAATTTGGAAAATTCAGCAGTGGCCACGGGACTGGAAAACGTGTTTTCATTCCAATCCCAAAGAAGGGGCATGCCAAAGAATGTTCAAACTACTACACAATTGCATTCATCTCACACGCTAGCAAAGTAATGCTCAAAATTCTCCAAGCCAGGCTTCAACACTACATGAACCGTGAACATCCATATGTTCAAGCCAGATTTAGAAAAGGCAGAGGAACCAGAGATCAAATTGCCAACATCCGTTGGATCATCAAAAAAGCAAGAGAGTTCCAGAAAAACATCTACTTCTGCTGTATTGATTATGCCAAAGCCTTTGACTGTGTAGATCACAGCAAACTGTGGAAAATTCTTCAAGAGATGGGAATACCAGACCACCTGACCTGCCTCTTGAGAAATCTGTATGCAGGTCAAGAAGCAACAGTTAGAACCAGACATGGAACAACAGACTGGTTCCAAATCGGGAAAGGAGTATGTCAAGGCTGTATATTGTCACCCTGGTTATTTAACTTATATGCAGAGTACATCATGCAAAATGCTGGGCTGGATGAAGCACAGGCTGGAATCAAGATTGCTGGGAGAAATATCAATAACCTCAGATACGCAGATGACACCACCCTTATGGCAGAAAGCGAAGAAGAACTAAAGAGCCTCTTGATGAAAGTGAAAGAGGAGAGTGAAAAAGTTGGCTTAAAACTCAACATTCAGAAAACTAAGATCATGGCATCCAGTCTCATCACTTCATGGCAAATAGATGGAGAAACAATGGAACAGTGACAAACTATTTTTCTGGGCTCCAAAATCACTGCAGCTATGAAATTAAAAGATGCTTGCTCCTTGGAAGAAAAGCTATGACCAACCTAGACAGCATATTAAAAAGCAGAGACATTACTTTGCTGACAAAGGTCTGTCTAGTCAAAGCAATGGTTTTTCCAGTAGTCATGTATGGATGTCAGAGTTGGAGTATAAAGAAAGCTGAGCGCCAAAGAATTGATGCTTTTGAACTGTGGTGTTGGAGAAGACTCTTGAGAGTCCCTTGGACTGCAAGGAGATCCAACAAGTCCATCCTAAAGATCAGTCCTGAATATTCATTGGAATGATCGATGCTGAAGCTCCAATACTTTGGCCACTGGATGCAAAGAACTGACTCATTGGAAGAGACCCTGGTGCTGGGAAAGACTGAAGGCAGGAAGAGAAGGGGACGACAGAGGATGAGATGGTTGGATGGCATCACTGATTCAATGGACATGAGTTTGAGTAGGCTCCAGGAGTAGGTGTTGGACATGGAAGCCTGGCGTCCTGCAGTCCAAGGGGTTGCAAAGAGTCAGACACAACTGAGCAACTGAAATAAACAGTATTTTGAGTGTGTGATAGGTGCTACAGGAGGCACCTCTGTGCAAGGACAGAACATGTATTACAAACACACTGGGCTTCACTGTGCTTGCCCCTGGAAGAGCAGACCTTACACTTTCTGGAGACATTCTTTTTAGTCCTATGGATATTATTTCCTCTAGAATATGTTCTTTTACCTGATAGTTGTTAAGGTAGATCTTTGTGGGGGGCTCTTTTAGAAATAAGAAATTTTGTAATGCATCATTTTTGAAAGTTCTATGGTAATAGACTTGTATTTATAATAGACACAAATTGGACCAAAAACCTAACAGAGCAAAATGTGAACGATAACAACAACCATAAGTTATATACTGAATTCTTGATCAATCTTTTAAGCTCTAGCATCTGCTGTTAATTGTATCATGCTCTAAACATATACTGATACATCTCTGGTCAATAACATTCATGTAACAAAAGATGTATTTATACGTCTCTGGTCAATGATGTGTTAAGTTTGCTGTCTTACATGGGCATAGTTCATGATGCCCAAAACAATTACAACAGTAATATCAAAGAAGACTATAATGTAATAATATAAAAGTCTGAAATATTGCAAGAATACAAAATGTGTCACAGACATAAGTGAGAAAATGCTGTTGGAAAAATGGCACCAACAGACTTGCTCAATGCAAGGTTGCCATAAAGCTTTAATTTATTAAAGAAGAAAATGAGGTATTTGTGAAGTTCAATAAAGCAAAGTATACCTATAACAGAAACTAGTCCAAATGCTTCTCAAGTTCACATGAGCAGAGATAATCTTTAGTAAATAAAAGCTTGCTGAAGTTTGTTGGGTTAACTAAAATACATGCTCTGAATTATTATCATTAACATAATGCAAACGTGTAACTTTATTCTGCTTGTTTTACTGGTCAAATAAGTTCATGTTATTTCTGTTACAAAGTTTCTCAGCAAGAAAAATATCTTAGGGGGTGATGGATGACTTGTCCAATGTCTTATAAAGCTTTTGTGGGTAGTGTAAATATAATTATTGAGAACAAATGAGTCAAATTGATGTAAATGGGATAACAGGTTTTAGGTAACTTGTAAAATAGTTTCCTCAAAACTTTGTGGTAATCTGAAACCCAAGTTTTGCTAAGTTAAATTGTGGATAGTCATTAAATATCTAGATAATTTACAAATAAGATAAAATACTGAAACACTAATTACTGAATACATGTTTATCTACTTTGGGCTTTTACAGACCAACTAAAGATTTTTGGGTCTATTAGTAAACTTTTTTTGTGCCATACTGAAATATTTACTATCAGAAAACATGTTTCAAGAAATTTTAAAAACTGTCAAGCTACAAAATAAGAAAAGCTGCTAACATAAGACTTTATAGGTACTTGCTATTTGATTTTCACTAAAATTAAGTATTTTTAGGGTTAAACATAATTAAAGCTATTAGAAACAGTAAGGGGAGATATCTCTGGATGCAAGGACAGTAGGATGTGTGATTTGACAACGGTAGGTATGAAGAACAGAGATGTATTTTTGTTGAGGAAAAAGAAGGCAATTTTGTCCTAAATGCAGAGTTGTTATTTCAGAATGGAAAAAGGGAATAAACATAGGAAACAACTGTAGAAAGTTTGTGGGAAAGAGAGTCTTGGGAGCTGAATTTTATGCGTGGTTCGGCTATCCATGATCCAAATGAATTTATTTAAGTAAAAAAGAGTTTTAGTCAAAATTAAAATTGCTTTTTCTTAAAAGGAAAATTTCTTTTGCACTATCGGTCTACTTCTGACAAGCAGCTGTGAAAGGGTCTTCAAAATAAATTTCTGTGATTCCCATTATCTTTATTAGGTCTTTGATTACTTGAGTAATTCTGAGTCTTCTCTACTAAAAGATTTTAAACAATTACACAACTTTCTTTTTTTTAAATTTACTTATTTTAATTGGAGGCTAGTTACCTTACAATATTGTAGTGGTTTTGCCATACATTCACATGAATCAGCCATGGGTGTACATGTGTTCCCCACCCCCTCCCTCAGGGTCATCCCAGTGCACCAGCCCTGAGCACCCTGTCTCATGCATCGAACCTGGGCTGGCAATCTGTTTCACATATGATAATATACATGTTTCAATGCTAGTCTCTCAAATCATCCCACACTCGCCTTCTCCCACAGAGTCCAAAAGACTGTTCTTTACATCTGTGTCTCTTTTGCTCTCTCACATATAGGGTCATCATTACCATCTTTCTAATAGTTATGCAACTTTCTATATTTACCTGCAAAGTCTTTATCCCCTTGTTTGAATGGATAACTATTACTTCACAGTGAACTATGATCTTATTTGACCAAGTATTTTTAAACTTTTTGGTGTTTTTGACAAACTTCTCCCAAATCAAATTCTAAATGTAATCTTTTTGACCTCAAACCAACTTTGAGATTTTCCAGAGAGCCCCTGGAACATTTCAAAAGATTTGTTTTCTCTCCTTAGAAAAAGGGAGATGATAAACTAACTAGGCTTATTTGATACATTAAATTGCATAGGAAGCCCTGTCACATGAAAGGTAATACCAAGCTTCCTTTAGGTTGTATTTCTATAGATATATAAGTATTCTCAAAATTCATATGTCCTGGGATAATGTAATCAGCCATACTTCCAGTTACCATCTTAAAATGTTTATCACAGAATAACTATTTCCTTATCAAATGAACTCTTATCAGATCTTTAACTATAGTCATTTGTAACTCTGTCATTTACAGAGAGTTATTGTTTTACTCAGATGCTTTTGCAAAAGTATTTCTTCAAAAGTGCTTCATCTTTAAAGAAATTCATGAAAAGGACTCTGACAAATACAGGTTAGTGATAACTTTGGTTCATACAACTCAACTGGGTAAACATTTCCAGAACTAATGAAAAACTGGATTCAAGTAGAACAAGAATTAATAACTTGAGACTGAATGAACTGAGGAGGATGATTAGAATTTCTTATTTGAAACATTGCTGGTACCTTAATATTTTGTTTTTCCAGATTTGAGATTGCTCTTGCGGTAACATGACCTCCAACAATGAGGTAAAGTATACCGTTGTAAACAAAGATGAAACATTTTCTCTGATTCTTCCAGAACCCAGAAACTCTCGAGTATTCTTTTTAAGGCAAAATAGCTATTTTACATAAGTTTAGTGAGAATCTGTCGTTGTAACAGAGCACAATTTATTACATTGGTATTATTACCATGGCATTGACTGTAATGGTATATATGAGAGAGATGTGTATAGACTCAGATATGACCAGACAGCTGACAATAACTAAGATTCACTTTTGGGAGTCGATAAAGTCCTTTGGAAAAATTGGACTGGTACCAAGATTCCTGGGAACTAAACAGGTGAGTAAAAAAGGTAATTTCCTGGTAGGTCCAAGGAACTCCAGAATATTTTTTTAGACCTCAGTAAAAGGAACTCACCCAAAGTTATAGGTATTGCAGGTAAAATTGGATTGTGAGATTTTGGCTACCTGGCTTCAGAGGCTTAAGAGTTCAGTCTGAGGTTCCTTTATAGGAAACAGTTTTTAAAAGAATATAAATGGCCCAGCACTATTCTTGCTGCACTTATGTAATCAATCAGGCCAAGTTTAATGCAAACAAATTGGGTTTACTGTTAATGCTCTTTGGTTAAGAGAAGAGTGATTATAGAGAAGAAAACTGTATTTCTGTAGATATCAGAGTTTAATCCTGGTAATTGCTTTGGAGGCTTTGTTACATCCCTGTAACCTGGAGTGGATCTTGAATATCCCTAATTGCCTCAATTGACTGGTTATGACTCTCCAAACTACTGTTTCCAATTTCCTCCCACCCTTCTGATTTGGGATCCTGAAGAACAAAGACTGCCCTTGCGTCTCTTGGCAAGGGACTACCCAGATCTTCCTCACTAACCAGATGGGAGCCAAACTTGAGGGATTTGAACCTTGGGTGTACATCTCACCTGATACTGGGTCCTGTCCACCCACTCAAGACCTCAGAATCGAATCGACTGGGAAGAGAAGTAGCCAATGTTGAGGTACATCACTGGGTAGCCAAACATGCAACTCTCTCTTCTTCAGTGCCTTTTCTTGACGCTGGCATTGACTTGGAAAGAGAACACCGTCATCTGTATCTCCCAAGCTATTGCTTGGGTGTGGGGGTGGAATCCTTTTCAATCGCTGGATTTCTCATCAGAAACTCTAATCTGTCCATGATGTTAGAAAGCCCCGGTCTGTTTCCCTCCCTCTATCTAACCACCCCAAACTTGGGGAACTTTCTATTCAGGCTCTACATCAATGAGGGGACACATAGCAAGAGTAACCTCCTGCTTCCTTTGGCAAGATTCTACTTCACTAGTCAAGACAACCTGTGGCACCTGGATTAACATGTCTGTGGAAGCTGAAACTCAGTTACAGAAAAATACTGAACAACCTACTTGGCTTGAAAAGGTGACTCTTTCAATGGAATCTTTCTTTTTTTTTTCATTAGTTTGGGAGCACTCCAACTATTGGGAATTATCCTACTTTCCATAGTCACAAGAGTCTCCCTGGAATGCTGTGTTCTTTCAAAGGCTTTAAATTCACGGTTGTAGGCACTGACCCTCAGGTAAGGATGCCTGACTTAAAAATGGTGACCCTGGACCCTGTGGCCTGTGAATAGCACACAAAGGATCATCCAAAACCATGGGGACGGCAGCTGGGAGTAGTGCTAATACCTTAAATTTTGATCACATCTCCCAGTTAAGCTGAGGGTCTGATCAAAAGGGGAGGGGGTGATTGTTGATAAAATAATCCCCAAATGGAATTACTCGTGCTAAGCCCACATCTCTAAATGGAGACTTAACATCTAACCTACCTGCAACCCAACCTTCCCCAGGAATGTAACCTTCCCCAGTCTGGAACTTCCTGATCAGCACTTGTGAGGAAGTGACCTTGCCTGAAACAGTCTGTTCTTTCCTTGTTACTCCCCACTTTCTGCCCATAAAAGTCTTCCATTTCATACAGGTCCTCAGAGCTCCTTTCTGCTTTCTAAATAGGATGCTGCTCCATTCATGAATTACTGAAAAAAACATTATTAGATCTCTAAATTTACTCAGTTGAATTTTGTGTTTTTAACACTTTCCAAATCCTTGTTTTTTTTTCACCTAGGGTTATCAGAGTTAGATCAGAGAAACTTTGGGTTCTTGAGTTATTGAACTTTTACTCTAGTACAATGAAACAGAAGAAAACTATTTTTCTGTGTGTTTTTTTCCCCCCGTAGGTGAACATTTAGATACTACAGAGATGACATATCACTAAGACACTTACATGGTATGAATATCTAGGAATCCCATATCTGGACAAAGATGCCCCAGTACGATTGCATGCTGTTTCCATCTCAGTGGCCTTAAGACAAGGTTCATCTTTCCTAGCTTCAGTTTTCTCATAGGTAAAATGGAATAATATCTACTTCCTGGGATTACAGAATTAAATATCTTATTTAAGGTTCCTAGGAAATTATCTGGTGCTAAATCGACTTCAATAAAGCTAGTTTGAATCATATATTTTAAACTAAAAATATGTTGAAACAGAAATGTCTGGTTGCCTCTCTCTCTTAGCAAAAAATATTATTCTGATGACAGTGTGCTCATCTCAAAGATTCAACTCTCCAGCTCTCCTTAGAGCTATAGAAGAGTCAGGGAGAGAGGTAAACAGCAGCTTTTTGTAAGTCTTTTGGGAAAGTGACTTAATAAAGAAGACTAAGCAGGCACGGGGTTGTTCTTTCCTCCCTATAATGTGGCTGTGACAGCTGGGCTCCAGTAGCCATACTGGACTGAGGAGTACTCTTCAGGCCGAGAACCCAGTGCAGTAGATGGTTCCTGGGTCTCAGACATCATGGAACTAACTCCTTTCATATGAAGAGACTGACAAACACTTCTGTCTCATTTAAGTCATTGTTTCCAGTCTCTATTACTAGTAGTCAATGCAATTTCTAATTGACATACATGTCAATTCACATCTAGACAATTTCAGAGACATGGCTCCTAGTTTTTAAAATAATTTTGTGTATCAAGAAAATAGGGCATCTAATACTAATAGCATCTTAAAATCAAGAAAGCAGACTACTATTCTTCCAAGCTAGCTACTGAGTACCTATAGTTTGAGTCTTGCCTCTGTTGGGGAAATATAGAACTTAACAAACAGTAGGTCCACAAGAAACCACATTTGTTGAATTAACGGTGACTTTCCAAAGTGATTTATGAAGTGTATTTTCCAAGTTTTATGATTAGTTTCTGATAGATTTTAATTTGCCAGCACAGTTAAAATATTCCTCCCGTGGACACACTGATCTACACAGAAAGCAATTCCTCCTGAAGAACTGAGGGCTGACTGAACAGCTTCCGCTCAAGAAAAGATAGACAGACAGAGACCCAGCATTACCAGGAACCTAGAGGGGTGGGTGGAGAGGATGTATGTTTACTTACGGCTATTCACACTGTTGTATAGCAGAAACCAACAAAACATTGTAAAGAAATTATCTTCCAATTAAAAAGAAAACCAGGATCCACCTCTGACACTGTAGTCTGCTGTAGAAAGGATACCCCTGAGAGCCCTGTGCACAGACTTGCCTACCTTGGGACACGTGGAAAAAAAACAGTGATTTAAAGGACACTTAGACCATTTACTAACCTTAAGGCATCTGCCAAACATGTGGGGGAGCTCCTGGAACTCTTTTCAAATTGGAAAGGAGACAGTAAAACTGTCACTATTTGCAGATCATATGACACTATACATAGAAAACCCTAAAGATACGGTGAAAAAACTATTAGAGCTAATATAAAGTTGCAGAATACAAAATTGATACGCAGAAATACAATGCATTTTGTATACTAATAATGAACTGTTGTAAAGAAAAAGCAAAATGATCCTGTTTACAGTTGCATCAAAAAAGAATCAAATACCTAGGGATTAATTTAAGAGGTGGAAGACCTGTATTCTGAAAACTAAAAGACAATGATGTAGGAGATTCAAGATGATACAAAGAAAATGTGGAAAATACCCTGTGTTCGTGGACTGAAAGAATTAGTATTGTTAAAATGTCCTTACTACTGAAAACGATCTTAAAGATTTAATGCAATGTCTATCATACTCATGACATTTTTTGCAGAACTAGAACAAATAATCCTAAAATTTGTATGGAATCACAAAAAAATTCAAGTAGACAAAGCAGTCTTTGACTGCTTCAAATCCTCATTGTTATAGCAGTTAAAACCAAATTCTAAACAATAAGCAAGCAGACAAAATCCAGAAGTAAGGCCCTTTTCCCAAATGACTATATTCTAAACTTACCCAGAGGAAATCATTATTCATGTAAATTGCTGCTTTTTACACTCACCTGTGGCATCTGGTTATTTTGTTTGACATACCAGATTTAAATAAATCAGGACTATTAGGTATAAAACAGGCTACAAGGATATATTATACAACATGGGAAATCTAAATATTTTATAATAACTATAAATAACTATCAATAGAGTATAATCTGTGAAAATTGTGAATCACTGAATTGTACACCTATAACTTATAGTGCTGCACAGCAACTATACACCAACTAAAATTAAAAATCAAGGTGTTTCAAAACAACTGCGGGTCCTTCAGAAAGTGTAATGTAAGCTTTGCCTCCCCCTCCCCACCACCTCTTATCTCTAAAAGAACTTAACTCCTTGAAATCTAGTGAGACAGTGATTTTTACATTTTACATGTACACTCTCTAATGTTTTTTCTCGTGCATTTACTGCTCTGGTTTTGGTAAAGCATTCCATAGGCTTGGAATTTTAAGAGCATTTCCTATAACAAGGAAAAGTGTAAATAACCCCTGAGAACTGACAATCAGAGACAGAAATATGCCTATTTTCTATGAGATGGACTTCATGGTAGCCTTCTCTGTAAGATATGAAAACAACAATCAAACAAATACATAAAAACAGCTAGGGGGAAGCTGCTGTACGGCACAGGGAGCTCCGCTCCGTGCTCTGTGATGACCTAGAGGGGTGGGAGGGGGATATATGGATACATATGGCTGATTCACTTCATTGTACAGCCGAAACTAACACAACGTTGTAAAGCAATTATATTCCAATAAAAAACAACAGCAGGGAAAGGTGCCAAGAGAAATTTGATTTCCTAGAAGCTTGGTCTGAGGTGCATTTAGCATTTTGATAAAAGCCTCACAATATTTCAAGAGGAAAAGTGAGACTAAGTAACCCCCAGGGTCCACAGCAAATCTAGAACACAGACCAAGAGAGCTGGGCAGAGTTCCTTATTTTGTCTTTCAGTAAAATATCTGCACCATCCCAGACCAACAGATAGTTATGATCTCCAGGAGGAACCGTCTAGCAGGAAATCTCTGTAACCCTCATTACCAGGAATCCCAAACTCCTTCCTGCTGTAAAACATAAGCCTACTTAAACAGCTTATCACAATCCCTTTCTTCCTTCATGCCTTCTTATAGCCTCTACACTTCTCTTGCCCAAGACCTTTACTGCCTATTCAAATTCTAATTTCTAGTTTTTCTCAGCTCTGGTACTTAAAAGTCAGCATTCTGCAATTAATATTACTTACCACGGCTAGAAGTATCATTGTTACCTCTTTGAAAGTGAAAGTGAAGTTGCTCAGTCATGTCTGACCCTTTGCAACCCCATGGACTGTAGCCTACCAGGCTCCTATGTCCATGGAATTTTCCAGACAAGGGTACTGGAGTGGGTTGCCATTTCCTTTTCCAGGGGATCTTCCCAACCCAGGGATCGAACCTGGGTCTCTCGCATTGCAGGCAGACGCTTTACCATCTGAGCCACCAGGGAAGCCACAAAAGAAGTGCTTGCCTGCCAAAACCCGGGATTGAACCAGGGACCTTTAGATCTTCAGTCTAACACTCTCCCAACTGAGCTATTTCAGCTCTGCAGAGTATGAAATTCTCTAGGTCAGGGACTGTATTATTTGTACGTCCTTCACAATGCTTCAAGTATAGTATGTGATCACTGAGTGCTTTCTCATGGTCTGGGTTTCCATTTTAGCTAAGTACATTTATTCATCTATTCCCTAATTAAACACTTGAGAGTCTGTTGGGAGCTGGAGAAGTGGTGATGAAATCCCTAAGTGACTGTCCACATTTACTGGCTGATTCCCAGTTTCCCCACTAACACTTTTGTGGCTGGAGGCAGAGGATGCTACTTATACTAAGGTAGTACATTATCATCAAGGCTTGAAATAGAACAAGAGAAAAACTTCCTCATTTTCTTTGGATCTTAACCACACAGCTCCCCATGGGTCTGCTTATTATTCTTGGCTACATACAACACAATTCTAGGCTACACACACGGGGACGGGGTCAAGTACAGTAGAAAAATAGAAAACCATTATGTTTATATGTAGATCAGATGACTGATCTACAGGGATGTTCATTTCAGTGTTATTTAAATCAGAACAAAATTTAGAAATAGCTGCTGCTGCTGCTGCTAAGTCGCTTCAGTCGTGTCCGACTCTGCGCGACCCCATAGACGGCAGCCCACCAGGCTCCCCCGTCTCTGGGATTCTCCAGGCAAGAACACTGGAGTGGGTTGCCATTTCATTCTCCAATGCATGAAAGTGAAAAGTGAAAGTGAAGTCGCTCAGTCGTGTCTGACTCTTCGCAACCCCATGGACTGCGGCCTACCAGGTTCCTCCATCCATGGGATTTTCCAGGCAAAAGTACTGGAGTAGGGTGCCATTGCCTTCTCCTTAGAAATAGCCTAATGAGATAAATCACATTGCAGAAGATATCTACAGATGTCAGGAAATGTACAGAGTGTTAAAGTGCAAGTTACAGAGCAGGAGTTATTACACTAGCTGGTTATTTTTATTTTTATAAACCCAATGGGGGGAAAATCTGGAAGGATAAACTTTGACATAGTAACGGCGAGTATACCCAAGTAATGGGATATATACGATTTTCTTTGAGCATATAAGCAAATTTTCTAAAGTGATCCTGAACAACTTTTGAGTTAGAAAAAAAGTTTTGTTTTTTTTTTAATTTTAAAGAAAAAGAAGATCAGGAGGAACATTCTCCCAAAATAAGAGGCACTTTTGAAAAAAATCAGTTTTACCTGACTGCTCAGTGCCTGGTAAAGCATGCTCTAAAGGATGATCTTCTACTGGCCTTATAAAGGGAAATAACAGTACACACACATTTTGATCTATTTTTCCAAATTTTGTCCCCTGAAACATATATATGATAGATGAACAGATGTCACGCCTTTTCCCTTTCACAAAGCACTGCTTTGTTAAGCAAGTCACACACTGCTTAGAATCCTTGTTATAGAAGTTAAACTGAATTCTAAAAAGCAAGCAAACAAAACCAGAAGCAAGGCCCTTTTCCCAGTCAACCGCATTAGAAAATTCTAAGCAAGCCTTCCACGGTTGTTTAGAGGGGAAGAAACTTATTTGGATGGATGGAAGGTGGACTCAAAGATAAAGAAGAAATACATGGAGGGAGCACCCCATGTCTCCTGCTCTGCAGGAGCCCAGACTTACTGGCTGAGGATGTAGAGATGAATGGCTATCTGGGCAGAAACCTCACCTTGGTCTGGAATGTGCAGAACATGTGCGTTAAGAACGGATGCTCCCACGCCAAGGAGAGGACCCTCTTCTCTACCATTGTGCACTCCACGTCGTCGTCCATCAAAACCACATCTTTCTTTAAGGCTTTTATCGCGAAAAATTGATTGGTTTTCTTGAACTCTGCTAGGAAGACCTGGAAGGAAGGAGAAGCAGCAGTGTTCTTTTAGAATTTGGATGGACACTCGATAAAGAAGAGTCATGACGGGCTGAGAGAGATGTATTGGGGGAGGAAACAATTAATTCTCCAATCCTCCTCTATCCCCTTTATGGAGACAAACTGAGTTTTACTGGCGTGGGATGCTATTAACAGCTTCATCCACTCTACCTTTCAAAGGGTTTCACAAAATCAGATGGGTTATTCTCAGCCCCTGGAAAGATTCTATTTAGAAAAGTGGAATCTAGAAAAATCGTACAGATGAACCTATTTGCAAAGCAGAAACAGAGACACAGATGTAGAGAACAAATGCATGGACATCAAGGGGGATGGATTAGGAAGTTGGGATTGATACACACACACTACTATGGATAAAACTGATAAGGAATGAGAACACACTATATAGCTGGGGGAACGCTACCCAGTGCTCGGACCGAAACGGGAAGGAAATCTAGAGAAGAGGGGATATATGTATATGTACAGCTGATTCACTTTACTGTACAACAGATATACAACACTGTAAATCAGCTATACTCCAATAAAATTTTTTAAAAAGTATCCTGTCTGCCCAGAGACCTAAGTTTATAAAAAAATATCAGAGAAGAATGTGTATTGAGGAAATAGCAGCGAGTAATGAAGAGGAAGACTTGACTGCTTTTGAAATAATCAATGAAG
Organism: Giraffa tippelskirchi; assembly: GCF_054371585.1. NCBI lineage: Eukaryota > Metazoa > Chordata > Mammalia > Artiodactyla > Giraffidae > Giraffa > Giraffa tippelskirchi. The sequence goes on from NC_137287.1 coordinate 55,931,576, forward strand.
ATGAGCATAAAACCTTACTCCATGTTTTACCCACTTTTTCAAGGCCAAAAAGCATATGTGAGAAATACAACTGTCCTGAAGTACTTAAAGAATTCACAGGATTTCCTCTGACAGCACAGACACTAACATTATCTTCAAGACCTACTATGTGTCAGACATCCTGCTACAGGCTTTATGCATGCTATCTAATTTTAGTACCTATTTAATTCTTGGTTCAGAACACTCTGCAATACAGATAGTAACAATAAAAGAAACCTAGGGTCAAAGGGTAACTTTCTCAAACTCACGGAGCTACTCAGTGGAAAATCTGACTCCAAAGCTGACTTTTTCCACTCAATTTCTGGCATAAGACAGGACACCAGATGGCATAGAATGGAGAGTTTCTCCAACTTGCATTCTTGCAGATGATGCAGCCACAGACAACTGATAGTAGTGAGGATACGGCACGTGGAGACAGAAAGCCGCAGCTCCGGCCTCATTTCGCAGACATTTACCAGCTGTGGGAATGTGGGCACACAGATGAACCTCCCTGGGCTTTGGTTCCCTAATGTGGAAAAGCCATAACTATCACCACACTGCTGACTTACAGGGCTGTTGTGAAAATCAAACACCAGGGGGAAAGTGACTTGTGAACTATAAAATGCTTTCTGAATGAGTTATTGGAATCTAAAACCAAAATGAATGTGTGTAACAAAACAGAAACAGACTCACGGAGAGAACAAACCAGTGGTTACCAGTCGGGGGAAGGGCCAAGACAAGGGCATGGGATTAAGAGGTACAAACTACTCTGTGTAAAATAAATAAGCAACAGGAATATATTGAATCTCACAGCGAAACATAGCCGTTATTTTGTAATAACTTAGAATCTATAAAACTACTGAATCACTATGTTACACATCTGAAGCTAATATAATATTGTAAATCAACTATACTTCAAAAAACCCACTCATCATTTGTTTCTTTTAGTGACTTTTAAGGGATGCTGAAGTTAATGATGACACACCAATAGTGAAAATGCATGTGTCTATGTTTAAAATAATACAGTGCAGACACATAGCTTTGGGTGTAGCTGGCTTGATAGAGAGGGTAGAGCTTAGATGAGAATTCAGGCACGAAGGTGAAAGTGTGAGTCACTCAGTTGTGTCCAGCTCTTTGCGACCCCGCGGACTGTAGCTTGCTAGGCTCCTCTGTCCACGGAATTCTCCAGGTGAGAATACCAGACTTGGTAGCCATTCCCTTCTCCAGGCAATCTTCCCAACCCAGGTATTGAACCCATGTCTCCTGCACGGCAGACAGATTCTTTACCGTCTGAGCCATCACAGAAATAACGTGCATAACCCCAGAAAACATGCCATTTATTCTCCTGGGCCTAAAATCAATGGAGAACCAAAATAGAGAGGCTACCATTTTGGTGAGGAAACATATCTATACAGAGTGAAAAAATAGAAAAACAAGAACAAGTTTGGAGTTCAAGAAGAGGAAATATATTCTGCTTTGGGGCTTCCCCTCCTTGTTGGGCCCCCACAGTGCAGTCCCCTCGGGGTGCAGGGATCTGGGATTCTGATGGGGAGGAGCTTAGTGCTCTGGTCACAGAGCCAAGGCTGCTGAAGCTCTCAGCTATCCATTGGGTTATTTACTAAGGCAGGTAGGTTTAACTTAAAGCTGTGTTAACCTTGTTGAAAAGTAGACATCTACCCAGAGAACAAAGAAAACCATTTCTATAACAATTAGAAATTCTGTTTTGGTAACTGCTTTTTTCAATAAAACATTCCCCAGACCAGCCTTAAACTAAGAAGTCGAAAAAGCAATCTCCATCTCTATAATGTCCTTCCAATTTTTGGTAACAGGTTATCATTGCACATTAATTGATGCTACATTTTAATGAAGATTGGCTGTAAAACTGCCTATTGCACTCAGAATAACACCATGTGAGCCTGTGATGGTTCGTGCTATTGTTGAAATGAATTAATAGCTATTGGCTACAGTTGGCAGGGCAGAGTAGGTTTTGCCAAAGGTGATTCCTTGGTATTAAACCCAACCCCTACTAGCAGCACAAAGTCATTCAGCTATGGCAAGACCTAGTTGCATTTCAGCTTGTTTATTATTAAACTGGGTAAGTTTTATAGCCCAAGTCTGGTGAGCAGGTGCTGAGCATAATGCTGGCCTTGGTTGCACAAATTCATGGGACAGTAGTCTCTGGCTAAAATTTTCTCAGAAGTCACATTCAATATAATTAAAAACAGCTGAGAATTTCATTAATACATGAGATATCCTTAATATCCAAGATAACCTAAAAACCTGTATTCCACGACATCCCTCTACAATCACTGACTTGAAAATCTTCTCGTCACTGATAGTTGATTATAATTTCTTAGATTATGTTTTCCTCTTCTTCCTCCTCGCGCTCCATGACAGATAGCCCATACGTTGAGTGAGTGGCAGGAATAATTGAGAGGAGAAACTTTTCCTAAGACACTCAAGTTATGGCTATATTTGTGGGCTGTACTGTGTCCCTTCCAAATAATTCCATGGACAGGCTCCTCTGGTATCTTCCTGACCCAGGGATCAAACCCAAGTCTCTCGCATTGCAGGCAGATTCTTTACCATCTGAGCCACCAGGGGAGCCTTAATAATTCACGTGCTGTAGTCCTAAACCCCCAGCACCTGAGAGTGTGACCTTATTTGGAGACAGGGTCTTTACAGAGATAATTACGTTAAAATGAGGTCATTAGGGTGGGCCCTGATGCCATAGAAGTGGCATCCTCATAAGAAGAGGGAATCGGGACACAGAGGAATGGCCATGTGAGGACACAGGAAGAAGACAGCGACTACATCTGGGAAAGTGGGAGGCCTCAGGAGGAACAGCCTTGGCCACACCTTGATCCTGGATGTCCAGCCTCCAGAACTGGGGGAGATACACTTCTGCTGTTGAAGCTGCCCCCCTGTGGTGTTTTACTACAGTAGCCCTAAGCGAAGACAAGACTGAGAAAAAAATCATAAGGAAAGTAAAACCACACTCTGGGTTTAAGAAAGGAGCAAAACAACAACAAAACCACCAATGAAACAAAAATATCTGAGACAGGAACTGGCTGGGGCACCTTCCCGCTTCATTGGTGTCTGAAGATACCACACTCATATGCTGGTGGGATGAACACCTTTAAAGTGAGATGGCTGGAACTGTTTTTCCCCAGGGAGTAGAGGCTGCTGCTCCCAAGAGCTCCCTGTGCTTAGTCGCTCAGTTGTGTCCGACTCTTTGCAACCCCATGGACTGTAGCCCGCCAGGCTCCTCTGTCCACGGGCATTCTCCAGGCAAGAATACTGGAGTGGGTTGCCACGCCCTCCTCCAGGGGATCTTCCCAACCCAGGAACTGAACCCAGGACTCTTGCTTTACAGGCAGATTCTTTACCGTCTGAGCCACCAAGGAAGCCCCTGGGTCCCTACTATTCAGACATCTCTCTGCCCTCTAACATATATCACATCACATCACATCACAGTTCCTGCCCAGGAAGGCTCTCTCTGCACACCCATGCCTGGGTTTGGTCCCACCAGCTCAGTTCCGCTGGCCAGAACTTTGCTTCTCAGTTTCTCTCATCTGGCCCACAGAATCCTACATACAGTATCGTACCTTGCCAAAACTTCCTTTCCCCAACATTTTGTGCAAGGTGAAATCCTCGATTTTGAGTTTCATATGTAGAGAAGTTCTTTCTTTGTTTGGCTCAGGTTCTTGACGATGGCATACTTTCTCCATCTCTTCCAAGGGAGACTCCCAGGAGATCCCCTGAGGCTCTGAAAATGACGAGCCAGTGGTTAAAAGGAAATAAGGAACAGTGGAGGGTCATCCTAGCTATTCTGAGAACCTGCTTTCTTTTCCATATCCTGTTCTGAAGCTTCATCTGCCACAGTTCAGAAAGGGGTTCCTGCAGGGCAAAAGGAGCACCTCCTGCCTGGAAGCCTGGCATCTGGGGGGTGGACCGTGTCTCTTTATGGGACAGACTGGGGAAAATGTCAGGTTAAGAAAGATTCCAACCAGCACAAGAGTAGGAACAAGCATTTTGGATAATGCTGAATCACGGACATATAGGGATTTTAGCTGAACTGGAGGGAAAATGACTCCCCATTGCTTGTGTGGCTTGCAGGCATAATGGCATCAATTTCTGTGGCCTACCATGTAGGGAAGAAGAGCTGGATAGCAGATCATTAAAGACCCGAATGGAATCATTCGCTACAGTCTTCAGGTCAAGATGCTGCCTACTTTGACTGTCTCTGAGACATGGTCTACCCAGAGACCTTTCCCAAATCTAATCCAAACACTTCTTTAAAAAAGTTTACAGACAATTTATTCCTCACCCCATGCCAGAGAAGGTGTAGACCAACTTTTCTGGAACCTTCTTATAACATTTCTTAAAACTGAAATATACTTAATATATTACATTGTGCTAATTTAACATGCATAACATGTTGATTGACACATTTATCTACTGGGATATCACATGATGGCACCTCATAGCACATAATTATCCTATCATTTTTGCCGTTGGAATTGTGTGTGTGCTCAGTCTTGTCCAACTCTTTGCAGCCCCATGGATTGTAGCCTGCCAGGCTTCTCTGTCCATGGAATTTTCCAGGCAAGAATACTGGAGCGGATTACCACTTCCTACTCCAGGGGATCTTTCCCATCCAGGGATTGAAGCTGCATCTCTTTCATTTCCTGCATTGGCAGGAAGATTCTTTACCACTCTAGGTTTGTCTTTCATATTCTAAGTCCAAAGAAAATAAGGATCTTATAATATATGTTGAAACTATTCAGAATCACATGTATATGCATGGCTGAGTCCCTCTGCTGTTCACCTGAAACTACCAGAACATTAATTAATTGGCTATACCTCAATACAAAATGTTTTTGGTGTTAAAAAAATAAAAATTAAAAAAGAAAAAGAATCACACAATCACATCCTGTCAAAAAGCACCTTCCAACCGGAGGCTGGATGAACTTCCATAATGTCATAAATGTTAAGGATGTTGGCTATTCTTCCCCATTCTAATCTTAAACTTCCCAGTAAAGTCTCAAAGTACAGAATAAGATGGTTTGTGGTATTTCTACCATAGTGCTCTATGGAGGATTTAGTTTTGTAAAACTGTCGGACCATGGCAGGGAGTTCAGTTCAGTTCAGTTGCTCAGTCGTGTCCGACTCTTTGTGACCCCATGAATCATAGCACGCCGGGCCTCCCTGTCCATCACCAACTCCTGGAGTCCACCCAAACCCATGTCCATCGAGTCGGTGATGCCATCCAGCCATCTCATCCTCTGTTGTCCCCTTCTCCTCCTGCCCCTAATCCTTCCCAGCATCAGGGTCTTTTCCAATGAGTCAACTCTTTGCATCAGGTGGTCAAAGTATTGGAGTTTCAGCTTCAACATCAGTCCTTCCAACGAACACCCAGGACTGATCTCCTTTAGGATGGACTGGTTGGCTCTATGGAGGATTTAGTTTTGTAAAACTGTCGGACCATGGCAGGGAGTAACATTCTAAATTTCTAAGGAAAAGTTCGCAATTATTTCTTCCAGAGATACCCCATATTCTACCCCCACTTCAACTTCCAACAACCCCTGTCCACTTACAAAGGTTTTCTAGTGGGTGTATTTTGGTTTTACTTTTAGAAGTAGAAGCTTCTTTGAGGGTGGTTATGTTGGTAATTTCTAACTAGAAAAGAATCATTTATCAGGCCAGGTAAAGGGAGACTTTAACCCAGAAAGTCTTAGTGAAAGTGTTAGTTGCTCAGTTGTGTCCGACTCTTTGTGACCCCATGGACTGTAGCCTGCCAGGCTCCTCTGTCCATGGAATTCTCCAGGCAAGTGGGTATCCACTTGGAGTGGGTAGCCATTCCCTTCTCCAAGGAACCTTCCCAACATAGGGATCAAACCTGGGTCTTCTGCATTGCAGGCAGATTCTTTACCTTCTGAGCCACCAGGAAAGTCCTGGACTCAGGTTAAGGTTAATCAAGATGAATTACTGACGAAAATTCCACTGTGAATAGAGATAGCTACCTTTTTTCCCGGGTCCTGGTACATACGGCGGCTTTGCTTCACCTTTTATGGAGCATGGGAGACCAATTTCAACCGGACCTTCTCTGAAGATGTGCTCAGAATCTCTTAAGCAGCGAGCCTGGGTTACAAACAAAGAGTCAGACCACCCACCTATCCACCCACCACGGACAGGACCATGCGTGCTGCTGTCCATGGTCACGAAGCCATTTCAGATCCCTGAACATGTAGGATAACTGAAACTCTCCTCCTCCTCGGCACTCTCTTAGGATCCCATACCCTGTGAACATCTATTATATTTATGCACCAGCAAAGCATGCTCACTTCCTTCATATTTTCTGGGGGCTCACTGTTTTTTCCCACACTACCCACAGCTGCTGCTGCTGCTGCTAAGTCGCTTCAGTCGTGTCCGACTCTGTGCGACCCCATAGACGGCAGCCCACCAAGCTCCGCCATCCCTGGGATTCTCCAGGCAAGAATACTGGAGTGGGTTGCCATTTCCTTCTCCAGCGCATGAAAGGGAAAAGTGAAAGTGAAGTCACTCAGTCGTGTCCGACTCTCAGCAACCCCATAGACTGTAGCCCACCAGGCTCCTCCGTCCATGGGATTTTCCAGGCAAGAGTACTGGAGTGGGGTGCCATTACCCACAGCACTCAGTCACAAATAGGAATCAAAGACCAATGGATGGAAAAATAGCTCAACTAGGCAAAGCCAAGTCTTTAAGATTTTTTCTTTTTTTAGAGTGGACCATTTTTAAAGTCTTTCTTGAAGTTGTTATAATACTGCTTCCGTTTTATATTTTGGTTTTTTGGTGCGAGGCATGTGGGATCCTAGCTCCCTGAACAGGGATCAAACTCACACTTCCTGCATTGGAAGGTGAAGTCTTAACCACTGGACAACCAGGGAAGTTCCAAAGCCAAGTCTCAGAGAGGGTTTGCTCATGGATGTGAGGATTCAGCATGCTACTGGGCAGAAAGGCAAAGCTGCCTCAGATTCAGTGTTTTGGGGACATTTTGGAAATGATTCCAGCAAATGTTTTTCCCACAAACTATTACATAGTCATCTTATACAGGTATAAAGCTAGCAATGAATCTTTAATAATTTTAATGAATACATTTGTTTTCACCCCTGCTCATTCCATGAAAAATTTAAGCTCTTACAAAGATCCACACAAGTGAAATGCATTAAATAAACATCTCAAAGTGGGGATGTGGACATGAAGATGAAAGCCAGGGTCAAGGCAAGTGCTTGGAAACAGATTCCATGTTGCCCCATACAGTTGCTACAAATCCAAGAGTGAAGGGACTGAAATAGTCCTTGTTGAGTTGAAACTGTGGGGACTTGTCCCCTAAAAGCCATTCCTACCTGCTGAGTGCTCTCAATCATTGCCAGTGCTTCGGCCATCAGCTTCTGGTTTATACCACAAAGGTTGGCCACCTTTGTCTGGCATCTGTGATGCACATTCATGCCACATGCTGAAAGGAAGAAGCAACACCATGAGCAAGGGCGACAGAACCAACTTCCAGGCAGTCTGAACACGATCTGTTTTGGGTGCATGTACGTGCAACAGACAATTGGCAAATCCCCAGCTCCATCTTCCCCGCAGAGGGAGACAATGAAGACAGATATTAGGGCGGTGCTTTGATGATGCCAGCATCCACCTCCGCTTCACTGAGATACTCATGCACACAGCAGGTGCTTTTTGGCATGATGCTTGGATATGACTCCTGCTCGAGGCATAGCCAGAGCCTTGTTGATGACAAGGAAGGCTGCCGCCCATTTGTGTGCACAAACTTAGCACAGTGACTGGACTCCAAAAGGTGCTCACCAAATACAACTTTTCTTTCCTCTTTAAAAATGCATTTAAACTGGGCTGCTGCTGAGAATAAAAACTGATGTTGGCTCTCATTCTAGGGGAGAATCAGTTGGTGGTGATGTGAATTGCTGGGTGGAAGGTCATTCACTCCCACTCTAGACTGGAGCTGAGGATCCCCTTTGCCAGATGAGCTGCAAGGGGCTTTTCCACCCTCTAGGCTGAAGCCCAGGGTGCAGCCTCAGCCTAAATTGAAACTGAGAAGGTGGAGTGGGCTATGCAGGTGTGAGAGGTGGGGGTAAAGGAGTGGAGGTGTCCAGAGACCAGGTTCGCACCACATGGGAGAGGTGGGCTACTTCACCAGGCTAAATACAGGCTTCCAACTTTGAGGCCTACAATTCTGGATTCATTAGTCTAAAGACAGCTGTGACTGTGGGAGCCTTCTTGTATTGTGGGCCATGTGTCTGTATGGCTGTGTAAAGACAATTATTGCTTCATGTTATCAGTCTTAGAAAATTCAACTTCTGCTTATGAAACATCACCATTATGCCAAAAAAAAAAAAAAAACCCAACAAAAAAACAAAATGTTCCAACACCTGCATGTAGAACTGTGATCTCACATCCTGCTAGATTCTATAAAGGTCTTTCAATAGGGATTGTTACAATGGAACTAGGCAGGAGACGCTATAAAATCATGCTGTTTTCATCCTCTTACTTTATTATTAGCCCATTTGTGTGCACAAACTTAGCACAGTGATTGGCCTTCAAAAGGTGCTCACCAAATACAACTTTTCTTGCATCTTTAAAAATATTATTGAAATATTTAGATGATACTATAGCTGTCTTTACGTTTAGTTTTCACTAGGTAAACAGACCGTTCACAATAAAACAAAATAGCATTTTCTATGTAAGTAAGTATAAACCATAGATAGTTGTAAAAAACCCATCTGAAGTGAAACCTTTATGCTCCTTATAATGGCCTCTGTCCTCTGAATACTGCCTGATTTACTTGACTCTTCCTGGGCTCCCAGATGCAGGTTTTATGCTGGGCAGCCTCAGCTCCCATTTCCTACCCACGGCAGCAAGGCAGAGGGAGGCAGTTAGCAGGGATTGAGCATCTTACTGTTTAAAATTGTACCAGATCTAAGCTCCTCTCTGATGTGCCATGAACAAAAGCTCCCTGCCCACCAGGATCAAAATGTCAGAAGCCTGTTACTAACCTAGTAGGTGATAACTGAACCTCTGTGAATGCAAACAGTTCCTTCTGATGACTAATTTCATGTGAATTTCAGCAGCCAGAGGAAGGGGACAGGATCAGGATAAGAGGGGACCACACTTAGGCAGGAGGCTTACAGGAGAGCAAGAAGAGAGAGTGAGACAGAGAGTGGGAGGTGGAGACGCAGACAAGGGCATGAGGAAGGAGCAGACAGTACCCCGCCTAGCGGGGTTTCAGCAAGAACAGAGAATGACTCGGGGTGGGGGAAGGAAAAGAGTGGGAGAAAATGGGGGAGGGGGAGAGGGAGGGAAAGTAAGGAAGGCCAGAGGATGGGAAATGAAAGAAAGAATGGAACAGAGAAGAAAGAATGTTAGGAAAGGATGGAACAGAGGAGGGCGTGGAAGCCACAGAATAATGCCAAGGAGTCCTAGTGGAAGTTCTGAGCTCAGAGGCACAAGCTACTGCGGGGATGAGCACAGCCTCTGCAGGTGGGGTGATGGGCTCCAGGGAAGAAAACCCTGATGTCCAAGACCATCAGAATAGAGGTGCCATCACGTGTGGATTTGATTATTCCTGTCCTGTTTGTCCACTCAGAAACCCTCCAAGTTACCTGTTGCCTGTGAACTCCTAGAGACAGTCTACACAATGCCAGGCCACCCACCCTCGGACCATTGAGCAGATGTAGACAGGAAAGTGTGTGGTGGTCCCCTGGGCGGTGGAAGGGTGGTTCAGTTGAATTTTGACTACCTGTGGGTTTGCCTTCAGCAATGAGTTGAAAAACCTAACATCTCCTGCCTTCTTTAAGATGTCACTCCAGGCTCTACCAGACCTGCAGATACACCTGGGATGTGGATAAGGAGGCAGCTAAGGGTGACCTTCCTGCTTAGGTCAGCCCTCTTTATCACTTAAAAGATCCAACACACAGTAGCCAGTGGCATAAGTTAAAATGGGGTGATCCACAAAAAATAAAGTGGTTTCTATGTTTAATCAGTGGGCTTCCCAGGTGGCACTAGTGGTAAAGAACCTGCCTGCCAATGCAAGAGATTTAAGAGACACGGGTTCTATCCCTGAGTTGGGAAGATCTCCTGGAGGAGGGCAGAGCAACCCACTGTAGTATTCTTGCCTAGAGAATCCCAAGGACAGAGGAGCCTGGCACACGCCAGTCCATGGGGTTGCAAAGAGTCAGACACGACTAAAGTGACTTAGCAAACGCATGTTTAATCAATATCCTAGGATAAACCATAATGGAAAAGAGTATGTTAAAAAATGCATATAAATGTATACACATTATATAATGTGTATATATATATATATAATTGAATCATCTTGCTGTATAGCAGTAATTAACAAAACACTGTACATCAACTATACTCCAATAAAAAATTTTTTAATTGAGAATAAAATGCTCCCTGCTGAGTGGGGCACCTTTGTTTTGAACACGTTATCTAGGCTCTGTCCCCTCTCAGTCCCCACTCCAAAGGCAGAAGGGCTTTGATAGTTTTTGTTGGAATTTTCCCTCCCTACCCCCTAATCCTGGTGAAATGGCATCTCAGTTTCTAAAGGTTATTGCCTTAGCAACCTGGGCTTTTAGAGCAAGAAAGCTGTCTGGCTTTTCCTCTGGGTCAGGCTGAATAACTGGACGGGTAAAGGGGAGTGAGCTCAGGCTCTGTGATCAGGTCACCTGGAGGAGCAATCCTGGGCCTCTCCCTGTGCGGGCTTTCCCAGTGGCTCAGATGGTAAACAATCTGCCTACAATGCAGGAGACCTGGGTTCAACCCCTGCGTCAGGAAGATCCCCTGGAGAAGGGAATGGCAACCCACTCCACTCTTCTTGCCTTGGAGAATTCCATGGACAGAAGAGCCTGGTGGGCTACAGTCCATGGGGTCGCAAAGAGCTGGACCTGACTCAGTGACTAACACTTCCAACACTTAAACTGTGCAGCTGGAATTCACAGCATGCTTTGGGGACAGGTGTGCCAGATTAATTAAGCCAGGGACTTTTTCCATACAGGACTTTTTAGCAGCCCGGCAGATGTGCCAGGTTCATTCCTCAATGGGGTCACAGACAGAATGGTCGTCGCTGGTTCCAGGGAGAGTGGCAGGGGCATGGCCAGAGCCACCAGAGTCAGGAAGGGACGGGTCAGGGCAGGGGACCAGTCAGAGGAGCATGCCGCCTCCTTGCTCCCCAGGACTGGGGCCAAGGAAGGCATCAGGCCAGGGGCCTGGACACGGGACCTGAATGACTGTGCACTTCTCTGGGAAATAAGACACGGGGTGGTGGCAGGTGGAAGGAAAAGAACAGCAGTGGCTTGTTATCCGGGAACTTCTTGTTCAGGACCACAGGGCTCTTCTGGGCTGGCTGAACAAGCAAGTCATCTCCACCTTCCCTCCATCCCTCATCCTCTTATCAAAGCTGCAAATCCACCTCCTGGAGGTTCTGTCGGTGGGTACCCCAAGCACCTTTTGCGTGGGACTCACCGTCACACTTGAGTCCTTGCCTGGCCAGGCCCCACAGCAGGGTCCCACAGTGCTCACAGAAGGTTGGGCTCTTGTAATTGTAGACCTTAAATCTGTGCGGCATGTCGATTTTGAATCTCTCCTTGTGGAACTGAAAGGGAACAAGAGAGTACGATGGTTCATGTGTCCTGGGTTCCCCACTTTTCATTTCTTTAGCAGAGACTTTTGCAGAATGAACAGAATAATAAAAACATTGCAATGATGTGTATTGGAAGTCATGATTTTTACTTGTCAAGCCTTATAGTCATATCCAATGAAGACAGGAAGATATTAGCTGTCCTAGGTCAAGGGCACGAGATACTCTTATCAGGTAACCTGGAGATAGCTGAAGTCTGCTGCCTTCAGAGTCTGCTGCCAATATTAGATGGGCTAATATTTCAGGAAGGAGACCAGAGTTATTTGTTTAAATGGGAGTTATGTCAATGGACTTCCATTCCTATTTAACATAAATATTTCCTTTTCCCTTTCAACCTAGAACTAGTGCTTTCACCTTTGGAAGATATTATATAATGCCTCCTCTAGAGGCATCGGTTTATTAGTGTGAGAAGTGGGAAGACTTTTCACACTTGTTATATGTGAACAGAAGAGACAGGCATAGAGAACAGTCCTGCCATGTGCTGTGACAAATATGTCACCTGTGTTGTCTTTTACATGTGTAATACCTCATATAATCCTCAAAATTTGAAGCAGCCTCTGTTAGGATTCTGATTTGATCTATGGGGAGATTAAACATGGAGAGGGCGAGACACTAGTTTTGGGTCTCAGTAACAATCATTACTAAAGAGGAAAGCATTTCAGGGATATTGACGTGCATGGAAAAATTTAAGAATTGTGCATTATGAACAAGAATTAGGGCATTGTTGGGCTTCCCTGGTGGTACAGTGAATAAAAATCCACCTGCTAGTGCAGGGAACATGGGTTTGATCCCTGGTCTGGGGAGATTCCACATGCTGTGGAGCAACAAAGCCCATGCACTCCAACCACTGAAGCCTGCAAGCCTAGAGACCATACTCTGCAATAAGAAAAGCCACCACAACGAGAAGCCCCAAGCACCGCAACTAGAGAGTAGCCCCTGCTCTCTGAAATAAGAGAAAGCCCACACACAGCAACAGAATTTTTTAAAAAGTCCTTTAAAAAAGAATTAGTGGCCTGTTAAAGGTAATGTCAGGATGAAATCATCATATTTCAGACAAAGGCGAATCTAGGTCCGTACCATAGTTTCTCGGCTGTTGATAGCTGATCCTGTGCACTTTGCTATTACTTTATCGATACACTTCTTGTGAATTGCTGCATTACATTCTGAAAAGAAATAACTACAGCTTGAGATTTTCAGAAGTTAAGGGACAACTAAACAAAAGGAACGATGCTAGTACAACAGAAATCCTTCTTACTTACGTTGACACTGGTAGCCTTGTTTGTTCAGACCCCTGCAATAAAGCACATGTTTGAATATGTATATGGACTTTAGAGTCAACTGTAGTACCAAAAACAAAAACATTTAAAAGATGAACAAGCTCTCATAGCTTCCTACTCTCACATAGCATTTTCTGATCAACAGCCCTGGTCTATTATTAGCCAAGAGTGTTTATGTGCGCTCTTATTTTGACCTGCTTTGTGAAAAGTCTAAACATTCAATAAATGAGGAGTTGTTCATTTCCCTTTCATTTGCATATTTTCCAAACAAACATGCAGACCAAAAAATGCCCAACCAAAAAATGGATCACAGGCTCCTAGTAGCAAATTTCCATGTCTACACTTAAAAATTTTCACTGTCTTACTAAGTTCAGTACAGATAAGCAAACATATCCATATAACGCTTTATTTCCTCTTTCTGAGTATCTGAGAACATTTGCAGCTAATAAATTCTCAACCTTCAGACTGATTCTGTGAACATTCACTATTAGAAAGAAAGGCGTTCAAGTCATTAGATAAAGACAGTTGATGGAAATCCACCAAAAGTCTACCTGACCTTTGGATACCCTGGTGAAGCCAGAGGTTGTGCATTAACAGATCCTGCAAGAACCCAAAAGAGAGAAGACCCCAAAAGAGTGGGGGAGGCTGAAACAAGAGATAGGAGTCATTTTGAGTCTCCAGTCTACCGTAGCCTTCACTGTGTGGTTACTGAGGCTTGAACCAATCTCTGTTCGAGGGCTGTTAAGACACCCAAGAGCCTTGTAAACATAGAAACTCATCAGCTCCAGTGGGCAAGTGTTGCCTTCTGCAGACATTTAGTTAGCAGCACAGTTGGGCTGTTGAGCTGGTGGCAGTTTTGACTATAAAACTGTGCTTACAATAAAGATCTCTCCCTCTTCTGTCCCTCCCCACTCACCCCCAGAAGCTTCCCATTTAATTGGAAACCAAAGTTTCCTTGAAATCTTTCCTAAGGGAGCTGGATTCCTCGCTCTACAGGAGCTCTACTATGAAAATATTCTCTAGAATCACACCGTTTGAGCCTTCTCAATCCCGGTGAGGCCACTGGAAACTCTCAGGTAGTACCTATTCCCATACACTCCCCCAAGGTGGAACATGCCAGGCCTGGTGGGTTAAGAAGCTGCATCGTGGGACTTCCCCAGTGGTCCAGTGTTTAAGAATCTGCCATGCAATGCAGGGGATGGGGGTTCAGTCCTTGCTCAGGGGTCTAAGATCCCACAGGCCTCAGAACAACTAAGCTGGCACTCTGAAGCCTGTGTGCCATAACTAAGACCCAACACAGCCAAATAAACAAACAAATTAAAAAAAAGATGTGACACAAGGCATAACCTGAAGCTTGGCATCACATGCGAGTTACCATACCAGACAAATTCATGGCAGACGGAGCAAAACGTGGGCTGTGGGAAGAAGGTGGCTGTGAATTCATGGCACTTGACGTGGTGGACTTTGGCCTGTTTGATGGCTCCTCGGCGGTGATGCAGAGCGAAGAAGCCGTCGGTCTCGAATTCGTTCATGTCCTTTGTGTCTGCAGGAAGAGGGCAGTGACAGTGACCTTCTGTGATATGGCTGTCACAGCTGGGGGCGACCAGGGTGGGGGTAAGTGGGGAAGGGGCAGAGATGGATGAGGAACTAGACAAGCATTGAGACCATTAACACCCCAAGTACTGGGTTGGGCAAAAAGCCTATTTGAGTTTTTCCAAAAGATGTTATGGACATTTTGGCCAACCCAGTACTTCTAAAGTTTGGTAAAAACAAAGTGTCTTTCCTTAGTCCCATAACAGAGTTATCAGAGGGTATACTGTTACAGGATTGGAGCAACGAGCCTGGATTCTTGGCTCGATCCTTCCATCCTCTCTCAATTTTTAAAACCAGAAGTTGGAACATTTAAGGTATTTATTGACCTCTCCTCGTCACTGTCAGTGATGAGTCAGCCAGAAAAGGCAGGAAGTGGCAAATACTTTGCCTGTAATTCTAAAGAATGATGTGGTACTAACAGTAAGTTGGAAACAATATATATATATATTTTTAGGTCCCAGGAAATTTTATATCTGGTTGTTTATGGACAAAAAAAAAAGTAGACAGGCAGGAGCTGGCCAGATTTCTGAAGGCAGAAGAGCTTTGGGAAGTTATTTATGCTTTGGTTCCTGAAGCCCATGGGAATCAGATGCAGCAGCCATAAACTATACAGATCAATGTGGAAAGCGCCAGAAATGAACAGATGACTGCAACTAAAAAATGTCTAGATAATCCTGGATGTTACCTAGTCATCTACATCAAATCATCACATTCACATTTCTTCAGTTTACCCTGGGCTCTGGATGCTGGTGAAGGTACTCTGGGTAGTAACTGTCCACAGTACCCACAGCTTCCCAAAAGGCTGGAAGAATTCTGAGAAATACCAGTGAGAATATTAGCCCTGGCTGAAGCCCAGGTCCCCAAACCAAAATACACAATAGCAAGGTAGTTATGATTAAACAGTGCAATGGAACCTCCAGCATGCATGAGAGAGTGACATGGTAAAGGTGACAGAATGAACAAAACTGTCATCATCACTAAAATAAGGGTAATGAATTTAATGATTCTAGTTCCTACAACTGCAATTTTAAGTAGATTCTTGGATTACTTATTCTACTTATTTTTTAAAATACAAAAAATGGAGGTTTGGCAAGAATAAGGGGCTCATGTTTCACAAATGAAGAGAGCTAACAATGTTTAAACCAAATTGTTTCCCTTCAGGCTAAGCCATGGCAGTGGCTGGACAACACACCTGAGGCAAACGATCCTGCCAGAGGATCTTAACTTCTCCACCCCTTTTCATGGTCAGGCTGGAAACACACTGGGTAAACAACGGGGCAGGGGGAGGGTCACGGAGGTGGAGACCCTCCTCCACGATCCAGCCTAGTGCCAGCACTCATTTCAAGACTGAAGTCTTCTCCTCAAGAGTCCACAGGCCTGTTTTATGGAAACCCCAAACTCTCAGAAAAAAAGTCACTTTGCTGTATACCTGAAACTAACACAGCACTGCAAATCAACTATATTCTAAAGAAAATAATAATAAAGCATTCCTGAAAAAGAGTTCCTTATAGGGTTTAGTACTTTGCCTGATACTTCAAGGTTAGGTGATTTAGGTCTTTTGTTCAGGAACTGGGCTGGAAATAAATTAGCCTCTGTTAATTAGGGGTTAGATTTAGGGTCACTGAGGCAACTGCCTTCTCCCATAGGTTCTGGTCTAAGTGTAGAGATCTATTTACAACTCAGGACTGGCACAGGAGGCCATTTGTCAGGAAGCTCTGACTCATTTCTATTTTGGTGCTGATGAAATAAAAAGAAATAAAGCACAAAATTACTTTTGAACTCAGGGAGGGAGGTGAATTATTCTGGGAACCCTATCCATATTACTGTGAAAAATATACAAATATAATCATGTAAAAATTATATGGTGGTGGTTTAGTTGCTAAGTTGTGTCCAACTCTTGCGACCCCAAAGACTGCAGACCGCCAGGCTCCTCTGTTCATGGGATTCTCCAGGCAAGAATACTGGCGTGGGTTGCCATTTCCTTCTCCAGGGGATCTTCCCAATCCAGGAATCGAACCCAGGCAGATTCTTTACTGACTGAACAGTCTAACAAACTATTATAAATAATAGTCCGGACTATATACAACTGTATGTTTATAAATATAAAATAGTCTGTGTATTAGAACACTGTACATTTAAAAATATGTCAGAGAGTACAGATAAGGAATTCATTCCCTTGCTCCTTGCTATAATTCCTTTATCCTCTGACCATTTCAATCCTTATAAGAAAGTAAATGTATAAAAGCGCAGAATTTTAAAACTTCTCCTTGTAATTACTGTTTATTTCTGAAGTAATTTGGCCTTCTGTTTGTTCACTGGCTTGAATAAGCTCACTGATTTTTATATATTTGGTTATTTATTTTGTAGTAATGGTGCCTAATCTATTTGTTTAGTTTAACCTATCACTTGTTTGTAGTCAATTAAGTCACACATTTCCTGGGGAGCTATAAGCAAATTGCTATCCAGGATATTATAAAGAATTATGAGATGTTACCCCTAAGTTTGAATGGGTAAGTCAGGAAGAGATGGCACTCACACAAAGAACAGACTTGGAGACAAGAACTCCCGTATTTTTAGGAGGTAGGAAAAGAAATTACAAAAGAGGCCATGAAGAGGCAGCTGAAAAATTAAGAGGAAAACTTGAATAATATTACATCAAGCAATCCAAGAAAGAAAAGGTTTCTCAGCGTTGACAGATAGAAAGATGTCAAAGGAATTGAAGCTTAAGAAACAAACATTTGTTTTGAGGATTCATTCTTTTGGAGAAAGCCATTTAGCAGATGGATTGAAATATAAGCCAGATTCTTTGGGTTTAAGGGCTGATAGAGTAGTGAAGGAAAAAGGAGTAATATATTAAACTAATTTCTCAAGAAATGTGTCAGGGAATGAAAGGAAAGAAAGCCTTATGGAGGAAAAAAGGTTTAAAAAAATACCTTTAAACTGAGAGACTGGGACTGACACAGTACTAGGTGTAAAACAGGTAACTAATGAGAGCCTACTGTATAGCACAGAGGGGGAAAAAAAAGAAGGTAATCTGTATGTAGGACATTTGTTAGTATTAGTTGCTTAGTTGTGTCAGACTCTTTACGACCCCATGGACTATAGCCTGCAAGGCTCCTCTGTCCATGGAATTCTCCAGACAAGAATACTGAAGTGGGTTGACATTCCGTTTTCCAGGGGATCTTCCTAATCCAGGGATCGAACCCAGGTCTCCTACATTACAGGCAGATTCTTTACCATCTGAGCCACCAGGGAAGCCCTAGGACATACGTTAAATTAACCTTCTGCTGTGTGACACAGGGAGCTAAAACCGGGGCTCTGTAACAACCTAGAAGGGTGGGATGGGGAGGGAGGTTCAAGAGGGAGGGGACATATGTGTATACCTGTGGTTGATTCATGTTTGTGTTTGCAGAAACCAATACTGTAAAGCAATAATCCTTCAATTAAAAATAAATAAAATTTAAAATGCATTCTAAAATACAAATGCTTTTTGATTGCACTTATACAAGGTACTTTAGAGTAGTCAAATTCATAGAGTCAGAAAGCACACTGGTAGATGCCGGGGGCTGTGGGGTGGATGGGTGGGGAGATGGGGATGGGGAGTTCATGTTTCATGGGAACAGAGCTTCAGTTTAGGAAGGTGAAAAACTCAGGAGGGTGGATGATGGGAGAGCTGCACAACAATGTGAACGGACTTGGTGTCACTGAACTGTACCGTTGAATATGGCAAAAATAGTATATATTATGTGACTTTTATCACAATAAAAAACATTTTAAACCGTATCTATTTCACGTTGGAGAAGATAGCATAATTACGCATGTCTTGGCAATGAGGTGGAAACCAAAGAGAGAAGGAAAAGCTGAAGACGCCAGAGAGGAAGCACAACTGGCATTACAGCACCTCCAGTGACGACAGCCAGGACACCGAGAGAGGGAGGGGCTTCCTCAGCGGCCGAGGAGCAGGAAAAAGCAGCTGCGCCCCAGAGTGCAGACACACACAGAAGACACGGTCTCTCCCAGTTCTACCACACTGGTAACGCCGCCCTCAAAGAGGAAGAGAACAAGCTCCCTCAGCAACCAAGGACTATGGGAATATTTGAGACAGTCATTGAGTGGGAACCAAAGGCAAAAAAAAAAGGCATTTCTAAATGCCAGAGTGAGCCCAACTCAATAGTTCAACACACATTCACTGAGCACCTCCTAAGTACTCAGTGAAACAGGAAAATGAATGAAGTAATGCCATCTTCAGCAACATAGACGGACCTAGAGATGATCATACTAAGTGAAGTACGTCAGACAGAGAATGACAAACATTATATGACACCACACTAAAAAAATGATACAAATGAACTTATTTATAGAACAGAAATAGACTCACAGACTTAGAAAACAAATTTATAGTTACCAAAGGAGAAGGGCATGGAGGCATAAAATAGGAATGGGCTTAATGTATGCACACAGATAGACACTCAACAAGGACCTACTGTGCAGCACAGGGAACTATACCCAATATTTTGTAATAACCTATAAGAGAAAAGGATGTGAAAGTATATATACATATGTGTGTGCAGGGTGTGTATATATATATATTCAGACATTCAGACATATCTGAATCGCTTTGCTCTACACCTGATGCTAGCACAACATTGTAAATCAACTATACTTAAAAAAAGATTTAAGAGTAGTAGCATTTGATTCGTTTAGTCAGCATTTTGACAACAGGATATAAATGCAACAGGCAGAACTGACAGGCTGTCTGAGACATCACACACATGGCTTATAAATGTAACTTCTATGAACGGTGTCTGTGTGTGAGATGCAAATGAAAGTCTTCAGTGACACATTGTTTTCCTTGCTTGTTCCTAAAAGCATTTGAGATGACTAACTTGAAGCATTAGTACTCTGTTCTTCTAGGGCTAAGGAAAGTATTTATCAGCTTCTTATTCATTTTGTATTCTGATGGAGTGACTACGTGTCACATCACACTATTTATACACAGTGTGTACACACAGAGCAACACATTAGTAGAACCTCTGGTGTTTATAGTAAATTCCCAAATGAAAATATAGACAGACTAGAAAATCACTGGGCATATGCATTTACACTATGTAAAAATAAATGCTGGATTTCCCTGGTGGTCCAGTGGTTAAGAATTTGCCTGCCAATGCAGGGAAAAGGTTTGATCCCTGGTCTGGGAATATTTCACATGCAGCAGGGCAACTAAGCCCATGCACCACAACTACTGAGCCCACACTCTAAAGCCTGTGGGCCACAGCTACTGAGCCCATGTGCCCTAGAGCCGGGGCTCTGCAGCGAGGGGAGCCACCTCAATGAGAAGCCTGCATACGTCCCCAAGAGAAAGCCTGAGCACCGCCATGAAGACCCAGTGCAGCCAAAAATAAACAAAAAAAGTTTTTCAAAAGTAAATGCTATAAATGTTTTATATTGCCACGTGTATCTGGTCCCACAGAATGTATATTCAACTCATGCTCAAGCATTATTGGAAATTTTAAGGAAATTCCTTGTGATTCCATTTTCTTTGCTTTCGAAAAAGTGAAATAAGTTGCAAAGGAGAAGAGACATGCCCACCTCATCCCCAAATAGGAATAAGAAATGCCACTTGCCACTCATTTCCAGAAAGTATCTTGCATTCATCAACATTCGGCCTTGAGGTTTCAGCTCTAACTGGTGGAAGGAAGAAAGGAAACACAGGTCAGAGCGTGAGACAGTGCTGAGCTGGACAACATCCCCACTGGCGCGCTGGATGAGGCAGGAGATTTCCAGCACAGCCCTGTTCCTTTTCATCTTGCTCACTCATGCCATCGTCAAAATAGCACAGCATCCACAAATATAACCTTTCTTTTATCAAAACACTTCAGCAGCTCATGAATTTGATTTGGAGATCAAAACTTCCTTAAGGCCATGTCCAACTTTCTGTGGCCTGATGGACTGCCGCCTGCCAGGCTCCTCTGTCCATGGAATTTCCCAAGCAAGAATACCAGAGGGGGTTGCCATTTCCTCCTCCAGGACATCTTCCTGACCCTGCATCTCCTGAGTTTCAGGTGATTCTTGACTGCTGAGCCACCAGGGTCTGTAGGTTAATGGGGGTATTAAATGGGAGTGACCTTTTACTTTCACACGGAGAACGTGCTTTCTTTGGAAAGTGCTGGACAGTCTACTAAGGGAAATTTTAATTAGATTGGTCAAGGAAGGGATTAAAAATATATACATTTCAGTATCATTATGTAGAAGGGACCAGACAAAGTGACCTGTTAAGGGATGATGTGGATTACGTGATGTGACATAAGGGGCAAATGGCAAATTGAGAAGACCTGACTAACCACTAATAATATAACTAAACTGTAACACAGCATTGTTCACATGCTAAAAAGAAAAAAAAAAAAAGATGAACTGAAGGCCATTGCTGATCATTACATCTATGGGCAACTAGAATAACTGAAAAATAGCAAGAAGGGTCTGGTTGAACTCAGGACTGAATATGAATCATGGTTAAATAATTCAAAGTCATGGTGACCTTGTACCTTCCAACAGAACTTTAAAGATACTGGAGAAACTGACATAATAGCAATGCCAATGGTACAGCAAGATGTGACAAGCTTGTACCACTTGGTTAACCACACATTCCCATGAAAGCTTAAATTTGTTCTTATTCAGTTGCTAAGTTGCGTCTGACTCTTTTTTTTTTTCTACATCAAATGTTTATTTACATTTATCCACATATTTACTATTTTAATTACTTTCATATTGCGTCTGACTCTTAAATGGCTTAAATAGATTAGTGAAAAGAGAAGGGCTTTTGACATCAAGTACATATACCATTATTCTCTGGTTTATGGAATAATAAATAATGGAGGCAAAAATAAAACTAGAAGAGCAAGGGATAGGGTCTCATTCCCAGAGGAAGTAGGAAAAACTGGTACCAGATGACTACAATGTTATCAATATTCAGGAATTAGTGGTGACAGAGGAAATGAAATCAGTGAGCTGCTGAAAAAACAACATCCACAGAAAGTCAGATCCTGTCACATTTACGAGTGAGTAGGGGATAACCACACCAGCAGGGACAACCTTGGGAAAGCAGAAAGAAAATATCGATGTTTGGAAACTGGATGGTGACTCTGGAGGTAAGAGGCAACTCTGAGAAAATCTTTTTTTTTTTTTAATAGAGAAACTAATTTTAAGGAAGCAGATTTCAACAGAAGCAAGGGAAACTAAGTCCAAAGCAATCTGTTGGCCCTTAAACATGATAAATAAAAGTGAACTTGGAAATAACCTTGAACATAACAAAGGTGGAAAATATAAGAAGGTTGCTAGTAGTTAAATGTGGATCCGAGGGCTCATGTTTCAGTAATCCCAATATGCAAAAAACATGGAAAGTCTGACAAGAATAAAGTTAAAGAAAAATGTCTAGGCAAGAAAGCAAATGCAACTTTAAGAGGTATAAATAGAAAAACAACTTGTTTGTCAAGGATGCTTAATAAACGAATTCAAAAAATAATTATCCCTTTATTCATTGAAAAGGAAATCAATAGTATGCTACTTTAAAAATAAGAGATTTGGTGACTCTTCCCTTTAAAAAAAATGTGGCAGAAAGTGGAAAATAAATGGGAATGGGGGAAAAACAGGAAGATTTTCTCTAGTTTCTCTCTTCTTTCTCTGAGTCTGGTCAAATGCTGCATGACTCAGCGGTATCTGCAGCCTCACCCTCTCCCCCAACAGGTCTGTGTAAACCTTTACCACTAAATCACATACCTGTGACATTACCCACTTATTTATCTGCTTCCTATTTGCAAAACCAGCTACCTAAGAGGAATTCTGTTTCTGTGATCTCTCACCATGCTGAATGAGTTCACAGACACCCTGAACTAAATCATCTAAATACATCTAAGCATGGGGGACTTTAAGAAAAAAAATCTTGACATATTGTTATCTTTAAAGATTACTTTAGCGATGCAAACAAAGATAGATCTACTTTCTTAAAAAGTACCTCTTTTTTTTTTAAGGCAAAAAATATACAATTGACACAAAAAACTAGGTTTTAGGCTTATACCATTCCCATTTTGAAAACTGGCATTTGAAAATCTTTTGGCTGGAGTTCTTAAGAATCTGAGTTATAGGAAGTATGAAGCTGAAAGGTAAGAGTCTCCTCCTTTGCATAAAGGATGCAGACATTTGAAAACACTTTGTGGGTTTCAGATCATACAAAAGTAGCTTTTACTCATATGTTTTCTTTAATTTTTGAACCCCAGAAATTTTCATAAGAATTTTTTATGCTTTCATAGTTTACTTCTCCCTTTAACTTTATAACTATTTTGGTAAGAAATGTTTAGAATCAAAGTTTTCAAAAATCTGTGTGGTAACATGAATTGTGTATAATGTACTTTTTAGAGCAAAGTAAGCTAATCCTGAATATTCATTGGAAGGACTGAAGCTGAAGCTCCAATACTTTGGTCACCCGATGCGAAGAGCCAACTCACTGGGAAAGACCCTGATGCTGGGAAACATTGAAGGCAAAAGGAGAAGGGGGTGGCAGAGGATAAGATGGTTGGATAACATCACTGACTCAATGGACATGAATTTCAGCAAACTCTGGGAGACAGTGGAGGACAGGGGAGCCTGGCAGGCTGCAGTCCATGGGATCACAAAGAGTCAAATACGACTGAGCACTGAACAACAACAAGCTAAGCAAACACGTTATGACTAAAAAAAATTACAGGGGTTGAGATATTAAATGGATCTTTGCTCTCTTCTCACTTATCTATCCAGCATCTTATATAAGATAGTTTATCAAGATATCATGTAGGTATCTAGATATCTTGATATGCACGTGATATCTTGATACACAGATCACAGGTAGGTTCCCACGCTATGAAAATTTTGTGGTATCTCCAAGCTGACTTTAACAGTTATAGATCAATAACAGTTCTTCACACCCTAAGAGACCTTATTTCCTTTACACAAGAATCAAAGAAATTTGAGTATGCTAGTATGTTCTATGAAGTGAAGTGAAGTCGCTCAGTCGTGTCTGACTCTTTGCGACTCATGGACTGTAGCCTGTCAGGCTCCTCCGTCCATGGGATTTTCTAGGCAAGAGTACTGGAGTGGGTTGCCATTTCCTTCTCCAGGGCATCTTCCCGACCCAGGGATCGAACCCGGATCTCCCATGTTGTAGGCAGATGCTTTACTGTCTGAGCTATGTTCTATAGTCCACAATGAATACTCATTGTCACAATCGAGCCACCAATGAGTCAGTGGTAGGGAGTCAGTTTCCTCAAGGCCTTCGGGATGTCAACCTTCAGGATGACATTGAAATTTTGTACCAGTCTTCAGCTATGATGGTACCTATCACTTAATGGAATATACACATAAATGAAGCTCATGCCTTGGCTATTTACCCATATTTCTGTCTTCCCATTGTTTTTCCTGCATCTCTCAGCCAGGGAGTAGAGCTCCACGGTAGTCTCGGATATCAGGTCCACGTTTTTGCCCTTCACGATGATCTGCATCACTCTTCCCTTGTTGATGTGGGCGTCAAAAGTGCTGTCCCAGGGTGGGTACATGGTTGGCTTTTTCTGGATGTACATCTGCCCATTCTCTAGGAACAGAAAGATACGTTCTCATTATGCTTTCAGCCCATTCTGGGAAATAATTCACCCATTCTCTCTGCTCTCGAGGACTATATAAGTCTTTTGAGAGAACAACAATAACACATACAAGAATTAGAGACACTCAGAGAATGAACTAATGGTTACCAGGGAGGAAGGATGGGGGGAAGGGATAGTTAGGGAGTTGGGGATGGACATGCACACACTGCTATATCTAAAATGGATAACCAACAAGGTCTTACTGTATAGCACAGGAAACTCTGCTCAGTATTATGTAGCCGCATGGATGGAAGAGGGATTTGGGGGAGAATGGATATGTATACATGCATGATTGAATCACTCTGGTGTGCACCTGAAACTATCACAACGTTGTTAATCGACTATACTCCAATAAAAAAATAGTTAAAAAAAAAAAAAGAATTAGAGATAAAATAGGACAAAATGAGATGGTTCCAAGATCTACATGCAAGGTAATGTACTAAAACTTGGAAGTCAACCTGGATAATTTATGCAAAAAAATCTGGCATCTTGCACTGGCAATACTCTTTTTCTATTCATCAGTTGCTACTTTTGAAGTCTGAACACCTGAGCAAATATAAAGAACCCAGCAGCTAAGCCTGGTACGTTTGGTAGAGGACAGTGACCTAGATTCCCCCTTTTTTTTGTTTTTTTCTTTGTTTTTTTTTAACAGGTTTTATACTTTTATGCCTTTGGGGATCCTTCTGTGTTAATGTATTAAGGGTGAACACATGACTGTTCAATTTCACTGGTATCTAGTAAAAAAAAATATATAAAACTACTGTGTGTTGATTTGAAAAAGACAGTGACTTAATTTCAGGCTTATACTGAGTGCTCTTTTAGAAAGATATTTTTTAAATTTCTGCTCAACATAAATACCTTTAATAGGCAAAACCTTTAAAATATCATGAACCATTATTTTCTTCTCAAAATGAGAATACATTTTAACATAAACCATGCACCCTAAGCAAAAAGTAACAAGTATCTCAAAGAGATAGAGGTTGTCATCCCCGGAGTCAGTGAAGCAGGCTGCAGACCTGCAGGGGAGTGGGGGGCCTGCAAATGGTTGGTGACAAGAACCAAGGGCAGGATGATAAAGTTTAAGGGACTCATCCCAGAACCACCAGGGAAAGTGATTACTAGTGGGATACAGCAGTGTTGTCCTATCCTCCATCCATATTGGATTCTCTGTAGTATTTATTCTTTAGTCGTCGCAGGAGCAGAAAACTGCAGCTGTATTTCAGGGTTTGATTCTTGTGATCATAAGCACACGAAGCGGCAGTTTGAGCAAAGATTTATCAGACATGTTGATAAAGCAAAAAGAAAACGTCACTGAAAGCAGCGAAACAAAGCAGTTCTAACTCTTGACGCACGATGCTAAAAGAGAACAGGCATCAGACACTTGCTAAATTATTCTTTGGGAGGTATACAAGGATTTGAATAAGCTGAAACTTCACATTTTAGGTAAACCTGGCTGTGAGAGGTATAAACTCTAACAATGTTGAGCATGGAATTGGAAGGGGAATATTTTTATGGTTTGTTTAATAGAAATTTTGCTAGTAAAGTAATGCTCAAAATTCTCCAAGCCAGGCTTCAGCAATACGTGAACCGTGAACTTCCAGATGTTCAAGCTGGTTTTAGAAAAGGCAGAGGAACCAGAGATCAAATTGCCAATATCCACTGGATCATCGAAAAAGCAAGAGAGTTCCAGAAAAATATCTATTTCTGCTTTATTGACTATGCCAAAGCCTTTGACTGTGTGGATCACAATAAACTGTGGAAAATTCTGAAAGAGATGGGAATACCAGACCATCTGACCTGTCTCTTGAAAAACCTGTATGCAGGTCAGGAAGCAACAGTTAGAACTGGACATGGAACAACAGAGTGGTTCCAAATAGGAAAAGGAGTCCGTCAAGGCTGTGTATTGTCACCCTGCTTATTTAACTTCTATGCAGAGTACATCATGAGAAACGCTGGGCTGGAAGAAACACAAGCTGGAATCAAGATTGCTGGAAGAAATATCAATAACCTCAGATATGCGGATGACACCACCCTTATGGCAGAGAGTGAAGAAGAACTAAAGAGCCTCTTGATGAAGGTGAAGGAGGAGAGTGAAAAAGTTGGCTTAAAGCTCAACGTTCAGAAAACCAAGATCATGGCATCTGGTCCCATCACTCCATGGGAAATAGATGGGGAAACAGTGCAAACAGTGTCAGACTTTATTTTTTGGGGCTCCAGAATCACTGCTGATGGTGATTGCAGCCATGAAATTAAAAGACGCTTACTCCTTGCAAGGAAGGTTATGGCCAACCTAGATAGCATATTTAAAAGCAGAGACATTACTTTGCCAACAAAAGTCCGTCTAGTCAAGGCTATGGTTTTTCCAGTGGTCATGTATGGATGTGAGAATTGGACGGTGAAGAAAGCTGAGCGCCGAAGAATTGATGCTTTTGAACTGTGGTGTTGGAGAAGACTCTTGAGAGTCCCTTGGACTGCAAGGAGATCCAATCAATCCATTCTAAAAGAGATCAATCCTGGGTGTTCATTGGAAGGTCTGATGTTGAAGCTGAAACTCCAGTACTTTGGGCACCTCATGCGAAGGGTTGACTCATTGGAAAAGACCTTAATGCTGGGTAGGATTGGGGGCAGGAGGAGAAGAGGACGACAGAGGATGAGATGGTTGGATGGCATCACCAACTCGATGAACACGGGTTTGGGTAGACTCCGAGAGTTGGTGATGGACAGGGTGGCCTGGCGTGCTGCGGTTCATGGGGTCACAGAGAGTCGGACACGACTGAGCGACTGAACTGAACTGAACTGAATAGAAATTTAACTCAGGATTGGACTTAAAAAAAAAAAAGCCATGGCAATATTAGCAATCAGAGTAATGTTTTACTTCCACAGGCTTCAAGCTACCTCTCAAAATTCCTTTAACTTCTTTCAACCATTATCATTCAGCACACTCAGAAAGAGGACAGAAGTTCCCACAGCATTTTTCACATTTTCATTCAGTAAAGATTGTCATCGTTTACAAAGAGAATGAGAACTCAAGAGCCTGTCTATTTACAGTGGGGTTTACTATTTTCAAAGGCTCCCAGACTGACAGCACTGTGTCCTATTTGCCCCTGTTCTTTGCTTTACGTAAAATGCAGCCTTAACATCCTGAACACGGAAAACTGCTAAAACTCTACAGAAGTAATGTTTTAAATACCATGTTCAGAGAGATTTCTTTTCAGGACAAAACTAAAACAAAATGAAAAAACAAAAACCTCTGTGCTCCACAGGCTAATCTTTCAGAAAAACAAACTTCTTTTCCAACATGTCCTCTTGATTCATGTGGCTGATTAGACCAAGTTCAAAGGCAAGGCAAAAAGAAGAAATACATACTTAAAAAAAGGCTCCCAGGAGGCAAATGTCAGTGAGACCTGTGAATGTAAAGGGACCCAGATCCAAGGGACCCATTAAGTCAAAAAGCAGCTTTGAAAAACTCAGACATTGCACACTTCAAAGATTTCGGTGACATTTGAAAGGTTTTAGATTGGGAGCAAGTGCCATTCTCACTGTTAACTAAACAGGAGAGATTTCTGGGCAGAAGGGAACTGTTGAGATGATCAGTCAGTCTCCTCCGCTTTGATGTGCTCACGGGCTGGAAGGCGGAAGCCAGTTGAGCGCGGAGAAGTCTTTTAAGGGAAAGAAGAGCCAGCGTCCAGGATTGGAAACCCCAGGGTTCTGAGCTGGACACATCCAGCTGGAGGTCGTCAATTGCAAAATCAGGTTCCTCCTGCACCCGGGAATGTCACTCAATTTTTCTTTTTCAAGACTACCTTCTCTCTCCATCTTTCTCTCCAGCCCCAATTCTTCTCTCCCCCCATGACCCTGCTTTGATGTATTCACTGCACATGACTTACTATGTGATCTTTCTGTTTTTTGCTTATCTTCTGCTAGGAGAGGAATTCTGAAGGAAAGGCATGTCTTCTGGCCCAGTATACAGTACGTGCTCCATAAATATCTTCTCTGTAAATGCACTGTAGTGGCTTCTTATCATTCCTGTGACTGCATCGGTGGCAATCAGACTTCCCTACCAAGTGTCTGTCTGCTAAAACCAGAAAGGTGTGTAGGGAGGTAGGGAAAGGCAGGGAGGAGGGGAAAACCATGGGATGTAAACTTCCTCCTGCTTTTTTTTTTTTTTTCTTTTCCTTTTCTTTCTGGTTTTAGAAAGTCCATGAGAACTTTAAAATACAGAGGCAGGGATCAGAGAGGGTAGGAGCAGTTTAAGTGATCATGAAAATATTCTAGACAGAATAGGATTATCTTATTTTTCCTGAGTGACATTGTTTACTCACATTATCATTTCTAATGTGCTTTAGGAAATAAATTGGTTAAAATATTATCAAATTTCTTTAAAATATTTTAGCAGTCAGTTCATTAAACAATTTAGCTTTATGCTCATTCATTCTTCCAAATGGAAGACAGCATTCCAAGTGGAAGACGGTATTCCAAATGTCCATTCAATACTCATTTTGTCTGTTCACTTATTACAGTGTACACTGATGTTAATTACTATTTCATTTAGAAAAATTCCTTGACTCCATGGTACTACCATGCTCAAATGGTCACACTAGTTAAATTGCTGTACCAGTAAATTAGACAAGCCAGAGTAGGATGATTTTAATGGAAAGATCTAAACCCGTGAAGGAATCTTGAAAGACTGTCATGCTTTCCTCCTCCCCATGAAATTTTCATGAATATTTAAATCTGACAAAATTCTGTAACTCACCCGGGGTCTCAGTAAAGGAAGTCTTCTGAAATATGAACTCTAATGGCTAATCCTATATTTTTTGTACTATTTATCTGAACTTGATCAAAGAAGCAGTAAAATATCTTGGCATTAATTCTAAGACAATGTAATATTACTCAGCCATAAAAGGAATGCATTTGAGTCAGTTTTAGTGAGGTGGATGAACCTAGACCCTGTTATACAGACTGAAGTCAGTCAGAAAGAAAAAAAGAAATACCATATATTTGTTTTTGTGTCATATATTTGTTATATGTTATCCCACATATATATGGAATCTAGAAAAATGGTACTGATGAACTTATTTTCAGGGCAGGAATAAACACGCAGATACAGAGAACAGACTTTGGACACAGTAGGGGAAGGAGAGGGCAAATTGAGAGAGTGGCATTGAAACATATACGTTACCATATGTAAAACAGATAGCTAGTGGGAATCTGCTGTATAACACAGGGAGCTCAGCTTGGTGCTCTGAGACAGCCTGGAGGGGTGGGAGGGAGGTCTAGAGGAAGGGGACATATGTATACTTAAGACTGACTCACGTTGTTGTATAGCAGCAGCCAACACAACATTCTAAAGTAAGTATTCTCCAACTAAAATTTTTCAAAATGCAAGACGATGCAGACTTTGTCTATAATCATAGAAAACAATCAGACAATACTGTACCATGTTCTACTTTAGCTCATTGGGTAGATTTTTTTTCCTTCGTTAACTCCTCACATAATGTCCTCAACTCAATTCTCCTTCCCTTTGTTTATTTGGAAAATGGGACCATGACCTAGAACATAAGGCAGGCAACCAGGTCTAGTTCAGAGGCTGTTACTAAGCCCATGTGCCCGTGAGAAAGCACTTGGCTTCTCTGGGCATTCGCTTCCTGAGCTGGAAAGTTAGGTTGAGTCAGGTGACCTTGAAGATCCTGGAAGGCCTTGCTTCCCAGTTCACTGCAGGGTCTTCCTCTTCCCCCACCCTCCACGTCCAACACCCACTCAAGCTTACCTGATTCAACATACTCTTTGACAAGCACAGCGCAGTAAGGGTTAACCGCCTCACCCTGGCACGACTGGCAGGACCCACAGTCGAAGTTGGACAAACCAATTCGGAGAAACGGTGACATGATGGTCACTCCCTGCAAAGCGACAGAAGACAACAGCTGTTTGAAGACTGTAAAATATATTATTTTGGGTGTTGCATCCCTCTTAACCAGTGCGTCATCTCTGAAAGCCAGAGCGTCGAGTGGCTCAACTATCCATCCAAACAAATGTTTTACTTCCCCTTCTGCATGGTGCATTATTGGGCTCACCCCAAACCACAAGCTGACGTGCCAGAGAAAGTGGCGTCCTGGACGAAGGTTATTTAACCCTGTCAGTTAGACCTAAGTCCCATTCCTAACTGAATGGAGTTATATTTAATAGTTGCAGAGAGACACAAAAGCATTCCAACACTTCATTTCTTCTATTAGTCAAGTAGGTACCCAGGAAACAACACAGTAATAAGAAAATGAGTTTATAAACAGTGACTCTATTTTAGTCACAGTAGTTAAATATGACACTGTGAAATTCTTACATGGGCTATTTGTGTGTGTGATGGAATGGGCTCTGGGCATTTATTTAGCAGCTGATCTGTTTACTTTAGACACACACAGAGATATATATCTCTCTGTGTGTGTGTGTGTGTGTGTGTGTGTGTGTGTGTGTGTATGTATGTATGTATTTAAAGAGCTTTTGAACAGTTTGAACCACTTAAAAACCGTAAATCACTGACCCCATAAAATAGCAACTTCATTGTGGAAAGAGAAACAAAGGACTTTGTAAAAGTCAAATATCTAATAATTGCACTTTCCGGGAGATGTTGGCGAAAATCATCTTAGTGTTGGCTACAGAGTCAGGGATTCTAGTCCGATTTTTCATCTACTGTTCTTTCCTTTGTTTGACCATTTACTTCAACTAAAGCTCCCCCCCTTTTTACCTACTTTTCCATGAGGTTCCATGAATCTGAAACTATTACCTGGTATCAATAATTAGTGATAAAATTACATTCTTGCTTCCTGTCTCTTGAGCAGATTTCACCTCATGAATTTTCCAAAACATTCTTAAGGAAGCCAAAGGGAATGTGCATTGGCCAAAAAGTTCATTTGGGTTTTTCTGTAAGAGGTTATAGGAACTTTTTGACCAACCCAGTATCAAGAAGAAAGCATTGGCCATCTCTCCTATCTTTGTGTAAAAGAACAAAACTACTCAAAGTAACAGGCTCCCAGATGCCAGAATTGATGACACAACTGGAAATCTTGAATCCATCATCTGAAGCCAGCAGAGCCATGAAAGATCACCAGCCCTCTGGAATGCTGCTGGTTTTAGGGTTTGTTTGTTTTTTTCTTTTGAACCAACAGCGAGACATATCAGGGGCCCTTGAAAACTGCTGTTAATTTCACGATTAAGAGAGTCCCAATTTCCTGCAGTTCAGCACGTTTAAGTAAAAGAGATGGTCACAGAATCATCACGATTTTTCTCATGTTCCTAGCCTCTGAAACACATTCCAATGGATTAGCAGTGAGATGACTTCCAGGTTTGTCTTTAGGGAGCCCCCTTACCCTCTGAGCTTAGAACTCTGGGGTAGAAGCCTGTCTAAGAACTGAGAATTCTCCAGAGAAAACTTGACACCCCCTTTGCCTCTCCCCCTGGGGTTCCTGGGTCATGAAGATCATTCAGACAAATTTATATTCTTCCACTGATCAGGCCAATCACCAAGAACTAGCATCATTTATGGGACTATTTACCACGTGTGGACTTTTCTTTGAAGATTTCCTCAAAACAAGCTGAAGGTAAGCAATTCATTCTGACTTGAGCCCGGAGGGATCACTGACTCATAATGTCTGAGTTACAAGCACTCTGACCTTTACTGACAACGTGTCACTTTGCTATTTCCAGGCTGGGCTCAGAATTAGGCAACAGCGCTCAATGAGCACCTGGGGAAATCTGTCTGGGGAACAGACAGAAGGCTGTAGGGTCCCAAGTAGTTCTATCACAGTAAGGAAGTGAGTTGCAGTGAAATCCCCTCCTCCCGCAGGGCTGGTGTAGACATCACCCGACGTCCTATCCACAAGCAATCCAGGCTCCCTCACCAGTCTGCCTGCCCTATCCCCTCACACATGGGCGTTTTGACCATCTGCCCACTACATCCATCTATCTGGTAGCAAAGCCAATGCCTCTCATTCTAAAGGCCTGGTCCCAGGGACGGTATCTGACATTTTGACATTTAGAAAGCAGAACTGGAATTTGTGTGCTTCACCTCACACATCGTTCAATAAAGCCTCAAGCTCAGGGGTGCCTTTTTAAGGCAAAAAGTAGCATTTTATTCCTGAGCTACTCAGGATCTTCCCTCCTTCTGTATTGGCATTAGGGGATCATGTCCTGGCTATTGTAAATGGTGCTGCTACGAACAATGGGGACCTAGGGTGTTACACAGAGTGAAGTCAGAAAAACAAATACAATGTATAGATATATGAAATCTAGAAAAATGGTATGTGAAAGTGAAAGTTGCTCAGTCATGTCCGATTCTTTGTGACCCCATGGAATTCTTCAGGTCAGAGTACTGGAGTGGGTAGCCGTTCCTTCTCCAGGGGATCTTCCCGACCCAGGAATCAAACCGGGGTTTCCTGCATTGCAGGTGGATTCTTTTTTTTTTTTTTTTTTTTAGTTGGAGGCTAATTACTTTACAATATTGTAGTGGTTTTTGCCATACATTGATATGAATCAGCCATGGGTTTACATGTGTTCCCCATCCTGAACCCCCCTCCCATCTCCCTCCCTATCCCATCCTTCTGGGTCATCCCAGTGCACCAGCCCTGAGCATCCTGTCTCAGGCATCAAACCTGGACTGGCGATCTGTTTCACATATGATAACATACATGTTTCAATGCTATTCTCTCAGATCATCCCACTCTCGCCTTCTCCCACAGAGTCCAAAAGACTGTTCTATACATTTGTGTCTCTTTTTCTGTCTTGCATATAGGATTATCATTACCATCTTTCTAAATTCCACATATATGTGTTAGTATACTGTATTGGTGTTTTTCTTTCTGGCTTACTTCACGCTGTATAATAGGCTCCAGTTTCATCTACATCATTAGAACTGATTCAAATGTATTCTTTTTAATAGCTAAGTAATATTCCATTGTGTATATATAACACAGCTTTCTTATCCATTTGTCTGCCTGTGGACATCTAGGTTGCTTCCATGTCCTGGCTATTATAAACAGTGCTGCAATGAACATTGGGATACATGTGTCTCTTTCAATTCTGGTTTCCTCGGTGTGTATGCCCAGCAGTGGGATTGCTGGGTCATATGGCAGTTCTATTCCCAGTTTTTTAAGGAATCTCCACACTGTTCTCCATAGTGGCTGTACTAGTTTGCATTCCCACCAACAGTGTAAGAGGGTTCCCTTTTCTCCACACCCTCTCCAGCATTTATTGTTTGTAGACTTTTGGATAGCAGCCATTCTGACTGGCGTGAAATGGTACCTCACTGTGGTTTTGATTTGCATTTCTCTGATAATGAGTGATGTTGAGCATCTTTTCATGTGTTTGTTGGCTATCTGTATGTCTTCTTTGGAGAAATGTCTGTTTAGTTCTTTGGCCCATTTTTTGATTGGGTCGTTTATTTTTCTGGAATTGAGCTGCAGGATTGCTTGTATATTTTTGAGATTAATTCTTTGTCAGTTGCTATTATTTTTTCCCATTCTGAAGGCTATCTTTTCACCTTGCTTATACTTTCCTTTGTTGTGAAAAAGGTTTTAAGTTTAATTAGGTCCCATTTGTTTATTTTTGCTTTTATTTCCAATATTCTGGGAGGTAGGTCATAGAGGATCCTGCTGTGGTTTGTGTCGGAGAGTGTTTTGCCTATGTTTTCCCTCTAGGAGTTTTATAGTTTCTGGTCTTACATTTAGATCTTTAATCTATTTTGAGTTTATTTTTGTGTATGGTGTTAGAACGTGTTCTAGTTTTATTCTTTTACAAGTGGTTGACCAGTTTTCCCAGCACCACTTGTTAAAGAGATTGTCTTTTCTCTGTTGTATATTCTTGCTTCCTTTGTCGAAGATAACTTGTCCATAGGTATGTGGATTTATCTCTGGGATTTCTATTTTATTCCATCGATCTATATTTCTATTTTTGTGCCAGTACCATACTGTCTTGATGACTGTGGCTCTGCAGTAGAGCCTGAAGTCAGGCAGGTTGATTCCTCCAGTTCCATTCTTCTTTCTCAAGATTGCTTTGGCTATTCAAGGTTTTTTGTATTTCCATACAAATTGTGAAATTATTCGTTCTGGTTCTGTGAAAAATACTGTTGGTAGCTTGATAGGGATTGCACTGAATCTATAGATTGCTTTGGGTAGTATGCTCATTTACACTGTATTGATTCTTCCAATCCATGAACACGGTATATTTCTCCATCTATTTGTGTCCTCTTTGATTTCTTTCACCAGTGTTTTATAGTTTTCTATATATAGGTCTTTTGTTTCTTTAGGTAGATATATTCCTAAGTATTTTATTCTTTTTGTTGCAATGGTGAATGGTATTGTTTCCTTAATTTCTCTTTCTGTTTTCTCATTGTTAGTGCATAGGAATGCAAGGGATTTCTGTGTGTTAATTTTATATCCTGCAACTTTACTATATCCATTGATTAGCTCTAGTAATTTTCTAGTAGAATCTTTAGGCTTTTCTATGTAGAGGATCATGTCATCTGCAAACAGTGAGAGTTTTACTTCTTCTTTTCCATCTGGATTCCTTTTTTTCTTTTTCTGCTCTGACTGCTGTGGCCAAAACTTCCAAAACTGTGTTGAATAGTAGTGGTGAGAGTGGGCACCCTTGCCGTGTTCCTGACTTTAGGGGAAATGCTTTCAATTTTTCACCATTGAGGATAATGTTTCCTGTGGGTTTGTCATATATAGCTTTTATTATGTTGAGGTATGTTCCTTCTATTCCTGCTTTCTGGAGAGTTTTTATCATAAATGGGTGTTGAATTTTGTCAAAGGCTTTCTCTGCATCTATTGAGATAATCCCATGGTTTTCATCTTTCAATTTGTTAATGTGGTGTATCACACTGCTTGATTTGCAGATATTAAAGAATCCTTGCATTCCTGGGATAAAGTCCACTTGGTCATGATGTATGATCTTTTTAATTTGTTGTTGGATTCTGTTTGCTAGAATTTTGTTACGAATTTTTGCATCTATGTTCATCAGTGATATTGGCCTGTAGTTTTCTTTTTTGTGGCATCCTTCTCTGGTTTTGGCATTAGCATGATGGTGGCCTCATAGAATGAGTTTGGAAGTTTACCTTCTTCTGAAATTTTCTGCAAGAGTTTGAGTAAGATAGGTGTTAGCTCTTCTCTCAATTTTTGGTAGAATTCAGCTCTGAAGCTGTCTGGTCGTGGGCTTTTGTTTGCTGGAAGATTTCTGATTATAGTTTCAATTTCCATGTTTGTGATGGGTCTGTTAAGATATTCCATTTCTTCCTGGTTCAGTTTTGGAAAGTTATACTTTTCAGAGAATTTGTCCATTTCTTCCAAGTTGTCCCTTTTATTTGCATATAGTTGCTGATAGCAGTCTCTTATGATCCTTTGTATTTCTGTGTTGTCTGTTGTGATCTCCCCATTTTCATTTCTAATTTTGTTGATTTGATTCTTCTCCCTTTGTTTCTTGATGAGTCTGGCTAATGACTTGTCAATTTTATTTATCTTCTCAAAGAACCAGCTTTTGGCTTTGTTGATTTTTGCTATGGTCTCTCTTGTTTCTTTTGCATTTATTTCTGCCCTTATTTTTT
Source organism: Giraffa tippelskirchi (assembly GCF_054371585.1). Classification (NCBI taxonomy): domain Eukaryota; kingdom Metazoa; phylum Chordata; class Mammalia; order Artiodactyla; family Giraffidae; genus Giraffa; species Giraffa tippelskirchi. The sequence continues at coordinate 55,967,423 of NC_137287.1, forward strand.
TAAGATTTCTTTCCTTTTACTAACCCTGGGGTTCTTCATTTCTTCCTTCTCTAGTTGCTTTAGGTGTAGAGTTAGGTTATTTATTTGACTTTTTTCTTGTGTCTTGAGGTAAGCCTGTATTGCTATGAACCTTCCCCTTAGCACTGCTTTTACCGTGTCCCATAGGTTTTGGGTTGTTATGTTTTCATTTTCATTCGTTTCTATGCATATTTTGATTTCTTTTTTTATTTCTTCTATGATTTGTTGGTTATTCAGAAGCGTGTTGTTTAGCCTCCATATGCTGGAATTTTTAGTATTTTTTTCCCCTGTAACTGAGATCTAATCTTACTGTATTGTGGTCAGAAAAGATGATTGGAATGATTTCAATTTTTTTGAATTTACGAAGGCTAGATTTATGGCCCAGGATGTGATCTATCCTGGAGAAGGTTCCATGTGCACTTGAGAAAAAGGTGAAATTGATTGTTTTTGAGTGAAATGTCCTATAGATATCAATTAGGTCAAGCTGGTCCATTGTGTCATTTAAAGTTTGTGTTTCCTTGTTAATTTTCTGTTTGTTGATCTATCCATAGGTGTGAGTGGGGTATTAAAGTCTCCCACTATTATTGTGTTACTGTTAATTTCCCCTTTCATACTTGTTAGCTTTTGCCTTACATATTGCAGAGCTCCTATGTTGGGTGCATGTATATTTATAATTGTATATTTTCTTCTTGGATTGATCCTTTGATCATTATGTAGTGTCCTTCTTTGTCTCCTTTCACAGCCTTTATTTTAAAGTCTATTTTATCTGATATGAGTATTGCTACTCCTGCTTTTTTTTGGTCTCCATTTGTGTGAAATATCTTTTCCCAGCCCTTCACTTTCAGTCTGTATGTGTCCCTTGTTTTGAGGTGGGTCTCTTGTAGACAGCATATATAGGGGTCTTGTTTTTGTATCCAGTCTTTGTCTTTTGGTTGGGGCATTCAACCCATTTACATTTAAGGTAATTATTGATAAGTATGGTCCTGTTGCCATTTACTTTGTTGTTTTGGGTTCAAGTTTATACACCCTTTCTGTGTTTCCTGTCTAGAGAAGATCCTTTAGCATTTGTTGAAGAGCTGGTTTGCTGGAGCTTAATTCTCTCAGCTTTTGCTTGTCTGTAAAGCTTTTGAATTCTCCTTCATATCTGAATGAGATCCTTGCTGGGTACAGTAATCTGGGTTGTAGATTCTTCTCTTTCATTACTTTAAGTACGTCCTTCCATTCCCTTCTGGCCTGAAGAGTTTCTATTGAAAGATCAGCTGTTACCCTTATGGGAATCCCCTTTTGTGTTATTTGTTGTTTTTCCCTTGCTGCTTTTAATATTTGTTCTTTGTGTTTGATCTTTGTTAATTTGATTAATATGTGTCTTGGGGTGTTTTGCCTTGGGTTGATCTCGTTTGGGACTCTCTGGGTTTCTTGGGCTTGGGTGGCTATTTCCTTCCCCATTTTAGGGAAGTTTTCAACTATTATCTCCTCGAGTATTTTCTCATGGCCTTTCTGTCTTCTTCTTCTGGGACTCCTATGATTCGAATGTTGGGGCGTTTCACATTGTCCCAGAGGTCCCTGAGGTTGTCCTCATTTCTTTTGATTCTTTTTTCTTTTTTCCTCTCTGCTTCATTTATTTCCACCATTCTATCTTCTACCTCACTTATCCTATCTTCTGCTTCCATTATTCTACTCTTGGTTCCCTCCAGAGTGTTTTTGATCTCATTTATTGCATCATTCATTATTAATTGACTTTTTTATTTCTTCTAGGTCCCTGTTAAACATTTCTTGCATCTTCTCAATCCTCGTGTCCAGGCTGTTTATCTGTAACTCCACTTCGTTTTCAAGATTTTGGATCACTTTTATTATCATTATTCTAAATTCTTTTTCAGGTAGACTCCCTATGTTCTCCTCTTTTGTTTGGTTTTGTGGGCATTTATCATGTTCCTTTACCTGCTGAGTATTTCTCTGCCTTTTCATTTTGTTTAGATTGCTGTGTTTGGGGTGGCCTTTCTGTATTCTGGCAGTTTGTGGTTCCTCTTTATTGTGGAGGTTCCTCCCTGTGGGTGGGACTGAATGAGTGGCTTGTCAAGGCTTCCTGGTTAGGGAAGCTTGCATCGGTGTTCTGGTGTGTGTAGCTGGATTTCTTCTCTCTGGAGTGCAATGAAGTGTCCAGTAGTGAGTTTTGAGATGTCTATGTGTTTGGTGTGACTTTGGGCAGCCTGTATATTGATGTTCAGGGCTATGTTCCTGCATTGCTGGAGAATTTGCATGGTATGTCTTGCTCTGGAACTTACTGGCTCTTGGGTGGTGCTTGCTTTCAGTGTAGGTATGGAGGCTTTTGGATGATCTCTTATCAATTAGTGTTCCCTGGAGTCAGGAATTCTCTGATGTTCTCCGGCTTTGGGCTTAAGCCTCCTGCCTCTGGTTTTCAGTCTTAGTCTTACAGTAGCCTCCAGACTTCTCCATCTATACACCGCTGATAATAAAACTTCTAGGTTAATGGTGAAAAGATTCTCCACAGGGAGAGACCCCCTAGAGAGGTTCACAGAGTTACATGGAGAAGAGAAGAGGGAGGAGGGAGATACAGGTGACCAGGAGGAGAAGAGGGGGAATCAAAAGGGGCGAGAGCAATCTAGCCAGTAAACAATTTCCTATGTGCTCTCCACAGTCTGGAACCCTCAGAGCGGTTCACGGAGTTACATAGAGGAGAGAAGAGGGAGGAAGGAGATAGAGGTGAGCAAGAGGAGAAAAGGGGGAATCAAGAGGAGAGAGATAGATCTAGGCAGTACTCTGTTCCCTAAGTGTTTTCCACAGCCCAGAACACCCACAGAGATTCACAGAATTGGGTTGAGAAGAGAAGGGGAAGGGAGGAGATACAGGTGACCTGGGAAGAAAAAGGAGAGTCAAAAGGGGGAGCGAGTAATCAAGCCAGTAATCACACTCCTGAGTAAAACTGGGTACTGAAGACTGGATTCTTAAATGTACAAAATTGATATCAAATACTATAAAGCAAAGATTAAAAATCTAGAGTAGATGTTAGACTCTTAAAAATACAATATTAAAAAAAAACAAAATCACAAAAGGTATAAGAAATATATATGAAGTTTGCTTCAAAAAATAAGGTCTTTTTTTTTTTTGCAAGGTAATAGGGGGTTATAAAAATGAAAATTAAAGGAGTAATAGATGACTTAATAAAAAAGAAAAAAATTTTAAAAATTAAAAAAAAAGAATGATAATAGTAAAATTATATCTGGGAATTTCTCTGGAGCTGTTGCGGGCAGTGTGGGGTCAGTTCATTTTCAGATAGTTCCTTGTTCTAGCTTATACTTCTCAATATCTATAGGCCCCTTCCAATGTAGTCGGTTTTAACTACAGGGATTTTAATCTGTTGCACCTGTCACTTCCAAAGCGGTTCCCTCTGTTTATTTGGCTTCTTCTGTTTGCAGGTCTCTTCAGTGTCTAATTTCCACCCTGACACAAGGGGGCAGAGGTGGTCTCTTGTTTAGGTTTGCTTGTTTAGTCGTGCTTTGGGGACGGAGGAACACTGCAAACAAATACCACTGGCATGTGTGGGGAGTACTCGGAGTGTCTTGGCCACACTGGGTTTGCCCCCGCTCATGGCGTGTGTGCTTTCCCAGTCTACACTGCTCAGACTTCAGGTTGCTCTGCAGGTTGCAGGCCCTGAGTTGCGTGCACTGCCAAGGTCTAAGCTGCTCAGGTTCAGGTTCTCAGGTACTCCACAAAGACGCAGACTTGGTTGGGCCTGTGTTTTGTGCCGTTCCCCCGTCCGAGCAGCTCAGGCAACCAGGTGCTTGGTGAGCACACTCTCCCCAGGTGCGATGCATCTTATCACCTCTCCAGTCCCAGTCGCTCAGTTTCCGGGTGCACCTGTCTCCGGCGTGCCATGTGTCTCTTCTGGGGGGCTGATCTCTGGCTGCGACCCTCCCAGTGGATGTCAACCATTCGGGGTCTCAGGAAGTCTTTGCTTAGAAACTGGAAGCCGGTTCGCAGTTTGGTAGGGGATGCCCTCTCTGGGGCCGAGTTTGCCCCTTTCCAGCTCTGGCTGGCACCCGCCTGCCCGCTGCATCTGGCGGGGGATGGGCTGGCCCGCAGCCGGCTAGCTCTTCTCTGGTATTGCTCAGTCCTTTGTTCTGTGAGCGGGGCGGCAGTGCCTTAGGTTAGGGCTTTTTGTGGGATAGTTCTCTCTCTCTCTCTGGCTATCCCACAGTTTAGGTTGCTATCTCACATTAGCTCCCTCAGATCGCCCTCAGGGCATTCAGGCCTGGTCCTTACCCTAAGCAATGCTGCCCACTCCTCTCCGTTCAGCCCCCACTTGCTGGTGGCAGATGTGAACGTCTGGGGTACTTCTCTGCTGAGAGTTGCCTTTAGGCACGTAATCTGTGGGTTTTATTTATTTATTTTTCCTCCTGGTTATGTTGCCTTCCGAGATTCAAAAACTTCCCCCAGACCCACTGGTGAGAGGGTTTCCTGGTGTTCGGAAACTTCTCCTCTTCTACGACTCCCTCCCCGGGATGGGTCTCTGTCCCTAACTTTTTTGTCTCTCTTTTTATCTTTTGTCCTACCTCCTTTCAAAGACAATGGGCTGCTTTTCTGGGTGCCTGATGTCCTCTGCCAGTGTTCAGAAGTTGTTTTGTGGAGTCTGCTCAGCATTCAAATGTTGTTTCAATGAATTTGCGGGAGAGAAAGTAGTCTCCCCATCCTATTCCTCTGCCATCTTTGCAGGTGGATTCTTTACCAACTGAGTTAACAGGGAATCCCCAGAAAAATGGTATAGATGATCTTATTTGCAAAGCAGAAATAATGACACAAACGTAGAGAATTAATATATGGATAGTAAGGGGGAAGGGAGGGTGGGAGGAACTAGAAGATCGTGATTAACATATACTACTGACACTCTGTATAAAACAGGTAACTGATGAGAAGCTACTGTGTAGCACAGGGAACACTACTCAGTGCTCTGTGGTGCTCTGAATGGAAAGGAAACCCAAAAGGGAGGGGATACATGTATATGTATAGCTGTTTCATTTTGCTGTACAGTAGAAACTAACACAACATTTTAAAGCAACTATACCCCAATAAAAATTGATTAAAAAAACAGTAATAGGCAATTATCATGAAATGAAGAAAATACACTAAGTTAGTAAAACTCTCCTTACCTGAGGCAAATTGCATTCATTATTTTGATGGATTTTCTCTAGTCTATTTTAATTAATGGGTTTGTGTTTTTGTTTTATATTTCATGCTCATACTGTGTATATGAGATTATATCTGACTTTTAATTTAACATTTTACCACGAAGACTGTCCAAGTTACTATGCCATCTTCCTAGGCATCCTTTAATTCTTGCATGATATCCCATCGAGGGACGGCTCCATTATTTGCTTTATTAAAGTCTTATAGTTATATACTGAGGTTGTGTCCAGTTATTCCATAATAGAAATTAGCTGATAAGCACCTTTTACAATCTTTTTTTTAATTTAGGAAGATTGCATCAGACTAGGTCACTAGAGAACTCCAATATTACTAGATCAAATGGTATTACTATTTGTAAGAGATTACTATTTAAAGAAAATAACAAAAAGGGAAAATATCTATAGTAAATGCAACAGAAAATAAGTGATCATCATTCTTTTATAATAAGTATACACAAATGTGTAGGAAAAAATACCCCAAACCACTACCCATGACCCAACTAAATAAGTGACAATGACACAAATGTATAAAATACAAAAAACATAGTTGTAGCTAGTTTGTAGGAAAATTTCCAGCCTTGTGAGCAATTTAAGAAATGCAAAAACAAAGCAAGATACTATATAATTGCATTTATGTGACATTCTTGAAAAGATAAGCTACATGGAGAAAAAAATCAGTGGTTAGCAGTGGTTTGGTTAGAGGACAGGATGTGATTATAAAGGAATGGCATGTGTAGGTTGGGGGGAAGGTCTAACTGTTTTATAGCCTGGTTGTGGTGGCAGTCACAGAAATCTAGATGTAAATACACAGAATGATTCACCCAAAATAAATGTCAATTTTTCCACATGGTAATTTAAGAACCAAAATAAAGAAATATGCTACTGGCATTTCAAGGCATAGACTATAAATTCAGAGGTTATATAAAGAATATATATTAGGAAATGGAGAATCCATATAATAAAATACTGAATTAAAATCTGAAGTAAACAAGAATAGCCTCAATTTACTAAAGGGAGATGGTCAGAGTCTTTAAAAAAAAAAAAAAAAGAACATCTGTCACTCTGTAGCATTTAAATGCTCCTGAAATTTTGGTGCAAATAACTGAAAAAAAGTAACATTAGCATTTAACAATGCATTTTCTTTAAGGTATATTAAAATTCATTTCAAACTATAATAATAAAATATGTAAAATGCTTAAAATATAAAACAAAACAATAACATTACTTCACCTGGGCAATTAGCAAACATTTTTGACATGGTCTTACCTAACACTGGCAAGGACAACATGCATCGTACGCTATCTTACAAAGCTGTTGTGAGCGTAAATTTCCACAGTCCTGTTGAACACACATACACACAAGCATGTATGTATATGTATATATGCAAATCTCAAGAGCCAAGAAGATGTGTAATTAGGACATGAAGATGAAATTAACATGAAACATTCTTGTGCTCAGAGCGGACAGTAAGGGAGAAAGGGGATTCCCCTGGGTTAAAATAGAAGGGAGAATTATTCTTGTACAGAAATACAGGCATTGGAATCTCATCCATCAGGGTTGTCCTCCCCCAGTCTCTCTGCAGAGTGTACATTTTATAATCTCTTTACTGCCAGTCACTGTGACCTTGCTTTTTACAACAATGTGTGCATGAGAGTGACTGGCCATGACTTCCCTGGTGGTCCAATGGTTAAGAACCTGCCTACCAGTGCAGGGGACATGGGTTCAATCCCTGGTCTGAGTAGACTCCACATGCCACAAAGCAACTAAGCCCGTGCACCACAACTACTGAGTCTGCATGACCTGGAGCCCATGCTCTGCAACAAGAGAGGCCACCTCCATGAGAAGCCTGTGTGCCACAACCAGAGAAAGCCCACGCAGAGCAATGAAGACCCAGAGCAGCCAAAAATAAATGATAAAATTAAATAAAAAAAGTGACTGGCCAGCCCAGGCTGTCCTGGTAGCACAGGGCAGGGCACTCTACAGACCATTCATCTGAGGACTCCCCTGGACAGCTCCCAGGGACCCTTGACCTGCCAGGTCTTCAGGGGACTCACTGCCTTGCCTTTGGAATCTGCCCAGTGACTGGTGCCAGGACTCCTGGCCTAGCACCCCGCCTAGACATCACCCTTTCTCTCATCTGCCACAACCAACTTTCTCTTCTCCTTCCCCTCCTCCTCTCCCTCCTTCCCTGGGACCTCCATTCTGCATCATCCCTCATTAGACCCAACGTAGCAGCTTACTGTCTCTCTCCAGCCCAGTCACCTCTCACTTCCAGTCGGATCTCCACACTGCAGCCCCAAGGACCTTCCTTAAGATGACGCAGAGCTCCTGCCACTTCTCCCATGTGTCATCCTGTTTCCTGGCTCTAGGTGCCTCACAATACTGCCCCTCTCCCTGGACCGCTTTCCTAGTCCCCTCTGTCCTCCACCTGCTCCTCCCCCACTTTCTCATCTTTCAAGTTCCTGCTCAGTCTCTACCTCCTCTGAAAAGCCCTTCTTCCCTCACCTCCATCACTGCCCCCACCCTCACATCTTGGTGGAATTTACTCAGCCTCCCATGGTCCCTGGGTACCATGTGAGACACACCTGTCATAGTGGTTCGCCTCTCCTCTGCCATTTCAAAAGTCTGAATGGTGTCAATCCTGTAACTCCCATTCTCTTTGCCTTCAGCTCTCAGCCTCCAAATCTTGGGGACATAGAAGGGCCACACCAGGATTTCTCCAACATAATCCTCAGAGAGGGTGGGGTATACTTATATCCTCAGAAGAGGCGTGGGACTCAATCTACAGAAGTCTCTCTGGTTTAATGCAGTATATCTAGCAAAAGCCTTCCAGAAAGAGTGCATGTGGATGCCTTCCTCACTAGACCCCAGCTGTGATAAAGGGTTTCCTCTATTACCACATTCCTTTGGGGAATGCGGGGTTCAGAAGACCAGTGCTCACACGGTCATACTGCCCCATAATGCTTTATTTGATTGATTCATTCACGTTTGTCTTCCCAAACAAGACTTCGGGCTCTGAGGGCGGAGACCAGGTCCTAATTAATCATCTACATACCTCCGAGGATTAATCCTTCTCTCTGATACTGAGCAGATGCTCACTGACTCCTTGCTAAGGAATTTAATTTTCCAAAGCAACATTTTACATCCCCTCTTAATCTTCATGCATTTCTTTTACCTGCAAGGGTATTCTATGGTCTGATTAGGTGGCAGACAGTTACAGAGGAAATCAATACAAAGGAAACATGCCAGGAGTTGTTACAGGCAGAGAATCGATGCCATTATGAGCTCAACGTCAAGAGCTATTTAACTTTTCTAAGTCTGTCTTCTCCTTTGGAAAATGGTGATAATGTTGTTACTTGTTTCAAAGGGTGAAGAGGATGAAATGAGAAAACACAGGGAGGCACTGAGAGCAGGGCTGGCACACAGTCAACTCTCAAAAAAAGTTATTATTATTGCAACTCTGATATATTTCCTCGTGTACTTTATGAGCACTATTAGTGTGTACCAGAAAAGGGTAGAAAGTGAATGGAAATGGTCTTTTAGGAGTGTTATCTGGGCTGAATTATGTGATCTTCTTCTGCACTCCGCCACTGAGCTCTCATAAAGCCCTTCGGGTATCTCTTCTAAAGCACTTATTTTCCCCTAATGGAGTAATCATGATGCCAGCACCGTCGTGATGACCTAGCAGTGTGTCCATTCAGCCCTCTGCGCTTTAGCTAGCCCAGCTGTGAAATATCGTCATAACGCGTACTTTAAACTTGTGCAGGGTCTTTACTCTTACAGCTCACTGTTTTCCCCTTTAACTATGGTCTCATTTTTCCTCCTAGGCAGGTAGATGGGCAAGGCTCACTGCTCAGTGGTGTGCTCGAGGTCATACACCATCAAAGATCAAATGGAGAATTCTGGTCTCTTGACTGCCTGGTGCTGACTGACCTACTTACCTAGAATGACTCACTCGCCACCATTCAAACCCACCAAATACTTTCATGGTGACCTGAAGGATTGCCACTACATAACGAAAGCAGCTGGGGGGAAATTCCATGGAATAGGAAGCAGGAGAAGTTCTCTAAATGCTCGTCAGCAAAAACATGTCGAGACTTCACTTCCTCTGCAGCAAGTCAAGTAAGAATGAACATACTTCTTTATTTTACAAAAATCTGGACAGCGGTTGTATTGTTATAATTTAGCTGGAGGAGCCTTAAGGACAGGGAGAGTCTCACAGAAACACCAAAACCTTAACATGTATCAACAGAAGAGAAAACACAAGCAAATCAATCGTAAGCTTGAGAATGAGAAAAAAATTCAGTGGGCTCCCAATCCATCAGCTCAGCTGAAATTTGGTAAATATCAGGCAAATTCTGGCAAATGAAGATACATCTACAGCTCTCACATTTCTTTATGAGACAGAGAGGCAGCCTGAGCAAACAGAACACATCCCTTCTCCTGCCAAAAAATGTAGAAATAAAACAAATAGTGAAATTTAGAAAAAAGCACCTGTGTGGCATTATTACTATTCTGACACTAGTTTGAATGTGTGACATGAACAGACAGTCCCATGAAAGCCCAGCTCTGACCAAATTGCACAAATACTCAATCGTCTCTGTCCAATCGACTCAGCCTGTTTTCTGAACACACCCCAGCGATCCATCTCATTGGCTCTGTTTATACCTTCCTTCCATGTGTGTGCTCCACCACCTACACTCAGGCACATCCTTCAACCTTTCTCATCTTTCAAGGACCTCACCTCTGCCCCACCTCATCCAGAGATCCCTTCCTGTTTTCCACAAGAAGAGGAGTGATTTACCCAAAGGATGAACTATAGAAGAATAACCTATGCTTGCCCAGTCCAGCCCCCTCCACTCTTTTCAGGGATCTGCCAATTTTCAGAGACTGTGTTTCTCTACTCTCCTCTGCTGTACCATAAGCGGGGCAGAGCTATCCCGCCAATCCTGGGAGGCCAGCCATCGCCCAGCACTGCCTATGACCCTGTGAACAACCACCAACCTATTTGCTTGGATGCTTTGGCCATATCTACTAATCCAGCCTTTTATCACTTATCAAGTTGATTTTTTTTTTCTTCTCCATCTCTCATTCTTCTGATCTATTTGGTACAAGCACAGGCATAGCCTCGAGGGTTATTTATTGGATCTTCTACAATTCACAAAATTTTGCCTGAAGCTTTCCACAGCTTGTGTTATTCAACCTTCTCACCAAGCCCACAAGGTAGGTATAATTAGCTCCATTCTACAGATTAGAAAGCTGAGGCCTGAGTGGGTAAGCTGAAGGTCAGATATTTTGTGAGCAACAGAACCTGGATTCCAGCTTTGCTTGCTCAGTGCCTCCACCCAAATTAGTCAACGATTCCTTGTTAGAAAACCACTTCAAGGTTAGGTCAGGGAGGAAGTGAAAGCCTGAAGAGTTCCCCATAGATTGTTTCCATCTGCTCAACCAGCCCTTAATTAGAAAGGACCCACAACAGCTGTCAGACAGGCTTTCCCAGTAGCCTCCTGGCTGCCTACTTGCTCAGTTACCTCGGTTACTAACTTGACATTTCATTTTGTTGGAACCTGTGGTTTAATGATCTGTCCTCTACTACTTGGCCATAACTTGAAGAGTTAAAGGGTGGGTAACGTGGCGCTAGCAGTAAAGAACCCTCCTGCCAATGCAGGAAATGCAAGAGATGTGGGTTTAATCCTTGGGTCAGGAAGATCCCCTGAAGGAGGGCATGGCAACCCACTCCAGTATTCTTGCCTGGAGAATCCCATGGACAGAGGAGCCTGGTGGGCTACAGTCCATAGGGTCGCAAAGAGTCAAACACGTCTGAAGCAACTTAGCACGCACACAAACAATATAAATGAGTTGAAGTTTCTTGTCAGAACTTAAGCTCTCTTTTGGAAGTGAGGTCAAAGCTGCTGACCTGGGTGATTTTTCCCAGGGGGTAATACATGTGTACTGTCCACCTCTGCGTCTTCTTCATTCCTGCTGTTACTGGTGGCTGGCTGATACCAGTTATGATTCCTGGAGCCAGAGTCCAGAGCAAAACTCACTGCTTCATATAAAGTTGGTCTCCTCGGCGTTCCTTCCTATCCATTGTAGGGTGACCACTTACTGAGCCTAAAGATGCTGCCTCATACAGAAAGAGGGTTTAAGGATGGGTCTGTTAATTTATGTCAAATTTTCCTCTTAAAAGACACTCTCGGGACTTCCCAAGTGGTCCAATGACTAAGACTGCTTCTACTGCAGGGGGCACAGGTTCAATTACTGCTCAGGGAACTAAGATCCTGCATACTGAGTGGTGCAGCCCAAAATTTAAAAAGAACAAAGACACTTTACCACACAGAAAAAGGTAATGATGGGAAGTGAAGGATATGTGAATTAAATTGATAGCGGTGATTATTTCACTATATCAAGTTTATCATGTCATACATCTTAAATATATATCCAATTTTTAATTGTTAATTATACCTCAGTAAAGCTGGAAGAAGAGAGATGAGTTTCTCAGTGATTCTACCATCTTATCAACCCAGTAGCTTTAATGACACATACGGAATGCTTTGGGATCTTCCTAGTGCACCAGATGAAGAGTTCTTCTGCCTGTTGGATACTCAGGCAGGAAAAACATCCCACCTGAATGCAGGACATCCAGTCAGAGCCAGGGTCCAGGCCTTGGTCAAAGGACATCTCAACTGAGATGGTCAAGGTGAAGCCCTGGCCACACTGTCCCTTTCCCTTGACATGACTGTGTGCCATGAGGGAGGAGGGACACAGGTAGGAGCCCACCGGTGTGTCAACAAGACAGCCATGGTACAAAATCCAACTTTCCTCAACCACACAGTCTTACACAAGGGACCTCATCTCTGGGCAACAATGTTACCATTTTTGCAACATGGAGAAAATAGCAGACTTGCTTCAGAGAGTTATCATGAAGATTAAATGAATTAACCATTAAGTGAAATGCTTACAACAGTGATGAAAAAGGTAGCTATTATATCATATAGAACTTTCCCAAAGCATCCTTGGAAATTCTCCCTGATGAAATTAATGACTGATGATAATTCAGTGAATTATCTGACCTGGCCTAGAACTCACCTAAACTACTGGCCGCTTTTTTTTTTTTGCCATCAATATTTGCAAACCTGCCTACTAGGTATAAAGCCCTGTGCTGGATAGACATAACAGGGTCTAAATGAGTCTTGGGACCTCAGCATGGGGTAGCCCACTCCTGCCTAGAGGGATTAAAGAAGGGACTGGACTCCACTTTCTTGCCGTTCATCCTGTGAGTAAAATGATGTGGCCGGTTAATGCAGTCTCAGCATCAAAAAACAAAACAAGAGATGGCAAAGTGGGCTGTTGCTCCTGGGCACAGCAGAGGCAAAACACCCCTGTCTCCCCAGTAGTACTCAAACACCACACCCCACTTCCTTCCCTGGGTGTGTGACAATTTTTCAAAGAAAATACAGTACTTGTTAGTATCACCACAGCAGGCGATGTTCAGTCCAAAGATGAACTAGCAGTTCTGTAAAGAATAACCTACCCAGAGAGCCCTGTGTGTGCCAGCAGGACAGGTACTGCTGGGGGAGTAACTGCCACAGACCAGGAGACAGGATGGCCAAGGGCGGGACCAGGAAGAGGAGGCAGGGTGGGGCTCAGATGATGGAGGGTGGATGTGTGAGCCACCCACCCCTTCTTGTGGCCCACAAATGTCCCCACCTTAGAAATGACTGGGTTGTAAAAGCATGTTTGTGATCGGAGCTTAGACTCCATGGAAACTGAAATCAGATACTATTTAGGTGCCAAGACAAGCCCATGATCCACCTATTCATCTGTTCATTCAGAATGAAGTCAAGATTCTGACACTAAGCACCCTTCTGTTACTGTCCTGGCTTAGGAGGTCTGCCCCTGGTTTTTCCTCCTGCTACCTCTCAGATTTACTGTGGGTTAAACAGCCCCATATGGGGTTTAAAAAATTTAAAAACCACAGGGTACTCTGATTCTCAGAAGACACTAGTTGACTGGGTGGGAACATCTGTATTCTTGGCCACAACTGCAGTGGACACCCACCACCTGGGAGATGGGAACCCCCGAGCCCAGCAGTTCTCAAAGTGTGATCCTGGAAGACCCTCAGCATCCAAACTAGCAAGGGGGCGGGGCAGGCTTTAGAAATGCAAACCCTCCATCCCCACCTGGACTCATCAAATTAGAAATTTGGGGAGTGGGTTCCTCCATGAAGCCCTCTACTGACCCACTGCACATTTAGCTTCTGGAAGCACCACCCTGGAGCAAATGCCTCCAGGCCAGGCTGTGTCTTTCTCATCTCTATTTGCTTGGTGTCTAGCACAGCGATTCTAAATCAATGACTCTCAATCAGGGCAACCTTGCCTCTAGGGGACATTTGGCAATGTCTGGGGACATCGTTGGTTGTCACATATGGTTGGAGAGGGTGGGACTGGCAACTGGTAGGTTGAGGCCAGAGACACTGCAAACAAACCTACACATAGGACAGCTGCCCACAACAAACACATCAATGGTGCTGAGGGTGAAAAGCTCTGTTCTACGTATTAAATAAATATATTAAATGTGGAGATGCCAAGAGAATCCTCTCTCTTCATTCCTCCCTGCCTCTCATCCCTCCCTCATATTGAGTGAATTCTAGCCCCACAAGAAGAGACTATGATGACTTGGGAGAATGGGTCTGTCTCTATCCCACAACACCTTCTCCTTTGTGGCCACTAGTAACACAGTAACTGACATGTAATACAACTCTCTACAAGTGTTTCAAATACATAAATGGATACAATGGTTATGAATGAAAATGAATCAATCTGTAAACAAATCAGTGGATCTGTCCTTTTTTTTTTTCTTTTTGAGAGCTGAAAGCACTCTTGGTAGTCAAGCAGTCCACCCACTCCTATAAAAGATGAGGAAATTGAGTCTCAGAAAAATTAAGGCAAGTGATCAAATCTACCTGATTAGTGGAAGAAGTATTACTAGGGTCCAGGTCTCCTAGATCATTATTTATTCATCTTTCCACTGTGCTTTTATTGCAGATATCACTCCAAGAAAAATGGATTTGAACAAATGATTGGATTTTCTCCTGCACAAAACATTAGTAATTCTTAATTTAAAGACTGTTTACACCACCAAATGTCAGACCCTCAGTCTTAATATCTGGGATGTACCCTAATTTTGCTGACTTTGGACAGTATAGCAGCTTCATGTGCAGTAGCCAAGCATTCAGTTAATGAGTGAACCTAGCTAACTGCTGATTATTCATATTCCAAAGTCTGGCGGGGGGTGGGGGGGGCTTTCCTGTATTCATCATACACAAAGAAAATAGGAAGAGATCAAAAGCTTTGTTTCTTTGAAGAAAAAAAAATGGTAAGAAGTAAAAGCAGCACTTGATTATGGGACAGAGTTCTTGCAGATGCCAAGCTCTGACTTTCCTTGGTGAATCTTCAGTGAGCTATCAAGATTATTTTGTGATCAGAGCTATTGTGAGAAATGCATTTCAGCCTGTTCTTACAGACAACAGTCTTAAGAGAACAGCACAGCAGTTCATGACTATCATTGTTCTCCAGAGCAGAAGGCAGGTGGAGTGAATAAGTATCTTCATTTTGACAAAGAATCCACTACAGATTAGTGGCAAATAATATATGCATATAGCACTGATAGCTTATACAGAGCTTTTCAAAGATGAAGTTAAGAGAGAGGTTGCTGGTCTTGAAAGATACTGGAAACTGTTTTCATTTTTTTTTTTAAATTGGTCCTTCATCCCAGTTTGAGAAGCATAGCTCTCTGCTCTCTGTAACCTGTGAAAATGCAATCTCCTTTAGTTTTCTATTTATCTTTTTTATATTCCCCCTTTGAATATAAGCTCTGTGATTTTAGGAGTAATGTCCAGTATTTGTTTTTAATAGCCTTCAGTTGTTTTATTTTTTTTTAAGAGCAGCCTTATATTCATAGCAAAATTCAGAAGAGAGGACAGAGATTTCCCAGATACCTGCTGCCCGCCCTGTGCACAGCCTCCCACATGACCAACATCCCCCCACCTAGATGGTACACTTGTTACGTACATGGATATGCCACCATCACCCACAGTCCTGAGTTTACATGAGGGTTCACTCTTGGTGCTATCATACTATGCATTTGGACAAATATATAATGACATGTATCCATCATTCTTGTATCAGACTAAATGGTTTGCCTCTTCTAAAGATTCTGTGCTCCACCCATTTGTCCTCCCCCTCCAGGCCTGACAGACATTACAATAAAGATGCAGTAATAGAAACAGCACGGCGCTGGGAGCAGAAGAGTTGGGCAGATCATCAGAATGAAACAGGATGTCTTGAAATAGGTCCAAATATTTATGAAAGTATGTGTACAATGATGGCAGAAAAATCTGGGGAAAAGGAAAGATTGTTTAATAAATGGGCTGTGCCCCTCAGCTAAACCTTCATGAAAGCTGACATCAAAATAAAATTCAGATAGACTGATGACATTAATGTAGAAATAAAAACCTCTAAAACTACTAAAGGTACTAGATATGTAGATTAATGATTATATCCTTTTAGAACTAGAAAGGATTCTCAAATATGATACCACAGACAAGCTTCATACAGAAACACACTTCTATCCTCTTTTAGCTAAAAAGGTACAAGTGTTAAACATTAAAGACAAATCACAACATGGGAGACATGATTATAAAATATGTAGTGAAATATTTGACAAACAAATACATGAAAGATCTTAAATATCAATAAAAGGTAAAGCCTAATAATTAAATACTATTTGCCCAATTAAATAGGCAAAGGCTAAGAGCATACATTTTGCAAAATGATTATAAAGGCAAAAGAAAACCATGAAGAAAGTTCAATTTTACTAGAAAGTAAAGAAATGTAAATTAGTCAGTTCCATAATAATCTTTTCTCTGCAATTCCAAAATACAAAAAGCTCTGGAAATAGGAAAAAATGCTTCTACAGTGAAAACTAATTTTTTTCTTCCTTACAGTAAAATTTTAATCATTGAATGTACAAGGAGAAAAGAAAATATGAAATCATCAATTTGCCAACCTAGTGCAAACTAATTTTGTAGCAAAATCTGATGTGGACTACTCATGGTCTATTTAATACCATTGAACATAACTGTTAATACCTTATCCCCCTCCCCCCACTCACACACACACAAAGCCTACTGGGAATATTTTGTACTAAACAGTATAATTTATTACTTTTATAAAATACAAATTGTAAAACAGATTTAGCTATAATAGTTTGGATAAGGGACCTGTACAATCTTTACAGAAGAAAATATGTATTAAATGACTGAAATAATAAGGCAAGTATATGAAGGTATATAAACAAGAATGCCTACTGCGGCATGGCCTACTAAAACCGGGAACAGCCTGTCAAAAAAATTAGCTATTATTTAAATATATTATGACAAATAAATACAGTGGAATATTTTACAATCAGTAGACAGTTATTCACTCAATTTACAGGCTACAATTAAAATAGAGATATGCTAACCTTAGTGTATAATTATAGACTTTCATTTAAAAAAAAATACATTTGCATGCATAAATTTTAATGGGAAAAACTTTGGACCAAAACACACTCTCTAGGTGGATTGAATTTTAGGTGATTCTAAATGGTTATTTTTGAGAGGTTTGCAATACTAATTTTAAAAAATGATCCTGTATAACAAAAAGGGGAAAATGCTTTTCATAAATCAACTCATTTTCTACACCTAACAATTTTGTGCCATAGGATGGACAGTTCCCATTACAGAGAAGGAAGAATCAGAGAAGTGGAGACTTTTATCAAGGCTGTAGAACTTGTGAGTGACAGGGCCTAAGCCCTCTGATTCCAAATCCAGTTTCCTTCCACTGCAAGACCACTGGACGCCCGGCCCCAGGGTACCACCTGGCACACATTCAGATCCTGAGCTTCAATAACATTTGGGATTTTAACAAGTCACTCTTGTTAATACCAATTCAATGGGGAGGTTTGCATGCGGAAAGTGCTGGGGGGCAGTTCTTAGAAACCGAAGCCTTTTGATTTAAAGAACCCTCCAATCCTTATCAGAGGAGATTCCCAATTTAGGAAACAGGAGCGGTCCACGACTTCATTAATAGGTAGTTTTGTTGTTCAGTCACTCAGTCGTATCTGACTCATTGTGACACCATGGACTGCAGCATACCAGGCTTCCCTGTCCTTCACTATCTCTCAGAGTTTGCTCAAATTCATGTCATTGAATCAATGATGCCATCCAATCATCTCATCCTCTGTCATCCTTTTTTCCTCCTAGGTAGTTTAGGTGAGTATATATTATTTTTCCATAGAAATGTTACTCATGATGTTGAATGGACATATGCACATGTTTGAAAGTACCGAACGGTACTATGAAACCACCTTCAGTGTAACAGGTTTCCTAGCAACTGCCCCCTAAAGTTCCATTTGGGGTTTCAGGAACACACCCCAGGACAGAAGACTCAGAGGTCCCTCTTCCTATGGAGTAGTGGGATCGGATCAATTCCTCTTCCAGCTCCAGGTCACTTGCAGGGCTCCCATGGCCAAGGCAGTGAGAAGTAAGACCTAGGGGGAAGGGCTCTGGGCAGGTGGGCAGGAGTGGGGTAGCTGCACCCGCAGGTGATGCTGAGCATGGAGAGCAGGGGTGAAGCAGGAAAACATGACAGATGGCAACAGAAGGCACTGGGGGGTGGAGACGCAGGTGCGGCTGGAGAGTGATGCCAGGGAAGGTGACCCAGGAGAAAAAGGAGGATGAGGGGAAGAAGAGGAAGCATGCAACTTGGTGGTCTCCCACAGAGGGCATCTGAAGGTGGGGGCAGCCTATGGCACCACCTCACCACCTGCATAATTTCTTGCAGTTGGATGTGGTCAAGAGCCAGTGAGCTTAACTGATGAACAGCTTCCAGGTTGGGCCCACCTGCCTCCTGCCACTAGTTAGAACCTGGAGGTGGTGGTGCTGAATCACCCGGACAATGCCTTTGATCACCTGAGCCTGGAGGCTCCTGTGGGAGAGAACTGGAGGCCTGTAACAGCAGCCAGACACACAGACTACTAGACACCACACTTCACGAGATGAGTAAGAAATGAATAAATAACTGATGAGAGTTTCCTGAATGATGAGAGGACTGTCCTCATAACAAAAGAGAATTGTCTTATTCTACTCTAAAAACTTCTCCTCCCCACATGGACCAGTCAAGTCTCCCTGTCCTGCTAACAAGGGGCAAAAGAGAGGATGTTGACAATGGTAACCAAACTGTGCATCTGGCCTCAATGTCCTGCTCTCATCCCACCTGTGACAGTGCAGAATGCGCCAGAACCATCCTCCGGACACATATTTTCCTGAGGTTTAAAAATCTGAAAATCAGATGTATTTGTCTGGGTAACAAGTCAGCAAGTCTGGGAGAGAAAGCAGAAGGAAATGTGTCAGGTCCCCCGGTCCCTCTGTCCTGCCCTTGGGCCACATGAGGGAAAAGGCTGAACCCAGGGCACCAACTTTCCCTCCTCGAGACAAAACCTACGCTATATTGGAAAAACATACGGCCCCTAATTCTCGGCATCTCCCAACCTGACCTCTCAGAGTGAAGTGAGTCCTGGTCAGGTTGTGGTGGGAACAAGTCAGTGAGGCCTAAGAGACACAGCAAGGCAAGGGCTGACGTGCGCGGGTTCCTGGGTGTGGAACAGTGGAAGTATAAGAAGATGACCTAGTCCTCTCCCTGATCTTCGCTGTGGGCACGGGATTGGCTGGAGAAAGTGGGAGATTCTTTTCTTACTTTTGCTCCTGTTTAAAACTAACATTTCATTTTGTTCTAAAGAGAACGGAGAATAAGCTGTTTTGTTAGCTGGTGCCTCAGTTTCCCTCTCAGGGAAATTAGTGAGAAGAAGGAATAGCAAAATCTGACCATAATTAGAAGTCCTTTTTACATGTGCTTCATGCCATGGTCTTGTGACCCATCCAAGGTGGTACCCTCATCCATATTTTACAGAGAGTGAAACAGGCTCAGAGAGGCAAGGACATGCATCCAAGGTTGCACAGCTAATGGTGGGGAAGCAGGGACCAGACTCCAGCACCACAATGCTACCCTGAGAGCTCACTACTGAGGCGTTCTCTTCCTTTCTAGGGTCTGTCCTGAAAGCACATGGAGCTCTTTGATCTCCTGTATGATAAGTTCTGTCCTTTAATTAATTATTTTTAATTATGTCAAATGCAGTTCTTGGGTGGAATCTCAAAAACGACAGAATGATCTCTGTTCGTTTCCAAGGCAAACCATTCAATATCACGGTAATCTAAGTCTATGCCCCAATCAGTAATGCTGAAGAAGCTGAAGTTGAACAGTTCTCTGAAGACCTACAAGACCTTCTAGAACTAATACCCAACAAAGAAGTCCTTTTCATTACAGGGGACTGGAATGCAAAAGTAGAAAGTCAAGAGATACCTGGAATAACAGGCAAATTTGGCCTTGCAATACAAAATAAAGCAGGGCAAAGGATAACAGAGTTTTGCCAAGAGAATGCACTGGTCATAGCAAACACCCTCTTCCAACAACACAAGAGAAGACTCTACACATAGACATCACCAGATGGTCAATACCAAATCAGATTGATTATATTCTTTGCAGCCAAAGATGGAGAAGCTCTATACAGTCAGCAAAAACAAAAGCGGGAACTGACTGTGGCTCAGATCATGAACTCCTTATTGCCAGATTCAGAATTAAATTGAAGAAAGGGAAAACCACTAGACCATTCAGATATGACCTAAATCAAATCCCTTACGATTATAGAGTGGAAGTAACAAATAGATTCAAGGTGGACAGAGGTTCATAACACTGTATAGGAGGCAGTGATCAAGACCATCCCCAAGAAAGAAAAATTCAAAAGGCAAAATAGTTGTCTGAGGAGGCCTTACAAGTAGTTAAGAAAAGAAGAGAAGCTAAAGGCAAAGGAGAAAAGGAAAAGATATAACCATTTCAATGCAGAGTTCCAAAAAATAGCAAGGAGAGATAAGAAAACCTTCCTCAGTGATCAATGCAAAGAAATAGAGGAAAGCAATAGAATGAGAAACACTAGAGATCTCTTCAAGAAAATTAGATATACCAAGGGAACATTGCATGCAAAGATGGGCACAATAAAGGACAGAAATGGTATGGACCTAACAGAAGCAGAAGATATTAAGAACAGGTGGCAAGAATACACAGAAGAACTGTACAGAAAAGATCTTCATGACCCAGATAATCACGATGGTGTGATCACTCACCTAGAGCCAGATATCCTGGAATGTGAAGTCAAGTGGGCCTTAGGAAGCATCACTATGAACAAAGCTAGTGGAGGTGATGGAATTCCAGTTGAGCTATTTCAAATCCTAAATGATGATGCTGTTAAAGTGCCAATATGTCAGCAAATTTGTAAAACTCAGCAGTGGCCACAGGATGGGAAAAGGTCAGTTTTCATTCCAATCCCCAAAAAAGGCAATGCCAAAGAATGTTCAAGCTACCGCACAAGTGCACTCAGCTCACAAATGAGCAAAGTAACGCTCAAAATTCTCCAAGTGAGGCTTCAACAGTATGTGAACTGAGAACTTCCAGATATTCAAGCTGGATTTAGAAAAGGCAAAAGAACCAGAGATCAAATTGCCAACATCCGTTGGATCATCAAAAAAGCAAGAGAGTTCCAGAAAAACATCTACTTCTGCTTTATTGACTACACCAAAGTCCTTGACTGTGTGGATCACAAAAAATTGTGGAAAATTCTTCAAGAGATTGGTATACCAGACCACCTTACCTGCCTCCGGAGAAATCTGTATGCAGGTCAAGAAGCAACAGTTAGAACTGGACATGGAACAACAGACTGGTTCCAAATAGGAAAAGGAGTACATCAAGGCTGTATATTGTCACCCTGCTTATTTAACTTCTATGCAGAGTACATCATGTGAAATGCTGGGCTGGATGAAGCACAAGCTGGGATCAAGATTGCTGGGAGAAATATCAACAACTTCAGATATGCAGATGAGACCACTGTTATGGTAGAAAGTGAAGAGGAACTAAAGAGCCTCTTGATGAAAGTGAAAGAGGAGAGTAAAAAAGTAGGCTTAAAACTCAACATTCAAAAAACTAAGATCACGGCATCTGGTCCCATAATTTCATGGCAAATAGATGGGGAAACAATGGAAACAGTGACAGACTTTATTTTTATGGGCTCCAAAATCCCTACAGATGGTGACTGCAGTCATGAAATTAAAAGATTTGCTCCTTGGAAGAAAAGCTATGACCAACCTAGACAGCATATTAAAAAGCAGACATTACTTTGCTGACAAACGTCCATCTAGTCAAGGCTATGGTTTTTCCAGTAGTCATGTATGGATGTGAGAGTTGGACCATAAAGAAAGCTGAGCACTGAAGAATTGATGTTTTTGAACTGTGGTGCTGGAGAAGACTCTTGAGAGTCCCTTGGACTGCAAGGAGATCTAACCAGTCAATCCTAAAGGAAATCAGTCCTGAATATTCATTGGAGGGACTAATGCTAAAGCTGAAACTCCAATACTTTGGCCATCTGATGCAAAGAACTTACTCACTGGAAAAGACCCTGATGCTGGGAAAGATTGAAGGCAGGAGGAGAAGGGGACGACAGAGGATGAGGTGGTTGGATGGGATCACTGACTCAATGGACATGAGTTTCAGTAAGCTCCAGGAGTTGGTGAAGGACAGGGAAGCCTGGCATGCTGCAGTCCATGGTGTCACAAAGAGTCGGAGATGACTGAGCAACTGAATTGAAATTGAATTAGATGAGTTACGTTGACACAAGAACCCTTTGGGGGGACTTCTCTTTTGGTCCAGCAGCTTAGACTCCTTGCTTCCTACTGCAGGGGGCCCAGGTTCAATCCCTGATCAGGGAACTAGATGCCACCTGCTGCAACTAAATTCATGTGCCACAATTAAAGATCCTGAATGCCACAACTTAGACCAGGTGCAGCCAAATAAATGAACATTAAAAAAATTTTTTTAAAATCTAGTGCTTAAAAAAATAATGAGTTGGGTTTCCACTGGGTTCTCTGCAGCTAGTCTTTATTGAAGACTGCTACTGCTAAGTCACCTCAGTCGTGTCTGACTCTGTGCGACCCCATAGACGGTAGCTCACCAGGCTCCCCCGTCCCTGGGATTCTCCAGGCAAGAACACTGGAGTGGGTTGTCATTTCCTTCTCCAATGCGTGAAAGTGAAAAGTGAAAGTGAAGTCACTCAGTCGTGTCCGACTCTTAGCAACCCCATGGACTGCAGCCTACCAGGCTCCTCCATCCATGGGATTTCCCAGGCAAGAGTACTGGAGTGGGGTGCCATTGCCTTCTCTGTTACACAATTATTAAAAGGTACTATTCATCCCATGCTTCTCTAGGGCTGTCAAAAGATACTTGCACCTCAGTTTCTCTCCACAATAAAGCTACCCTTCTTGTCTTTGCAGACCCGGGTCAGGGAAGGCTGGAGGAACACTGCTTTTTTGGTTCCTTGTCCACGATGCCACCCCTCCTTGCCCTCTGCCATTCAGGACTTCCTCGCTGCTGATGGAACAGGAATAAAAGCCAAGTCATGGAACAGGACATCTGGCCTCTGGGCAAAGAGGAAGGATGAGAGGAAGGAGGGGGTTTGGTTTTCCTGCCACATCTCTCTAGGGGAGGGAAGGACACATTGCCTCCAAGAGCAGAGAGGATGGATCACGGCTCTAGCAGCCTCCCCGGAGGTCTGCCTTCAGTTCCTGCCTGAATTGCCCCTCGTCTCGCCCTGGTGCTAACACTCTGAAGCGAGAGATGTTTCTCTAGGGTGATGGTCCACTGTGCTACACGCCAGCATCCAAACTCTGGGACTGCTATGACTGGGGCCTTGGGATGGATGACTTTGGGGCTACAGGAAATGGACATGCAAGCCTAGCCCAGCCTGTCTCCACTGATTCCTTGCTAGGCTTTCAGTAAATTAAAGAAGCCAGGCTGGCTCTGATGGGAGATAGAAGGCATTCTAACAGGAATTATCTCTTAGCAGAGAGAGAGGAAACATCTTATAAAAGCTGCTCCATTAGGAAATATTAACAAGTTTTGAGTTTCCGGTTGCCAATTACAAATTGGCACATTGGCTTCCCTGCTGGCCCAGTGGTAAAATAATCCACCTGACAACACAGGAGACACAGGTTCCAATCCCCGGGTTGGGACGATCCCCTGGAGGAAGACATGGCAATCCAGCCCAGTATTCTTGTCTGAAATAGATTTTTCAGGCAAGAGGAGCTTGGTGGGCTACAGTCCATGGGGTTGTAAAGAGTTGGGCATGACTGAGCAACTAAACACAACAACAGCCACCTCTACAAGTATTAAATCATGTGCTGTTGCAGAGGCTGATTTTCAACACCCCCTGAAAAGAGTAGAATGGAGAGCAAAAATGAGACACTGTGCTCGGGGGAAAACTAGCATGAGAGGTCTTCAGATAGCTAGACGTTTTCAGAAGCTGAGTTTTTAAGACTATCTTGTATCTCCTCAGATCTAGAAAAGCACTAAAATCCTTCATGGTGATGACTGCTCCTCGTGACTAGCAGAAACCTTCTGCAAAAATATATATGCTTGATTGCATGTATTCCTCTTTCACCAAAATCACATTTATACTGACCTTCCCCTTGCCTCTCTAGAGCAGTTTCATAGATCTATATGAGATGCTGTCTCCCAGGCTATAGCTCTCATTTTGTTCCAAATAAAAATTGACTCACAACTCTCATGTCATGCAATTTTTCAAAAATCAACACTGTCTACAGTTTGCATGACTGGGTTTGAAGAGCACAGGAAGTGGTTCCTTCTGCTTTCAGAAAAACCCAGGTGGCACTGAAACAGCTAGGAATGTCCTTGCTTAGTTAGCAGTGATGTCATGGTGATGTTGCTGAGTTGACATGGTCCAAAAATACAGTTCTCTCCCCACCACTATGCAAAGTCTGAGTTGGAGTCAGGTTCAGATTCTCCTAGTTCAGGTTCTAAGTTGCCGACTTTCAACTATTTCCAAATGACTTGAAAGGTAAGTTGTTGTTGTTCAGTCGCCAAGTCGCGTCCAGCTCCTCATGACCCCATGGACTACAGCACACCAGGCTTCCCTGTCCCTCACCATCTCCTAGAGTTTGCCCAAGTTCACGTCCATTGAATCGGTGATGCCATCCAACCATCTCATCCTCTGTTGCCCTCTTCTCCTCTGCCTTCAAGGGAAGTACTTTTAGGTTATTTTTAATGATTTCAGTTATTAAAGTGATATGGCTAAGTATCTAGCTATGGTCCTCTAGTACTGGGGAAGAAATATTAGTGAATTTAATCATTAGAGCCCCAGTTTCCTTTCTGTTGATCCAAATTATTTTGTTTCACTGTAACTTCGGGCCTCATCAGTGAATAAAAGTAACATACATTAGAACTTGGAGGATGTTGAGTTTTCAAAATTTATATACATTGACTCTTCCAAGTCTTCACTAAGGTCATTTATTGCTACAAATACTGTTGATTAGGACAGAAGACTTGTATGACCTGCCAGTTAAGGTGCCTCTTTCTTGAATTTGAAATGAATTGCTGTTTCTTAGTTGTTTTTCATATCTTTAACAGGAGTGTTATGAGACATCCTGTTAATATTTTATTGACATAAAAATGTTCTCTCGCTTTCTGAGTATTTCTCCTGCCTGGTAACTCTATAAAAACGGAATTAGGTGAGTTTGGCATGAAGTTTAGTAAGTTTATGCTAAGTCCTTCTGATTACTACTTTTTTTAAACAACTAAATAGAAAATGTCCTGCTTTATTACCAGCTTCTTTCTCTCTTTTAAATGGAGATTAGAAAATTGCTAGTTAGGACTCTTTTCAATGATCCTTCTTATACTGATCTACATATTAAAATAACCTCTAAGCTTTCTCTTTTCCATGTGAAATAACAGCTTCTCTTCATTCTTTCCCCCAAAATAGTCATATTCGAATGATTTCCCCTACTCTTTAAAGAACATCTGATTTCTATATGAACTTATGAAAATGCTGAACTCAAGGGCATTTCTGAATGACTAAGTTTAAGGCCCAGCAAAGATACTACATCTTTTCAACATGTTCATATTCTTGACTCCCAATCAGAGCCAGGAGATTGGACCATGCAAGTGGACCACAGTTCTAACTGTGGCCAGCTCTTGGGTTCTCCCTAAGAATGAAGAGGCCAGTGCAAAGCTTAAGGGGATAAACTCAGAGGAAATCTCTTCCTTTCTGTGGGTCTCAGCTTCTCTGCCTATAAAATGAGGGAGCAGATTCAGCTCTCTGGTCTACTTGGGAGCCCAACACCCTAGAGTGTGTGATGGCTTCCCAGTTTGCTAGCTGCACTCACCGTCCTGCTGAAGCCAGTGCATTTACAGACAGACACCTGTCATCCTGGAGAAATATCCCCTGCAGTCTGATATTATGGGAATAACCTACAATCTGTATGATCTGTTCAATCATTACATTCACACAATCAGTACTCATGGAGCATGGATCATAGTACTTCATCCTCAAAATACTTGCATTTTAGTGGAAGCAATAAAATGTGAATATAGAGATATTGAATATTGAGCCAATATAGAATATTGACCCCTGATAGAAACCATGGGATCAATAACCTGGCATCTCTAACTTCAGGGTTAACAGCTCTCACTCTAGGACAAGAGCAGCATCTGAGTGTAAGTTGGCAACGGGATTGTCTGGTATGCTTTCCACCCATTTTTAGACATTCAACTGTAGCATATAGGGGCACATGTGAGAAAGTTGCCGTATGATCCAGCAATCCCACCCCTGGGCATATACCCAGCTGAAACTACAATTCAAAATATACATGTACTCTATGTTCATGGCAGTACTATTCACAATAGCCAAGATATGGAAACAACCTAGGTGTCCATTGGCAGATGAATGGATAAAGAACATGAATGGATAAAGATACACACACACACACATTGTTGTTTAGACACTAAGTCATGTCCAACTTTTTGGCAACCCCATGGACTGTAGCCCACCAGGCTCCTCTGTCCATGGGATTCCCTAGGGAAGAACACTGGAGCGGGTTGCCATTTCCTTCTCCAGGGAATCTTCCTGACCCAGGGATCAAACCTGAGTCTCCTGTTTCAGCAAGCTCTTTACCACCAAGCCACCAGGGAAGCCCTAAATACACAATGTAATGTTACTCAGCCATCAAAAACAGTGAAATAACATTTGCAGCAACATGGGTGGACCTAGAGACTACCATACTAAGCGAAGTAAGTCAGACAGGGAAAGACAAATACCATATCAGCTGTATGTGGAATCCAAAATATGATACAGATCAACATGTCAATGGAACAAAAACAGACTCACAGATACAGAGGACAGACTTATGGTTGCCAAGGGAGGGGTGGGGAGGGAAAAATTGGGAGTCTGGGATTAGCAGAGGCAATCTGTTATATACAGGATGGATAAACCACAAGGTCCTACTGTATAGCACAGGGAACTGTACTCAGTATCCTGTGACAAACCATAATGGAAAAGAATATGAAAAAGAACATACCTGTGGCCAATTCATGTTGATATATGGCAAAAACCATGATAATACTGTAAAGCAATTAACCTCCAATTAAAATAAATTAATTAAAAAAGAATATACATACGTGTACATATTAATATATATGTATAACTGAACTGCTTTGCAGAGGAAATTAACACAACATTGTAAATCTACTCCACTTCAATAAAATTTTTTATAAAAGAAAACGTCAGGAGATCAGCTTAATGTCGAAGAATTTGATGTTACAAGGTCACTTGCCTGCTTTGTGCTTCAAATTCCTCATGTAAAAATAATGGAGGTGATGAAGGCTACCTATTTCATAGCTTACTGAGGGATTCCTAAGATACCGCTGGAAAAATACATAACCCATAAGGTGTAAGGTATTCAAAGTCAAATTCACATTCTTTTCATTGTTACTGCCAAAAACAATAAAATAAAAATTTTTTAAGGTTTTTAGCCTTGGTGCAGAAGGTCCCAAAGTTAGTAGGAAACCCACTACCGACATGTTCTTTCCCTATGCGGAGTTCCATCTGTGGTGCGCTGAGAAAGTCTTGGGTTAAGAAGTCAGTTCTTCTCCCCAGGAGAGCACAGCCCTTTAAACACCCGGCAGGGAGGCAGCCAGTTGCTGGCTCGGTCCTTTGAAAGTTGTTCTTCCAATATAGCAGTGCCCACGTTTCTGTGTGCTCAGTAATTGGTGTGCACACATCCTGCTGTGTTTGGTTTTAAAAAGAAAAGAAGAAAAAGTCACACAGGAGGAGCCCAGGCATCTAAGAGGCTTGTCAGCCTGGCACATGCTTCCTGCCACTTTCTGCTAAGCCCTCCATCCTGTCTTTCTCTTCCCAAACGGAGGAGGAAAATGACACGGGGTAGGCCAGTGCTGGGTAAAGGGGAGAGAGGAAGAAGTCACGACTGGGTCTGCCATGACTAAACTCACCGAGTTCATTCTCAGAATAAGACAGCACACATCATGTTAAAGGCAACAGCAGCTTCTGTCACTCTTATCTATTAGAGAGAAACTAACCGCTGTTTTGTGGTTACATAAGAAAGCAAACACACACCTCCAGAAACTTAAAACACTGTCATTGATGATGAAATAAACTCACTCCTAACGGAGCAGGTTTCTGACAAGGCCACCGTGTGCCCAGCAGGGCTGCTCTCCAGAGAAACACACACCAGTGGTGGAATGAAGACCAAACCTGGGAGGTGCCAGGGTCTTTCCACTCATGGCCCTCCTGACTCATTTTTTTAAAAGAAACTTTTACTGGAGTGTAGTTGATTTACAATATTGCGTTAGTTTCACCTGTACAACAAAGTGCATCAGTTATCCATACACATATACCAATCTACCTTAGATTCTTTCCCCATGTAGGCCATTACAGAGCACTGAGTACAGTTCCCTGCGCTATACACTAGGTCCTGATTAGTTAGCTTCAAGTGCATCCTTCCTGACAGAGGAGAGAGATCTTGGTTGTCTTATGCTTTGTGTAGGCGGCTGTCAAGACTGGAAACCAGCATGCCAGTCCTCCCCATTATGGGAAGGGGAGTCATCTCTAGCCCTAAGGGCTACCATTTTTCAAACGGTTTGTGTGTAGTTTCAGAGCAAGTTTCCATTTTTCCCTTAGGTGAGTAAAACTGATTATACCATTTATTACTTTACGTTCCTACAGTAAATCAAACACCTCATTAATACAGTCTACCCTTCATCCTTGATTAGCCTGGAATGTATGGAAAATTCCATAAGGAAGTAAGAGATAGAAATTTACCTTGGGAAAATATATTTTGGTGAAATGTTTGCTATATGTTGAGACTATTTTAAGCCTTAAATGGATGTGTTAAGTGTGTGACAGATTTTTACAATGGAAATGTGAGTTAGACATATTAGGACTAGTTACTATTCATTGTGTGCTAGATTGAGTGCTTTATAACCACCTAAAAGAATGCCCATAGCATAAAAAGGAACAAAATGGTGCCATTTGCAGAGACGTGGATGAACCTAGAGACTGTCACACAGAGTGAAGTCAGAAAGAGAAAAACAAATATTGTATATCAACACATATATATGGGATCTAGAAAAATGGTACAGATGATCTTATTTGCAAAGCAGAAATAAAGTCACAGATGTAGAGAACAAACTTATGGTTACCAAGGGGCAGGATGAACTGGGAGATTGGGACTGATATGTAAACACTCCTGATGTTATGTATAAATAACTATTTATTATATCTGTTATAATAGATAACGAGAACCTATGTATTGTTCAGGGAACTCTATTCAGTGCTCTGTGGTGACCTAAATGGGAAGGAAATCCAAAAAAGAAGGTATACAGGTACACATATAGCTGATTTACTTTGCTATACAGCAGAAACTAACACAACACTGTAAAACAACTATATTCCAATAAAAATAAGTAAATACAAATAATATGTGAAATTCAAAAAAAAAAAATGCCCACAGCAGCTCTGCAAGATAGAAATCATCATCTCTACTTTACAGATGAAAAAAAGTGGGCTTGGGTTACAAGGTTAAACATCTCACATGAGGATTTGCAGCTGAAAAAGAAAAGGAGCCAGGATTCAGCATCCACATGCCCCAGGCAGCCAGAGGGTCTATTCTTAAAGGTGAGTGCCCCTAGACAACATATTTTTAACTATTTAAATTATTTTATGTACCCTCCAATTTATCAAATGTGCTTAAAACAAATTATTTATTCTGACATTTCACTACTTTGGTTTCTCTCATGGTTCAGATGGTAAAGAATCTGCCAGCAATGTGGGAGATCCAGATTCGATTCCTGGATCAGGAAGATCCCCTGAGAAGGGAATGGCAACCCACTCCAGTATTCTTGCCTGGAGGTATTCTTGCATGGACAGAGGAGCTTGGCGGGCTACAGTCTATGGGCTCACAAAGAGTTGGACATGACTGAGTGACTAACACTTCACTACTTTACACTTACTTTCCTTCCAGTTAAAAGTACAAAGGAGTCACAATGTCTGTATGTTTTGGAAGAAACGGTGACCGCAAAAATGTCAGTGTCATGTTAATATCTATCTTTATCAACATGTGCAGGACAGATCTAAAGATGTGAGGCACTTCTGGGCCCCTACCTGCCCCACCCATGACCGGGGCACCTAGCATTGCTCTGTTTGTCTCCAAAGCTGCCTAATTAATTGCTAACCTACTCTATCCTCTGGGAAGATCCTGTGTAACTGCTGAGGATGAGATCCCAGGAAGAAAAGGAAGAATGTGTTTGTTTGTATAATATTATGTTTCACCCTTTATTTTCAGACAGACCCCCAAGTCTGTACGTCCTAAAATTACTTTGCTTTCTGGGTTTAGTTTAGCATAAACAAAGCATTTCTTTCTTTTCCAGTCAATTATGGGGTTGGTCTCCCTGAGCTCTATTGTGCTTGAGTCTATCAATCAAACAGGCAGAGGCCTAGTCTGTGACACAGATGACACCTTTACTTTCAGAAAACTGGGAAAGCTATATTATTTCAGGTGCCTAGTAAAATACTCACAAACTTTAACCAGTTACCTAATTTTTCTTAAGAGACAATACAATAGACATTTTCTACATAATAAACTTATATTCATTGCTTTCTCAGTCTAGACAGGCAAGATTCTTTTAAGGACAGATTTCCAAAAATTTCACTTTTCTCCCTGAGCATACTTCTATTATGAATTGAGGGTAGAGTCATTAACTCATATTAAAGAAAAACATTCTCAGGACAAACAATTTATGTGTTAAGTTACTATTTGGGGAGAGCTTCAGAGAGAGAGGGTTGGAGCAAACCATGGGGGTAAATCAATCTGAAAGAAGTTAAACTGATTGTCATAGTCCCAGTTTTAAGCTTCACTCCTGCACCTATTTGAGATCTATTCCAGAAAGATTGTGGATGGCCGGATGTCTCCATCCCGAAATCAACTCCACTCAAGATTCTCCCTCAGACTTGCCTCTCTAATGACATAGTCAGCTTAAGTACCAATTTGCCCATCTAATCAAGGACCACAACACACTGGTAACAGCAACCAGTGACACTATAATTAACTCCCTAGTGATTAATTCTTATCGACTCAGGCCAAAGGAGGATTACAAATTAAGATAACTGGAAACTAGGTCTTGACTTGCAATTTGATTCTTTCTGCTCGTCCTCAATACCTGCATTGATCAGATAACTATTCAACATTCTCTCTCACCTAATAGAGATCCAATCCAACTAACATATCAAATCAGCTTTGTTTTCCTGAGTGACAGGGTCTGCTACTCTTTCACTCACGTTATTGATGTATTGGTGGTAGGGGTTGTTAGGGGAGAGGAGCAGGAGAGAGTGAAACAGACAATCACTTTTACGATGCTGGGAACAGATCCCTAAATTACTGAAGCAGGAGCTTCTCCAACTCAATTAAACATGATAATAATGACTATGCTGTCACTAATGTGTGACACAAGGAACTAGGGAAATGAGAAAAGTGTATTTCTTCTACCTGATCCTCATGACATTTATAATTTAGAAAGGGAAGAGAAGGAAATGACTATGCATGGGCCAAAGCTCTGTGCTAGGCACTGGCCATCATTTTTCACGTTCTCATTAAATCCGCACATCAACCTTTGAAGAATGGGCTACTGATCCCATTTTACAGAAAAGAAAGTTGAAGCCTAAAAAGGTTAAAGTAGAATATTATTCAACCCCATGTCATAGCATATGTCAGAATATTCTTCCTTTTTTATTGAAGTATTTCCTTCCTTTTTAAGGCCAAATAATACTCTTCGTACATGTCACATTATGTTTATCCTTTCACCTGTCAGTTGCATGATGAATAGAAACAGTTGTTTCCACCTGTTGGATATTGCAAATAATGCTGCTACGAGATTTGGTGAGCAAATATCTTTTTAAGATGCTGCATTCAATTCTTTTGAATGAATATCCACAAAGATGACTATTGGATCACACTGTAATTCTAGTCTTACTTGTTTTGAGGACCTGTTGTATTGTTTTCCATCGTGGCTGTGCCAGTCTCAACAACAAAGGACAAGGGTTCTAACTTCTCCACATCCTCACCAAAACTTGGTTTTTTCGAAGTAGCCATCCTAATGGGTGTGAGGTGATATCTCATTGTGGTATTAATTTGCAATGATATTGAGTATCTTTCCACATACTTCTTGGTCATTTGTATATCATCTTTGGAAAAATGTCTATTCATGTCCTTCGTTGATTTTTTAAGTTGGACTCTGTTTTTTGTTGTTGTGTTGTATATAGCTATTAGTTTTAAAATTGTACTATAAAACATTTCAGGTGTATAAAATATAAAAAATAACTTGATGAATACCCAATATCTATAATCCAACCTAAAACAGAAAACCTAACCAATATATTTGAAGCTTCCAATATCCTTCTCCTGACTGAATTCCCTTTCACACTCTCACCAAGAGAACTACTATCCAGACTCCAGAGTTCATTATTCCCTCCATTTTTATACATGTAATAAATATCTATATATCTATTTCTATTCTACTATTGCCTATTTAACTGACTTTAAAACTCAATATATAAACTGTTATTTACATTCTTCTGCAACTCCATTTATATTTGTGAGATTCATTTTTCTTGGTACATGTAATCTCAACTAGTCATTTTATTCACTCTATAGAGGTGGTTCTCAAACTTTTTGGTCTTAGGATTCCTTTACCTTTTAAAAAATTACTGAGGCTACTGAAGAGCTTTGGTTTAAGTGGATTCAGTTAATCAATACTTGCCATATCAGAAAATAATGCTGAAAAAAATCAGCAGTGGCCATAGGGCTGGAAAAGGTCAGTTTTCATTCTAATCCTAAAGAAAGGCAATGTCTATGAATGTTTAAATCACCATACAATTGAACTCATTTCACACACTAGCAAAATTAGGCTCAAAATCCTTCAAGCTAGGCTTCAGCAGTACATGAACCAAGAATTTCCGGAGGTACAAGCTGGATTTAGAAAAGACAGAGGAACCAGAGATCAAATCGCCAACAACTATTGTATCATAGAAAAAGCAAGGGAATTAAAAAATAATCTACTTCTGCTTCATTGACTATGCTAAAGCATTTGACTGTGTGGACCACAACAAAGTGGAAAATTCTTTAAGAGATGGGAACACCAGATCACCTTACCTGCCTCCTGAGAAATCTGTATGCAGGACAAGAAGCAACAGTTAAAACTGGACATGGAACAACAGACTGCTTCAAAATTGAGAAAGGAGTACATCAAGGCTGTATATTGTCACCCTGCTTATTTAACTTCTATGCAGAGTACATCATGTGAAATGCTGGGGTGAGCGAAACACAAGCTGGAATCAAGACTGCTGGAAGAAATATCAACAACTTCAGATATGCAGATGAGACCACCCTTACGGTAGAAAGTGAAGAGGAACTAAAGAGCCTCTTGATGAAAGTGAAAGAGGAGAATAAAAAAGCTGGCTTAAAACTCAACATTCAGAAAATGAAGATCATGGCATCTAGTCCCATCGCTTCATGGCAAACAGATGAGGAAACAATGGAAACAGTGACAGATTTTATTTTCTTGGCCTCCAAAATCACTTTGGACAGTGACTGCAGCCACGAAATTAAAAGACACTTGCTCCTTGGAAGAAAAGCTATGACAAACCTAGATAGTGTATTTAAAAGCAGAGAAATCACTTTGCTGACAAAGGTCTGTCTAGTCAAAGCTATGGTTTTTCCAGTAGTCATGTATGAATGTGAGTTAAGACCATAAATAAGGCTGAGCACTGAAGAATTGATGCTTTCCAATTGTGGTGCTGGAGAGACTCTTGAGAGTCCCTTGGACAGCAAGGAGATCAAACCAATCAATCCTAGAGGAAATCAACCTTGAATATTCATTGGAAGGACCGATACTGAAGCTGAAGCTCCGATACTCTGGCCATCTGATGCAAAGAGACAACTCATTGGAAAAGACCCTGATGCTGGGAAAGACTGAAGGCAGGAGAAGGGGATGACAGAGGATGAGGTGGTTGGATGGCATCACCGATTCAATGGACATGAGTTTGAGCAAACTCAGGGAGATACTGAAGGATGGAGAAGCCTGATATGCTGCAGTCCATGAGGTCGCAAAGGGTCAGACATGACTTGACAACTGAACAATGAAGAACAACAATTTAAAATAATAAAACCCATTATATAATGTTAACATAACATATTTTATGATTAAATAATCATACTTTTTCAACACAAAAGGCAATGAGAAAAGTGGTTCTGTTTTACACTTTTGTAAATCTCCTTCATGTCTGGCTTAATAGAAGGCAGCTGGCTTCTTATTCTTATTTCTTCATTCAGTCTGTTGCTATCATAACATATGGCCTCTGGAAAACTCCACCGTATAGAATGAGAGCGAAAAGGTGAAAAAGGTCATAGTCATGCTGTGAAATGAGTTTTGATCTGGAAATACCCTGAAAGAAGTCAACAGGATCTCCAGGGATCTCTGGACCACAACTGAAAATCACTGCTCCTTAGAATTTCACTGAAATAAACATACTGCAATCTTTTTATCTATTCTTCTGCCAGTGTTCAATTTTTTTGGCTTTTCTTAATCATATTGTTGTGAACATTCTTGCAGATATCTGCTTTGCCACAGGTTTCTACAAAATATGCGCAAAGTAGCAGAACCACAGCATTTTGGTGTATACACATCTTTGACTATAGCATAGTTATTGTCAAATTGCTCTCTCAAATGTACAATCTGTAAATGAGTTACTAGCTTCCAGCACCTAAAACTGTAACCAAGATTATCTCTGGGAGGCAGGAAATATGATGATAATTTTTAAAAATCTGAGAGATAACTAATAGTATGGAACTGTATCCTATATCTGGAGAAGGCCTCCAGAACAAACAGGTGTTTGTTAGAGATAGAATTAGCAAAAACAACAGCCTCAAAGACAAACTCTGGCAGAGCTCCTTCAAGTAATTCTAGGGAAAAAACACACCTATTTCACTTTCCTCTCTTCAACGCCCAGTTCAACCATTTGTTGTTGAATTCAGCTGTGTGACCTCAGGCCAAGTTACTTTATCTCCTTGCAGCCAAAGTCCTCATCTGTAAAATGGTGATCATCCATGATTCTATGTATTAAAACACATTAACTTTAAGAGGATGACAGTGTGCCTGGGATATGTGATTTACACATAAAGCAACACAAGCCAGTAGGCCTGATGCGAAGAGCTAATCCATTAGGAAAGACCCTGATGCTGGGAAAGACTGGGGGCAGGAGGAGAAGGGGGTGACAGAGGATGAGACGGTTGATGGCATCACCAACTCAATGGACATGAGTTTGAGCAAATTTCAGAAGATGGTGAAGGACAGGGAAGCTTGGTGTGCTGCAGTCCATGGGGTTGCAAAGAGTCAGACACGACTTAGCCACTGAAAAACACCACCACCACAATTTCTGAAGAGGAAAAAGTCCACACCAGCAGCTTTAGGACGGAAGTGAAGCTCTGAGCCAGGAATTAAAGGATGTTGGGATTGGATGAGAGAAGGTGAGATGGGGGTAGGCAAATTATATGAAAATAGTTCCCCTTTTTGATAGCCTGGTCAGCAATATTTAGAGGCAGTGGCTAGCTTCAGGGCCTGGGGAAATGCTGTGGCTGATGCCACTTCCCTTGAGAGCCCTAAATTTAGAAGGAACATGCTAAAGCCACATCCACTATGTACTGCTATGGGGAGAGGAACACCTGGGATTTTGTCAACTTTTGCTGGAAGATGATTGCTATATAAGATATTTCTTGTAACGCATCACATTCAAATTTACTTTTACTGGGAAGAAAGATTATTTCCACTAAAAATAACTGACTCCAAAGCTATCATGATTTACTTGAGCCGCCTCTTGAGAAGTGAAAATCAGTTCCTGTCACCTCTAACTGACATATAAAGCAGGGTGGTTATTTATTTGCATATCTTAGTATGAAAACCTCTGATTTGTCTAAGTGATGCATATATTAGCTATTTTTAGGAACTCCTATTGCAGACAATATAAATTCAGATGAATAAAGCAATCCTCTGAAACAGATTGCTAAACAGAAAATATTTACCAAACAGCAATTCTATGCTATCATTTAGATGGGAGAAAAAGACATTCGGTTTTGTGCATGTCAAAAAAAATCAAAGTAGAATTTATGGGGTTCCCAAGTAAATTTGAGTTACTTTAAGGATAATGCATTATGCAAATTTTATAACATTAATGTTTTATAAGTGGATTTTAAAAACAGAGAATGGTTTAAGAACGACCTCCATCTATGGAACATTACAGTTAGAATTATTACTTTCCTGTTATTCCTTCTTATTTTATGGATTATGCTTTAAAAGCAACAAATAATTTGAAACAGATAAAACAAGCAAATTCAGAGACAGAAGATAGGGTGGTGATTACCAGTGGCTGAGGGGAGGAATTTTGTCCAGAATCTCGGCTGGGGTGATGAGAAAGTTCTGGAAATGGATAACTGGAGTGATGGCTGCATAACATGATAAGGCTAATGAATGCCACTAATTCTACACTTAAAAATGGTTAAAATGGTAAAAATTAAGCTATGTGTACTTTTAGCATAATAAAAAGCAACAAATAATGTAAGCATTTATTACTGAATTCACTAACAATATTTTAATAAAATTTCATTCCTGGTCCATTTCATTTCCTGTTTGCTAAGTAGGCTGTCCCATACTTTTTCTCCTTATTCTCCAAAACCATAATTCTGTGTTCTCCACCTTCAGGAGATGAAACTATTTCACGAGAAGACGGAAGCCTCAAGGCATAAACTTGCTCAACTTCCTTCCCTCTCGTTCAACCTACCTCTTCTCCACCTGTTCTCCCCCAGGTGTGTCCTATGTATGATCACATTCCAGGGCCACATCCCTGGAACTCTTCTTTTCCTTGACCCCCAACTCCTACCATCCTTGTGATCTCACCCCCTCTCCAACCCAGGAGCGACAGAGGATGAGATGGTTGGATGGCATCATTGACTCAATGGACATGAGTTTGAGCAAACTCCTCAAAGACAGTGGAGGGAAGCCTGGCATGCTGCAGTCCACGGGGTCACAAAGATTCGGACAAGACTGAGTGACTGAACAATAACAACTGACCCTTACTCACAAATGTGCTCGTGTTCCCCATGCCTGACAACCTGTGACTTTGCTTCTTCAGATGTGGTTACGTCTCCCCTCCCCTAGCAGCAAGCATCCCTTCTCACCATCCGGCAGCTTCTCTACCTTCTCCCTTTGTCTTCTGTACCACCACTCTGCTGACTCGGCTCTCCCCAAGGGCACTGATGACGCCAATTTCCAGATCCAGTGGCTCATTCTTAATCTTCTTCCTCCATATTACACAGCACTGCTCACAGTCCTTCCCCCTCTGCCTCCCCTTAATATCTCTCCGGTCACTCTTTCAACTACTGTTAGTTCAGCTTTCTTCACCTAAACTTCTGAAACACATCCAGGTTTCGACTTGAGTCCTTTCTGGCTAATCACACCCACATTGATGGCTTCAGTGATCTTCTACTTAGTGATAACTTCAAAAAGACATTCTTCTTGAACTACACTTGCACGCCCTTCAGTCTTATAGTTTCAGCTTCACACTGGATCACTCCACGTGTCTTTCTGCCAGCTCAAGCACAGCCAAAATAAATATGAGTTCTACCTTTTCTTCAATGCTCATGCCTCTCTTCTCTCTGCTGTCCTGCTCAATGGAATTACCATCCACTGACTCTTCCAAGCTAGAAATATTGGAATCAACTATAAGTACTCCTTGATTTTTACCTCTTACATCCAACTGTGCAACAAGACCTACCAGTTTTATCCAATTGTTTCTTTTGTATTTGACTTTTACTCTCCATTGCTTTTGACTTCCCTGGTAGCTCAGACTGTAAAGCATCTGCCTGCAATGTGGGAGACCCACGTTCGATTCCTGGGTCGGGAAGATCCTCTGGAGAAGGAAACAGCAACCCACTCCAGTACTCTTGCCTGGAAAATCCCATGGAGGGAGGAGCATGGTAGGTTACAGACCATGGGGTCACAAAGAGTCAGACACAACTGAGCAACTTCACTTTCTTTCTTTCTTTCTTTCTCCAATCCTTTAGCTTGACAACTTCAGACCTTTTCCCTAGATTATTACAGTAGTTCCCTAATTACTACCGACCTCCTTGTCTTTGCATGCGGTCTATTCGTCCACCTTAGCCATGAAAGCTGCCTTTCCAAAATCTGTTCAATGTTGAAAAAGACAAAACTTCTCTCTGCCTACAGTATGAAGTCCAGACTCAAAAACCACACAATTTCTTCATTATGGATGAACTTCCAAACTTTAAAGAAACTGAACTTTGGCTAAAGATATCGATTAAACCAGGCAGTTAAAAATATTTTGGTTTCTTAAAATGTGTTCCTCTAAATAGTTTTGTCTCAAAGAAACTTAAGCAAAACAAATCTTCCGTCACACAACTACTAAGATGAAAACAGAACCTATAATGTTAGTTAAAAAAAAAAAAAAAAAAAGCTTAGTAAACATAGAGAGGAGATATATGCAGAAACCCACAACTGATTTAATTTGCAAAACCACAGCTTTAGCTCAACTAAAGTAAAGATGACTTAGATAAAATACAACCAGAAAACTGAGATAAAAGAAATGGGGTAAATAAATTAACCTGATGATTTAGCAAGCAAGTG
Organism: Giraffa tippelskirchi; assembly: GCF_054371585.1. Classification (NCBI taxonomy): domain Eukaryota; kingdom Metazoa; phylum Chordata; class Mammalia; order Artiodactyla; family Giraffidae; genus Giraffa; species Giraffa tippelskirchi. The sequence goes on from NC_137287.1 coordinate 56,005,902, forward strand.
TCAGGGATGTATAGCATGAACATCTGAGAAAGCGCTTTGGACAAAGAAAGGTGATGGGTTGACTCCAGGGAGCCCCTGGGAGCAGAAGTTCTTAGGGGAACCCCTGCTTTCTGGAAGAGCATCATTTCTTGGACCACGTCCCTTTCATTTGTGATGATATGGTCACTTAGTTTCAGGAGAAAAAATAAGCTTTTATAGGTTGATGTTCAATTTTTGAGGTTGGGGTGGGAGACCACTGGTATTTATTAAGGCTCCTCTGCAGCCAGAATTAAGCAGTGGAAGTCATGAAAGCTTCAGTGTAGTCTCGACTCCCCCACCAACCAGCTGCGATACCCTGAATATCTCATCTAAGCCCCAGTTTCCTTGCCTTTAAAAAGAAGCGTCTAGATATACAGAACAGATTTGTAGACACAGCAGGGGAAGGGGAGGGAGGGACAGATTGAGAGAGTACCATTAACATGTATACATTACCGTGTGTAAAATAGCTAGCTAGTGGGAAACTGCTGTATAACACACGTAGCTCAGCTCAATGCTCTATGATGACCTAAAGGGGTGGGGTGGGGGTGAGGGTCAGAGGTAGGCTCAAGAGGGAGGGGATCTATGTATATACTTATAGTGGATTCAAACTGTTGCACAGCAGAAGCTAACACAACATTGTAAAGCACTTATCCTCCAATTAAAATTAAAAATAAATTTAAAAAATGAAGAATCTAAAGAGAAAAACATCTGTCCTTGCTAAAATTCTGTACTTCACTATTTTTATGTCAATATTACTAAGATCAGAAAACGCTAAGAGTATTTATCCTTAGGGGAAAGAAGAGAGGAAAGACTATTTTCAAATTGACTAGTGGTATTCCTTTTCCAGTAAACTATTTAGACAGTACCAAGTGCATTCTCAGGGCTTCCCTGGTGGCTCAGATGGTAAAGAATCTGCCTGCAATGCAGGAGACCTGGATTCGATCCTTGGGTCAGGAAGATCACCAGGAGAAGGGCATGGCTACTCACTCCAGTATTCTCACCTGGAAAATTCCATGGACAGAGGAGCCTGGCAGGCTACAGTCCATGGGGTCACAAAGAGTCAGACACTACTGAGCAACTAACACACACCCACACAAACACGTGCTTTCTCAGGCACAGTGAAGCATGTTCCCTCCAATAGGTGGATATTAAAATAAGGAAAGGAAGTGACAGACTGAGGGCTTGGGCTGCAGGGGTGGGAAATAATTAAGACAGCCCTTTAGTTTCCTTCTACTCATTTGCCTGTGGGCTAAAACAGCAGCAAGAGGCATTAAAAAGTTCTGGATGTCTTGGAAAGGTACAGACCCTCTTTACTAATCAGAATCATAATAGTCAGAATCCATATATCTATTTAGATAACAAATATATAATGACAACCTAACCCCAGGCATGTAACAGCAAAAAAAATAAAAGAAAAAAAAAACAGTGGTGACAAAGGGGGCGGGGCAGGCCTCATGGATGAACAGAGAAGATAAAGGTTCTGCATCACCTGGGACTAGGGAAGGACAGGACGTTTCTGCATCACCGGTGACTTGTCTGCACCTTCTTTTTCTTTATACCATGTTTTTTGGGGGTGTTTTGGGTAACTTTTTATTGGAAGATAATTGCTTTGCAATATTGTGCTGGTTTCTGCCTTATATCCACATGAGTCAGCCACAGATATACCTGTGTCCCCTCCCTCCTGAACCTCTCTCCCATCTCCCACCCCTCTAGGTTGTCACAGAGCACTGGGTTGAGCTCCCTGTGTTGCACAGCCAATTCCCACTGGCTATGTATTTTACATACCATAATGTATAAGTTTCCATGCTACTCTCTCAATTCGTCCCACCCTCTCCCTCCTACACTGTTTCTGCAAGTCTGTTCTCTATGTCTGTGTCTCCACTGCTGCCCTGCAAATAGGTTCACCAGTGCCATCTTTCTAGATGCCATACACATGCATTAATACACAATATTTGTCCTTCTCTTTCTGACTTACTTCACTTTGTACCATAGGCTCTAGGTTCATTTGCCTCATCAGGACTGACTCAAATGTGTTCTTTTTTAAAGCTGAGTAACAGTCCATCGTATATATGTACCACAATTTCTGTATCAATTCATCTGGCTGAGTAACAGTCCACTGTATATGTGTACCACAATTTCTGTATCCATTTATCTGTCGATGGACATCTAGGCTATTTCCATGTCCCAGCTAATGCAAAAAAGAGCTGCAGTGGACATTGGGGTACATGTGTCTCTTTCAGTTATGGTTTTCTCAGGGCATATGCCCAGTAGTGGGATTGCTGTGTCATATGCCTACCCATGATTTTATGGTAGTGAGTGCATAGCAGATATTTTTCCTCTCCCTCCCACTCTATAGAAAGAAAGCACTTAGTAATCTAAGAACAGGCCAGGTTCCAGAAATTTCTAATTCTTCATTCTTTTTACTGTAACTTCACAGCACTGTCGTGAGCTAGATGATCTTATATATTGTTTTTTGTGGTTTTGTTTGTTTGTTTTTATTTTTTACTGCCTTTCTCCTCCATGAGGGTTAGGACTTCGGCTCTCCTTTCTCCCCTGTATTCCCAACACCCCATCCATCACTGACAATGATCAATGAAGGGCTTGATCAGTTACTACCTGTGGACTGAATAATTCCCTGCTTGTTCCCAGTCATAAAAGTTCCCCCTTTCTCTAAGTTACTGATTAAGCCACTCTAACGTGTGCAGGCAATCTCAGTGGTACTTGCATTTTTCAGAGGATCTGTGTGTCTTAAATTTCTAGCTGGCAGAATTTCTGGTACCGGGAAGAAATGAGGACTTTCAGGTGGTTACTGGAGGGTATTTTGAGATCAGGTGGGAAGGAGCACTCCAAAGGCTGCCACCTTCTGATTTGCTAGAATGCCTGCTCCAATAATAAACAAATCCCTCTGTACTGTTCACAGACTCCTCCTTCCCTCCATGGGTGAACTCGTAAATCTTCTCCAAGTGCTGGCCCAGGAGGGTTGCACAGGGTCAGAAGCATAAGGGTCAGAAAGATAAGGCTAAAACAGAAGCCCCAGAAAGCATAGATACGCTTTGTTTCTGCCCCAAAGACAATGCATCATGGGCATCTGCATCTCAGTGGTTATTTCAATTTTTTCTGTTAACTCATTTTCAGGATTAACATTTATATTCCACCTCTGAAAACTGCCCTTTGCTCAACTATGAAACACCTATGATATTTCTAGATGTTATTTTGCAAGCCAACCAGAAAAATAATAAAGTACAGAACTTTGAGATTTAAAAAAATTATTCTTTGGAAAATACTGGCAAAACAAATTGTTTTGTTGAATAAGGATATCGCTTTGAACTTTCTGGAATCTTTGGCTTCAGAACTTGTCAAATAACAACAATAAATAACAGACATAAAAGGGATCAGAAACATAATTTGAATCTTACCAATGATTTCATAGATACGCGAACACACTGACTTAAAAGCAGATTACAAAGTTACCTCAGGCATATATTGAGAAAGAATATAAATATGTCTCATAGCATAATATATCATTCCTCTCATTTCCAGAATTGCCTTAGAAAGTCAAATTTCAAACTTCAAAGTTATTACCAAAGGAGATTAATCTGGCTGCATTTCTCACTCATTTTTAATTAAACACACTTTCTTCTGAACAGCTCTTTGCAAGTTACAGTAGTCAGCACATACATATGTGTGTGTGTGTGTCCACAGATGATAGACTTTGCCATTTTAAAATGTGCCCCAAACCATAACTGATATAAGGAGGGAAGGAAGTCTCATAACTCATTTCTTAGAATTAACACTACTGTCCGGTAATATTTTTTTAAAAAAATGAGTCAGTAGATACAGTATATTGCCTATCTCAGACTAAGCCAAGTGGAGCATCAGGAACACAGATTACAGCATCAAGCTGCCCAGGTTCAAATCTTAGCTCTGCCGTTTAGCAGCTCTGTGACTTTGAACAAGCTGTTTAACTCTTTCCTCATCTGCAAAATGGGGACAATAACAGGACCCACTCAAGTAGGTTAACAGATGTAAGCTGATTAGAGCAGTACCTGGATGCAGAAAAAGCTCGATCCAAGTTAGTTGTAACTATTAGTCTTGAGTTTATCCATTCAACAGAGTCAAAGGAATGACGATCGTGTTTGCTTCTTCCACCACTTAGCAGAAAACATTTTCTCACAATGATTACTTCCTTTAGAGTTGTTTTGTCAAAAAGCAGCTCTGCTCTTTCAAGGTGGGCCTTCCCGCTCCCTCCCCCGAGTCACACCACTTCCCCTGAACCTCGTCACCAGCGTCGAGTGCAACAGTCAGTTTCACTTTCACGTTATGCAGTCAGTCAGTGTGGCTGGGGAGGAGAGCTAGTCACTTAATAGTCACCTAAGTGAAGTAAGCACCACCTCGTCTTCGCTTTGCCCAACCTCTCCCCTGCCCTCTTGGCCAGGCAGTCACCTTTGGAGAAGGTGTGCGGCGGAGGACCGAGGTTCTGTACTGTTTGGCATCGGGGTGCCCCGCCTTTTCATGGCAGGTCTGGGATGCCCTTATGGGGTGCTGCTCCTGTATCTCCGTAATGCACATGGCCAGGTCCAATGGCAGCTTCCTCCCTGCTTCTTCCTTCTTGATCATGACACTGAGCTCTAGCTGAACATTCGGTTTCAGCTGCTAAGCTCATGTCTCACGCTGTGTGTCTGGCCTGTTCTCCTTCTCTCTCTGCACGGTGGCAGTTCTGCATCCACCCCTTTGGTTCCGTCACACGGCTTACTTTCACAGCTCTGACCTCCTCCTCATCACACCCGCCGTCTTCCTGTTTGGGGTTTTCTGGTCTTCCCTCCAGCACCCCACTGCTCTACCCTGTGCAGAGATCACACCGACGTCCTAGCTATGTACTGAGCACCTGTTGAGTGGGGGACGAGCCCAGGGCTGGACTGGGGAGAGAGATCCGGATCCCTGCCCTCAAGGAGCTCACGGTGTGGTCGGGGAGGAGGGGGTGTTGTTACTGCCAAGGTGGCTTCCGGTACAGGAAGCCAGGGCACTCACTCAGGGGGGAAAGGATGTTTTAATTAGAGCAGGGGGTGAGGGCACCTTCGCAGAGGCGGTGATGTCTGAGGGGTCAGCCGAGTGAGGATGCGAGGGGGAGAAGGGCATCTCTAGCGTATGGTCCCCCATGGAGCTGTGCTAACCAAGAGGCATGGAAGGAAAAGATGGTGCTCAGGGCCTTGGGAGAGGGAGGCTGGAGAGGTGGGCAGGGGACAGACAGGGAAGGACCTGCGAGCTGTATCAAGGGCCTGGATCTTATTCTATAGGTGACATGGGGCAAGGGAGAGAATGGCATCCGATTTTTGTTTGCGTCAAGACTCTCCTGCCACTAGTGAGGCTAGAGGTTCCATCTCAGAAAAGAAATGTGAGGTGGTGAAATATTATCCTTTCATGGCCTAAATGCGTGTGTTTCCAAGGGTAGCTGCCAGAGCACCTCCCATTCCAAAGCTCTCGAGTGATGCTCCTCAGCCCAGCCCCTTCTCCGTCATCATGGCCGACTTGGGACTGGCTTTGACCAGATCTCGGCAGAAGTGATGCTCCATGGCTTCTTAGTTTGGCCCTTAAGAGGTTTGAGCCTTTGTTGAGAATATTCACTGTTAGGATCTGCTGCTGCTGCTAAGTCGCGTCAGTCATGTCCAACTCTGTGAGACCCCATAGACGGCAGCCCATCAGGCTCCTCCGTCCATGGGATTTTCCAGGCAAGAGTACTGGAGTGGGTTGCCAGCGCCTTCTCCGCTGTTAGGATCTAATCACCATGAAAAGAAGTCCAACGTGGCTGCATAGAGAGAAAGAGAAGGAGCTGGAGAGTTTCAGTCTTCCAGCCATACCAGCCAAGTGTCATCTATTGCTGCTTAGTCGCTCAGTCATGTCCAACTCTTTGCAACCCCGTGGAATGTAGCCCACCAGGGTCCTCTGTCCATGGGATTTCCCAGGCAAGAATATTAGAGTCAGTATTCTAAGAATTGCCATTCTCTACCTTGCCCCATGTCACTCAAAAATATTAAGAGTGAGTTGCTATTTTCTTCTCCAGTGGATCCTCCTGAGCCAGGGATCAAACCCACGTCTCCTGCATTGGCAGGTAGATTCTTTACCACTGAGCCACCAGGGAAGTCCATATGGTACACTACGTTGGTCAAAAAGTTCGTTTGGGTTTTTCTGTAAGATATTATGGAGAAACCTAAACAAGTTTTTTGGCCAACCCAATGTGAGCGATCCCATCTCAGATCTGTGCACAGCTTCAGGAGAGACCGCAGGTGAATCCATGAACAGCAGAGCCAGCCCAAATTGCTGAGCCACAGAATCAAGAGCAAATCAAATGGTGCTGTTTTAAGCCACGAAGTATTGTGGACATTTGCTACACAGCAACTGATATCCAAAGCAATATTCTAGTTCAAATAAATATTAATAGTACACTGCAGCCTGAACAAGTTCAGGACAACAGCACTGATCCGCTCACTGCCAACATGTGTTAAGTTGTACTTCACTTACTTACTTATCACCAACTCTAATTTCAAACCTATGTCACACTTAACTGATTAGCGCTCAAGCTTTTAAAAAATTGGTTCTTAGAAAATGTAATCTTCTGTTTCCATCTTGCAAAAAACTAAGAGAATGCAGGGTGTGGATTAAAATTCCCTGGGATTCAGCCTGAACTTTCCTATTGATAGTTTTCAGACAAACATCCAAACAAACATGTGTCTTACTTTTTGGACTTGCACAATGTTTGATGCTTCTTTCTATTTTGCTTTCTTAGCTGTACTGCTAAGTGTCTTGAGACAAACCAGTAGTTGAATAAATGGTGTGATCTCTCTCGGGGTCTAGATATTTAGACCCAGAGGTCTATGTTATTTTTTTCCACCAGAAAATATCTTCCATATTTTTCCAGGAGGAAATGATTTTGTATATTTATTTTTTTCATATTACTATGTTTTAAAAGATTTTTTTAATGTGGACCATTTTTAAAGTTTTTACTGAATTTGTTACATTACTGCTTCCATTTTATGCTTTGGTTTTTTTGGCCATGAGGCATGTGGGATCTTAGGTCCCTGACCAGGGATGGAATCTGCACCTCCTGCATTGGAAAGTGAAGTCTTAACCACTGGATGGCCTAGGAAGTCCCCTGATTTTGTATATTTAATGAAGATATATTCTCTCTATTCTGAGTACCTCTAACCTGTTCTCAAAAGAGAAGGGCTTGCCCTTCTTCCTTTCAATGGAAATAATAAAATTCAAATATTGAATTGGCATTTCTCTCTACCAGTTTCACCTATGGGACACTATTAATGGATTAAGTTTGCCTTCATTAAAATTTCTAAAATTATGTGCTAGCTTATGCTTAGCAATACTGGCAATTTGGGGTCAAGCAAGTTGCTGAAGTTCCAGTATTTTGGTGATCTGATGTGAATAGATGACTCATTGGCAAAGTCCCTGATGCTGGGAAAGATTGAGGGCAGAAGAGGGATCAGAGGCTGGATGGCATCACCGACGCAATGAACATGACCTTGGGAAAACTCTGGGAGATGGTGGGGGACAAGGACCCCCAGCGTGTTGCAGGCCATTGGGTCACAGAGAGTCAGACACCACTGGGTGACTGAACAGCAACAACAATGTTGTATTCATTTTAATAAGTAATGCAAAGCCTTTCCTACTGCTCACATGGCTTTCTTTCCAAAAGCGCTTTCATCAAATACCCCAAGTGTATTATAAATAACAACACATCTCAGGGCCCAGGAACTTAAAAAGAATCCCAGCAGTAAACTCCTTCTTTTTACTGGAACAGAGGAAGGTGAGAGTAACTTGTGCTGCACTTTTGGCAAATATTTAAGCTGCTTCTGCGTCAGAACTTGGAATTACGCAAGTGATTTCTCCCTGAATTATTTCAAAATCATAAGGACTTCAAAAAAACTATCTAGGATTGCTGTGGTACCCTAGCCCATGCACCGTACTACTGAAGCCCATAAGGTAGAGCCTGTGCTCTGCAACAAGAGAAACCAATGCAATAAGCCCAAGTTCTGCGACAAAGAGTAGCCCTCACTAGCCACCAACTAGAGAAAGCCTGCACGCAGCAATGAAGACTCAGTGTAGCCAAAGATAAATAAGCAAATAAATATTAAAAAAAAAGAAGTGATGCAATTCAATCATTTAAACATACATGATAATTTATTTTTCTTCTCCAATGACTGATGCAGAAGAACAAAGAGTTTCCACTCTTAAAGCGGAGAAGATGCTATCTGGCTGCTATTCCTCATGAGCTTATCTTCCAGAAACAAAGTCCACTGAGGAAATCAAGGTGTTCTTTTTGAAGAATCAGCATTTTGAGAACTGGCTGTTACCAGACTTCTTGTGCTATCATCACCACTAACACAGGAGAAGGAAAAATGTGCTGTTGCCCTTGTTTTCACAGGTAGCTTTAATCTGCAAAATTTTAAATGAGAACAGAATGATTTCAGTGTTTGGGTGACTGCGCTTTCGTTTACTGGTGAGAGGTACATGTTCCAACCATCAGTAATACAGTAAGTTCCCCACATACAAACCTTCAAGTTGCAAACTTTCAAAGATGCAAACATGCATTCACATGTCCAGTCATGTAAGTTAGTTCACATGTCTGGCATACTTTTCAAGGTACTGTACTGTAAGATTTAAAATGTTTTTTTTTTTTTTTGTATTTGTTATCTATGTATCATTTGTGTGAAAAGTATTATAAACTATTACAGTACAGTTACTATAGAGCCGATAAAGAAGGTTGGGCGCCAAAGAATTGATGCTTTTGAACTGTGGTGTGGGGGAAGACTCTCAAGAGTCCCTTGGACTGCAAGGAGATCAAACCAGTCAATCCTAAAGGAAATCAACCCTGAATATGCATTGGAAGGACTAATGCTGAAGCTCCAATATTCTGGCCACCTGATGCAAAGAGCTGACTCATTAGAAAAGACCCTGATGCTGGGAAAGACTGAGGGCAAGAGGAGAAGGAGGTGATAGAGGATGAGATGTTGGATGTCATCACTGACTCAATGGACGTGAGTTTGAGCAAACTCCAGGAGATAGTGAAGGACAGAGGAGACTGGTACACTTCGGTCCATGGGGTCACAAAGAGTTGGATAGGATTTAACAACTGAACAACAACATACAGCCAATTGTGTTATTTGGGTGCCTAAGCTAACTTTGTTGGACTTACAAACAAATTAGATTTATGAATGCACTCTCAGAACAGAACTCATTCATATGTAGGGGACATATTGTACTCTATATTCAACACCCAGGCTAATGAATGGGTTAACTATAGCCTGGGAGCCATGACATGAATTTGATACTGCACCACCCAGGTGCCTGGGGGAAATCCTGATGTGAATGGAATGTGTAGATCTCAACAGACAACCTCCCTGAACAGCTACAAAATATTAGGATCAGGAGGAATTCTAGAGACCCCCTCACCCAACTCACTCATCTTATGGTCAACATGGCCAAGCAGGTCAGAGAACACTGGTCTCCTACCCCCAATTCTATGATCTTTCCATCTGCCTTCATTGTCAGACAGCTCAGGAAGACTGCATGACCATGGAAAAGCTGGACCAAGGCAGGGGGAAGTTGCTCCAAGATCCTATAGCCTCTCTCCAGTCTCTGCTATGGAAAAGGACGATCTAATCTGAATTCTTAATATCCTTGCATGCCAATTGCCATGTGTCTTCATTTATTGCAAGGGACCTAGGAAGCAAGGTGGAGGGACTGGTAACACACAACAGGGCTGGGGAGGGGAGGGGGGCAGCAGGTAACACGGTACAGGGTCTGGCCAAACAGAAGTCAATGCACCGAAGTGTAATAATGCACTTGGCCCCATGCACCACTTCTCAGACTCTTAACATTCACCTTAAGCACACGGGCAAATGTTACAGTGCTCAGAGCTCTTAGTACTAATGAGCAGGTCCTGAAAAACATGACATTTGTAATTAGACTCCTTCATGCTGGCAATGAGAGAAAAATAAAATCTATTCTCTGATGAGGAGATGGCCCAGCTTCTGCAAGTGAAGATGCAGTCTGAGCTCTGTGCTGAGAATTTAAGAAAGAGAAGGAAATAGAAGACCGGGTGCATGTCCTTGGTGTATGTCAATCCTAAGGGAAATTAACCCTTAATATTCATTGGAAGGACTGATGCTGAAATTGAAGCTCCAATACTTTGGCCACCTAATGCAAAGAGCTGACTCACTGGAAAAGATCCTAATGCTGGGAAAGATTGAGGGTAGGAGGAGAAGGGGGCAACAGAGGATGAAATGGTTGGAGGGCATTACTGATTCAATGGACATGAGTTTGAGCAAACTCTGGGAGATAATGAAGGACAGGGAAGCCTGGTGTGCTACAGTCTATGGGGTTGCAAAGAGTAGGACACAACTTAGCAAATGATAAACAACAAGGTCATTGACCAAGCTTTCTTGGGAGATAATAACTGAATTACAGTATCATCATCGGGACTTCCCTGGCGGTCCAGTGGCTAAGACTCCCTGCTCCCGATTCAGGGGATCTGGGTTCAATCCCTGGTCAGGGAACTAAATCCCACCTACCTCAACTATGAGTCTAAATGCTGCAACTAAAGATTCCACATGCCACAACTAACACCCAGTGTAGCCAAATATATAAAAATTAGAAAAAATATTGTTATTGAGCTCTTTTTATGACCCAGATAGAATCACAAATCCCCAGAGACATGAGAAAGCAGAAGAAGGAGAGGAAACACATCACAGGCTACACAGAAAAGATGTAACAGAAAAGGACTCTCTCCTGGATAATTGCTAAGTGGACCCTGGCAGAGAAGAGGCTCCATGAACAAGGTGAGGAATGCACCCAGGTACCACCTGATCTTCCCACTTCCCAGAGGAAAGCAGAATGCTTGGGGTGGAGGCTCTGTTGAGCTCTGGAGGGCAAGGATGATGAGCCTCACAGAGTTAAAAGCATCTCCCTTGTTCGGCAGACAAAGATGAGCGTAAATCCTTGGTTGCCCTGGTGTGACCACCCCCTCAGGATGGAAATGTCCCAGTGGAACACACAGGGCATTTCCCCCCAAACCTGATGGCATCCACGCAGACGTGCACTCTAAAAATTGCCTCTAAAACCCCACTGAGGTGACACGGGCTTTTGAGGTATAAGCCCAAACCCTAAGCTCCCATCTTAACATTGTTTTAGCCATGGCTTACTAGCAGTTGGGAACCCATGCGAGTGCTCATTTTATTATTGCTGGGATTTATTTTTAATCTTCTTTAAAAGAGTATGTGTTTTTCTCCTCTGGTTTCATGTTTTTGGTTATTCTACCTTTCAGTAAGTCCCCTAAAGCAAGGGCCCCCAACCTCTGGGCCACAGACCAGTACCTCTGTCAGATCAGTGGCATTAGATTAGAAACCAAGGACACAAAAAATGTAATGCGCTTGAATCATCCTGAAACCAACCACCTGACTTCCCGGTCCATGGAAAAAGTGTCTTCCACAAAACCGATCACTGGTGCCAAAATGGTTGCGGACCGCTGTCCTACAGAATTTATGACTCTTAGATGATCTTATTTGCAAAGCAGAAGTAGAGACACAGATGAAGGGAAGAAATGTGAGGATACCAAGGGGGAGTAGGGGTGGGGTGAACTGAGAGACTGGGATTGACATATATTGTTGTTCAGTTGCTGAGTTGTGTCAGACTCTTTGACATATATACACACTACTATGTATAAAACAGACAACTACTGGGAATCTACTGTATAGTACAGGGAACTCTACTCAACTTGGTGACCTAAATGGGACAGAAACCCCAAAAAGAGGGGATATATGTGTATGTGTAGCTGAATCACTTGCTGTACAGCAGAGACTAATACAACACTGTAAAGCAACTATACTCCAATACAAGTATTTTTTAAAACGAATTTCTTACTCTTTACTTTTAAGACATTTTTCTTTGAATGCTCTCAATTATTTAATCTTTGGCAGGCCTTGATCATCCTAACTCTTGAACTTCGTCCTTCACTTTTGATCTTTTTATCTTTCTTAATGAAGTTTAAGATCATGATGATTTTGTTCTGAAAGATCCTTAAAAATATCGTTTCTATTAAATTTTAACCTCTTTTATCCTTTGATATTTTCTTTTTACTAAAATAATTTTAAGCTCTCTGTATATCTGCATTCAATGTTTACCCCCTGCCTCATCCATTTGCTTGTAGGGGGAAATTTTGGAATATCTCAGTACCACTTTTTATTTCCTTATAATGCTTAACTCAGTCTCTTTTCCTTTCATTACTGGCATTTCTCAGCAAGGTGAGAAATGAGGAGGATGATAGGGGGAGAAAAGTCCACCACAGGGATGGGGAGATAGACTTTCTCCCTTGTAAGAAGTTGTCTCTAAGCATGTAAAATGTTTTCCATCACCTTCAACTCTGAACTTCCAGTAGAATGTATCTAGGTAATTCCAGAGACCCACAGGCAAAACCTACTGAGTTGATGATCCCACTTGTGCAGATCCCACTTGTGTTTTTATTTTCTACACCAAATGATTTTCTGCTCCAAAATCATTGCAGATGGTGACTGCAGCCATGAAATTAAAAGACGCTTTCTCCTTGGAAGGAAAGCTGTGACAAACCTAGACAGCATATGAAAAAGCAGAGACATCACTGCTGACAAAGGTCCGAATACTCAAAGCTATGGTTTTTCCAGTAGTCATGTATGGACCTGAGAATTGGACCATAAAGAAGGCTGAGTACCACAGAACTGATGCTTTCAAACTGTGGTATTGGAGAAGACTCTTGAAAGTCTTGAAAGGTGAGGAGTCAAGGAAAACACCCAGATTTCTGCTCATGCAAGAACAGGTGACACAGCGCCAGAGACAGAAAAGAACAGGAAGGAGGTTATCTTGTGGGAAGGGAAAGGGGAAGACCATGCATGCAGTCTGAGGCATGTGGTAGTAGATGCACCCGTTTAGCAGCCACAAAAGGACTCTGGAGAGGTCACCGTTAGGGATTGGTCAGCAAGGGGATGGCTGTTCAGGTCAGTGAGGCATGAGGTTACCCACGGAGTGAGAATCCCGAGGAACATCAGCTTTCCATGGGAAAGGAAGGAGAGCAGGAGCTTGCAAAGCAGAAGAGGGGAAGGAAGAAGGATGGGAAGCAGGGGTGGGATGAAGGTGTTGCTCCGAGAATGCAGAGGTGCTCAGTATTCCATCTGCTGCAGAGAAGTCAAGGAAGAAAGGAGTGGAATTTAGCAAGAGTCAGCAAAAGGGAGGGCTTCCCTGGTGGCTCAGTGGTAAAGAATCTGCCTGTTAATCTCTGGTCCAGGAAGATCCCTTGGAGGAGGAAATGGCAACCCACTCCAGTATTCTTGCCTAGAAAAAGCCATGGACAGGGGAGCCTGGTGGGCTACAGTCCGTGGGGCTGCAAAGGGTAATACACAACTTAGCGGCTGAACAACAATAAAGCAAAAGGGAGCATGAATGTGTTAAGATTCCCAGAGGCAACATAGGTAGATGTCTGTGGCCAGGACACGGAGTGAGGGCAGAGGACAATTTAAGGAGGCTGGTTGTGAAAAGGAGGAAAGAGAAGGACGTGGCTGGAGGAAGGTGAAGAAGGATGGCCTTCTTCTTCCGAGAAGGAAGGGGTTTCAGCATGCTTGTGCAGTGAGGTGGGACCAGGCATGGGGAGGGGGGGGGCGGTAAGAAAAATACAGATGCAGAACGAGATAATCAAGAGAATGAGATTCCTCCTCCTTCCACGGAGGAGGAATAAATGGAATCCAGAGCATCAGTGGAGGATGAACCTTAGAAGGTGAGGCTTCTGTTTTTAATCATAAAAGACGGGAAGGGTGGGAGGGTAGATCCAGACAGAGCTGGGCATGGAGCCCTGTCATCACAGGGTTAGGTTGTTTTCATCAGGAAAACTTCCATTTTCTCAGTGAAGCAGGCTGAGGGGATAGTGGTTTCAGACAGGATGGTCTGAAACGGCTGCTGTATTCTACAAGGGCAGGGAGTTGACTAGGCAAAGTCTGAGGGAGGGCCTGGCTGACGCTGGAAATCATAGAGCCCCGACGCCACGAATTTGCAGTTATATGATTCTGTCCAGTAGAAGCGCAGCAGCCTCTGGCTACGAACCAGAAGAAGGAGACAGGGGGACTCAGCTGTGGACCCCGGGATCCCAGCTTTGTAAAGAAAAGCACATCACCTCATGTGGCCCCACCCAAGCTGCTGCTCCCAGCCTGGGGTGAGGTGGGGGGAAGCTTCAAGGGGAGGGCGGAGGGGCTGCTTTCATCTTTGTTGACTTCAGGCCCCACAATCTCTGGTCTGTTGAATCAATACTATTTTTTTCTAAGTGATTTTTTTTCCCTTAAGAAGCTGACAGGGCACACCCCAAAGTCGGTATTCCTCTTAACAAACGTGGAATCTGATTATAAGACTCTCCCCTTGAGATGACATCTTCCCCAAACAGCCAACTGATGAACAAACTTTGGGAATATAAACCAGGGAGGCAGTAAAAGGAGCTTAAATTGGGAGCCAAGAGACCAGAGTTCACAGCTAGTCACTTGTTGTGGGACCCTTGATGAAGCTTCTTGACCTCTACCCACCTCAGCATCTCTGTAAACTGTGGATGATCTACTCAACAGGCAGGACTTTAGGAGAAAATGGTCTCATGTACTCCAGATACCTGGCATGATGCCCACTCAACCAATATCACTCTCCTCTGCCTCCCTCCAGGCCAGAGCATGTATGATTCTACAACTTAAAGGAACATTATAGAAAACTAAAGGTCATAGGTCTATGATGATCATAAGACACATGTCCCAAACTCCATGATCCCAAATTTCATGAATTATTTACTCTTGCTATGTGAAATGCATGCTAGCCTTTTCTGTTCCATTTCATGTTTAAAGATTTGCTTGTTGCAACGCAACGCAAATCTCACAATCCAATAATGATTGTGCTTTGCAGTTTAAAAAACACTAGATGAGAGGCCCATCTCTATATCACTGTAAGCAGTACATTAACAGACCACAGAATGGAAAAAGTTGAAAACTACCGCTTTAAAAACGCTACCACACAGCTGACATGAATTTCTCCGCAAACTGCAAGAGAGACATGTCAGCTGACTTTCATGAAAGACTCGGCCTCCTGCTCACCTGGGCTGTGAAGAGTCATCTGACGGTGAATTCTCAGTGCCTGGCTTGCTTTGGAAACTCACCTATATCTTGGCAACAAGACTCTACCGGCTAGATGCTTATTTTAGCATATGCCCAGTGTGAACAATGCAGAGGGCTGGAGATGGTAGCCAAGAGTGATTAAGGGTCCACTCTTCGTACTTTCAACGAAAGAGCAGTAGTTGATGTGGTAGTGAGCAATACACTTTGAGAGGGAAGCATCTGGGCTCACCCCACTCTCCTCCTTCACTGCTCTGCTCAGACCAGACAGGGTTTGCTCTTTGCCTTACTAGGATGTCATGCTCACAGGCCATCCTAAAATGCAATCCCACCTTCCAAAACATCCTCACCTGCACTGCAGGTCTCAGGTGAGCTGCCACTTTCTCCAGATGTCTTCCCAGACACCCCAGATCTAGTGTTCCCTTGGCACCATGTGTGTGCCCAGGTCAGCACGTGCATACTCATTCTGCACTGGGGGTTCACTGGAGGCTCACTGGGCACCAGTCCTGCTGTAGGTGCTGGGAAAAGGGCTACAGGCAAATGCCAACCTTTTTGGAGTTTATACTAGCAAAGAGGAAACAAATGAATCTGTAATCTTGTTGTGCACGGTAATATTATAAACTGACATAACACATGATGAAATCATCACACTCAGAATTTCCCCTTTACCTGGTTGCATCTCGCCCATGGTTACACAGCACAGTGTATGGCTCTGAGGCTCCCAACAAAAACTTGGTGGATGAAAGCACAACCATCAACTTTCTGGTTTTCTCCACTGTCCTGGGAATTTGCCTTGTTTTGGCCACATGCAAGAAGATAACCTTTAATTGTCTGCAAAGTGTCTGTTCTACACATTTAGCATCATTACAGTGAATGCCATGCTTACCTGATTCTCGACAACTGCTCATTGCTAAACCACAAGGTACTTTATGTAAGCAGGGGCAGCTCTCTCTAGAGGGCAGAAGCCCTTCTGCCCGTGGGTTCCCTAGTCCTGCAGGAGATGCTGGAGTCATAAGTCCTCCAATTATTCAGCACTAAAAAAGGCAACATATTAACTTCATTTCCTAATTTTGTGGCTATTCTCTGCTTCTGGGGGAGAATGTTCCTGCTTGTAGGAAATACTCATGGAAGAACTGATAAGGTACTAGGGCATCCGGTCAGCTACTTACTCAGACATCATCAGTAGGGTTAAAAGGGTAAAAGGATTTTCCCCTTTGTACTGTAATTACAGCTTTTCTGTAAGTCTGGGATGTTTCAAGGTTAAAAGAAATAGAGAAAAAAAAATAAAAAGGGACGTAAGTACAGGATGAGATAGGAAAAAAAAAATAAAGAATTCAGAAGCAGCATCAACCCATGAACCCCTGAGGTTGGGCACCAAATGATTTGGTAAAATGTTAATTGGTTACCATCTCATACCCATTAGGATGGCAACAATCAACAAAGTAATGAGCATGGGCGTGGATGGGGGACACTGAACCCTCCGGCACTGTGGGTAGAAATGTAACATGGTACAGTCACCATGGAAAACAGTGTGGGGGCTTCCTCAATAAACCAAACACAGAATTATTGTCTAATCCAGCAATTCCACTTCTGGGTATACAGCCAAAAGTATTTAAGGCAGAGATCTGAAGGGGTATTTTTACACTCATATTCACAGTAGCCTTATTCGTAAGCCAAAATGTGGAAGCAACCCAAACAACTATGAACAGATGAATGGATAAACAAAATGTGGTAGATACATTGTGGTAGATACTGTTGTTGCTCAGTTTCTCAATCGTGTCCGACTCTGTGGCCCCATGGATTGCAGCACGCCAGGGTTCCCTGACCTTCACCATCTCCTGGAGTTTGCTCAAACTCATGTCCATTGAACTGATGGTAGATATCATGGAATATTATTCAGCCTTTAAGAAGAAAGGAAATTCTGACACAGGCTACAACACAGATGAATCTGAAGGACATTAAGCTTAGTAAAATAAGCAACTCACAAAAAGACAAATACTGTATGATTCCATTTACACAAGGGACCTAGAGTAGCCAAATTCAGAGACAGAAGGTAGAACAGAGGTTCCAAGGCCTGGAGGAAGGGGGAATGGGGAGTTATTTGTTTAATGGGTAGATAGTTTCAGTATT
Source organism: Giraffa tippelskirchi (assembly GCF_054371585.1). Taxonomy (NCBI): domain Eukaryota; kingdom Metazoa; phylum Chordata; class Mammalia; order Artiodactyla; family Giraffidae; genus Giraffa; species Giraffa tippelskirchi. Next base: position 56,023,220 of record NC_137287.1, read on the forward strand.
GCAAGATGAAAAGAGCTCTGTAGACGGATGGTGGTGATGGTTGCATGACAGTGTGAATGTACTCAGTGCCACTGACCTGCTTAAAATTTAAAAATGATTAAGATGGCAGATTTTGTCAGGTGTATTTTTATCACACTTTACAAAATTTAATTGGTAGTTTACACAGCTCTGTGGTTTTTGGCACGGCTTGGCAATCACACATGCCTGATTCTACCAGTTATCAGCTGCTAAGAGCTGGGCAAGTGACTCAACCTCCCTCAGCCTCCATGTCCCCAACTGCAAAATGTGAATGCTAACAAGGATAATGACAACGATGGTGATAATGATGGTGATATGAAATTTATAAAAACTTTGCAAAGATTAAATGAGACTGTTTACCTAACATAAGTAAAATTATGTGCCATATAATATCTGGCACATAAATTATAAATACTAATACATCAATAAATCATGTCTTACTGCTTCTGTTGGCTCTGATTACCATGAATAGGATTAGCTAAATTCAAAAGTTATAATTTTTTAAAAAGTTATATAAACGAGTTTATTTACAAAACAGAAACAGACTCACAGATTTCGAAAACAAACTTATGGTTACCAAAGGGGAAATGCTGGGGGTGGGGTGGAGGGATATATTAGGAGCTTGGGATTAACATACACACACTAATATATAAAAAATAGATAATCAACAAGGACCTACTGTATAACACAGGGAACTAGATTCAATACTCTGTATTACCTATATGGGAAAAGAATCTGAAAAAGGATAGATACATGTACATGTATAACTGCACCACTTTGCTATACACCTGAAACTAGCACAACACTATAAATGAACAATACACCAATAAAACAATTTTTTAAACCAAACAAAGAAAAAAAAATCAAAAGGTAACATCGGCCTATAGAGTATGTACTGCCAGAGTGAGTGGCTTTGAATATCTGCTAATTTAATCCCAGAGCAGAAATCTATGATTCCAGGCTTTGGCTGTGCTATTCCTAATTTCAGTAACTTCTGGTTCTCATTTTGTCTCAAGGATATCCTCAGATGACGAGCAATGTGAATAATCGTGTACAAATGGTTGACAGGTTAAAATACTGAAAGAGGTTTCCATTATTGCAAACACTTCATAATTAATCTTTTTGCCTCAACATCATGTTTTTCTAGGATTTGCTCCTGATTTCTGCCTTGACAGCTAGAATAGGTATTAAAAAGCAAAGCTGGATGCATGACTGCTTGAAAACGAGAAACTTAAACTTCCAAACTAATGGACAGAAACAGAAAGAATGAGTTTAACATATGTATGTTGTCACAAGACTAATTCCCTTGCTTATAATTACAAACTGATTTGGGGCAACAAACTTATATAAATATGAACTCACATGACACATCTGTGTTCTCTGGGCCTTTTAATCATATAACCATTTTTTTATTTTAATGAAATGATTTGTGAAAATTACTTGGGAAAATGATAAAAGATTGAACTCTATAAAAAGGATGCCATCTGAAATCAAAAATATCCTTATTAACAGTTATATTAGATTTCTACATCAACAATACTTTTAGGGGCAAGCAACACAATCAGTAACTCCAAAACAAATCCATTTAGAACAGGTAGTACCAATTTCAATTCCTATTTTAAAAGGAAGGCAAATGTCCTGTCATCAAATTCCACATTATAAGGAGATTTTGTGGAGCTTTACTCCTGAATGCCAGTTACAGATTCGTACTATAAGCCCACACTCTTGAAAAAAATCCTGGACCCAGTCCACATGGAATTTCAGATAAAACACCAGACTCACTACACAGAATTATTTCCTCTTTTCCATAGAAGAGAGGGAATATATTACAACTGCAAGAGGGACCTTTATAGAAATGGCCAGAGACGAATGGGCTATTCCAGGGAGCCCATCCCAGGACCTGCTACTAACAAGAGAAAGCTCATTTCAGTGTTGAAAGGCACCTTTGAGATCTGAAGAAGGACCAAGGTGTGACTAACTGAACAATATCTCTGCATAAATGAAAGGCCAGGGGTACCTCAACAAAAGAAATTTCTAGTCACTGGTCTATGTATCTTTCAAATAGACAATAGCGAATTTCTGCAGAAGGGAGAAGGATCTGGGAGGACAAAGAAGCTTGCCCATGAGCCACCTGCCATCCCAAGCCACCGCTGCACAAGACGGTGGCGGAAGTGAACACAACAAGGTGGAGGGTGGTGACAAGAGTCCTCCCTGGAAGTTTACATTTTAAAAGCTTACAAGAAAAATCACTGAGGGCTGAAACAAAGGCGGGAGATGGGGACAGGTCGCTTTTGAAATCAGAGAAAAAGTTTATGTGGGGGGGGGAACCCCAAACAAAACAACTTAATTTAGACTTAATTGCTAACTTGGAGGAGTTTCACAGCTGAGGCTTTGAAGGTTTTAGAAGCTCTTCCTATGCCGCATCTTTAAATGTATGTACGTTCAATCAACATGAGAAAGGCTAAGAAGAAGAGCCTGCCGCAGACATCTGCTTCAAACAATGGTGCTGATCTCCGAGGGATTCTAAATAGCCCGCACACAAACTTCAGAAGTAATTTGCAACCAAATTAGTAAATGTCACCCTCCTTCCCAGGAGACACAGCATTTTTAAAAAAAGATTAAAGCACTGGCGGTGAGACTGCCATTTTACAAGAGTTAAAAGATAAGTTCGGGGGGAAATGAAGATGGTGATTCACGGGGTTGGGGTGTGGGGTGGGAGTGGGGCACCACCATTTTACCAAAAGGGCTTGTCTATCAAATTTCCCCACCAGGAAAGGACGGTGGTGGTCACATCTTCTAGAGAACAACGTAAAGGAAGCAACAACCAGACCTGTGTTGAGAAAGAGCAGGGCACCTAGGGGACCTGCACGCTGTCCATACCTGGGGATGGACCATTCCACGGACAAGGACAGAGCGGCGCCTTCTCATTCTCCTCCCCGTGTCACCAGCCCCCTCCTGGTCAGCTCGGTCCACCACTGAATCACCTTTTATCAGCACCACTCTGAGCAGGACAAGCCCAGGGACAAAGCTTTCTCCTTGCAGAAACCCCAGCATCTCCCAGGTGAGCCCGTCTCGGAGCCTGTCTTCATCCAGGCGCGCCCGCCGCCCGCAGGGAACGCTGAGTCGTTAGCATGAAAGGCCCATTTCACAGATAACCCGAGCTCTTGAGAACCGAATAAAATAAAGGCACTAGCTCTAGTTTCTTAACATGTGGCCCCAAAAGCTGAAAAACACTCTCACCCCAAGATTACAGGATTGAGCACCAGTTTTTGTTTTGTTTTCTGACATCTATCAAAACCGACCTCGCCTTGCCCCAGGGCCCTGGAAAGAAACTTGGCTTCGTTTAGAAGTGAGTGCTAGCAGCCCCGTCTGCTTCTCGAGCAAACGCCAAGAAAACTTTATTTTCCTCCGTGGACAGGCTGCCACCGCATCACACAGCTCTCCTTCCCAGGGTGTGCCGGCGACAGTAAACTTTCCGCCACCTTCTTCCTCCCCTGCCTCCCACCCTGCAGTTTAGGTGAGAGAAAAGCCCACAAGGAAGCGGAGGCGCCCCAGCCTCTAGCCCCAACGGCCTCTGCCCGGCCAAGGTCCGCGCATCCCGGGCGTCCCGCGCGCCACAAACCGCGGAAACTAGACCCAAAGTTTGCGGCGCTTGTCGCCCTTTCCGAGCTCACCGTCCTGCCGCTCGCCCCGTCCTGAACTGGCTCGGAGCCCGAGAAGGGTGGCAGCCCCCCTCCCCGCGCCCCTCGCAGGGCACCCTGCCCTCCCGGTCGGTCGTCGACCCGCGCGGGGACCTACCTGCCTGTGGCGGCGGTCAGAGCGCGCGGCTGGGCGGCGGCGCGGGCACGGGCGGCGCGGGCCAGGGGGCGCTCGTCACCCCGAGGCCCTGCCGCCGAGCCGGCTGCCCGGACGCGCGCCCCGGAGCCGCGGCCCGCGCACCGCCCGCCGCGCGCCGCTCTCCTCCTGGGCCCGCCCCGCGCTTCCGCTCGCGGCGGCTCCGGCCCCGAGACCTGGTCCCATCCCCGCGCCGGGGATGCTGAGCTGCGCGCGGGCGGAGGCCCCCGAGACCACGTGACTCTCCATCTAACCCAACCGAAAAGTGAAACGAGCCTTCCCACGGAAAGGATCAAGGTCATCAGGTTGAAAAAAAACAAAAACCTTCAGCTGTTTGCCAGCCTTTCCACTAGAAAGGGCTGGTGAGCCCTGTTCTTTTAAAATGCCCCACCCGAGAAAGATTTGGTGCTGGATAACCCTACCTCCGACTTTGTTTCTGCACCGTTGTTTTTTTGTATAATGTACTAGGTTGCATTGCTTTAAACTTGACAGCCCTTGAAGCTGCAGTGTAACATGTTACCCGTGCCGTCATTGGAAGACTTTCACGCCTGACTGGTGGTCCTGATGGTCCTGCTGAGGATAAGTGGGGTGCTTTTGTTCTGTGCTCTAGAGAATTAATTTTTCACTCAGGATAGACTACTGATTACCAGCACTGCAGGCCCGTTCCCTCTGAATTATTACGCAAAATGATTAAAATGTACTTGGTTAAAGTGCTTGTTGCTCTAATATACTAAACCCAGATTAGCTTAAGAAATAGAACAATAGTCCTTTTCTTCTTCCCCTTTTTTTTTTGAGAGGGAGATTAAAAAGGTATGGAAGAGCCTCAGCTTGGATCAGCTGGCTTCTGATCACGGAAGTATAAACTATCAGCTGAAAAAGACCTCAGACTACAGCTAGTTCCATACTTTTAAAGATGAAGAAAACCTGAGGCCCAGAAGGATCTGGTGGCTTAGTTCCCATTGCTGCATTGTGGCAGGCCTGTGCTGGGAAGTCAGATATGCTGGCTTGTTCTCCTAATCTGCATGAACTCTGCAGGGCAAACACACACACCTTTTAACGATAAAAAGACTTTCCCCGAGGAGTAGGCCCTCTCTGACATTTATCAGTATCTAACAGCATTGAACAGACCCTCAGGCCAGGATCATCCAACAGAGAGGCTGCCACCCCTGGAAGGTCATAGTCAAGAGGTGTGATGATGGAAGAACCTCAGCTGTGTTGATGTCACCAGAGCCTGGCACACAGTAGGTGCTCATTGTATATTTGCTATTGAGATTTAGTAGGAAAATGTATCTATGGCTGAGAACAAGGTGACAGAACCAGAAAGCGGCCGGGCTTCTCTCTGCAGACTGCCAAAGGGAAACCTCCTGGTTCAAGACACCTTCCCCTTGGTTCTCTCCCAGCCATTCTTCAACACAACTTGTTACACAGAAGAGAGACGGCAGGCCACCAGAGGCTCCGGGGCCTAGGAGACAGCAAACCCATCCATTCTTCATGGCTGGAGTTTTCACTGACCGTTTGAGAAAGGGGTTAAGTATTAGGTTGGCCAGAAAGTTCCATAATATGGTATAGAAAAGCTTGATCAAGCTTCCTGGTCAACCCAATTCAAGTAGGCACTCAAGGGAAAGTCTTATGTCCTCTTAATTTAGTCAATAGTCAGTGACTTTTAAAAAGTTTCAAACAGGACTTCCCTAGTGGTCCAGTGGTTAAGAATCTGCCAGCCAATGCAGGGACACAGGCTTAATCCTTGGTCCAGGAAGATGCCACATGCCGTAGGGCAGCTAAGCCCTAGCACCACAGATGTTGAGCCTGTGCTCGAGAGCACACTCGCCTGAGCCCATGCATGGCAGCTACTGAAGCCAGCGCTCCCTAGAGCCTGTGCTCCACGACAAGAGAAGCCACTGCAGTGAGAAGCCCACACCCGCTCATGGCAACTAGAGAAAGCCTTTGAGAAGCAATGAAGACCCCACACAGCCAAAATAAATGATGTTTCAAACAATAATGATGATAATCATCACCATATGCTATCAGTCACTGTGATGAGCACTTTTCACTTTTTTTCATTATTTTTGTGATGAGCACTTTTGACGCACTACTCACATAATCCTCGTAAAAAATCTTAAGATATAGATATTAAATCCTCACTGTCATCATCATTATCTCTATGTTATGGATGAGAATAACGCAGCTTAGAAGGATTAGGCAGCTTGCCTGTGTCCACACAGTTAATAAAATACCATAACCAGGACTGCAACTCAGGCCGTTTGGAAGCAGCCCATTAGGCACTGTTGAATACTGCCTCTATTCCTTGACCATATGCTCCACTTTCTCCTTCTCTCTGTTTGGGACAATTGGTCCCTGGAGACGCGTGCTACTCTACTATATAAACATATAGTCCTACAATTAGAAACCCATTCATCTGAAGACTATCTTTTAAAACAATATTCATCATGTGTCTAGAAAGAGTTTTATTTGTTTTTGTTCTGTTTTGTCTTGAATATCAACTAAAAGGAAAAACATCCCTCTTTGTTCTCATTCCATGTAGGTGTTAGAGATACCTGTAGACATTTCTGACCCCAGTAGCCTAGAGCCGGCCTCTCCTTCCCTAGGCTACAAGGCATTTCTGTTTTGTATCAGACTCTGTCTCATCGTTTCATAAATGGCTGCTGCTCAGAAGTTCTCCACACCTTTATTTCCTGGAAGAGGAAATGGCGTTTCCTGGGGGGCTTACACATGGGTGGTGAGGTTCCACTCGTTACATTAAACACACTCAAGCTTTCGGTTGGTTCTCTGCTTCTTTCCCCACTTCAGCTTCTGCTCTCAGCTTTCCTGGAATCACGCTGAGAATAAACTGAGCAGCAGCTGCTTCCATTCTTTTTAGTTGGGAAAGAGGGGGACTCCTGCTCTGGATTCAGAGCTAAGGAATGAATAACCTAGCTCCTGAGTCTCATCTCTGGAGACACCGCGTTCCATCTTCCTTCAACTTAGGATTTGTGATAGGGAACCTGAGACATATCTTTGTTTTTAATTTGGACCTAGTGGGTGATTATAGTCTATCTCCAGAGGAGACCACCTCTGGCATTCTTCTGTGAAGTTGACCATCTGTAAAAAGAAAATGTTCTGCGGCTTCCCTGGTAAAGAATCAGCCTGCCAGTGCAGGAGATACAGGTTCGACCCCTGGTCTGGGAATATCCCAGCACGCCTTGAAGCAACTAAGCCTGGGGACCACAACTACTGAGCCTGCGCTCCACAACAAGAGAAGCCACCACAATGAAAAGCCTGCACACCACAGCTAGAGAGTAGCCCGTTTGCCACAGCTAGAGGAAAGCCCGCCCAGCAACAAAGACCCAGCATAGCCAAGAACGATACATAGATCAGTAAATTTTGAAAAGAGAAAGCATTCTTATTATGAGCCTTAATTTGGAGAAAGATAGTATTAGGGAAAAGAAGGATATGACCACGCAGTTTGAACAAAGGATAATTTCACAAGGACCCTCCTGCCTCTGCAGAAAGTCACCACTTGGAGGAAACCAGATTGGACAGTTTCTTAAGGAGTTTGTAAAGTGATCCACCTGAATCCCCAGAAGAATCAGCATGGAGCTGGAAGACAATGATCTACCTTAATGGAAGATTTGATAAACATATTGAGTCTAGGGTAAATTTGCTCAGAAAATGTCAAAGTTAAGCTATGGGTAAAAGTGTGCTATGAAAAGTCATTTCAGTTCAGTTCAGTTCAGTTGCTCAGTCGTGTCTGACTCTTTGCGACCCCATGAATCGCAGCACTTCAGGGCTCCCTATCCATCACCAACCCCCAGCATTTACCCAAACCCATATCCATCGAGTCAGTGATGCCATCCAACCATCTCATCCTCTGTCGTCCCCTTCTCCTCCTGCCCCCAATCCTTCCCAGCATTAGGGTCTTTTCCAATGAGTCAACTCTTTGCATGAAGTGGCCAAAGTATTGGAGTTTCAGCTTCAACATCAGTCCTTCCAATGGACACCCAGGACTGAGCTCCTTTAGGATGGACTGGTTGGATCTCCTTGCAGTCCAAGGGACTCTCAAGAGTCTTCTCCAACGCCACGGTTCAAAAGCATCAATTCTGCGGTGCTCAGCTTTCTTCACCGTCCAACTCTCACATCCATACATGACCACTGGAAAAACCATAGCCTTGACTATACGGACCTTTGTTGGCAAAGTAATGTCTCTGCTTTTAAATATGCTATCTAGGTTGGTCATAACCTTCCTTCCAAGGTGTAAGTGTCTTTTAATTTCATGGCTGCAATCACCATCAGCAGTGATTTTGGAGCTCCAAAAAATAAAGTCTGACACTGTTTCCACTGTTTCTCCATCTATTTCCCGTGAAGTGATAGGACCAAATGCTGTTTCAGTGTGTCCAACCCTTTGTGACCCTCTGGACTATAGCCTGCCAGGATCCTCTGTCCATGGGGATTCTCCAGGCAAGAATACTGGAGTGGGTTGCCATGCCCTCCTCCAGGGGATCTTCCTGATGCAGGGATCGAACCCACGTCGCTTATGTCTCCAGCATTGGCAATCGGATTCTTTATCACTAGCACTCCCTGGGAAGCTCCATGGGTAAAAGAGGTATATGCAAAAACAGCTATTTTATTGTACAGGGAATATAACCATTATTTTATAATAGTTATAAATGGAGTATAATATATAAAAATTTTGAGTCACTATGTTGGACACCTGAAAAAGAGCCAACTCATTGGAAAAGACCTTGATGCTGGGAAAGACTGAGGGCAGGAGGAGAAGGGGTCAACAGAGGATGAGATTATTGGATGGCATCACCAACTCCATGCACATGAGTTTGAGCAAACTCTGGGAGATAGTGAAGGACAGGGAAGCCTGGCGTGCTGCAGTCCACGGGATCACAAAGAGTCAGACATGACTTAACAACTGAACAATAACACCTGAAAATAATATTATAAAGCAACTATACCTCGATAAAAATAACACTGCTACTAATGAAAAGTGTAGTAGTAGTAGTTTTTTAAGTGTGTTTTTTTTTTTTTTCGGCCATGCCATGTGGCACATGGGATCTTAGTTCCCCGACCCAGGATTGAACTTGTGTCCCCTACACTGGAAGGGGAAGTCTTAACCTTTGGACCACCAGAGAAGTCCCCTAAACAGGTATTTTAAATCCACAGCTTGGACAAGGGAAAGGGAGATTTGTTTTTCCCCTTTCAATCCAAATTTAGCCATGCAAGTGGGGGAAAAAAAGGATAATTAAACATTAGAAAATTTTTATTGCCACATGAGAGCTCTAAACCCTGAAGCAAAAATTGGTCCTGCCCTTGCGGAGTAAGTAAACCTTGATTACTGTTGATAATAAGATTGATAGCCACTCTTCCAAACCATGAGGGGAGTGGTGAAAGGAGAATGCAAAATTTACCCTGAATTAGAAAAGGAACAATGTTCACACATGCTTAGTCATGTTAAGCGCATTTTAAAATCTTTGGCAAGGTAGGGGAGGTAGGTGTAATGTCTCTATTTAAAGAAAGAGATGGGGACTTCCGTGGTTGTCCAGTGGTTCGGACTCTGCACTCCCAGTGCAGGGGGCCTGGGTTCAAACTCTGGTTAGACAACTAGATCCTGTGTGCCTCAAGTAAGACCTAGAGCAGCCAAATAAATAAATACTTTTTTTTTTTTTTTAAAGAAAGAGACTATGAGAGAACCTAACACTTACTGTGCATTTATGGCATGTGTCTGGGCATAGTATCCAGCACTTTGCTTCAATTATTTAATTTGATTCTTACAACAAATCCCTCAAGATGAGTAATATCCTCTTCATTTCACAGAAATGACAGATGAACCTCATAGGGCAAATAAATGACTTACCAGACTCATTGGGTGGGGTATGGTTTGACTTACAGTCTCTTGACCCCCAGAGCCTTAATTTTTGTCATCATACACAGAGACAAGAGCTGAAATTATAGCCTGATTCCAAACAGTAAAGAATTCTGTATGTTTATGGATGTCCTGATAAATACAGCATTCTAAAAAGAGTTAACACGTGTGTAGATGGCCAATTTGTGAATTAGAATGTATCAAAATGCCCACTTAGTAATACGGACATATAAAATAAAACAAGTAAAAATTTTAATCTGTTATGATGCAGTAAATGTCTAGAGCAAATCATTTTTCTTGAGCATCAATTATTATTATATCATAAAAAATGAACTGAGCATGAAAGTGCTTCTTTTTTTTAAAGGTAAAGAGTTATAAAGATACAATATTGCTAACATGTTTTGATTTTGGCTTCTGAAATCCTTGTTGATTGTTGTTGTTTAAGCACTAAGTTGTGTCTGACTATTTGCAACTCCATTGACTGTAGCCCGCCAGGCTCCTCTGTCCATGGGATTTCCCAGGCAAGAATACTGGAGTAGGTTGCCATTGCCTTTTCCACAGGATATCCCTGACCCAGGGATCAAACCCATGCCTTCTGCATTGGGAACTGGATTCTTTACCACTGGGCCACCAGGGAAGCCCTCTGAAATCTTTAGGCACCATTTTTTTTTTTTTTAAGTCATCCCTGGGACTTCTCTAGTGGCACAGTGGATAAGAATCTGCCTCCCAATGCAGGGGACATGGGTTCAGTCCCTTAGGAAGATTCTACATGCAATGGAGCAACTAACCCCTGCGCCACAACTTTTGAGTCTGTGCTCTAGAGCCCAAGAGCCACAGCTACTGAGCCTGTGTGCTCCTGTTACTGAAGCTCAAGCACCTAGAGCCTGTGCTCTGCAATAAGAGAAGCCAATGCAGTGAGAAGCCTGTACACCACAACTAGAGAAAGCAACCGAAGACCCAGTGCAACAACAACAACAGCAAAGTCATCCCTGGCCATAAAGAGACTCTAACTGTAGCATAAGTATCAGATCAGATAATGAATGGTAGCATTTTCAGTGTTGTTTTCACATGGGTACAGATGTGAAACTTATGGTGTGTTTGTAAGATCTGAGGATAGAATTAGGGTGAAAGGAAAGATCAGTTCCACAGATACGTTTTGGATTTGGTGAGGTCAGCTGTATTAGCAAAATAAGTACAGCCCAAGTGGATGTAAAACTTTCCCTGAAATTAAAGGGATATTGACTAGACAGAGTCATCTATTCAGAGCACTGTTTTAATGATTCTCTTCCATCAGTGGAAAAACAGCAGCAAACTGAAAGTCCAGCAGACCATACGTTTTGATGAGAAATCCTCCCCGGGAAGGATTAATAAAACTGAGAATTAATCTGTGAATCCGGGAGGAGGAAATGAAGATGAAACTTTGGTCATATTTATAAATTTGATCATTATAATTCTACAAGTGGACATAGTACAGTGGCCTTCAGATCTGAAAATCTAGCAATGAAGGCACATTGCTTTAGAGTAAAGTACCTTGTCTCTCAGTCTCCTGGTTTGAGCAAAGCAAATTACACACCTGCCCCTCATTACTCTCTTCTCCTTCAATTCACACCTCTCAAACACATTATTCATGGTTTTATTTCACCATTCACACACACACACAAATGGGACGAGGGATTTATTTTGGACTACATGGAGTATCATGTCAGATTTTTTTCTTTTTTGAGCTGTAAAAGGCTGAGAATAAATGCCAATTAAAAAAAAGTTCTAATTGTTAGGGATGGGGAAATTTAATATAACTTGCTTCTAGTACTTCTTGCTGATTTAATATAGTCACAGGCACAAATATTTCTAATATTCTCAAGGAAATCATACCCTTATGGCACAGGAAAACACTGACAATCAAGAGTTTCTCCTCTTCTGACTACACTCTAGTTTCAACTATTCAATTTAAAGTAAATATTTCATGAAATGAAAATGTAATTTTTTTTTCTCAGTGGTTAGAACAGTGGTCTAATGAGGTGAAATTGACCATATTTGGCTGTGCTGGGAGTCAGATGTGTGTGCTGCGTGCTTCTATGTTATCCCTCAACGCAGGCATCTCAACCCTACAGTGTTTGTTTTTAGCCCCAAATAGTGATGCTCAAGACCGGTTATTTCTTTAAAGTTGTATTTGCTTGTATGTGCTAAGTAGATCCAAACTGATATTTCCTTTCTTTCTTCCTCCCCTTCTTTCTTCCCTCCTTCCTTCTCTCCCTCTCCCTCCCTCCCTTTCTTTTTACCTTTCTTTTCTTTTCCTGCATGTTACTAGGCAGAGTCAGCAAACAAAAAAGAACTAAAGCCCTACATTTAGGATTCAGCATTCATCCAGAGAGCAGATGCTTTATCTCCATTTTACACATAAAACACACACACACACAAGCGTGAACCTTACACCTGAATTGCCCAGGACACAAATAAAATGTACTCTGATGACAAAAAGAAAATCTGTAATATTTAAATAATCATATCAATAGGTTATATTTGTACATTTATGCAACATTAAAAATAATGAAAAATAAATTAATCGTTCTACTAGTCATATTAGAACTTGATGAAGATTTGCTCAAAAATCTAATAAATGTGGTGTTTTAAATTGGAAGATAAGCTTTTCTTTCTAAATAGACTACAAATGTCATGCATTATTTCACAGTCTTCTCTTTGCTTTAAAATTAAATAAAGGAGAGGTATTGATATTACATCTTGACAGTTTCACAAGGAAGATTGAGTAGGTCAAATCTCTAAAGTCCTTGGGCTTCCTGGTGGCTCAGATGGTAAAGAATCTGCCTGCAATGCAGGAGACCAGGGTTTGATCCCTGGGTCGAGAAGATCCTCTGGGAAAGGGAATGGCTACCCAGTCCAGTATTCTTGCCTGGAGAATTCAGTCGACAGAGGAGCCTGGTGGGCTGCAGTCCATGGGGTCACAAAAAGTCGGACACAACTGAGCGACTAAAACACACTGTACCATTTTACATATATCATCTTGTTTAACCCTTGTAACGATCCTATAAAATGGATAGTGTTATTTACAATTTACAGATGAGACCATTGAGCCTCAGAGAGGGTAAGAAACTTATCCAAGATCACACAGCAAGTGAGTGGAAGAGCCAGAATCAGGACACAGGCAGTGCTCATTTGGACCTGTACCAACCCTAGAGAATTCTGGTATCTAGAGAATTCCAACCACCAAAAAGTCTAGAAATAGGGGTCATATTCTGCATGCCATTTTGAAAAATGTTTATTAGTTTTCCTGTGATAAAGTTATGCATATATTTGCATGTACACACAGATCAAGACATTAGAGAAAAGAAAAGAGAGAAAAAAGATTACCCATAATTCCACAATCCAAACACAATAAACATTTTGGTATATTTCCTTATATGCTTTTATCTATAATTTAGGGGATTGTTTTAAGAATAACTTCTACATGTTGCCTAATTACAAAGTAATTAGGAACAGTGAATATTCATTATGGAAAATTTTAAAAATATTAAAATGTATATAAAAGAACTTTTAAAGTCCTCCTAATCTCAGAATATAAAGATGACTGTTCACCCTTTGGTATCTGATCCTAGTCAAGACTGAGAGCAGAAATTCTGAGACTTAAGCTGAAACTCTGTGTGTCACACTGTTGGTAGTTCACAGTCCACAGGATCTTTTTTAAAGTTGCTGGTTTGATTTTTACTTGATTTGCTGATGTTTTGTCAAAGAATTGCAAATAGGACTTTTAGGCAGGTGACCCTGGAACGCTCTTGTTGCTCTAAAAAGGACCAGCTGCTTGGGTTTCTCCTAAATGACAAAAATTACACCCATCCCCCTGCCCCAAGTACCTTAAAGCAGCAGTCCCCAACCTTTTTGGTTCCAGGGACTGGTTTTGTGGAAGACAATTTTTCAACAGACGGGTGGGGGGGTGGTTTGGGGATGACTTACACGCATTATATTTATTGTGCACTTTACTTCTATCATTATGAAGTAAGCTCCACCTCAGATCATCAGGCATCAGATCCCAGAGGTTGGGGACCCCTGCCTTGAAAAAAGAAAAACGATATTGTTTGAATCTGCCCTTGTAACTCCACTGAATGGCTTTTTTTTTTTTTTTCAAATGTAACTTGTTTTAAGTAGTTTTCACTGGCAGGAAAGAAAACCATCAACTCCCAGTTTACTAATTGGATCATGCACTTCTAACCATAAGGAAAAACTTCTGGTCAGGAGAAGGCAATTGAGACTGAATTGCCAGATTAAATAAATAATGAAGGGCCGCAGAAAATCGGATTAAATTGTAATCACACTAAAAAAAGTTTCTCTACAAGCAAAAAACAAGAAAACCGTTGCTTGAGAACATGTCATGTGACCTGAGCTGCCAAGGGAACTTACAAAGACTTAAAAAATTAAGAACTTAAAGAGGGTTCTGAGTGAAACAGCAAGAGGTGCCCCCACATTCCAGCTGCTACAATATTATCAAGTTTCCACTTCTGCCAGAGCTTAGTGAGGACCAGAGACAAGGAAACCAAATAATCAACTGCAAGTCTTTAAACATAGGTTCTTGAGGTTTTTATAACCCTTTCCATGTTCCATAGAGTATAAAAGCATGAAAAAGAATTAAAAAATAATTATTGTACATGTTTTTGTTTTCCCAAAACTCTACTTACCTTTTGCAGAGTCACACTTTCTTTTTTCCTTGTGATTTCATTCAGATAGAATCGAGACCTCTTGCATGGTTCCAAACTTCAATTCTTCCTTTTATTTCTCAGCTAAGAAAGAAAATTCCAAAAATGCTATGTCTACTTTGTAACTCTGAACATAGTGACTCCATTATGTACATCATGGGGAGAATGTGGAGAAAGTGGAATTCTCACACAAATTAGTACAATTTTGGGAAACTGTTTGGCAGTATTAACAAAAGCTGAACATTCACAGACTCCATGACCCAGGCATTCTAGGAGTATATAGTATACAACCCATAGATATAATGGAGTGTTAGTCACTCAGTCGTGTCCGAATCTTTGTGACTCCATGGACTGTAGCCTGCTAGGCTCCTTGGAATTCTCCAGGCAAAGGTACTGGAGTGGGTAGCCATTCCCTTCTCCAGGGGATCTTTGCAACTCAGGAACTGAACCTGGGTCTCCTGCATTGCAGGCAGATTCTTTACTGTCTGAGCCACTAGGGAAGCCCCATAGACATGTATATATACCTGCACTAAAAGATGTGTACAGCATGTTTATCACCCCATGTTTGAAACAGCCCAAGTGTCCATCAGCTGTAGAATGCATAATTAAATTGTACATTAATCACAATGTATCACATTTCACAATGCCACAGTGAAGTTTAACAAACTGTAACAAACAAGCTGTAGCATGAACAACTCTTATAATTGTCATGTTGAGTGAAAGAAGCCAGGTCTAGAAGAATTCATACTGTGTGACTTAATTTACAAGAAGCTCAAAAATGAGTAAAAGAAATTCATACCATGACAAGTCAGGATAGTAGTTATTACATAGTTCTTACATTTGGTGAAGTGGGTGATTTATATATACGTGTGTGTGTGTGTGTGTGCCTGACTCTGCAACCCTATGGGCTGTGGCCCACCAGGCTCTTCAGTCCATGGGATTCTCCAGACAGGAATATTGGAGTCGGTTTCCATGCCCTCCTCCAGGGGATCTTCCCAACCCAGGGATGAAACCAGTCCTCTTATGTCTCCTGCATTGGCAGGCAGGTTCTTTACCACTAGCACCACCTGGAAAGCCTATACATATATATATACATACATACATATATATGTGTGTGTGTGTGTGTGTGTGTATAATGGAATATATATGGACTATTATTCAACCATAAAAAAGAATGAAATCTTGCTATTTGTGACAACATGGCTGGACAACTTCAAAGGCGTATGCTAAGTGATGTAAGTCAGAGAAAGACAAATACCATATGATCTCTCTATGTGGAACCTGAAAAACAAAAAATACTAAGCGCATAGATACAGACTGACAGTACAGGGGGTAGAGGAAGAAATGTTAAACTGGTTTTTTTTGTTGTTGTTGTTGTTTTCAGTTTATAAAACCTGAATGTAAATAGGGTTTTTAAAAGCAGAACATATTATTATCATATTCATAAAGTCCTTTGTAGCCAGAAATAGGTTTGGTGTCCCAGGTGATGGAGAATTCACCAGCCCTGTGAATGCAAACCATGTGGCAGATGTCTTAGTTCTTTCTCTCTCTGACTGTTTTTCTTGTCTGTATGTTTCTCTGTCTCTGTCACTCTCTCTCTATCCCTCTCTGTCTCTGTCTCTCTCTAAACTGTCCAACATGCCAACAAGTTAAGCTCAAGGACACTGTGACGTCAAACAAGTCACTGATTATTTTCCGAGTCCTTTTTTCTTGTTTGATGATGGAGGGAGTTAGACAAGATGAATGCTTTTGGACCCTCACTGCTCTGATTCTAGGCTTCTCTTCCTCTGTGAGGCTTCTCTGACCTTTTGATCTCACAGTAGTCTCTCTCTCTTTCTGTCTCTGTGTGTACATGTGTCTCAGAAATTCTAGTCCAGCTGAACACTGTGGCCTATCAGCATTGCTTTTTGGAGGTAGCATGTGTATGAAATTAAAGCATCATGAAATAACTGGCGTAAAATATTTAAAAAGGCAATAAAGAATCATTTGGATAACCTCTACTTGAGGTAATTGAAGATAAGGTTTCTAATGATGGAGATCCTGAGAGTTAATAAAGAAAATGACATAGGAGGACTGGATACTAAAAATTTATCTGCTTGGCTTCTGAATTGTTCAACTGTACTGAATCATGCCTTTTAATTTAAGCAGCAGAAAATGTTTCTTTCGAAAGATGTGTTGCTAGACTGAAGACAGATAGGCTTTTACATCCTTTGGGAAACACCCACTTTGTTATATTATCATTTTTTCAAATATTTCTTTGCTCATGAGGAACGAGTTTCATCTGTGGTTTGTTATTTGGATACTAGTTATCTCACGGACTGGCCCCTCCGTGCTTTTTCACCAGGTACACATTACTCAGACAGTCCGTTGTGTTTCCTCAACGGCCAAATCCAGGATCAGTGCAGAAATGGAATCTTTCAAGGAGCGGCCAGCCTGAGGCACCAGCCGGGCTGAGAACAGTGAGGGGTGTGGTTTGAGAAAGCGCACAGGGCAGGAGGCAGGTCCCTGCGGTCCAGGTTCAAAGGGACTGCAGGCTCCTGGTTGGCCAACCTACCTTCAGTCTTCACCCCTCATGCAAACCTCTATCAGGATGCCTCCTGTGACAGTGGGTCATTGAGGTCCTGGGGAGCATTCCTGGTGTTGCTGAGGAAGCCAGAGAAATAGAATTTTCAAGCCATGCATTTAGAAAAATGTAAATGTCAACATATTTGGTTTCTGACTTTCAGCCTTCAAGAAGCATCACCACCCTTGAATACTGGAGTGGGAAGCCATTTCCTTCTCCAGGGGATCTTCCTGACCCAGAGACCAGGTCTCTGCTTTGCAGGCAGATTCTTTACTGTCTGAGCCACCAGGGAAGCCCCTTCTTTACCTTCAATAGCAGCTAAATCCTGATATCAAAGTCTTCCCAGGACATTGAAACTTCCCACTCACATAGGACTCAGTACATTTTACAACATTTCTCTGTTTCATTTGCCTACCTTATAGGGATGAGTTCATTTCAATAAAGCATGTGAAAGTTCCCCAGTAAGCACTCAATACATTCCCAAACCTTTCTAATAGCATCTCCTATATTAGAAAGAGAGACAGGGTGGTGTGTGCAAAGCTTATGGATTTCAGAGAAATAAAACTCCAGATGCATGCCTAGGCTTCACCATTGGTAAGCCAGTGGATAAGGGGGTGTCCCACCACCTCTCTGGGGCTCAATTTCCCCAGCTCTAAAATGCAGTGATGGACTACATAATGTGCCTTTCAATTA
This sequence comes from Giraffa tippelskirchi, assembly GCF_054371585.1. Taxonomy (NCBI): domain Eukaryota; kingdom Metazoa; phylum Chordata; class Mammalia; order Artiodactyla; family Giraffidae; genus Giraffa; species Giraffa tippelskirchi. The sequence continues at coordinate 56,040,900 of NC_137287.1, forward strand.
AAAACATCTGTAAGCTACAAAATAACCTAATTCTGACAAATAACTATTTTGTTTTTCTTCATTGTTGGTGGTCAGTGTTAAGTCTCCGTCCTTCTCCATCTCCAGGAGTTTGCTCAGACTCATATCCATCGAGGTGGTGATGCCATCCAATCATCTCATCCTCTGCCACCCCTTTCTCCTCCTGCCCTTAATCTTGCCTAGTGTCAGGGTCTTTTCCAACGAGTTTCAGCTCTTCCAGTTAGGTGGCCAAAGTGTTGGAGCTTCATATCAGTCCTTCCAATGAATATTCAGGATTGATTTCCTTTAGAGTTGACTGGTTTGATCTCCAGGCTGTTCAAGGGACTCTCAACTGTCTTCTCCAATATCACAGTTCAAAAGCATCAATTCTTCAGTGCTCAGCCTTCTTTATGGTCCAACTCTCACATCCACACATGACTACTGGAAAAACCATAGCTTTGACTAGATGGACCTTTGTTGGTGAAGTGATGTCTCTGGTTTTTAATACACTGTCTAGATTTGTCATAGCTTTTCTTCCAAGGAGCAAGTATCTTTTTATTTGCTGGCTGCAGTCACAATCTACAGTGATTTTCGAGCCCAAGAAAATAAATTCTGTCACTGTTTTTTATTTTTATTTTTTTGCTCCGGATGATTAACTGTGATTTGTATTTGGCTGAGATTGACAGACTCAAAGTTCCATTTTCAACATACTAGGATTTCTTGCATCAGATGAAGCCCTTAGAAAAAAGATGTTTTCGTCTCCAGTGACAGGTATCTGGTATATTTAAGTCTTCCATTTCATTATTCACCTTCATGTTTTCACTCAAACACATGTGGTTTTCAAACACAGGAAAGAAAACATGGTAACCTGTGGTTATAATTTCCACTAGAAAATAGAAAAAGTGTAGCTCAGAGTGTTTGTGAGGAGTTCCTTTAACAGTGAAAACTTGTGTTAGAAGAGTTTTTTCTTGAGAAGAGCACAGTTAGTCATTGCACATTTAGAAGCTATTGGAAAATGGCGCCTGACGACATCTGTTGTCATGAAAATAGAGTTGTAGACACAGAATGGCAGAGGTGTCAGTGTCCTGGGCATTTTCCATCCTCCAGTGTGTTTTCAAGCAGCCACTTTTTAAATTCAAATTCTGGGAAATTGGGAGAAAATATCTTTCTAGGTGGCCCTTCCCATTTCCCAGGTAGCTCTGAGTGGTTCTTTTCAGAGCCCATCTTGAAGCAAGTTGATCTGCTCCCAGTAGCTCTTCCTCGATCTAGCATTTTATCTTCACGGTTGTTTTCAACAAGGGTTCCACCTTCCCCTGTGATCAGCTGAGTTTAATCTGAAATGAATGAATTCTTCAGTAAACATGTGAAGAACATCAGCTAAGTTTATGATGTGAGCCCATGTCTTTATTTCACAGTGTATCAGAAGGAAATGCAAGCAGTAAACAACCAAAACACCAAACAAAAAAACTACAAACAAACAAACCAAAACCCCGTCTGGATTTTCTGAAGTGGAACCATCAAAAACTATTAGAGATGCAAGTAAGCCTTGTGCAGATTCTGTTTTCATAGGACACTTTCGCAAGACACTGTCATTTTGACCTTGGAAATCCGCTTTTCAGATGTTCGCGTGACCTAGCAGTGAGGGGAAACCACTCTTGACTAAGTCTCATGCACTGTTTCAAGAAGCCATCTGCTAAAGCTGCCATGGGGTCACAAAGAGTTGGACACGAATGAGCGACTGACCTGAACTGAAAGCTGTCAGAGAAAGATGCATAAACGGAGGAAGAAGTACATAATTTAAATGTTTTTCTTCTGGTTGCCTTACCCATCACAATCAAAGAAGAATATGGTATGTGCAGCTCTGTAGTGTGTCAAGAGGAACACACAGAAGTGATTTTCACATGCGCATTCAGCCTTAGAGGGAACAGAGACACAGGAGAACAAGAAAGGCAGAGTGGGCTGTTCCACCTCTGTCAGGCTCTTATCTGCCACAGAGCAAGATGGTATCAGCACGTATATGTTTAGACAGGAGCACAGATGCGTGTGATGAGACCTGCATCTGTGTCAATGTGGGGCCGCCAGGGGCCCCTGCAGCCTGTCCTCTGCATGGTGGCCAGAAGGACCCCCTTGCCACCCACATCACATATAAAACTCCTTCACCCCATCCTTCTATGGGTGCCTTTTTCTGACATCTGCCCCAGCCCTGCTATCCAGGCCCCTCTCTGAGTCATCTTCACCACTCAGCCTGGCCACACTGGCCTCAGAGCGTTTCCTCCCATACCAGACAACCCTCAGCTCTGGACATCTGCACAAGACTTCCTTCGGGTTTTGGTCTCGTCATCACTTTCTCAACGAGCATTTCCCTGATGGCCCTGTTTAAAATCACAGCCCTAAGAGCACCCTCCCCACCCCTGCATCCATCCACCCACCCACACTATTGCTGTGTGTCCCTCTGCCCTTCACCTCTCCCTAGTCCCCTTCTCAGGCTCATCTTTCTGGAATATAAACCCCAAGCCAGCAAGGATTCTTGTTTCTGTTTTGTGTTCTATCGTATCTCCGACAACGTGGCACATGGAAGTCATTCAAACAAAATTTGTTATATAGATGAATTAATTAAAGGTAGCTAATCACAATACATTGTGCCCATATGAAATATATTCACATATATTTATGTGAAAGAATGGAATGGCTGTAGATTTAACAAGTCCTTTCCTATCATAAGAAGCAGTTAATCCATTTACAAATAAAAAAGAGCAAATGCTTTATTTTTTATGTATGTATTTCCTATCCCCACCACTTTATTGAGGTGGAGTTGACAATTAAAAATTGTGTATATTTAAAGTACATACATTAACCATGAGACGGTTGGATGACATCACTGACTCAGTGGAGATGAATTTGAGCAAGCTCCAGGAGATTGTGGTGGACAGGGAAGCCTGGTGGGCTGCAGTCCACGGGGTGGCGAAGAGTCGGACATGACTGAGCAACTGAGCTGAACTGAAGGTATACTATATGATGGCTTGATATATATATACAATACTCTATTGGTTTTTTTTATTTTTCTGGCTCTGCTGGGTCTTTGATGAGGCACAAGGGCTTCTCTAGTTGTGATGCCTGGACTTAATTACCCCATAGCATATGGGATCTTAGTTCCCAGACCAGGGATGGAATCTGTGTTCCATGAATTGGAAGGCAGATTCTTAACCACTGGACCACCAGGGAAGTCCCTACAATATCATGTTGTTAATGATCGTCACATTGTTGTATACCAGATCTGAAAACACTAGATTGAATTAGTCCTTTCTCATTGTCAGTTCAGTTCAGTTGCTCAGTCGTGTCCGACTCTTTGCGACCCCTTGAACCGCAGCCTGTCTATCACCAACTCCCTGAGTCCACCCAAACCCATGTCCATCGAGTTGGTGATGCCATCTAGCCATCTCATCCTCTGTCATCCCCTTCTCTTCCTGCTCTCAATCTTTCCCAGCATCAGGGTCTTTTCAAATGAGTCAGCTCTTCGCATGAGGTGGCCAAAGTATTGGAGTTTCAGCTTCAACATCAGTCCTTCCAATGAACACCCAGGACTGATCTCCTTTAGGATGGACTGGCTGGATCTGCTTGCAGTCCAAGGGACTCTCAAGAGTCTTCTCCAATACCATGGTTCAAAAGCATCAATTCTTCAGCGCTCAGCTTTCTTCACCATCCAACTCTCACATCCATACATGACCACTGGAAAAACCATAGCCTTGACTATACGGACCTTTGTTGGCAAAGTAATGTCTGTACTTTTTAATATGCTGTCTAGGTTGGTCATAACTTTCCTTCCAAGGAGTAAGCGTCTTTTAATTTCATTGCTGCAGTCACCATCTGCAGTGATTTTAAGAAATATTTAATATGTTTACAGATACAAACAAAGAGCATCTATTTTAAATGGAATGTTTTCCCTCAGAAAATTGGAATCCAATCACCTCCATAAAAACCAGTAATAAGTCAATGTTGGGATGTGAGGGGAAGAAGAATGGAAGACGACAGTGGAATGACAGGTGGATTGAAGGTCCTACATTGGCAAGATTTGCAAGGTTGGTTGGAGCAAGAATACTAGAAGGA